>NC_088397.1:64128200-64728200 GCF_034236695.1 Oncorhynchus nerka | reverse complement strand
CTGGAAGCTGAAAATGTCCCTATTATTTTATGGCCCGCATACTCACCAGACATGTCACCCATTGAACATGGTTGGGATGCTCTGGATTGACGTATACAACAGTGTATTCCAGTTCCCGCCAATATCCAGCAACATCGCACAGTCATTGAAGAGGAAAGGGACAACATTCCACAGGCCACAATCAACAGCCTGATCAATTATATGCAAAGCAGACGTGTCACGCTGCATGAGGCAAATGGTGGTCACACCAGATACTGACTGGTTTTCTGATTCATGGCCCTACCTTTATTGTAAGGTAACTTTGACCAACAGATGCATATCTGTATTCCCAGTCATGTGAAGTCCATAGATTAGAATTTATTTCAATTGACCAATTTTCTGTAACTCAGTAAAATCTTTGAAATTGTTGCATGTTACGTTTATATTTTTGTTCAGTATAATTATGCATATGTCAAATTTTTAGCACACAGCATGAAAGCTTAATCACAATGTGTTGTGCGTCATAGTTCAAAACCACCTGTGCAGGTGGGACTGTGTCAGTGATATTTAAACAACCATTCTGTGCTACAGGTATGAATGCTGCTGTGAGGGCCACAGTCAGAATGGGCATCTACACTGGGGCCAAGGTCTACTTCGTTCATGAGGTTAGTACCTGACTTGTATCCACCCCATCTCATCTACTATTTCATGTTACCCATACTCTATTATTGTCTATAACTGTTAAAGGTCCAATGCAACCTCACTGTGACTGTTTTCAATTAAAATTGTGAAAATAAACAAAAATAACTTTTTTAGCAAAGAGCAATTTCTCAAGCAAGAATTTTGCTGGGACTGTCTGGGAGTGGTCTGAGTGGGGAGGGGAAAACTGAAAACTAGCTGTTATTGGCAGAAAGTTTTGGACCTCTCTTTCTTATTGGTCTATTAACTAATTAACCACCTGGTGATGTCACCAGGCAGGCCAAAACTCCATCCCACCACAACAGGCTGAAATTTCAGGCAGTCTTCACAAAAAGCTCATACAATAAAAGTACATTATCATAATTTTCACAATTTCACATTATTATTGCAACCTCGTAGTGTGGAAAATGAAATATAGAGTACCAGTCAAAAGTTTGGACACACAAAGGTATTTCTTTATTTGTACTATTTTCTACATTGTATAATAATAGTGAAGACATCAACACTGTGAAATACCACATATGGAATCATGTAGTTACCAAAAAAGTGTTAAATCAAAATATATTTTACATTTGAGATTCTTCAAAGTTGCCACCCTTTGCCTTGATGACAGCTTTGCACACTCTTGGCATTCTCTCAACCAGCTTCATGAGTCACCTGGAATGTCACCTGGAATGCATTTCAATTAACAGGTGTGCCTTGTTAAAAGTGAATTGGTGGATATTCTTTCCTTCATAATGCGTTTGAGCCGATCAGTTGTGTTGTGACAAGGTAGGGGTGGTATACAGAAGATAGCCCCAAGTCCATATTATAGCAATAACAGCTCAAATAAGCAAAGAGAAATGTCAGACCATCATTACTTAAATACATGATGGTCAGTCAATCTGGAAAATGTCAAGTTTCTTCAAGTGCAGTCGCAAAAACCATCAAGCGCTATGATGAAACTGGCTGTTATGAGGACCGCCACAGGAAAGGAAGACCCAGAGTTATCTCTGCTGCAGAGGATAAGTTCATTAGAGTTAACAGCCTCAGAAATCATCCATTAACTGCACCTCAGATTGCAGCCCAAATAAATGCTTCACAGAGTTAAATTAACAAACACATCTCAATATCAACTGTTCAGAGGAGACTGTGTGAATCAGGCCTTCATGGTCAAATTGCTGCAAAGAAACCCCTACTAAAGGACACCAATAAGAAGAACAGACCTGCTTGGGACAAGAAACATGAGCAATGGACATTAGACAGGTGGAAATCTGTCCTTTGGTCTCATGAGTCCAGATTTGAGATTTTTGCATCCAACCACCATGTCTTTGTGAGACGCAGAGTAGGTGACCAGATGATCTCCGCATGTGTGGTTCCCACCGTGAAGCATAAAGGAGGACGTGTGATGGTGTAGGGGTGCTTTGCTGGTGACACTGTCAATGATTTATTTAGAATTCAAGGCACACTTAACCAGCATGGCTACCACAGCATTCTGCAGCGATACACCATCCCATCTGGTTTGCGCTTAGTGGGACGATGACCCAACACACCTCCAGACTGTGTAAGGGCTGTTTGACCAAGAAGGAGAGTGATGGAGTGCTGCATCAGATGACCTGACCTCCACAATCACCCGACCTCAACCCAATTGAGATGTTTTCGGATGAGTTGGACCACAGAGTGAAGGGAAAGCAGCCAACAAGTGCTCAGCATATGTGGGAACTCCTTCAAGACTGTTGGAAAAGCATTCCAGGTGACTACCTCATGAAGCTGATTGAGAGAATGCCAAGAGTATGCAATCATCAAGGCAAAAGGTGGCTACTTTGAAGAATCTATAATATAAAATATATTTTGATTTGTTTAACACTTTTTTGGCTACTACATGATTCGTTGTGTGCTATTTCATTTTTTTTTTTAAATTGTAGAAAAATTTTAAAAATAAAGAAAGATCCTTGAAAGAATAGGTGTGTCCAAACCTTTGACTGGTACTGTATATAAAACACTGGAAAATCCCATTTTGACTGCACTGGGCCTTTAAATAATACAGATTACAATGGGGGTACTTCGACTTGCGCCTCAAACTCCACAGCGCTGCAGGATTTACTACTCCATGGTACTTAATTGACTGAGTAATGTTATTGCCCAGAGATTCCATCTACCCGGTGTCTCAAGTTTCAATCAATCCCTGATTAGAGGGAATAGGATGTAAACCAGCAGTGCGAAAGGGCGATGTTACTTTCAATTTTCCATGCCCTACCATACCTTAACGTAAAGGTCTGTCAGATAAGCCACCTCAGTTACCCTGGGTTTCACCTTAGATACTCCCACGACTGCGAGTGACAGGTTTGTGTCTTCGTCTCCAGGGTTACCAGGGTCTGGTGGATGGAGGTGACAACATCAAACTTGCCACCTGGGAGAGTGTGTCTATGATGCTGCATCTGGTGAGCACACATATTGTATACAGTATACACACACACTCACCCACACAAAATCACATGCATAGACAAAAAGCATGCTTGCACACACTCACACTCATTCACCACATGCATTCATAGACACACGTGTATATAGACACACAGACACTCCCAAAAACACGCAAGCACATGCATGACACATACATACGCATGTGCACACACACACACACACACACACACACACACTCACTCTCCAATTACCTCCACCCTCACACTGTCTTGAGCTCTCCTTAGTTCCTAACCAAATGTAACCTTTCAGTGAAGGACATGGAATCTGTCCTCTGTAACTCAAGCTGGTCCTAGACCAGTGACCCTCTGGCCAGGAGGAACTAATCAAATGTCAGAGTTCACTGGATTTAATGGGCTTCAGAAGGAGAGGTTGGGGTTTCATTTTCCTCCTTTCCTTTCTCTCTCTCCATTCTCTCTCTCTCTCTTCTCTCTCTCTCGCTCCCTCTCTCTCTCTCTCTCTCTCGCTCTCTCTCCCTCTCTTTTTGTGGTGTTTTTAGTGTAGAGGATGGCTCATTAAAGTAAGACAAAAAGTATCTCCCTCTCTCACACATACACACACTATATTCATAACCACAATCTCTCTCATCCCCCTCTATAACCCACATCCTTTCCTTCTCTACTTCCTCCTCCATCTCTCCCTCTTTTTTAGCCCAACTGAATGTGTTCTGTTGGCAGACTATGTGGGTTCTGTTTGTGTCATTCACTGATCCCGCCCCGTCTACTGTCTCTTCTCAGGGTGGAACTGTGATTGGCAGTGCCCGCTGTATGGACTTCAAAGAGAAGTGGGGACGTCTGAAGGCCGCCTGCAACTTGGTCAAACTGGGCATCACCAATCTGTGTGTGATCGGCGGTGATGGCAGCTTGACTGGTGCTAACCAGTTCCGTACAGAGTGGAGCGAGCTGCTGGCTGACCTGACAAAAGGGGGTGAGATACCTGGGTCACCAAAAATACTACATTACCCAGCAACCTTCACTCAAAAGCACCCAACTACTATAAAATTGAATGTAACCCACTACTACAACCAGTCACGTTTTAGATGATCAAATCAAATTTCAAATCAAATTGATTTATATAGCCCTCTTAGATCAGCTGATATCTCAGTGCTGTGCAGAAACCCAGCCTAAAACCCCAAACAGCAAGCAATGCAGGTGTAGATGCAAGGTGGCTAGGAAAAATTCCCTAGAAAGGCCAAAACCTAGGAAGGAACCTAGAGAGGAACCAGGCTATGAGGGGTGGCCAGTCCTCTTCTGGCTGTGCCAGGTGGAGATTATAACAGAACATGTCCAAGATGTTCAAATGATCATAAATGACCAGCATGGTCAAGTAATAATAATCACAGTAGTTGTCGAGGGTGCAACAGGTCAGCACCTCAGGAGTAAATTCCATAGCCGCAGGCAGAACAGTTGAAACTGGAGCAGCAGCACGGCCAGGTGGACTGGGGACAGCAAGGGGTTATCATGCCAGGTAGTCCTGAGGCATGGTCCTAGTTCTTTATATTTTCTGGGTCAAGGTTTGGCTTTTTCAAGAGAGGCTTTATTACTGCCACTTTTAGTGAGTTTGGTACACATCCGGTGGATAATCCTAAAAGGAGGGGATTAGGTTATCATTCCTTATGATCTAAAAGCCTAAACTGTTCCATATGTGGCTCCTTATAGTGTACTTTAATGCCTCCTTGTGGATCCAAGTAATTTATCCAAAGTGACTTACAGTAGTGCTTGCATTTCTTTTCAAATGGGTGGCCCCAGCTGGCATCAAGCCCACGACCTGGGTGTTGCAAGGGCTATGTTCTACCAACTGAGCCACACAGGCTGTAGTGTATTAAATGTGAGAGTTGTCTTCTAGTTTGTGTGTCTACCACCAGGAAAGATCTCAGCGGAGGAAGCTAATCGTTCTTCTCATCTCAACATCGTGGGCATGGTGGGCTCTATCGACAACGACTTCTGTGGCACTGACATGACCATCGGCACCGACTCCGCCCTGCACCGCATCATAGAGGTGGTTGACGCCATCACGACTACTGCACAGAGGTACACACATAACACACACACACACCAATATTAAGGCATTTGTGAACATGAGTAAATCTCTTTCACTTTTTTCTGTTGACAGTCACCAGAGGACCTTTATCCTGGAGGTGATGGGCAGACACTGCGGGTGCGTGCCTGACTGTGTGTGTGTGTGTGTGTGTGTGTGTGTGTGTGTGTGTGTGTGTGTGTGTGTGTGTGTGTGTGTGTGTGTGTGTGTGTGTGTGTGTGTGTGTGTGTGTGTGTGTGTGTGTGTGTGTGTGTGTGTGTGTGTGCCTATGTACGTGCCTGTGCGTGCCTGTGTGTGTGCGTGCCTACGTACGTGCCTGTGCGTGCCTGTGTGTGTGCATGCCTGTGTGTGTATTAACATTAATCTCTGTCTCCACAGCTACCTGGCCCTGGTGACTGCTCTGGCCTGTGGTGCTGACTGGGTGTTCATCCCAGAAATGCCCCCAGAGGAAAACTGGGAGGAACATTTGTGCAAAAGATTGATTGCGGTACCACACCTCCTGTCCTTCTCCCTCTATCCCTCTATTCTTCTATCCCTCAATCCTTTCTCCACGTCTTCTGATTGAGCATCTCTTTGACCCTCTCTCTTCCTCATATACTAACACACAAAACAACGCTCTCTCTCCGTTTCTCTCTCAGCAAAGGGGGCGTGGTTCTCGTCTGAACGTCATCATTCTGGCAGAGGGAGCCCAGGACCGTAACCAGAAACCCATCACCTGTGACCAAGTCAAAAATGTGAGATATGACATCCCCCAGTCAGTAGAAGCTGGCCCTAACCTCTGAAACAGGCTGAGATGGCGGTGATGAAGAGGGCTCGTGTATTGCTAGTTCCTGCTCTACTCTTCTTTTTTATGGCCCAATTTTTTTATTATTACTTTGCTTGCTATACTTATGCAAAAACATTAATTATATTCTACCGAGCCATTTACTTTATGTTTGTATTCTTTTATTATTTATTATTGTTGTTGCATTGTCCAGAAGGAACCTGCAAGTAAGCATTTCGTTGGATACCATGTTCATTCCGTATATACAGTATGACTAATAAAACTTGAAACGTGGCCCAAATGGCATTTTATTCCCAATATAGAGAATGGGATGCAGGCACAGATCCCCTAATGGTTAAGGTTATAACGGGCTAGCGTAATGTGATCTGACAGAGGACTGATGCTGTAATTTCTCTGTGTCACTCTATACAGCTGGTATCCAAGAAACTTGGCTTCGACACCCGTTCCACAATCCTGGGACACGTACAGAGAGGTGGCACCCCCTCTGCTTTTGACAGAATCCTGGTAATCCATCTGTCTGTCACCACTTTTTGTCTGTCAATCAGTCTGTCTCTGCCTGTATTATTTTCACTCTGTTGTCTAATCTTTCTTGACCTTCAGGGTCATTATATAGTGCCTGCAATGTCCCTGTAATGATAATCAATCCTTTATTCATGAATTAATGAATTAATTCTCTCTCTCTCTCTCTCTTTCTGTCCCCCAGGGTAGCAGGATGGGTGTGGAGGCTGTGATGGCTCTGTTGGAGGCCACCCCAGAAACCCCAGCCTGTGTTGTCAGTCTTTCCGGGAACATGGCCGTCAGGCTGCCTCTCATGGAGTGTGTCCAAGTGGTGAGCTATACACCTACGCCACATCTAACTGTTATATTTCCTCTCTTATTGTTGATAAATCACCTTTATTATCTACAGAGAGTTCTATTTCCTATCTAACATTTTCATTCTCTCCTCGCTCCATTACCCCCTTCCTCCCTCTCTCTCTTTCTCTCAGACTAAAGATGTGACCGTAGCTATGACGGAGGGGAGATTTGAAGATGCTGTAAAGCTCAGGGGAAAGTGAGCCTTTTACTTGGCTTCTTTTATTCCTTTATTTGCGCTTCGAGATAAAAAAAAACGTTGGTCATTTTCTTTTCACTGTCTGTTTGTAGGAGCTTTCAGAATAACTGGGACACATACAAAATGCTGGCTCACGTGACCCCCCCAGAAATGAAGGTGAGCAGCATTTCCTTTTTCTTGCTGTCTTGGTCACGTGTTTGGGCAACTGGTTGCACATTTGAAGGCGTTATAGGGCTTTTTTCCCACAGTGTAGTTCTTATAATCATGTTGCGCCCAAAATACATCCTCTCTCTCCTGTTCTCCCACTCTCAGAGCAACATCAACATTGCCATTATAAATGTGGGCGCCCCCTGTGCTGGGATGAATGCAGCAGTGCGTGCAGCTGTCAGGGTCGGTATCATCCAGGGACATCAGATGCTAGCTGTACATGACGGCTTTGACGGCCTGGCTAACGGACAGGTGGGTCATTCCCCCTGTGGATTTCCTGTAGTGGACAACTTGTTCAAACTGTTAGGAGTCACTGGGTGCATCCCAATAATATCTCCTATCTCTTGAAGGGTGCACTCCTTCACTACTTCCCACAAATCGTAGAGCCTGATTCCAATTTAGGACATTTCTTTCACACACCTTTCCTATGCACTTCTCAGTGAACGAGTGTAATGGGCTTTGCAGGCGTGGTTCCCTTGCACACGCTGAATACATTTCATTCAAGTGCTGAAATCCCTTCCACTTGCTGGCAAACAAATGTTCTTTTTGAGTTTTCATTCAATAACATTTTCAGTACATTTATCTTAAGCCATCCCTTTCAATACGGTGTGCCTTTTAGTTATAATTTTGTCAACAGACTCACTAGAATATATCGAGAGAACGGGTTCAGAATATTAGGGCCCGATGAAAGAAAGCCATCTAAATATATGCAGATTCCTCTCCGTTTCAGCATCAATTGGTAGGGAAAAATGTTTGTAGATTATTTAGGGTTAGGAAAGTATTTATGAATCATAAAAAAACAGTTTTGGAGAGCTTTTACGCACAAAAGAATAGTGTACAATATTAGTGTCACGGCCTTCGAAAGAAGTGGACCAAAGTGCAGCGTGGTGAGCATACATTTTCCTTTTTATTTAAAATGTCGCCAACAAAACAACAAATGAAGAAACAACCGTGAAGCTTACAAGGCTATAGTGCCACTAACAAAGATAACTTCCCACAAATAACAAAGGGAAAAAGGCTACCTAAGTATGATTCCCAATCAGAGACAACGAATGACAGCTGTCCCTGATTGAGAACCATACCCGGCCAAAACAAAGAAATACAAAAACATAGAAAATAGAACATAGAATGCCCACCCAAATCACACCATGACCAAACCAAAATAGAGACATAAAAAGATCACTAAGGTCAGGGCGTGACAATTAGGCTATACTCTCGTTTGTTGCCTGCGCTAACTAAGGAACTGTGTGATGGCACCGTCAAGTTTTGCGCCATGTGTCAGGTTCAAACTGTTATGGCTTGGTCTGTGCTCCGAACGAGTTAATTAGCCTACATGTCATGTTTATATTATCAACTGTTACTAATGATCCTCAGCAACAACCACACGGCAGTGACGGCGTTTACAGAGGAAGCAAATGAAGGTAAACGAAACAATGGAATTAAATGGAATGATAATGTAGTCTATACCGACTGAAGAGAACTAACAGTAAATTAGCAGTGTAATATGTGTTGTTATTAGGCCTACTGACAGTCGATACTGATACTGTCTAATATTCAACATGATAGAAATAGGAAGCAGAGAAAGTCAGGGGTGCCTATAATTAAGACAATCAAGAGTGCCCATTCCTCCAACTTAAAAGGCCGTACAATTAAAATTCTGCGTAATGGCACATCATTTCAACTTTACTGGGGGAAAGTTGATATGTTGATGTGCTTTAGTTTGCTGCCATATGACTGGTTTCATATTTGTCTCCAGCCATTAGAAGGTCAAATATATCTATAACAAGTGTCATTTATATTTACAATTCCCTTATCCAAACAGATTACTCATTTACCCATCTATTTTCAATAGCTCTTATCAAGTTGTAAATGACAGAGCATGGAGAATGGTGTTATTTATATTGTAAAAAAATTAAGTAGTTGCTTTTTCCACTTGGAACCGGTAGGTTCACTAGACCTTATTCATGGTTTTCTGGCACATAAAGGGGGTGGAATTATTAGGGAATTAAGTCAAGGTCAGAATATGGTGTGTCTGTACACACACCTCCACCACATCTTCATATATTTGATCCCAACCAAAATGAATAGCAGGTGAATAGCACACTATTCTCATGCTTAAGTTCAAGGTCAGAAAAGGCATAGAGAGAAAAGTGCATAAAAAGGGAATTTACGCACTCTTAACTCGGGTCAGAATCGGGGCCTTAAAGCATTGGATTGGTGGAGGCCTGGGCTAGTGGAGGTTTCCACCATTTTCTTATACTACGTAATCATTTCCTTTAAATTCAGCAAAGGGAAGTGAACAAGTGACATCCTCAGGAACATCAGTTCATTGCCAAGTTGTTGGACAGCTCAACACAAATGACACACACGCATGTGCACACGCACGCACAAACATATCATACTCATCTCTCTTTCCCCTTCTCCAGATTGAGCCTATCATCTGGGCTCAAGTGGGTGGATGGACTGGGAAGGGAGGGTCCAATCTCGGTACCAAGAGGTGAGACATCTCCACAGAGCACACACACCACTATGTAGTGCCTCGAGGTCTTCCTGACCATGTGACCTGTCCAGGAAAAGCTAAAAGTCACATGTTTAGGATGAACACAAGGCCCTAATTATAGGAATAGAAGCTTCTGTTGACAGATTAACCAGATGATCACATTTAACTCTCTGTTTCTCCTCTCTGGTGTGAAGACACCTGCCAGGTAAAAACATTGAGCAAATCAGCCTGAACATTACCAAGTTCAACATCCATTCTCTGATCATCATCGGAGGCTTTGAGGTGAGGATCAAGGGGTTGGATTAGAGAGAGTGTTATGATGGTTCACTGGCCCACCGTCATGACACTTCATAGAATCGGTCCTTAAAGTATAAGTGTACAAATATTCTTGATTGAACATATTCATTAAGCATAAGCACTATAGTTGACAAACTATTAGTATCATGAATATTGTCATGTCTGTTGATGCCTAATCCAGATGTTGATGCCGTTGTCTCCTTGTCAGGCGTATCTGGGTGGTCTGGAGCTGGTGACAGCCAGGGAGATGTACGAGGAGCTGTGTATCCCCATGGTGGTCATTCCCGCCACCGTCTCTAACAATGTTCCTGGATCGGACTTCAGCATCGGAGCTGACACCGCCCTTAACACCATCACCATGGTCAGACATATCCTGATGCTTCGTCACTTTACCCTGCCTTTATGTGCATATCTAACTCAAATACTTCATACCTCTGCACATTGATCTGGTACTTATACTCCCTGTATATAGATTCATTCTGTGTATTTTATTCCTCTTGTGTTACAATGTATTTTATTTACTCTGCACCGTTGGGAAGGACTCCCAATAAGCATTTCACGGTAAAGTCTACACCCATTTAATTCAGCGCATCTGACAAATAACATTTGATTTGACACACACACGATGTACCCCAGATACACACACGCAGGCAAACACACACACACACACACACACACTCACACACACACACACACACACACACACACACACACACACACACACACACACACACACACACACACACACACACTGTACCCCAGATACTCACATGCAGACAAACTCACACAAACACACTGTACCCCATACACACAAAGGTTTAAATACACATATGACAATACCCAGACACACATCCCTCCTCATACTTGCCCCTCTCTCTTTCTCTTCTTTCCTCTGTCAGACTTGCGACAGGATAAAGCAGTCTGCTGCTGGCACTAAGAGGAGAGTGTTCATCATTGAGACCATGGGGGGATACTGCGGTTACTTAGCAACCATGGCTGGCTTGTCATCTGGGGCTGATGATGCCTACATCTATGAAGAGCCTTTCCATATCCGTGACCTAGAGGTCAGAGGCCATATTCAGAATAACACAGATGGATGGATAGATTATGTGGTATATTTCAGATATATCCCAAAAAATGGGGACCTTGGGCTGTTGAATCATGGTTTTACTGTTGTATTGTTTTATTGTAGCTGAACGTGGAGCATCTGATAGAAAAGATGAAGACCTCAGTGAAGAGAGGCCTCATTCTCAGGTGGGTGTGCTCTCCTCAAAAACACATCCTTGCCTGATATCTCTCAGATATTATCATTCTCTTGTTTCTCTTGTTACTACAACTAACAAATGATGGATTGTCTTATAATAATACCGCCCTCCTCCTGCCCACAGGAACTCTAATGCCAATGAGAACTACACCACACAGTTCCTCTACAACCTGTACTCAGAGGAGGGAAAGGGCACGTTCGACTGCAGGATGAATGTCTTAGGACACATGCAGCAGGTCTGATGGATGCTTCTTCTAGCTGTTTCATGGACTCAACTCTAAACCTGTAGATAATATTTCTGAAGTAATATAAGGATTCCAGGGTTTTTTTTTATCATAAAGGGGCTTAGGTGGTGGGTGTGGCAGGGGCGTGGCAGGGAGTCTGCAGGGGGCGTGGCAGGGGCGAGGCAGGGGGTGTGGCAGGGAGTGTGGCAGGGGTGTGGCAGGGGGCGCAGCAGGGAGTGAGGCAGAGGGCGTGGCAGGGGGTGTGGCAGGGGCGCAGCAGGGAGTGAGGCAGAGGGCGTGGCGGGGGTGAGGCAGGGGGCGTGGCAGGGAGTGTGGCAGGGGGTGTGGCAGGGGGTACTGTTGGCCCTTGGTTGCATTTTAGAGATCAAAATATATACTGTTAAATGTATTTTTTAAATGTTTTTATTATATTTTCCCTGACTGTCAAATTTTTATTTGGTGATTGTTAGTTCTTAAAGATAAAAAACAAAAAAAAAAAAAAAATATATATATATATATATATATATATAGGTCCATTATCTTTTCCACATACTTTATATCTGGTTTTAGTTGTTTTAGTTAATACCGAAAGTGTTTTTCTCATCCCTAAAATGTTTTGTACACTGAGTTCCTAATATTGAGTTGCCTTTTGCCCTCAGAACAGCTTCCTTTCGTCTGGCATAGACTACACAAGGTGTCGAAAGCCTTCCAAAGGGATGCTGGCCCATGTTGATTCCAGTGCTTCCCACAGTTATGTCAAGTTGGCTGGATGTCCTTTGTTTGGTGGACCATTCTTGATACACACATAAACTGTTGAGTGTGAAATCCCAGGCAACGTTGTAGTTCTTGACACACTCAAACTGGTGTGCCTGGCCCCTACTACCATACCCTGTTCAAAGGCACTTACATCTCTTGTCTTGCCCATTCACTCTTTGGTGCTCTTTGGTGCATTCAACTGTGTCAAGGCTTAAAAAATCTTCTTTAACCTTTCTCCTCCCCTTCATCTACACTGATTGAAATGACATCAATAAGGGATCATAGCTTTCACCTGGATTCACCTGGTCAGTCTATGTCATGGAAAGAGCAGGTGTTCTTATGTTTTGTACACTCAGTATATATATATATATATATTATATTTTTTTCCCTGGAATCAATTTATGTATATGCTCAAATGGGAATACCTCTCTCTATCTCTCTCACAATCTATCTATATATCTTTCTCTCTCCCCCACTCTCTCTTGCTCTCTTGCTCTCTCTCTCAATGTCTCTCTCTCTTTCTCTGTGTCTCACCACCAGGGTGGAACCCCCAGCCCCTTTGACAGGAATTTTGGTACCAAGATGGGATCCAAGTCTGTCCTGTGGCTGACTAACAAGCTGAAGGAGTGCTACAGACACGGTGAGGATCATTGACACGCCGGACCAAATGTCTTCAAGCATATGGAATTGACTTAATTTCTTCGATCACCTCAATACTTTTTCCATCAAGAAGCACAATGTCTTCATAACTTGCTCCTCTGACTACTATTGTCCTGCCATGAGAGAGGAGCTGGATAAATCCCATACAAACAGGTCTGGGATCAGCCAGGCTACTGCCCTCCTATACTGATGCTGGCCCTCTTTGTGTCCCCAGGACGTATCTTTGCCAACATGCCAGACTCAGCCTGTGTGCTGGGCATGAAGAAGAGATCCCTGGTCTTCCAGCCCCTGGCTTCCCTCAAGGACGACACTGACTTTGAGTAAGTCCTAGTCATCCCTCTGTTTCCACACTTCCTTTCTCTCCTCCTTCTCCCTCCTGTTTGTGACTATTCTTTATGCGTTCCACATTGAGTTCAATTGGGGTTTACTGACGACCAATGGTAGTTAAGTTGAAAGTGCTGTTGTCTGGAAGTCTATGCCAATCCATTTAGAACCATCAAATGTTTCTTTGAACAGATTGCTCACAGAAAGCCAGCCCAGGTTCCTTCTAGCATTTCCCTTGTTTTTTTCCCTCTATTTCCTGTTTTCTTCCTCTGATCCCTTTGTCCTCCTCCTCACTCCCCTCTTCCACCACCCTGTCTTCTCTCTCCTCCCCCTCTTCTCCCTCACTCCACCCTTCCCTCCTCCCTCCATAGGCACCGTATCCCAAAGACAGAGTGGTGGCTGAGGCTAAGGCCCATCCTGAAAATCCTGGCCAAATATGACACTGTGGAAATGGACACCTCTGAGGTGGCTGCCATGGAGCACGTCATCAAGAAGACAGGCCTAGTCAAGGGGGGCAAAATGTAAACACACAAATAAACACACACATATAAACACAACCTCACATAAACACATACATACCGACCCTTGGTATTGCATCTCGGCCCACCCACTCCTATGAAGAGAAAGGGATGGTAACAGTCAACCATTCAGTCAACAGATGTGTGTATCATCTCAGTGTAGTCCTAGTGGTTATGAGGAAGAGACTGTACATACAGTTTGTTGTGTGGAGCTTTGAACTGTTCTACATCACAGAAGTCATTCTACACCATTCTACAGAAACCCTGCAACAATACTGTGCAGATCTCTCAGTGGAGTCAGTCTAACACTTTTATCTCAAAGCCACAAAAACACTCTCGGTGTGCTGTTTCCTGTGTCTGGCTCACTGCTTTCTCCCCTATTTGTATGGCAGAACAGAAGACTTCTTTCTTGCATTGAAACTGAACTAATTAATTAAACTCTGCTTCATTTCTGGAGGTTTTATTTGTTTTTTTGCTACACACATGACATGATAAAAGATCATGTCAAATTTACTATGTTTAATGAATATTGAATATTTAGTGATAAAATAGTAACAATGTATTGCATAGAAAATGTGACAAATTTTGTGGGGCTTTTTATCACAATAACTTACATAGTCTTTTATTAAATTATGCCTAATAGGCTGACTAAGTACAGCCAACCCAAATAATACAATTGTTATGAATTTAGTAATTGAACAAATAAAAAATGTAAGGTATGAGTTCAAAAATGCTGAAAAGGCTAAATGTTCTTAGGCTGATTGGTAACAATGATGATGATGATGACTGACAGAAGAGATGAAGACCGTGGCACCTGCTAGTGCAAGGTCTCCTGGTTTCTATGAGTCATGAAGCTTAACCATTACCATTTCCCTCTTTACTCTTTCTCCTTCAGTTACAAATGTTATAAAGTGTACCAAACGTGTGTGTACACAATATGATGACTATCTAACTACAGGTAGTCTCCCAGCCAGTCAGAAAGGTTGCACTAAGTCTGTGGTTTGTGCTAGTCAACGTCTGCTCCATTTCAGAGCCAGACAGGTCAACTTCCTTCCCAGAACATGTGCTGTGTGTGTATGTATGAGAGAGACAGCGAGAGAAAGAGAGCATATCTTGGATGAGGCCCATAGATATGGGTCTGTAATGCCCAAAAGCCAAGTTCAAAGCAGGCCTTGAAATGTATGAGTGTAATGTATGTAAAGTAGGTGGATGAGCAGCTTTTTTTAAACGTTGGGTATAGTTGTGGATGAGTAAGAACACTGAACAAAAATATAAATGCAACATGCAACAATTTCAAAGATTTTACTGAGTTATATAAGGAAATCAGTCAATATAAATAAATTAATTAGGACCTAATCTATGGATTTCACATGACTGGGAATACAGATATGCAATTGTTTGGTCAAAGATACCTTACAAAAAAAATGCAAGGGGGCCTCCCGAGTGGCACAGCATTCTAAGGCACTGCATCTCAGTGCTAGAGGCATCACTACAGACCTGGGTTTGATCCCAGGCTGTATCACAATTGGCCCAGGGTTGTCCGGATTAGGGGATGGTTTGGCTGTGGGGTTTTACTTGGCTCATTGCGCACTAGCGACTCCTTGTGGCGGGCCGGCGCCTGTAGGCTGACGTCGGTTGTCAGTTAAACAATGTTTCCTCCGACACATTGGTGCGGCTGGCTTCCGGGTTAAACGGGCGGATGTGAAGAAATGCGGTTTGGCGGGTCATGTTTCAGAGGATGGATGATTCGACCTTCACCTCCCGAGCCCGTTGAGGATTTGCAGCGATGATACAAGATCGACATTGGGGAGAATATACAACAACAACAAAAATATAATAAATAAAAATAAGTAGGGGTGTGGATCAGAAAACCAGTTAGTGTCCGGTGTGACCACCATTTGCCTCATGCAACGCGACACTTCAAATCAAATCAAAGTTTATTTGTCATGTGCGCTGAGACCTTACAGTGAAATGCTTACTTACAGGCTCTAACCAATAGTGCAAAAAAGGTATTAGGTGAACAATAGGTAGGTAAAGAAATAAAACAACAGTAAAAAGACAGGCTATATACAGTAGCGTGGCTATAAAAGTAGTGAGGCTACATACAGACACTGGTTAGTCAGGCTGATTGAGGTAGTATGTACATGTAGATATGGTTAAAGTGGCAATGCATATATGATGAACCGAGACTAGCAGTAGCGTAAAAGAGGGGTTGGCGGGTGGTGGGTGGGACACAATGCAGATAGCCCGGTTAGCCAATGTGCGGGAGCACTGGTTGGTCGGCCCAATTGAGGTAGTATGCACATTAATGTATAGTTATATGTATAGTGACTATGCATATATGATAAACAGAGAGTAGCAGCAGCGTAAAAAGAGGGGTTGGTGGAGGCACACAATGCAAATAGTCCGGGTAGCCATTTAATTACCTGTTCAGGAGTCTTATGGCTTGGGGGTAAAAACAGTTGAGAAGCCTTTTTGTCCTAGACTTGTCACTCGGTACCGCTTGCCATGCGGTAGTAGAGAGAACAGTCTATGACTGGGGTGGCTGGGGTCTTTGACAATTTTTAGGGCCTTCCTCTGACACCGCCTGGTGTAGAGGTCCTGGATGGCAGTGATGTACTGGGCCATAAGCACTACCCTCTGTAGTGCCTTGCAGTCAGAGGCCGAGCATTTGCCGTATCAGGCAGTGATGCAACCGGTCAGGATGCTCTCGATGTTGCAGCTATAGAACCTTTTGAGGATCTCAGAACCCATGCCAAATCTTTTTAGTTTCCTGAGGGAGAATAGACTTTGTCGTGCCCTCTTCACGACTGTCTTGGTGTGTTTGGACCATTCTAGTTTGTTGTTGATGTGGACACCAAGGAACTTGAAGCTCTCAACCTGCTCCACTACATCCCCGTCGATGAGAATGGGGGCATGCTTGGTCCTCCTTTTCTTGTAGTCCACAATAATCTCCTTAGTCTTGGATACGTTGAGGGATAGGTTGTTATTCTGGCACCACCCGGCCAGGTCTCTGACTTCCTCACTATAGGCTGTCTCGTCGTTGTTGGTGATCAGGCATACCACTGTTGTGTCATCTGCAAACTTTATGATGGTGTTGGAGTCATGCCTGGCCATGCAGTCGTGGGTGAACAGGTTGTACAGGAGGGGACTGAGCACGCACCCCTGGGGAGCTCCAGTGTTGAGGATCAGCGTGGCAGATGTGTTGCTGCCTACCCTCAAGCACCTGGGTGTGGCCTGTCAGGAAGTCCAGGATCCAGTTGCAGAAGGAGTCCCATGATCCTTAGCTTAGTGATGAGCTTTGAAGACACTATGGTGTTGAACGCTGAGCTGTAGTCAATGAATAGCATTCTCACATAAGTGTTCCTTTTGTCCAGGTGGGAAAGGGCAGTGTGGAGTGCAATGGAGATTGCATCATCTGTTGATCTGTTTGGGCGGTATGCAAATTGGAGTGGGTCTAGGGTTTCTGGGATAATGGTGTTGATGTGAGCCATTACCAACCTTTCAAAGCACTTCATGGCTACGGACGTGAGTGCTACGGGTCTGTAGACATTTAGGCAGGTTGCATGTCCTTTGCATAGAGTTGATCAGGCTGTTGATTGTGGCCTGTGGAATGTTGTCCCACTCCTCTTCAAAGGCTGTGCGAAGTTCCTGGATATTTGTGGGAACTGAAACACGCTGTCATACACGTCAATCTAGAGAATCCCAAACATGTTCAATGGGTGACATGTCAGGTGAGTATGCAGGCTATGGAAGAAATGGGACATTTTCAGCTTCCAGGAATTGTGTACAGATCTTTTCGACATGGGGCCTGCATTATCATGCTGAAATATGACATGATGGTGGTGGATGAATGGCACAACAATGGGCCTCAGGATCTCATTCCGGTATCTCTGTGCATTCAAATTTCCATCAATAAATATAATTGTGTTCGTTGTCCGTAGCTTATGCCTGCCGCTACCATAACCCCACCCCCACTATGGGGCACTCTGTTCCCAACGTTGACATCAGCAAACTGCTCGCCCACACGCCATACCTGCTGTCTGCCATTTGCCCAGTACAGTTGAAACTGGGATTCATCCACGAAGAGCACAGTTCTCCAGCGTGCCAGTTGCCATCGAAGGTGAGCATTTTCCCATTGAAGTTGTTTCCAATGCCGAACTGCAGTCAGGTCAAAACCCTGGGGAGGATAATGGGCACGCAGATGAGCTTCCCTGAGACGGTTTCTGACAGTTTGTGCAGAAGTTCTTTGGTTGTGCAAACCCACAGTTTCATCAGCTGTCCGGGTCGCTGGTCTCAGACGATCCCACAGGTGAAGAAGATGGATGTAGAGGTCCTGGGTTGGCATGGTTACACGTAGTCTGCGGTTGTGAGACCAGTTGAACGTACTGCCAAATCCTCTAAAATGACGTTGGAGGCGTTTTATGGTAGAGAAATTAACATTATTTATCTGGCAACACCTTTGGTGGACATTCCTGCAGTCAGCATGGCAAATGCATGCTCCCTCAAAACTTGAGACATCTGTGGCATTGTGTTGTGTGACAAAACTGTACATTTTAGAGTGGCCTTTTATTGCCCCCCAGCACAAGGTGCACCTGTGTAATGATCATGCTGTTTAATCAGCTTCTTGATATGCCACCCCTGTCAGGTGGATGGATTATCTTGGAAAAGGAGAAATGCTCACTAACAGGAATGTAAACACAATTGTGCAACAAATTTGAGATAAATAAGCTTTTTGTGCATATGGAAAATATTTCAGCTCATGAAACATGAGACTAACACTTTACATGTTGCATTTATATTTTTGTTCAGTATGTATTTGTAAATGTAAGAGTGATATTCAAATCACTATAATTCTTTGATCCTATCATGTGTGATCATACTAATATAGGAACTTCAGGGGAACGTTTCTGAAGTAGAAATAAGGTTTGGTTTAGCTTTGAGTTTCATTTCTCACATGAAGGAGATTGGAGAAAGCCTCTGGTGTCAAACTAGTGACTCAGAATTGGTTGTGTGTTATTTTTCTTATTTCCAAGAGCACCGACTACAGAAACTTCCGAAAATGAAGTATGTAGGTGGTAGGTGGTTGACAATTTGTGAGAACTCAAGGGGAAACGGTTTGTCTGCTGAGTTCTGTCTGCCTCCTGCTTCCGTCTTCTCACAACTCACTTGATTTTTTCTATCCAGGAGAAGTCCCTAATCCTCTCTGTCTGTCTATTTCTCACTCCATCGCTATCCTCAGGCAATGGTTGGCTTCTTTTTATTAGGAACCTTTATTTTGTACTGTGTGGGACAGATCCAAATTCAAGGTAAGTCTCATCTACAACTACTAGTCAGGGTTGGGGGTATCCCATTTAAATTGAATTGAAGTGTCATTTAATTACAAATTAGGATTTTGCAATTGTTGAATTAGAATTCCCTTTCTGAATTGACAAGGCAGACATGGGTAATGGCAGCT
This sequence comes from Oncorhynchus nerka, assembly GCF_034236695.1. Classification (NCBI taxonomy): domain Eukaryota; kingdom Metazoa; phylum Chordata; class Actinopteri; order Salmoniformes; family Salmonidae; genus Oncorhynchus; species Oncorhynchus nerka. Next base: position 64,708,982 of record NC_088397.1, on the reverse strand, counting down.
CCGTTATGAGAGCAAACACAATCTCCTCAATCTCTGCTGTGTGTCTGAAAGAGTCAGGGGTAATTACATATTTCACTGTTTTGTTTGGTGTGTCAGGGATCCCCCAAATATGTGTGTCCCAGCCCTCATGTTCAGCCTGCCTGAGGAGCCCTGGATGTGCTTGGTGCAAACACAAGGTCAGCCTTATCATGTATCAACTGGCTTGCTGCTGCTGCCTGTATTTGTTTAAAACTGTATCATGTTTTATCCTTGAGTTTTGCTATACTTTCTCTACTCTTAATTCTTGAACTCAATGGCCTTTGAATGCTTTGTGAGTTGACTTACAACATGTAGGGACAACGACATTAGGGCCACTGTAGGAGCTACTTACAATAGGAGCCGACATACTATAGGTCTTCATTGCGGTCTGAATGGTAATATCCTTGTGCATTTTTTGTGAGATCTTAGACAATGACGTCCCATCAAGCTCATGTAAGATAATATATATCTTATTTTTTCAACATTTTCAACAGCTTCTACAGTTTGGCAGACATTTGGCTAACGTGTCAAAATAACAACTCTTTACCTCCTGATGATAAGAGGTGTGAGAGATTGACTGAAAGACAGTTAGGTCAAGTGAATGTTTCAATTCCTCCTTCACATTGTTATACATTTAAAGAAAAAGGTTATAGGTATCCTCAGCCATTTATACTAGTATCAAATGACTGAAGTATTTATTTTAATTTTATTTTTTATTTCACCTTTATTTAACCAGGTAGGCTAGTTGAGAACAAGTTCTCATTTGCAACTGCGACCTGGCCAAGATAAAGCATAGCAGTGTGAACAGACAACACAGAGTTACACATGGAGTAAACAATTAACAAGTCAATAACACAGTAGAAAAAAAGAGTCTATATATACATTGTGTGCAAAAGGCATGAGGAGGTAGGCGAATAATTACAATTTTGCAGATTAACACTGGAGTGATGAATGATCAGATGGTCATGTACAGGTAGAGATATTGGTGTGCAAAAGAGCAGAAAAGTAAATAAATATAAACAGTATGGGGATGAGGTAGGTAAAATTGGGTGGGCTATTTACCGATAGACTATATACAGCTGCAGCGATCGGTTAGCCTGTCAGATAGCAGATGTTTGAAGTTGGTGAGGGAGATAAAAGTCTCCAACTTCAGCGATTTTTGCAATTCGTTCCAGTCACAGGCAGCAGAGAACTGGAACGAAAGGCGGCCAAATGAGGTGTTGGCTTTAGGGATGATCAGTGAGATACACCTGCTGGAGCGCGTGCTACGGGTGGGTGTTGCCATCGTGACCAGTGAACTGAGATAAGGCGGAGCTTTACCTAGCATGGACTTGTAGATGACCTGGAGCCAGTGGGTCTGGCGACGAATATGTAGCGAGGGCCAGCCGAATAGAGCGTACAGGTCGCAGTGGTGGGTGGTATAAGGTGCTTTAGTAACAAAACGGATGGCACTGTGATAAACTGCATCCAGTTTGCTGAGTAGAGTATTGGAAGCTATTTTGTAGATGACATCGCCGAAGTCGAGGATCGGTAGGATAGTCAGTTTTACTAGGGTAAGTTTGGCGGCGTGAGTGAAGGAGGCTTTGTTGCGGAATAGAAAGCCGACTCTAGATTTGATTTTAGATTGGAGATGTTTGATATGAGTCTGGAAGGAGAGTTTACAGTCTAGCCAGACACCTAGGTACTTATAGATGTCCACATATTCTAGGTCGGAACCATCCAGGGTGGTGATGCTAGTCGGGCGTGCAGGTGCAGGCAGCGAATGGTTGAAAAGCATGCATTTGGTTTTACTAGCGCTTAAGAGCAGTTGGAGGCCACGGAAGGAGTGTTTTATGCAATTGAAGCTCGTTTGGAGGTTAGAGAGCACAGTGTCCAAGGACGGGCCGGAAGTATATAGAATGGTGTCGTCTGCGTAGAGGTGGATCAGGGAATCGCCCGCAGCAAGAGCAACATCATTGATATATACAGAGAAAAGAGTCGGCCTGAGAATTTAACCCTGTGGCACCCCCATAGAGACTACCAGAGGACCGGACAGCTGATTTGACACGCTGAACTCTGTCTGCAAAGTAGTTGGTGAACCAGGCAAGCAGTCATCAGAGAAACCGAGGCTACTGAGTCTGCCGATAAGAATATGGTGATTGACAGAGTCGAACGCCTTGGCAAGGTCAATGAAGACGGCTGCACTGTACTGTCTTTTATCGATGGCGGTTATGATATCGTTTAGTACCTTGAGCGTGGCTGAGGTGCACCCGTGACCGTCTCGGAAACCAGATTGCACAGCGGAGAAGGTATGGTGGGATTCGAGATGGTCAGTGACCTGTTTGTTGACTTGGCTTTCAAAGACCTTAGATAGGCAGGGCAGGATGGATATAGGTCTGTAACAGTTTGGGTCCAGGGTGTCTCCCCCTTTGAAGAGGGGGATGACTGCGACAGCTTTCCAATCCTTGGGGATCTCAGACGATATGAAAGAGAGGTTGAACAGGCTGGTAATAGGGGTTGCGACAATGGCGGCGGAAAGTTTCAGAAATAGAGGGTCCAGATTGTCAAGCCCAGCTGATTTGTACGGGTCCAGGTTTTGCAGCTCTTTCAGAACATCTGCTATCTGGATTTGGGTAAAGGAGAACCTGGAGAGGCTTGGGCGAGTAGCTGCGGGGGGGGGGCGGAGCTGTTGGCCGAGGTTGGGGTAGCCAGGAGGAAGGCATGGCCAGCCGTTGAGAAATGCTTGTTGAAGTTTTCGATAATCATGGATTTATCGGTGGTGACCGTGTTACCTAGCCTCAGTGCAGTGGGCAGCTGGGAGGAGGTGCTCTTGTTCTCCATGGACTTCACAGTGTCCCAGAACTTTTTGGAGTTAGAGCTACAGGATGCAAATCTCTGCCTGAAGAAGCTGGCCTTTGCTTTCCTGACTGACTGCGTGTATTGGTTCCTGACTTCCCTGAACAGTTGCATATCGCGGGGACTATTCGATGCTATTGCAGTCTGCCACAGGATGTTTTTGTGCTGGTCGAGGGCAGTCAGGTCTGGAGTGAACCAAGGGCTATATCTGTTCTTAGTTCTGCATTTCTGGAACGGAGCATGCTTATCTAAAATGGTGAGGAAGTTACTTTTAAAGAATGACCAGGCATCCTCAACTGACAGGATGAGGTCAATATCCTTCCAGGATACCCGGGCCAGGTTGATTAGAAAGACCTGCTCACAGAAGTGTTTTAGGGAGCGTTTGACAGTGATGAGGGGTGGTCGTTTGACTGCGGATCTGTAGCGGATACAGTATCCCACTGGGCACAGACGTCAGTTCAACATATTGTTTTGATTTACATTTGGTTGAGTTGTCAGCTAACGTGAATGCAATGTGAAATCAACTAAACATTTTACCATGTCATTGGATTTAGGTTAAAAGTTGGGTGAAAAAAAAGATGAAATGCACTTACGCTGATGACTTTGCAAATCCAATTAGTTTTCCACGTTGATTCAACGTCATCACATAGATTTTTGGGGTTGAAATGACATGGAACAATGTTCATTCAACCAGTTTTTGACCAGTGGGATGGGACTGTAGAACCCTTTTAGATCCAGGTAAAAAAAAACTTTGGGTTCTGTTTAGAACTGTTTGCATGTAGGGTTCTACATGGAACACAAAATAGTTTTACCTGGAACCAAAAAGGGTCGATATTTTAATTGTGTATTGTGCTGCTGCAGCTCTCTGTGATTTCTTATGACAGCGTTATGCTACTGGTGTCAGACTCACTTCCGTCTTTCTATTTCCACGTTCATCTCCTGCACATTTTACTTTCAATACTTTAAATTATCTGTATTTTTTTCTCTGTGTCATTTTGTTGTTGACTGCTTTTTTTCCCGACATGAATCAAGATATTCAAATGTTTGTTGGCTTTTGACTTCTTCTCTGTCATTTCTCCTTGCAATCTAACCCTTTCTCGGTCTAATCTATAGGTCCTATGTATCATAATCACATGTCCCATATATGTTTAAAAATAATAACAATGTTTTTGTGTAAGAATTGTAAGCCTAAAACAGAGATGTAACCCCATCTGTTTAACTGATAAGAGGCAGGCCCACATGATAACCTGGCACCCCACTGGTATGAGTCAGTGTCTTATTGTCTATATCATTATGAACTAAGACCATAATACCTATCCTCCTGACAGGACTTCCTGAAGTCTGGGGAGTCCACTGAGCGGAGGTGTGACACTGCTGAGTCTCTGAGGACCAGAGGCTGTGAGCAGACAGACATCATCAACCCCCAATCAGAACTGGTCTTCCTAAAGAACAATGAGCTCAGCAGCGACCCAGACAATGTGGTCCAGCTTAAGCCACAAAACCTCCTCTTCAAACTCAGAGTCGGTGAGAATTATATGACTCGTACACAGCAGCTGCTCAGTATTTCTCAGTGAACAAGCAAGGACAGGTCCAAATCTGAAATTCTTTGTGGTGCTTTATTGATCCTTTATTAAGGAGTGTGAAGTACTAGACATAACAGTACTAACAGTACATAACAGTCTCCTATTGATGCATGCTTTGCCATACCTGTACTAACTGACCCGTCTGGTTTCAGGAGTCCCTCAGACCTTCAGTGTGTCATTCAAGAGAGCCGAGGGCTACCCCATAGACCTGTACTACCTAATGGACCTGTCCTTCTCCATGAGGGACGACCTGGACACCATCAAGAATCTGGGCCAGGAAATCCTCTCTACGCTAAAAAACGTCACCAATAAGGTCCGCATAGGTGAGTTCTGAGGAGACAGACTTTTGCAGAAGTAAGGATTTCAAGTTAGGATTTAATCAACTGTGTGTAGTCATCTGACTATGCCACCTATCCTCATTTTGTCCATCTCTATCACTCGCCTCTCTCCCTATCAGGCTTTGGCTCGTTTGTGGACAAGGTGGCTCTGCCGTATGTCAGCCAGGTTAAGGACAAGAAGAACAACCCCTGTCCCAGCCGCCTGTACACCTGTCAACCTGCCTTCAGCTTCCAGAACATTCTGGGACTAACCCAAGACGTGGCCGAGTTCAAGACCAGGGTCAGCAACCAGATCATCTCTGGAAACCTGGACTCCCCCGAGTCTGGCTTTGACGCCATCATGCAGGCAGCTGTCTGCCAGGTAGGACTGTCATACATGACCAAAGACAGTTACCTCTGTATAGAGGCTAGGATGTCTACAACCAATGCGGTCTCAGAGCATTTAGTAGTAAATCCCGAGACATTCCATTTTGTATGATATGTTACAAATTGCAATTCATACGATATCTTACGAATTTGCAAAATGTACGATATGCTATGAATTTTCAAAACGTATCATATGTTACAAATTCCATTTTGTTGTGGCTAATGTTAGCTAGGGGTGGATAGCTAGGTGGCTAACGTTAGCTAGGTTGGGGGTTAAGTAACCTTCCATCTTACGAAACCATACCAAACGTTACATATCATATTAATGTGAATGCCCCAGATTTACATTTACTATGTTACGTTTGGTCGAGGAGACCAGTCTGTTACAACGTATGTCTACATTGTCCCTTTCTCTCCCTTTCTCTCCCTTTCTCTCCCTTTCCCTCCCTCCCTCCCTCCCTCCAGGGTGTGATTGGTTGGAACAATGTCACTCGGATCCTGGTTTACACGTCAGATGACACCTTCCACATTGCCGGGGACGGCAGGCTGGCTGGGATATTCGAACCTAATGATGGGAAGTGTCATCTCAATGGCAGCGGCTTCTACGATGGCACTAAATATGTGAGTTATCAACAGAGGGGTGGGATGATCAACACTTAGAAGAAGTGAGCTTGTTTCAGTGACATTTGTTGTGGAAGAGCTGGGCAACTACGACGCCTTTCTGTGGTTATTTAATCCACTTCCTATGTGTCTAAGGACTACCCATCGGTTGGCCAGCTCGCCAGGGTCCTGGCAGCCAATAACATCCAGCTCATCTTTGCTGTCACCGAGGACAGTGTTGCTGCCTACAAGGTCAGGACTGATAGGAGAGATAGTTTGTTAAAGCAAATTCCAAAAGTTCACAAAATGTTTAACCTCTGTATTTCTACCTTCACCCCGTCTCTCTCTATTGTGCCCACACCTAAACAAACACATATACACACACACTTCTCTAGGCATTGAGTAAGCTAATCCCTCAGTCAGTGCTGGGAGTCCTGAAGAACGACTCCAGCAACGTGGTCCAGCTCATCTTAGAGGCCTACAGTGTGAGTATCTCAACGGTCTCAAGCCTAGAACACAGTTGACAATAATTAGTGCCAAGCTACTGCAAAATTGTGAAATACTTCAATGGCAAAAGGCTGCAATGACCAATAAAATGCATATTCAAAAGAGGACATAAAATCATGTCTGTGGTTATGGCCATGACTCACACAGCAGACTAAAATAGTAGAACCAGCTCCCATACGTATTTTCACTGGAATCCCTAGCCTCATGGTTAGCTAGTGACGGATATAGTGTGTGCTATGCTCTCACAAGTAGAAAAATATACTGGCAAATTATGTGTCAATCTTCCTAGTGGTAAAGTTAAGGTTTCATACATGATAGACCTACATTTCTCTAGGAATTTAAGACATTTAGGCCTAGAGAAATATAAACTACTTTTGAAATGTATTACTTACAAACAAACGTATCACTGTGGCTTTGCAATGAAATTCCATTTATTGGACACATAGACAAAAATGTAAAATCATCAACTCTCCTGTCTATAGTAATGCATATCTGTTCACAGAACCTGTCCTCCACTATCTTATTGGAGCACCATGGAGCCCCCTCAGGTCTGGACGTGACCTACAGATCCCACTGCACCCCTGCAGAAGGGGACAACACCCCGTGGCAGAGGAGGGGCGAGTGCATGAACGTCAAGCTCAACCAGCAGGTCTGGCACAAAGCAGGGGTGGAGGGCAAAAACAAGATATGAACAAGGAAAGCAAGGCTCATGTCTTTAATGGATTTAGTCATGTAATATATGTAGTTATGTAATAGTTGTTCACTTGAAATCAATGGCAGAAAACAACAAAACCAGCATACACTGGGTTTATTTAATGGTTTACTGTATAGGACTTGTGTTACAGACCAATTTATTGTGTATTATCCTCTCCATTGCACCCAGGTTGACTTCACAGTGAGTCTGAATATTTCAATGTCTGAAGGAGAATGTCTGAAGGAGAAGAAGCAGTTTGTCCTCAAACTGCAGGGCATCAGCGAGACCCTGAAGGTCTCCGTGGAAACCCTGTGTGACTGTGACTGCCATGACAGAGAACAGCAGTCCACACACTGCAATGAAAAGGGAACGCTCAACTGCGGAATCTGCAGGCAAGTCTTCAAATTATGACGAGAACTCACAGCACCTCCTGGTTGGTGAGATTAGAGAACTGTGCTTACAAATTGCACACAGTAAGGGAAACAGCTGCAGACTGCAGTTTGACTGTTACCACATAGCAGTAAACAAGTTTCTATAGTTAAAGAAATGTATCAAATATAAAAGTTATCCAAATCAAAACTTGAGGGGATTCAAGTTAATAGTTTTCCATTGTTACAGTGATTAAAGTGTTTTTGAGGTACTGATGAGTAGGGCTAGAAGTCTTCCCTGATTACCTGACCTGACCAGAAAAAAACTCCTAGCCCAAATTAAGTCCCAGAATGTCCCGTTTTTTGTTGTTTTACCCAATTTTTTTCATTGTTTTTGTAAAATGCTGTGCCCTTTAGCTGTGACGAGGATCACCTGGGTCAAAGGTGTGAGTGTGAGCAGCCTAAGGACATGATCTCTGCCGACTCTATGGACACAACATGTCGCCAAGACAGCTCCCCGCTGCTATGTAGCGGGCACGGGGGCTGTGAGTGTGGCATATGTGTGTGCCAGGGCACCCACCGTGGTGATTTCTGCCAATGTGATGACAACAGCTGTGACCGCCACAACAACATGCTCTGCAGTGGTGAGTAAACTAAAACAGTTAGTTCAGGCCATGCATTTTGATTGGTTAAGAATGTGTTCCTTATAGCTGCACCTTATTGGAGCCCATTTTTCAGCTGTGTTTGACAACGTTTGCCGCCTGTCTCCTGCAGGTAATGGGCAGTGTGACTGTGGAACATGTAAGTGTAATGCCAATTACACAGGCTCTGCGTGTGACTGTTCCACCCTCACCGACCAGTGCAGGACTGCTGGGAAGCTGTGCAATGGCCAGGGAACATGCCAGTGTAACCAGTGCCAGTGCAACAATGACTTCTTTGGCATGAGCTGCTCAAAGATTGCTAATGCATGCGCAAAATTCCTGTGAGTACAAGAAAATAATTTAGTAATTTTGGATTGAGTTTCCAGGTTGCCAAAGTTTGGTACTTCAATTGTGACCTTACAGGAACACTTTACATTACAATAATGCAGTGTCTGTGTGTGTGCTTGTGTGTGTGCCTGTGTACCTTCAGTATGTCTGTTAACCTGTCTTTGTGTAACATTTCCAGGGCCTGTGTGACGTGTGAATTGGCCAATAAGGAAAGTGACGGACTAAAGAGTAACTGTAGCCGACCATGTGGCTCAGTCAAGCCCACTTGGGTTGAGGGACCCCAGGAGTTCCCCTGCAGAGAAGACACCACCTCCTACAAAGTGGAGCTGTTCCCTGACGGCAACATCCTGGTCCTCTACGCAGATCTGCCCCGTGATTATCCTTTATTTTCAAGATTTTAACATGGCTATGTATCCAACTGGCTTACTGTTTTTACCATTTCTATTCTCACTGCTCATTGGAGCAATTCATAATATTGCTAGCTCTTAGGCACACCTTATTCTGCGTATATGGACCTATTCTGCTATACTTGTTTGATCAAAGATGCTTTGCGTTAGACAAAAAGTCAGGACTCATGTTCTACTACAAACTCTTCCTCTTCACATCCCTGGCAGGCTCTGTTGACAAGACTTATGTGATCATTGGCAGCTCGGTGTCCAGCATCATCTTCATTGGGATCGCAGTGATCCTCATCAGCTGGCTGATGCTGGAGTTCCACTACCGGAGAGAGTACGCCAGCTTCCTCAAAGCAACGGAGACTGTAGTCTGGAAAAATGTGAGAGAAAGAACAGTATACACATGATAATGAATCACCATGATATGTCAAATAGGATAGATGTCTCTGCGTTAACTGGTCGTTTCTCATAACCAAATATCTGTCCATTGTTCTCAGTCTCATAGTTTATTGTATGAATAGTGGATTTCTTTATTATTTGTGAATGTGTTTGTCCTTCTTGTTGTTGTTTTGTCATTTTTTTAAAGCAAATAATCAACTTAAGGAGTCTTTAATGCAAGATTTATAATGTTAAGTGTTGGTTGTTGATAACATGATGCTCGCTCTGTACTAAACTTATCTCTTGTTGGTCCTTTGTGTTTCAGATCGAAAATCCTTTGTTCCAGGACGCCACAACCATAGTTATAAACCCCATACACATTCAAGAGGACTGATCCAAACCCATTCAACTCTGAAGCCGACCAACACTTTACTTCAGGAAAATCTGTTACATACAGTAATAAGCGAAAGTGGGACCATATACTGATCCTAACTTCTAGAAGAGGAACTGCTTGTTCCTTTATCCACTTTAATTGGAAAAATTCAATGAGCCGATTTGTATAATAAATATAAATTTGAAGGACTAAAATTATAAAATATTAGAATATTGAATCTCCCTAAAGGCTTAAGTCATATAAAAGTTATACTTAAATCGGAACTGGTTCTCTAGCAGATTAGTAAGAATGGCTCACCCCTTGTTCAAAAATGGCCTTTTTCCCTTTGTCCATATTATAACCTCTCAGTTTCGGTTATTTTAAAATTAAAACCTCTCCAAAATATCCCTATTTTTGAAACAAGCCATAGAAAGATGGTTACAATTTCAGTTTAATTTTTCCTACCGAACCACATGACCTTTGGAGGTGTTCAGAACCAGGTTAAGGGCAGAGAAAGCTTGTTGGACACTAAGGAAGCTTTGTTGTAGAGCTTTTAACACATAATCCAAGGAGGGGCCAGTTTAGAATAAGACTGCTTCCTACTGCTTGACCTATGTTGTTGATGTAAATTGTATATGGAGAATACAACCATCCCAGCTCTACAGATTTTGCTGCGAAGAGACAGAATCATTAGATACGTTGTTTTGGTACTGCTCATATGTATGTAGCTTGTTTTTGGTTACAAGTTCAGGAATGGCTGAAAAATCACACCATTTACCTAGAACTTACTCTGAAAATAGCACTGCTGGCTGACTTGAAAAGCCATAGTCAATCAATCAATAATATAATAATACTAATTTTAATCTTTAATTTACCATCTGTAGAAACCAATGGCGGTCGGTGCCGTTTAAGATTAGGGAGGACAATATTTTTTTATGAGCATGGTCTTATTTCTATTTAAGCAATAAGGAATGGGGGGGTATATGCCTTGCAAGTGTTCATCACTCCCTGAGGTTTTGGTTAAATTTGTAATTTAAATTGATTTTTTTTATTTATTGTTTTTTTTATATATATATATTTTACCTTTATTTAACTAGGCAAGTCAGTTAAGAACTAATTCTTATTTTCAATGACGGCCTAGGAACAGTGGGTTAACTGCCTGTTCAGGGGCAGAACGACAGATTTGTACCTTGTCAGCTCAGGGGTTTGAACTTGCAACCTTCCAGTTACTAGTCCAACGCTCTAACCACTAGGCTACCCTGCCGCCCCAATGTAATGGACATACACAAAATTGTCCAAATTTGTTTAAGTGAAATGAAAAAAATTACTTGTTTCAAAAAAATTAACAACTGAAAAGTGTTGCGTGCAAAAGCATTCACCCCCTTTACTATGAAGCCCCTACATAAGATCTGGTGCAACCAATTACCTTCAGAATTCACATAATTAGTTAAATAAAGTCCATCTGTGTGCAATCTAAGTGTCACATGATCTGTCACATGATCTCAGTGTATATATATATATATATATATACACCTGTTCTGAAAGGCCCCTTAGTCTGCAACACCACTGCGCACCGGGCACCACCAAGCAAGCGGCACCATGAAGACCAAGGAGCTCTCCAAACAGGTCAGGGACAAAGTTGTGGAGAAGTACAGATCAGGGTTGGGTTATAAAATAATATACGTAACTTTGAACATCCTATGGAGCACCATTAAATCCATTAGTAAAAAATGGAAAGAATATGGAATCACAACAAACCTGCCAAGAAAGGGCCGCCCACCAAAATTCACAGACCAGGCAAGGAGGGGATTAATCAGAGAGGCAACAAAAGACCAAAGATAATTCTGCTTACCACTTTGTAAAGAAGAAAGACAAGAAATAAGACAACAAAACAGAATTTGAGCATGCTTAACTATTCACCCCCCAAAGTCAATAATTTGTAGAGCCACCTTTTGCAGCAATTACAGCTGCAAGTCTCTTGGGGTATGTCTCTATAAGCTTGGCACATCTAGCCACTGGGATTTTTGCCCATTCTTCAAGGCAAAACTGCTCCAGCTCCTTCAAGTTGGATGGGTTCTGCTGGTGTACAGCAATATTTAAGTCATACCACAGATTCTTAATTGGATTGAGGTCAGGGCTTTGACTAGGCCATTCCAAGACATTTAAATGTTTCCCCTTAAACCACTCGAGTGTTGCTTTAGCAATATGCTTAGAGTCATTTTCCTGCTGGAAGGTGAACCTCCGTCCCAGTCTCAAATCTTTGGAAGACAAACCGGTTTAGGCAACTACCTATCCTTGAATTGTCCCTATACCCATCATGGCATTGCTACAACCTAGCCTACGAATGAAAGTTTACAACAGGACAAGAGAAAAATGTGAGTAATCAGGGTGACAGACAGTGACATAATCAATACCGCCTTGTACACTCTTGCCTGCTTCTAGCTGATCTAGAGTGTAATTATTAGTCCAAAAAGTTGCAAACAAAAGTTTCTATTGGACAAATCCAAGTATGTTTATCCCCAGGTGAAAAAAACTTTCCAAGCCAAACCTTCATATCATAACTGCTAACCACTACACACATCCTACGTCGTTGTCACCATATTAGCTAATGTCATAGTCAACATGGCTACTAGAACTAATGATTTAGTAAACACGCTACAATCATGCAGTGTAGTGTACAGCAAGCAGTTTAGCAGTTACACTGGGGGGGCCCAGTGGCAATAAATTCATAAAACCGAAAACGTACCTTGCGTTGGAAGAGTTCCCGTGTTGGATATCCTGAACCAGCTAGCTAACATAGCATCCGTCTCTGTTTGAGCCAGGTGTTTGAATAGGCTAAATTAGCTAGCTGCCTTAGCTAACTAAGTAAGTGAAAGTGAATAAAATACAACTAAATATAATTCTCTCTCTCTCTCTCTCTCTTGCTTCTCCTTCATTTTTTGAGAAATGAATTAGTTCAAAACTGTTCAGGCTTTGTATTGAATTCAATGTACCCAGAGGAGGACGGACACTAGCTATAAAATGTACCATGTCCGTCAAATGTTTATAGTATGTTTAAGCTGGAAGTAGAAGTCTAAGTATTGTTATCCATTAGTTTATTCCAATTAGGGGTGTGGTGGTAGGGTTAGGGGAGAATAATACATAAGGGATTTTTATTTATTTATTATTATGCAGCAAACATCAGATACAGCCAGCTCTTTGCATTCCGGCGGAAGTAATTCATTGTCAATGGAGCAGTCCGCAACGCTATGTTGGGGGCTGCACTAAGCTGCGGTGAGTTCGGTGTACCGTATGCTTTCAGTATTTTAAACACGTGCATTGCTTTACTGTATGGCGATACAAACAGATGTAGGTCTAAACACACAGACTCCAACTAGTAATCTTTTAGCTAGTTGAAAAGTGAAGCACTTGTGTCAAGTACGGAAAAACAAAACGAATATGCCTCTGGTGGACATCAGGCTTAGAGGAACAAATGACATTGTCATGAGAACATTACAAAATGCTTAGATAGATTAAATGTTCTGAAGCTTGGTATGAAACCTTGTGAAGTGTCATTCCTTTCCAGTTTGTGCACATGGTATTGCATTACATTCAGTTTTTCTTAATTAATTATTTTTGTGTTTTGGTCTGAATTAAGAAATATAGCTATCAAATCATCAAATCAAATTTTATTTGTCACATACACATGGTTAGCAGATGTTAATGCGAGTGTAGCGAAATGCTTGTGCTTCTAGTTCCGACAATGCAGTGATAACCAACAAGTAATCTAACTAACAATTCCAAAACTACTGTCTTATACACAGTGTAAGGGGATAAGGAATATGTACATAAGGATATATGAATGAGTGATGGTACAGAGCAGCATACAGTAGATGGTATCGAGTACAGTATATACATATGAGATGAGTATGTAGACAAAGTGGCATAGTTAAAGTGGCTAGTGACATAAGGATGCAGTGATGTGGGATAATGTTCTTGTGAGTATGTTTCTCAATATTATTACATAAAGTATTCTCTGTACAGTGTATTCATTATATAGGCCTATGTGGCTATTGTCTGTGTCATTGATCATATAGTACCGTTTTTAATAATAAATGCCTGGATTGTACCGTATTTGCCCATTATTATTTTCAAAGTTCTTCAAGCTCCATCAAATTGCTTGTTGAGTATTGCTAGACGAACATTGTCAAGTCTTGCCACAGATTTTCAAGCAGGTTTAAGTCAAAACTGTAACTCGGCCTCTCAGAAACATTCATGGTCTTCTTGGTAAGCAAGTCCAGTGTAGATTTGGCATTGGTTTTTCCAATCAGATTAAATGAAATTATCATCAAATGTATTTATAAAGCCCTATCATCAGCAGATGTTGCAAAGTGCTTATTGTCCTGCTGAAAGGTGTCTTAATATCCCAGTGTCTGGTGGAAAGCAGACTGGTTTAGCTCTAGGATTTTGCCTGTGCTTAACTCCATTACACTTCATTTTTATCCTGAAAATCTCCCCAGTCCTTAACAATTACAAGCATACCCATAACATACCCACTATGCTTGAAAATATGGAGAGTGGTACTCAGTAACATATTGTATTTGCCCAAAACACAACTTTTTGTATTCAGGACAAAATGTTAATTGCTTTGCCAATTTTCTTTGCAGTATTACTTTGGTGGAACTTTGCAAACTGTTGGAATATTTTTTCTGTCCTTCTTTTCACTCTATCAATTAGGTTAGTATTGTGGGGTAACTACAATGTTGTTGATCCATTCTCCGTTTTCTCCGATCAACAAGGCAGGCCCTACAGGCCCTAATTTTGTCGCACCTTGACTACTGTGGTCAGGTGACACGAAAATTGCAATCGGCTCAGAACAGGGCAGCAAGGCTGGCCCTTGGATGTACACAGAGAGCTAATATTAATAATATGCATGTTAATCTCTCCTGGCTAAAAGTGGAGGAGAGATTGACTTCATCACTACTTGTATTTATGAGAGGTATTGACATGTTGAATGCACCGAGCTGTCTGTCTGAACTACTGGCACACAACTCTAGGATTTTGCCTAGACATGTCACAAGAGGTCTCTTCACAGTCCCCAAGTCCAGAACAGACTATGGGAGGCGCACAGTACTACATAGAGCCATGACTACATGGAACTCTATTCCACATCAAGTAACTGATGCAAGCAGTAAAATTGGAAAAATATTTAAAAAACACCAGCGAGGACTGTGAAGCAACACAAACATACGCACTATACACACATACACATGGATTCAGTACTGTAGATATGTGGTAGTGGTGGAGTAGGGTCCTTACAATACATCTGTGAATGTTTTGTAATGTTTTTAAAATGTTATAAACTGCCTTAATTTGGTTGGACCCCAGGAAGAGTAGCTGAGCTAATGGGGATCCATAATAAATACAAATACCCACAAAGCCTGAGAATGCTGGAGGTGGAGCCAGAGACTCCATCTCCAGGTAGTTTCTGCCATTCTCTGTAACATTACCAATCATGTTCTGGTTCTCCTATGGACTACTAATGGGTAGCAGAAGGTGGAGGTGAAGTTCAAACCAAGGAAAGGCCGTCCGACACCGAAGCCAAAGTCTCCCCTCCCCAATGGTGAGGAAGACTGTCAGGCCTTCCTGAGCACCCGCTGGTTCCCCAAGGAGCCCATCGAGAGGGACCGTTCCAGCTCCCCACCCCTCAAAGCCCAGCCCCAGCATTGGCTCTCTCCTCCCTGGGCCATGGGGAAGACTGCCACTGTCCCTGCGGCTCCGAGCCCAGCCTGACTGCTCGCTGGGCCACCACACAGGCTCCAGCTAAGCACCACTGACAACTGAGCCAGCCGTCAGTTCCAAATGGCCTCCCTGGCCCGCTGCAAGAGCATTATTGCCAAGATGGCTGCCAAACTGGCTAGCTCGTCCCCCTCAAGACCCTCCCGCCCAAACCCTGTAGCTCCAGGACCTGATGGCACTGGTGCTCCTGCGCATGGTCCTGTCAGGTTCGGAGCTAAGGCTAGGGAAGGCTGCAGGTACCTGGAAAGTCCTGGAAGCTGGTTTGGCGTTCGTGGCCTCCAAGTCCTCTCTGGATCTGGGGACCCTGAAGGCCAGGTTTCTGGGGGCTAAAGCTCTGGCCTCCTGTCTGGCCTCCTCTGCGTCCTCCTCCTCCCAGTCTGCAACGGCCAGGAGAGGCAGGCCAGAAGACAGCAGCCTGGACAGGGACAGGACACAGTGAGGAGCCAGAGCGGATGAAGATCATTCAAGAGGAGGTGGATGCTGTTGGACGGCCCAGACATATACTTTGAGGTCCTGAGGAGGGACCTGTGTGGTGATAGAGAGAAAAACTGTCTGTCTAAGCTGAGGAGTGGGGGGCACACATGGAGGGTCCTGCAAGCCCAAGCCCACCTCTCTCGCTCTAACACTGGACCAGGTAAGGCTGACGGCAGCACCCTGCTACAGCGCTAATGAACATGGTTTTAGGGTGAATAGCAGTCCTCAGTTTAAACCGAACACTTCTCCCCTCCTCCCCCTTTCTCTGTTCTCTCCATATAGATGTGGAGGCAGTGCAGTCTCTGCCTCACTCCGCCTGGTTGGCTCTGCAGCATTTCCCCCCACCCAACCTCTACCCCCGCCTCTGTGGTCTACTGGCCCTGTCACTGGGGCAAAGGGATCCCGTCCCCATGGCAAACCTCCATGCCTAATCCCTGGGCATAACCACCCGCCCACACATGACACAATACCTGGCCAATCGCCTCATGTAAGTGTGTGCTGAGTGGATGCTGAGAGAATTTCTCCCCGCGCTGCTGATGGTCATTTTGTTGTCCACTCATCCCTGGTGGAAAAAGTACCCAATTTTCATACTTGAGTAAAAATAAATATACCTTAATAGTAAAAGTCACCTAGTAAAATCCTACTTGAGTAAAAGTTTTAAAGTATTTGGTTTTAAATATACTTAAGTATCAAAAGTAAATGTAATTGCTACAATATACTTAAGTATCAAAAGTAAAAGTATAAATAATTTCAAATTCCTTATATTAAGCAAACCAGTCGGCAGGATTTTCTTGTTTTTATTTTATTTACAGATAGCCATGGGCACACTGCCACACTCAGACATAATTTACAAACAAAGCATTTGTGTTTAGTCCACCAGATCAGATTCAGTAGGGATGACCAGGAATTTTCTCTTTTAAGTGTGTGAAGTAGACAATTTTCAGGTCCTGCTAAGCATTCAAAACGTAGTGAGTACTTTTGGATGTCAGGGAAAATGTATGGAGTAGAAAGTACATTATTTTCTTTAGGAGTAAAAGTAAAAGTAGTCAAAATATAAATAGTAAAGGACAGTTCCTACAAAAAACTACTTAAGTAGTACTTTAAAGTATTTTTACTTGTACTTTACACCACTGCCCCTCATACAGGAGTAATAAAGTCCTAGTGTACTACTTTTGTGAGAGAAAATATATATATATTCTATTCTGATTTATCAGAGGATGCTGCAGCGCCCTCAGCACCCCTACTTCCTGTGGCTATGTGGGGGACACCATCCTGCTGTTCCGGCTGGAAAGAGGCTCAGTGTAAAGATTTTCGTCCTCCTCTTCCTAGGAGGAGTAGGAAGGATCGGAGGACCAAAATGCAGCGTGGCAAGTGTTCGTCATGTTTTAATTGAACAAACTGAACACTACACAAAATAATAACGAAGAGAAAACGAAACTGTTCTGCCAGGTGACCAGACACTAAACAGAAATTAAACACCCACAACCAAAATGGGGAAAACAGGCTACCTAAGTATGATTCTCAATCAGAGACAACCAACGACACCTGCCTCTGATTGAGAACCATACTAGGCCAAACACATAGAAATATAACAACCTATAAAAAAGAACATAGACTACCCACCCCAACTCACGCCCTGACCAAAGTAACACAAAGACATAAAAAAGGAACTAAGGTCAGAACGTGACACTCAGCTCCCATCATTCCTTCGACATCCCTATGGCCCAACGAGAGGTAGGGGATGTTCCCCAGAGGTACACACCAGAGTTGGGACCAAGTCACTATTATTTGAGTCACAAGCAAGTCTCATGTCGCAAGGTCAGTCTGAAGTCGAAAAAATAAAAAATAATTGTGCAGAAAAAATCTGCATAAACCCACTTGACTTGAGCCTACATGTCGCCTGCATTAACTTTACAAAAAATATTGTGATCAAAGGTTATGAAGTTTTGGCTACAGTCAACTCCAAGTTTCTGCAGTTGCTCTTCACCAACTTCATCCTGCAGCCATCGCCTGCTTGTGGGAGTCTATTGTCAATTAGGGTGTTTTTGTTTGAAACAGGAACCAATTTAGACGCAATTCATGTATACAGTTGCTATGTACGAATTAATGTGATATTTGAGGCTTTCTCTCCCACCAATTGATTGTACAATGTATACACGTATATTTGCAGTTTGTGAGTGTGTGATATGGGAGTTGGAGACATGTTTATTTCAACATTATAAAGAAAAACTTTTATAAACAATGGCAACACTGCCATGTTGCACTAAGCCTTGCTGTTGGAAAACCACATCAGTGTCTGAGTTTTGGCTGTCACAGATATACCACCCCCGACTTCACCCCTCAGCTTTTGTCTAGTCAGTTGCTTTTGCCTTACCACTCAAATGAGCACCTTCTCACCACGCTAACTCACTCAACCTGTGTTGATTGACAGTTTGCTGGTCCAATCAGAGGGAAGAGTGTACGTTTTACTTGCAAAACATTTTCCCAACTTCTGTTTGTAGCGTCCGGACCGTTTGGGTTACAAACTAATATGACCCCACTATGGAAAGGGGAGAATCTCACAAAAATGATGGTGTTCTCCGTCTTGCTCTACAACCCCCACAACTATTACGGGGCTTGTCTGAAGGTACCGGTTAAAAAAATGAATGGACATGTGGAAGTAGTTTTTTGTGCCAACAAAAAAAGGGGTTCAATGTGTCCAAAAAACATCAATATTTTCAGAGCTTTCTTATATCGCCTAGATATAGGACAGACATTTCAAAACCTTATTCCTTATGGGGACGGTTTTTCCATTTATGAATGTGTTATTCAATGCGTTTCTTTGGGCTATAGTATTAAAGGCCAAATTCAATATTTTATCAAATATTTGTTTATGTACCTACAGGGGTCCTAGAATTCTAAATCAAATAGCTAAATCATCCATGGTATGATCATCTTAAAACAATTCCATATGTTAGCTTAGTAGAGCCCACCCCCCAAAGGCTTAGACTTTGAGATTAATTATCTCTCTTCTCTGTCTCTCTCTCTAAACCTTTAATAGTTTTCTCAACCTTGGATGCTACTTGTGAGTGACCTCTGTCTTTCCTTTGTATCAGCAGCACCCTATCAGCTGGCTGGTGCAGGAGATGGCTAATATTCAGAAGGAGCAGAAGGCTGTGAGCTGTGTGTCAGAGAAAGCCAAGTGGTGGGACAGGAGGAGGGCCCTGAACACACAGATGGAGGTAAGACTCACTCAGACTGGTGTGAAGGGAAGTACATCTGGGGTTGGTTGAAAAGGGATAAAGTAAAATGAGAGGGGTTCTGTTCAAAAACGTATGTTGAAGGAATGTTTATACTCTCGGTAAGATTGGTTGGTGGGTGGGTAAGAGAAATAATGTACAGTAGACGCAAAATGGTGTGGCATAGATTACTACATATCTCTTTGTGGTTTATGGTGATGATGAGATCATTTTGGTATGTCCCTAAATATCCTTTTAGACTCTCTCACTCTCCTCAGAGGCTGCTGGAGGAGATGGAGGGGTTGCTGGGCTGCTGGCGGGGGCACCTCCTACCCCTGACCTGTGACCCTGAGCTGTCTGTCCAGGTCAAACGCCTTCAGAAGACCCTCACTGCCTGGGGGGCACTGGCATCAGAGGAAATGCTCAAGGTGCTTCTACATGCCTTATAGTGTACTGTATATCATAGATATCACATTTATCTCTAAAAACCCTTTTTACATATGCGGTTGTTACAAAGTGCTTTCACAGTAATCAAGACAAGACAAGCAAAACCAGAGGCACATTGGCTAAGAAAAACTTAAATAACTGTTATTTCAATCCTGTGTGTTCCAGGCTGTGCTGTCTGCCTCTCCCCTGCCCTCCCAGTCCCAGCTGCAGTGGTTAGCCCAGGGAGTGTTTGGACCTTCTGCAGACAACTGCGGCTGTACTGGCAGAGAGGCCCGACTCCACAGGGACACATGGTGCTCATCTTGGACAGGATGGGAGTCTCTCACACTTGCACCCTACACTCAAATCGACTCTAATGTGCAAGATCAACGTACAAAGCGGAACAATGCACTTTCTTTGTGTAGAGGAGAGTTGAGGAAAGTCTACCGTGACATGAACACATTGCCTATGAGTGTGACTGCTGTGATAATGCCCAGTGAAATGTTTGTCTTGTCCTATCTTGCAGTACCTCCAGAAGCTGCCATGGGAGAGCATCTCCTGCCTCAGGCCTCGCTCTGTCACCCACATGCCCTCTCTACACTCACTGCTTGGCCAGTGTGCTCTAAGAGAGGTCAAACCACACACACACACATTTGCCAATTAAAACGTTAATACAGAAAACGCTATTTTATTTCATAAAGATGAGTTGTTGACTACTTATGCATGCACGTCTCTCTCTTTCTCTTCTGGCCCTCAGTCTGACCGGGAATCTCCTGAATGGAGGTGTGGACCCCAAGCAGGTGTTCTACGTGCTCAACCTTGATGACAACTTGTGGTTCACCAGGTGAGTACAGTACCAACAGCACTGTATCAGGGGGCTTTATTTGTCTGCCTTATCTCTGTGTCCTTTAGAATTTGATGAATCTCTCTCTCGCTCTCTCTCTCTCTCTCTCTCTCTCTCTCTCTCTCTCTCTCGCTCTCTCTCTCTCTCTCGGCTCCTGACCCAGATCTACTGCAGGAGGCTGTGACTGCCAAAGACCTCTACATGCTAAGGAGAAGTGTATGACAGCAGAGATGTCAATAGTTTGCCTTACTACACACACACTGTCAAATGTTGTTTAACATGATACTTGACTTTCTCTCATGACTTGTATCATGTTAGATGCTTTGAATTGGTGTCAGAATTCAACCGTTCTTACTTAAAGCTGGAATCCTTAATGGTGAAACTGCTATAAAACAACAACAAAGAAGTTACTGCAAACAACAAACACTGTTTTTTTCCCCCTCGGACATCATTGCACACACGATAGAAGAGCAGAATATGTAGTGATTAAGGCAGCCCCCTGCACCTCCCTCATTCAGAGGTGTTTGGTTAAATGCGAAAGACACATTTCAGTTGAATACATTCAGTTGGACAACTGACTAGGTTCCCTTTTTTATTTCTCATAGATGTGTGTGATTTTGCCTGTCTATGTGTGATTTTGACATGTAGCCCATTGGTTCTGGGGACCCTGTGGATGTGATGGACTGAGACATTTAGAGCTTCAACAAGGCTCTGCTGGAGTCCTGGCTGTCTGCAGGTCCCAGGGCTCCACTCCTGGACCACATTTGGCGGCAAGTAGCCTAGTGGTTAGAGTGTTGGACCAGTAACCGAAAGATTGCTAGATCGAATCCCTGACCTGACAAGGTAAAAATCTGTTGTTCTGCCCCAAACAAGGCAGTTAACCCACTGTTCCTAGGCCATCATTGTAAATAAGAATTTGTTCTTCACTGATTTGCCTAGTTAAATAAAAACATGGCCCTGTCCTGCCAGGCCTCAAGCACCCATGGTCTACGGACTCCCCATCTACCTGTGAAAGGACATCCCCAAACACACAAACTTGAATGAATTTAGTAACACCATTGATCCGAAGCCACTGATCCCCAAAACATGAATTGGAGGATGTGATTTTAGACTTGCTTGTGTGTATTATCTGCTAAGGCTGCCTTCTTAAATATAAACAATGTTTTATCCTTTGATTTTCCTTTTTGAATGCTAGTGAAATGTGTACATAAATGTATAAATAAATGCTTGACAATAAAAATGCAGTATATTTGCCAAGCATTCCTTGCACTTTGGTTTAGAAAGGAATATCCCTCAGTAGGGGTCAGTATATCACTACTTCTGCACCTTCGCAATGAAAAGGGCGTTTTCTCAAACTGGAAATACGTTAGTCAGAAGGGTCAATCTGATTTGTCTCACTTTTCAACATGGCGGTAAATCTGACAGAGCTTTCCCTTCCTCAATTGGAGGGACTAAAGACTCAATTTGAACAGGTAACAGAGGGATCTTGAATCTCGGTTGAAGTCATTCTGGGGCCATTATTTTCTACTGTTTGCTTGTGCCAGCCCAGCTGATTAGCTAGTCATGCCATCTGAGTAACTAACGTTAGCTAATTACATTACCGGTTGGCAGAAGATTCAGATCCTACCACTGCGCTTGTTTACACCGAGCTGTTTTGGGTTTGGAATGTAATTATGGTTGCGAGGCAGTGTCTACACTTGGCAGTTTATGCAGCTTTTGTATTCTGATAATGGAGTTCTAGTCATGGAATTCCGAACAGGTCATGCGTCTACAGTACACCTACATTTTAAATGTTTACTCTGTCCGGATTCCCTTTTTCGCGCGCTAGCTTATATTCAAATACCTGTATGCATTCTGCAAACTGGAACAGGCTATATCTGATAAAACAACAACTTGGTGGCAGTAGCCAACCACTGTAGTTAACAAACCAACCAACCTCTAAATTGCTAGTTCACGTGACCCTCCGCTTGTACTGTAAAATAAATTGAAAGCCCATAAATAACTAATGACCCTATGATTATAAACGTGGATATCGACTTTGACACTTAAGCATGATATTGCGGCTCATTCGATGCTACGCAGGGCGAATATTGTTACTTTAAATCAGTGCGCACGGGAGCACTCTGCCATAGTCTTTCTCTCCCCATGAATTCCATTAACATTGCATCCAAAATAGATAATCCTGTTCAAAATGTAGATATACACTACCTGTCAAGTTTTAGAACACCTACTCAATCAAGTGTTTTTCTTTATTTGGACTATTTTCTACATTGTAGAATAATAGTGAAGACATCAACACTATGAAATAACACATGGAATCATGTAACCAAAAAAGTGTTAACCAAATCAAAATATATTTTATATTTCAGATTCTTCAAATAGCCACCCTTTGCCTTGATGACATATTTGCACACGCTTGACATTCTCTCAACCGAAAGTCTTGAAGGAGTACTCACATATGCTGAGCACTTGTTTGGCTGCTTTTCCTTGACTCTGTGGTCCAACTCATCCCAAACCATCTCAATCTAAGATTGATACCCTCAATCTCACACAAATTATCAATGAATTTACCAGGTACAACCCCAAATCTGTAAACACGGGCACCCTCATAGATATCATCCTAACCAACTCGCCCTACAAATACACCTCTGCTGTTTTCAACCAAGATCACTGCCTCATTGCCTGCATCCGTAATGGTCTGCGGTGAAACGACCACCCCTCATCAGTGTCAAACGCTCCCTAAAACACTTCAGTGAACCGGCCTTTCTAATCAACCTGGCCAGGGTATCCTGGAATGACATTGACCTCATCCCGTCAGTAGAGGATGCCTGGTTATTATTTAAAAGTGCCTTCCTCACCATCTTAAATAAGCATGCTCCATTAAAAAAACAGGAATAGATATAGCCCTTGGTTCACTCCAGACTTGTCTGCCCTTGACCAGCACAAAAACATCCTGTGGTGTTCTGCATTAGCATCGAATAGCCCCCGTGATATGCAACTTTTTAGGAAGTTAGGAACCAATATACACAGACCGTTAGGAAAGCTAAAGCTAGCTTTTTCAAACAGAAATTTGCATCCTGTAGTACAAACTCAAAGTTCTGGGACACTAAAGTCCATGGAGAATAAGAGCACCTCCTCCCAGCTGCCCACTGCACTGAGGCTAGGAAACACTGTCACCACCGATAAATCCACTATAACTGAGAATTTCAAGAAGCATTTCTCTACGGCTGGCCATGCTTTCCACCTGGCTACCCTTACCCCGGTCAACTGCCCAGCACCCTCCACAGCAACCCGCCCAAGCCCCCACCATTTCTCGTTCACCCAAATCCAGATAGCTGATGTTCTGAAAGAGCAGCAAAATCTGGACCCCTACAAATCAGCCGGGCGAGACAATTTGGACCCTCTCTTTCTAAGATTATCTGCCAAAATTGTTGCAACCCCTATCACTAGCCTGTTCAACCTCACTTTCGTATCGTCTGAGATTCCCAAAGATTGGAAAGCTGCTGCGGTCATCCCCCTGTTCAAAGGGGGAGACACTCTAGACCCAAACTGCTACAGACTGATATCTATCCTAACCTGCCTTTCTAAAGTCTTCGAAAGCCAAGTTAACAAACAGATTACCGACCATTTCGAATCCCACCGTACCTTCTCCGATATGCAAATTGGTTTCAGAGCTGGTCATGGGTGCACCTCAGCCACTCAAGGTCCTAAACGTTATCATAACTGCCATTGATAAAAGACAGTACTGTGCAGCCGTTTTCATCGACCTGGCCAAGGCTTTTGACTGTCAATCACCACATTCTTATCGGCAGACTAAACAAGAAGCCTTGGTTTCTCCAATGACTGCCTCACCTGGTTCACCAACTACTTCTCTGACAGAGTTCAGTGTGTCAAATCGGAGGGCCTGTTGTCTGGACCTCTGGCAGTCTCTATGGGGGTGCCACAGGCTTCTATTCTCGGGCCAACTCTCTTCTCTGTATACATCAATGATGTCGCTCTTGCTGCTGGTGATTCCTTGATTCACCTCTACGTAGACGACACCATTCTGTACCTAGGTGTCTGGTTAGACTGTAAACTCTCCTTCCAGACTCACATTAAGCATCTTCAATCCAAAATTAAATCTAGAATTGGCTTCCTATTTCGCAACAAAGCATCCTTCACTCATGCTGCCAAACATACTCTGGTAAAACTGACCATCCTACCGATCCTCGACTTTGGCGATGTCATTTACAAAATAGCCCCCAACACTCTACTCAACAAATTTGATGCAGTCTATCACAGTGCCATCCGCTTTGTCACCAAAGCCCCATATACTACCCACCACTGCGACCTGTACGCGCTCGTTGGCTGGCCCTCGCTTCATATTCGTCGCCAAACCCACTGGCTTCAGGTCATCTACAAGTCTCTGATAGGTAAGGCCCCGCCTTATCTCAGCTCACTGGTCACCATAGCAGCACCCACCCGTAGCACGTGCTCCAGCAGGTATATCTCTCTAGTCACCCCCAAAGCCAATTCCTCCTTTGGCTGCCTTTCCTTCCAGTTCTCTGCTGCCAATGACTGGAATGAATTGCAAAAATCACTGAAGCTGGAGACTTATATCTCCCTTACTAGCTTTAAGCACCAGCTGTCTGAGCAGCTCACAGATCACTGCACCTGTACATAGCCCATCTGAAAATTGCCCAACCAACTACCTCATCCCCATACTGTATTTATTTATTTATCTTGCTCCTTTGCACCCCTGTATCTCTACTTGCACATTCATCTTCTGCACATCAATCATTCTAGTGTCTAATTGGTATATCGTAATTACTTCGCCACCATGGCCTATTTATTGCCTTACCTCCCTTTTCTTACCTCATTTGCACACACTGTATATAGATGTATTATTGACTGTATGTTTTGTTTATTCCATGTGCAACTCTGTTTTAGTATGTGTTGTACTGCTTTGCTTTATTCTTGGCCAGGTCGCAGTTGTAAATGAGAACTTGTTCTCAACTTGCCTACCTGGCTAAATAGAGGTGAAATAAATAACTTCTTTTTTTTAATTGGTTGCGGTCGGGGGATTGTGGAGGCCAGGTCATCTGATGCAGCACTCCATCACTCTCCTCCTTGGTCAAATAGCCCTTACACAGCCTGGAGGTGTTTTTGGTCATTGTCCTGTTGAAAAACAAATGATAGTCCCACTAAGCCCAAACCAGATGGGATGGCGTTTCACTGCAAATTGTTGTGGTAGCCATGCTGGTTAAGTATGCCTTTAATTCTAAATAAATCACAGTGTCACCATTAAAGCACCCCCACACCATCACACCTGCTCCATGCTTAACGGTGGGAAATACACATGCAGAGATCATCCTTTCACTAACATGGTGTCTCACAAAGACAGGTCGCAACCAAAAATCTCAAATTTGGACTCTTGACCAAAGGACAGATTTCCACTGGTCTAATGTCCATTGCTTGTGTTTCTTGGCCCAAACAAGTCTCTTATTATTATTGGTGTCCTTCAGTAGTGGTTCTTTTATCAACCCATTGAGGTCTGGATTTGGAGTCACACTCAAAATTAAAGTGGAAAACCACACTACAGGCTGATCCAACTTTGATGTAATGTCCTTAAAACAAGTAAAAATGAGGCTCAGTAGTGTATGTGTGGTCTCCACGTGCCTGTATGACTTACCTACAACGCCTGGGCATGCTCCTGATGAGGTTGCGGATGGTCTCCTGAGGGATCTCCTCCCAGACCTGGACTAAAGCATCCGCCAACTCCTGGACAGTCTGTGGTGCAACGTGGCGTTGGTGGATGGAGCGAGACATGATGTCCCAGATGTGCTCAATTGGATTCAGGTATGGGGAACAGGCGGGCCAGTCCATAGCATTAATGCCTTCCTCTTGCAGGAACTGCTGACACACTCCAGCCACATGAGGTCTAGCATTGTCTTGCATTAGGAGGAACCCAGGGCCAACCGCACCAGCATATGGTCTCACAAGGGGTCTGAGGATCTCATCTCGGTACCTAATGGCAGTCAGGCTACCTCTGGCGAGCACATGGAGGGCTGTGCGGCCCCCCAAAGAAATGCCACCCCACACCATGACTGACCCACTGCCAAACCGGTCATGCTGGAGAATGTTGCAGGCAGCAGAACGTTCTCCACTGCGTCTCCAGACTGTCACGTCTGTCACATGTGCTCAGTGTGAACCTGCTTTCATCTGTGAAGAGCACAGGGCGCCAGTGGCGAATTTGCCAATCTTGGTGTTCTCTGGCAAATGCCAAAAGTCCTGCACGGTGTTGGGCTGTATAAGTACAACCCCCACCTGTAGACGTCGGGCCGTCATACCACCCTCATGGAGTCTGTTTCTGACCGTTTGAGCAGACACATGCACACTTGCGGCCTGCTGGAGGTCATTTTGCAGGGCTCTGGCAGTGCTCCTCCTTGCACAAAGGCGGTAACGGTCCTGCTGCTGGGTTGTTGCCCTCCTACGGCCTCCTCCACGTCTCCTGATGTACTGGCCTGTCTCCTGGTAGTGCCTCCATGCTCTGGACACTACGCTGACAGACACAGCAAACCTTCTTGCCACAGCTCGCATTGATGTGCCATCCTGGATGAGCTGCACTACCTGAGCCACTTGTGTGGGTTGTAGACTCCGTCTCATGCTACCAGTAGAGTGAAATCACCGCCAGCATTCAAAAGTGACCAAAACATACTACCCAACCGTCTAAGTTGCATCACCTGATTCTTTCTTAATTTTATTTGCAGGAGGCAGAGTTTTTGACCTCCTCTATAGGTCAGCTCAAAGTTGTCCAGATGAAATATGTAGAAGCTAAGGACAGTTTGAGTGTCCTCAACAAAAACAATGCAGGTGAGCTCCTCGAACTACACTGTTAATGCATCCTATGTTTTGTTCAGTTTTTGTTTTGTATGGAAGCTTTTACAGATACTGAAATAAATTGATTGAAATGATATTTTATGAAGATCTCACCCCACATTGGTGTTTGTAAGTATGACACTTCAATTGATAATTTACATTTGATCTTTTTCTTTTAGGAAAAGAATTGCTGGTGCCGCTCACAAGCTCTGTATCCTTATGTTAATGATCGGAGATGCCTATATACGTATTTTTTTTGTACTTGCCTACTGAAATTGCCTACTGAAAGCCTCTTAGTCTTCAAACATACAAGCAAACTAATTTTTCTCACATTCAACACACTTGATTACTCTAATTTGAGATTGATTGAAGGTGCATTGTTAAATACAGTATTTAAAAAATGAAAATGAGTCCACAGCACCTTCTCTGCCATTTTATATTGTAGAAACCTTAACCCAATACCCAACAACCTCATCAAAAGGTTCAGACCTTTTGGTGTAACAGTTGAGGTATCCCAGTCGGGGCTAGGGTAGCCTAGTGGTTAGAGCGTTGGACTAGTAACCGGAAGGTTGCAAGTTCAAACCCCCGAGCTGACAAGGTACAAATCTGTCGTTCTGCCCCTGAACAGGCAGTTAATCCACTATTCCTAGGCCGTCATTGAAAATAAGAATTTGTTCTTAACTTACTTAGTTAATTAAAAATAAACAAATTCGCTACATTGGTATCAGAAGTGGGATGGTGCCTGTGAGGCAATCGGAGAAGTGTGTATAAGTGAAGGACTTAGTATAGAGAATAGTGGGGACATAATCTCTCGTAAGAAAGGGGGTAGTGTAGCGACCTTAACCCAACTATAATACCTCGTCAAGAGGTTCGGACCTCTTGGCGTAACGGTTAAGGTGTTGACTTGACAGTCACTGGACCCGAGTTCGGCTACAATATCTTCAGTATGCATTAGTGTACCGTAGTTGGAAGTTTTCTGTTGTCCTTTTAACATCACTTGCTATTAGATGTACGTCCCTGGAACACTTAATGACGTGGAACATGTCTTAGTGGATGTGGGGACAGGATACTACGTTGAAAAGGTGGGCAGAAAAGTAATTGATAACAAATTGCTAATACTCTTCATTGTACAGTTGACGCATAAGTTCACTTTGGGTAAGTAATCTGTTTTCCAGGACCAAATATATATTTTTTTATTTTAACCTTGCCCAGCTGGAGCAATAATATCTTCTAATTTTGTGTATGCTGACATGACCCAATCCTTTGCATTTATCAGGGTTGTGTTCATGAAGGCACACTGTAGCAAAGGAAAAAGGAAAACAAGACCCATTCTGAAAGATCGTTCCTACAAGTTTCACTTGTTTTTTAAACTTTGTTTTGTTCAGAGAACCCAGGAGTCATTTGACTATATTTTGTTCAACTCTGCTGTTCCATATACATTTATTTGCTTGTTAGTACAATTATTTGGAAATCTGTCTGTATAATATGAGTTTGTAAGCCTCATTTGAAATGTTTCTGCAGAATGTTGATGGCACAAAAGAGTTTTTCAAGCGCAAAATAGAATTCCTCACCAAGCAGATAGAGAAGGTTCAACCGGCTCTGCAGGAGAAACATGGCTTGAAACAAGGTAACACACACAAATACAAACGTTTGTCATATTTGTAATACAAGTATTTCACTTAAATGCAATATAACTTGTATTTTATTTTGCTCATCCCTTCCTATCTGTGTTTTTTGTTCTGTCTTCTAGCTGTAATTGAGGTGATGAATATTAAGATCCAACAGCTTCAGAGTCAACAGGCTTCACAGTTGGGGACCACTGAAGCCTAACCAGGTGAAGATGGGGCTTACACCAGTCTGCTTGGGTTCTTTATGATGGGGATTTAGAGTTACTGAAAACAAATTCTGCATGAACTGTTAATTGGATGATCTAAGGTAAAAGTGAACAAAAGACAAGAATGTACTACAAATGTGTGCCAACAGTACAATGGTGAAGAGCAGCCAAGTTAGTGTTTTAACAAACACTTCCTGAAAATTTGAGTCTTACCTGGATTCAGTGTACGTTCAGTAGCCAGATTGCTATATCAATGTTGAATTTGACTAAATAGGCTTCTCTTATCACCCTCAGATTATCATTTGTGATGACATGAAATCTGCAACAGATGTTTTGAATGGAGAACATGTTAGTGCCCTCATATTACACTGTTTGTCTTTCAGATTTTGCTCAATGACTGTTTTACTGAAACATTTTGTTCAAATACACAGATCAAAAATAATAAAATTTTAAAACTACCATAAAACAGTCCCAACGTAGTGGCGTCACTAGTTACCACAGCCACAAAGTCATAATTATGGCTAAACCTGCCTATTTGTATTATTTCTTAAAATCTGATTTTAAAAGGTCCAATGCAGCTGTTTTTATCTTGATATCAAATAATTTGGGAGGAACAATTAAGTACCTTACTGTGATTGTTTTTCAATTAAAATGGTCAAGCAGAAACAAAAATACCTTAGAAAGAGCAATTTCGCAAGCAAGAATTTAGCTAAGACTGTCAGGGAGTGGTCTTTGTGGGGAGAGGAAAACTGAAAACTAGCTGTTATTGGCAGAGATGTTTGGAACTCTTTCTTATTGGTCTAAACTAATTTACATTCTGGTGCCAAAACGCCATCCCACCACAACCGGCTGAAATTTCAGGCGGCCTTTTCAAACAGCTTACGCTAAAAGGGCATTATATTGTGAAAAATATATTACAATTTCCAACGTCCATAGTGTGGAAATGTGTGTGTGTGTGTGTGCGTATATACACACACAGTGAAATCATATTTGACTGCACTGAGCCTTAAACCTAACTATAACCACACTGCTAACCTTATGCCTAACCTTTTTTAAAATAAGACCAAAAAGCTATTTTGACTTTGTGGCTGTGACAACCAAAACCTCCAGCTGTGTGGAGCCAGGAAGTGGAAGTATGTAGTTCACTTTTGGGTTTCTGTTTCAAAAATGCAGTATATGTAAACCTTGGCAACAGTCCAAACTCAAAGTAGACATCCCTCGGCCCCAAACCCTCAGCTCTTGAATTACGTTTTACATAGTCACATCCGAGTGTACCTTAAATGTCCCTTGCCCAAGCGAGGGAGAGTGATGATCGGAGATGCAACGTCCTTGGTGGAAATCTTGAAATTGAGCTTAAAAACAACCAACCTACAGCTATTAAGTACCTAGCAAGCTAACGTAGCTAGCTACAGTTATAACTGGCTAGTTTGGACATTTATACCAATACATTTCAAAATTCCCAAAAACATGTGCATGAAGCTAATTTAGGCCCGTTCCTGTAGGTTCATGCTCTACAACATCCGCAGAGTACGACCCTGCCTCACACAGGAAGCGGCGCAGGTCCTAATCCAGGCACTTGTCATCTCCCGTCTGGATTACTGCAACTCGCTGTTGGCTGGGCTCCCTGCCTGTGCCATTAAACCCCTACAACTCATCCAGAACGCCGCAGCCCGTCTGGTGTTCAACCTTCCCAAGTTCTCTCACGTCACCCCGCTCCTCCGCTCTCTCCACTGGCTTCCAGTTGAAGCTCGCATCCGCTACAAGACCATGGTGCTTGCCTACGGAGCTGTGAGGGGAACGGCACCTCTACCTCCAGGCTCTGATCAGGCCCTACACCCAAACAAGGGCACTGCGTTCATCCACCTCTGGCCTGCTCGCCTCCCTACCACTGAGGAAGTACAGTTCCCGCTCAGCCCAGTCAAAACTGTTCGCTGCTCTGGCCCCCCAATGGTGGAACAAACTCCCTCACGACGCCAGGACAGCGGAGTCAATCACCACCTTCCGGAGACACCTGAAACCCCACCTCTTTAAGGAATACCTAGGATAGGATAAAGTAATCCTTCTCACCCCCCCCTCCCCCTTAAAAGATTTAGATGCACTATTGTAAAGTGGCTGTTCCACTGGATGTCATAAGGTGAATGCACCAATTTGTAAGTCGCTCTGGATAAGAGCGTCTGCTAAATGACTTAAATGTAAATGTAAATGAAGCTAGCTATGTTTGATAGGCTCCTCGCTACGAGACTAAGCCAATTTAACAACGGAAATCAATTTCATCTATCTATCTATACACACACACACACACAGTACCAGTCAAAAGTTGGAGACACCTACTCATTCCAGAGTTTTTCTTTATTTTACTATTTTCTACATTGTAGAATAATAGTGAAGACATCAACTATGACAACACATATGGAATCATGTAGTAACCAAAAAAGTGTTAAACAAATCAAAATATATTTGAGATTCTTCAAATAGCCACCATTTGCCTTGACAGCTTTGCACACTCTTGACATTCTCTCAACCAGCTTCATGAGGTAGCTGTTTGGAATCAATTTCAATTAACAGGTGTGCCTTAAGTTAATTGGTGGAATTTCTTTCCTTAATGCGTCTGAGACAATCAGTGGCGTTGTGACAAGGTAGGGGTGGTATACAGAAGATTTGGTATTTGGTAAAAGACCAAGTCCATATTATAGCAAGAACAGCTCAAATAAGCAAAGAGAAACGACAGTCCATCATCATGAAGGTCAGTCAATCCAGAAAATTCTCAAGAACTTTGAAAGTTTCTTCAAGCGGTATGATGAAACTGGCTCTCATGAGGACCGCCACAGGAAGGGAAGACCCAGAGTTTCCTCTGCTGCAGAGGATAAGTTCATTAGTTACCAGCCTAAGAAATCGTCAATGAACTGCACCTCAGATTGCAGCCCAAATAAATGCTTCACAGAGTTCAAGTAACAGACACATCTCAACATCAACTGTTCAGAGGAGACTGCGTGAATCAGGCCTTCATGGTCGAATTGCTGCAAAGAAATCACATCTAAAGGTCACCAATAAGAAGAAGAAGACTTGCTTGGGCCAAGAAACACAAGCAATGGACATTAGACCCCGGTGGAAATCTATTCTTTGGTCTCATGAGTCCAAATGTTTGATTTTTGGTTCCAACCGCCGTGTCTTTGTGAGACGCAGAGTAGGTGAATGGATGATCTTGAAATGTTTGATTCCCATCGTGAAGCATGGATGTGGGGGTGTTTTGCTGGTGACACTGTGATATATTTAGAATTCAAGGCACACTTAACCAGCATGGCTACCACAGAATTCTGCAGCGATACGCCATCCCATCTGTTTTGCACTTAGTAATACTATCATTTGTTTTTCAACAGGACAATGACCCAAAACACACCTCCATGGTGTGGAAGGGCTATTTGACCAAGAAGGGGGGTGATGGAGTTCTGCATCCCCCTGACCTCAACCCAATTGAGATGGTGAAGGAAAAGCAGCCAACAATTGCTCAGCATATGTGGGAACTCCTTCAAGATTGTTGTAAAAGCATTCCAGGTGACTGCCTCATGAAGCTGGTTGAGAGAATGCCAAGACAAGGCAAAGGGTGGTTACTTTGAATCTCAAACATAAAATATACTTTGAAGTGTTGAACACCTTTTTTGGTTGTATCATAGTTGATGTCTTCACTAGTATTCTAAAATGTAGAAAATAGTAAAAATTAATAAATAACCCTTGAATGAGTAGGTGTGTTCAATCTTTTGACTGGTACTGTATATTTTAAAGCAAGCTAGCGTCATAATTTTGACAGACATGCCGAAATGTTGATTTAAATTTGACACTTCGTGGCCACCAGAGTAGGAAAAGGCTTCCTGAGTGGTGCAGCGGTCTAAGGCACTGAATCGCAGTGCTAGAGGTGTCACTGCAGACCCTGGTTCAATTCTGGGCTGTAACACAACTGGCTGTGATTGGGAGTACCATAGGGCAGCAAACAATTCGTCTGGGTTAGGGAAGCTTTTGGCCGGGGTAGGCTGTCATTGTAAATAAGAATTTAACTCAGTTGCGTAGTTAAATAAAGGTCAAACATAAAATAGAATAACACGTGACTACAGTTTGCACTGAATTGTAGGTCATATCAACCCCACAAGTGATCAAAGTTCTTCACTCACTCCCTCAAACGAAATTGGGGGCCAAGGGGGCAACGGTAATGAATTGGACTGGCACTTAAGATGGCAATCAAACTGCATCTGGTTGCAACAGGGATTCCCCGAAAGTGGCTAGTGTAAGGGCTGAGGAGATTCAAATAAAGTGCTTGGACTGCAGCCCTTGTACCTCAGTTGTATAAACAGAGGAAGAGGAGAAGTGAGAGGGATAACCGCACAGAATTTTCACCGAATATATAAATGTGAAGCATCCATTTGGTGTTTCCACTCACTACCAAATATGATGATGAGAGGAAGCACAGTGGCTGGCAGTGTGAGAAGCGATGGATTTTGGCCGACATTCTGCACATTTTCTCATCGATGAAACATTTGATCTCCATACAGTTTTCTGTATTCCAAAACTAGAATCTGTAAAGACTGCCAAAGTTTGAGTGCAAGGGCTAATTTAGTTGTTGCACACGTGCACTTCAGAAGTAAGCGTTCCCCAACGGAAATGTGCAAATAAATTCTAGAACGTGCCAATAGCTCATCCTAGCCTCTGCCCACCTCCTTGCTTATTCTGCCCACTATGATGAATTTGCTCCCATTGGAAACGACAGGCTCTGCTCTATCTTTGGTTAGTTATACAAATATTGTACAACCCTGGCTAAAATGAATATTTTTGGGGGTCAAAATAACGGCAATTTTAATTTTGGGGGATTTTAGCTAATCCTAACTATTTTCCTAACCTTAACCCCCAAAAAAAGCATGATCCATCCTAGCCATGAACATGTAACTGCGCCCCAAATAGCTCTTCTCCAGCAGGTGGGGTTTTGTATTTTTTTCGCTCACCAAGCAAGGAGTATAGCAGTCAATGAGTTTCGAATTTGGTTAACATGAAATGGAATGGCATATTTGATCGAATATAAGTTTCGTAATGCTTCGGTTGTTACAAGTGTACTGATGTAAAGTAGAACACGTGTGACATCCCGGCAGCTTTGGAGAAAAAAAGCACTTTACAGCTGAGTTGTGCCTTTTGTCCACACACCTATCTACCTTCTCATTGGATAGAATGGTCCCACTTGATGTTGCCTCCTTCCTACTGCCTTCCATTTTAAGACTTCTCTTCTCATTGCAAGAGCGGCCACTTAAGTATCTGGTAAATATAATGGATAATCTGTGGTATGCATGTAGGAGTCTACAATCTCACTATGTCAGTATTAGAAAACACCCGATTCGACTACAATCACCCCATTAAAAGGTATACAAGTATGGGCTAAGAATCCGAGCTGGAAATTAATGGGAGAGACGTATAATGCTCTGCCCAGCAGACTGTCGACCACTTGAGTTCATGTTGTCATGTTGCGTCACGCGGTTGCTAAATTAGCAAATTGTCACGCAATCCCTTCTTAATAAAAGTCAGGGTATGAGTCGAGAAACCAGACTATTTCCTTGAAGTACGGTATGTCACGAGTTGAAAGCTATACGATACTATAGAGAACAAGTTAATTATCTCACATCTCTGAAAATAATTGTAATGTTGTACTTCATGCTAATGTTGGGTTTTTGAGCTATCGACTTCTTGAGGGAGTGTTCTTGTCCAGAATCGCCCAGAATGCATCGCGCGACCCATGGAAGATAATTGGGGAACGTACACGATGGAGTTCTTTGGCTGTTTGAAAGTTCATTCATTTCTGGCGTGCACGATGCAGTACTAGAACGTAAACCTAAATAAATTAGTTTCGTAGTCCGTGGTTTCTCGAATAGCTAGCTAAGTTATTACATTTATTGTACAAATAATTATTTGTATTGCAAACACTAGCCTGAGTGAATCAGAGTTGCCTGGATGAAAAGTATAGTAAATGCCAATATGATAAAGGAAAACGGATGGAACATACCTCCAAATGCCCCCGCGTGTATGGAGAAGCATTTGGAGTCGGCGCAGTACAGGGGAGGTAAGCAAAGTCACACAGCTAGTGTTTGATGCAGCCTTGTGTGATAGTTAGCTTCCAGACACATGGGTATTAGAAAGGGCTAGCTAACTACCGGCACAGCACGTTGTTGTCGCAAAATAAAGTGACACAAGTCATAACCTATATCATTAACAGCAATAACACACAGTAAAGTCATGTTTGTTCTATGGTAAAATTGACTGTACCACACTTTAGCAAGCTACAGCTAACTTGTTATTTCGAAGAGAATGATAATTGATATTTCTATAGTGCTTTTCATAACAATCTCAAAGCGCTTCAATGGTGCGTTACTAGTTCCTCTAACGTTATCATATTGCAAGCTAGCTAGCTAACGTTGGACCTAAACTAACAATTATAGTTAGCTAGCTATGCTAAATAACCTGCCACCCTATTCTATGGCACTTCAGCACAGGCACAAGACACCATATGATTCAACTATTGACATTTTTCTATTTTCTTCCCATAGATGGCACCCTGTTGTTGGGGGCCTCCAGTCTGACAGGCAGGTGCTGGCAGGGCTCCATCTGGATCTACTGTGATCCCAAGCAGTCTCCCAACGAGGGCTTCTGTAAGGCTGGTGTCCAGACAGAGGCAGGCATCACAGATGTAAAGTGGGTTTCAGAGAGGGGTGTCCTAGTTGCATCTGACTCTGGTAAGTAGGAATGACAGTAATCATTACTAAATGCATATCATATTCTGCTGTAAATAAGGCTGGTCTAAAGTGAGGGAAATATAGTTAAAAGTACAATGATTACATTTAACATTTTTACATTTAAGTCATTTAGCAGACGCTCTTATCCAGAGCGACTTACAAATTGGTGCATTCACCTTATGACATCCAGTGGAGCAGCCACTTTACAATAGTGCATCTAAATCTTTTAGGGGGGTGAGAAGGATTACTTTATCCTATCCTAGGTATTCCTTAAAGAGGTGGGGTTTCAGGTGTCTCCGGAAGGTGGTGATTGACTCCGCTGTCCTGGCGTCGTGAGGGCGTAATTCAGGCAGACATCATCTAGATTATTTGCGAGCTATACAAAAGTGTTGATGCAAATGTGGTTTGACTGGTGTTGTAGGTGCTGTTGAGCTGTGGGAGCTATCAGAGGATGAGAGTCTGCTGGAGAAACGGTTCGCCAAACTCGAGCATGATCACATCGTTACCAGCGTGAGCCCTGCTGGGTCAAGCCATGCCATCAGCGGCAGTATGGACAACCGGTCAGTAGGGGGCAGTCTCTACTTGTGTGTCTCATTCAGAGTATGTGTGCGAGGAGCGGAGTGTGACCAATTTGACTGAAGCGTTCGAATTGCGATATTCCCAAAGGCTGGGAGCGTTGGCCTTCTCACCCACTTGTAATTTCAATCCAGTAAGCGCTCACTTCACAAGCTCGGGGCTTTCCTGGCCAAGCATGCATTTGTGTGCTGCATGCATTTGTGTGCTGCGGTACCCCCTTGCTTTAGCTACTAACATAGGGTTCACTTAATATTTTCATAAAGAAACTGGTAAAACATGGGTGCAAAATCAAGGTGCGCTACAAAGATGAGGACCAAGTGCAAGAGGGAGTGCAGTGATAGTGTCCAACTATTAAATCAAATTTTAATGGTCACATACGTTTATTTAGCAGATGTTATTGCGGGTGTAGCGAAATACTTGTTCCTCATTCCAACAATGCAGTAATATCATAACAATTTATAACAATACACACATCTAAAGTAAAATCTATATAAATATTAGGACAAGCAATGTCGGAGTGGCACTGACTAAACTACAGTAGAATATAATACAGTATATATATTTTGAAATTAGTAAATCAGTTTGTAAACATTTATTAACCTCTCTGAGATATGTGGGACGGTAGCGTCCCACTTGGCCAAAAGCCAGAGGAAATGCAGAAGGCCAAATTCAAATCAATTCCTATAAAAATCTAACTTTCATGAAATCACACATGTAAGATACCAAATTAAAGCTACACGTGTTGTGAATCTAGCAAACATGTCAGATTTCTTAAAGGCTCTTTGGCGAAAGCAAACAATGCTATTATCTGAGGATAGCACCTCCATAAACAAAATAACATTTCAACCCTGCAGCTGCGACACAAAACGCAGAAATAAACCTTTGACAAGCTTCTTCTTTTGGCACTCCAATATGTCCCATAAACATCACAAATGGTTATTTTGTCCGATTAATTCCGTCCATATATACCCAAAATGTCCATTTATTTGGCGCTTTTGATCCAGAAAAACACCGGTTCCAACTTGCACAGAGTGACTACAAAATATCTCAAAAGTTACCTGTAAACTTTGCCAAAACATTTCAAACTAGTTTTGTAATACAACTTTAGGTATTTTTAAAAGTAAATAATCAATGAAGTTAAAGATGGGATGATCTGTGTTCAATACAGGAATAAATCAAACTGAAGCATGATTTCTGGTCATGCGCCTCTATCAAACAGTACACATGAAGTGACCCTCGTTCAAGATGGCCGTACTTCATTACACAAAGGAATAACCTCAAGCAATTTCTAAAGACTGGTGACATCTAGTGGAACGGCAAGCAAGTACCTTAGAAATCTGGATTCCCAATGAAAACTTATTAAAAAGAGGGTGACTTCAAAAAAAATAATCTGAATGGTTTGTCCTCTGGGTTTGGCCTGCTACATAAGTTCTGTTATACTCAGACATGATTCAAACAGTTTTAGAAACTTCAGTTTTTTCTATCAAAATATACTAATAATGTGCATATCTTATCTTCTGCGGATGAGTAGCAGGCAGTTGAATTTGGGCATGCTTTTTGTCCAAAATTCCAAATGCTGTCCCCTATCCTAGACTATTTAAGTCTGCTGGCCTTCCGATAGCTGTTTTTCAGTCTCTCGTCCCAGCTTTGATGCAGCTGTACTGACCTCACCTTCTAGGTGGTAGCGGGGTGAACAAGCCGAGGCTCAGTGGTTGATGTCCTTGATGATCATTTTGGCCTTCCTATGACATCAGGTGCTGTAGGTGTCCTGGCGGGCAAGCAGTGTCCCCCCTGGTGATGCGTTGTGCAGACTGCACCACCCTCTGGAGAGTCCTGCGATTGCGGCAGCCCGACCCGATGCTCTCAATTGTGCATCTGTAAGAGTTTGGTTCTTAGTGGCCAAGACAAATTTCTTCAGCCTCCTGAGGTTGAAGAGACGCTGTTGCGCCTTCACCACACTGTGTGTGGGTGGACCATTTCAGATTGTCGATGTGTAAGCTGAGGAACTTGAAGCTTTTCACCTTCTCCAATGTGGTCCTGACGGTGGATATGGGCGTGCTCTCTCTGCTGTTTCCTGAAGTCCACAATCAGCTCCTTTGTTTTTTTGATGTTGAGTGAGAGGTTATTTAATTGGCACTACTCTCCCAGGGCCCTCACCTCCTTCATGTAGGCTCTCATCATTGTAGCTAATAACACCTATAACTAATGTCATCTGCAAACTTGATGATTGCGTTGGAGGCATGTGTGGCCACAGTCATGGGTGAACAGGGAGTACAGGAGAGGGCTGTGCACACACCCTTGTGGGGCCCCTTTGTTGAGGATCAGCAAAGTGGTGTTGTATCCTACTTTGACCACCTGGGGGTGGCCCGTCAGGAAGTCCATGACCCAGTTGCACAGTGCGGGGTTCAGACCCAGGGCCCTGAGCTTAATGATGAGCTTGGAGGGTACTATGCTGTTGTGTTGAAGGCTGAGCTAAAGTCAATGAACAGCATTCTTACATGGGTATTCCTCTTGTCCAGATGGAATAGAGCAGTGTTCAGTGCGACAGCGATTGCATCGTCTGGATCTATTGGGGCGGTATGCAAATTGAAGTGGGTCTAAGATGTAAGGTAGAGGTGATATGATCCTTAACTAGCCTCTCAAAGCACTTCATGATGACAAGTGAGTGCTATGGCGCAATAGTCATTTAGTTCAGTTACCTTTGTTCCTGTACACAAGAAAGCAATGGTGGACATCTTGAAGCATGTGGGGACAGCAGACTGGGATAGGGAGATTGAAAGTGCATGCCCTGAGGAAGCAGCTAGGGATGCTGCATGGGCAGGCAGCCTTGTGAGGGTTAGCATATTTAAATGTCATATTCACGTCGGCCATGGAGAACCTGAGCACACAGTCCTTGGGGAGTGGGCCGTGTCGGTTGCAATATGTCCTCAAAGCGGGCGGCGGTGTTTAGCTTGTCCTGGAGCAAGACGTCGGTGTACGACGTAGCTGGTTTTCCCTTTGTAATCTGTGATTGTCTGTAGACCCTGCCACATATGAGCCATTTGAATTGCGACCCCACTCTCTCTACTGACATTTTAGTAGTGGTTAGAGCGCTGGACTAGTAACCGGAAGGTTGCAAGTTCAAACCCCCGAGCCGACAAGGTACAAATCTGTCGTTCTGCCCCTGAACAGGCAGTTAACCCACTGTTCCTAGGCCGTCATTGAAAAATAAGAATTTGTTATTAACTGACTTGCCTGGTTAAATAAAGGTAAAAAAAAAAAAAACAATCCCAGTCACCTTGCCATGGTTAAATGCAGTGGTTTTGTGCTTTCAGTTTTGCACAAATGCTGCTATCTATCCATGCTTCTGATTTGGGTTTTAATAGTCAGTGGGAACAACATCCGCTATACACTTACTGATGAACTCAGTCACTTGTGTCGCAGAACACATCCCAGTCCGCGTGATCACAATCTTGAAGCGTGGATTCCGATTGGTCAGACCAGCTTTGAATAGTCCTTAGCACGGGTACTTCCTGTTTGAGTTTCTGGCAATAGGAAGGGAAAAGCAAAATGGAGTCGCTCTGATTTACCGAAAGGAGGGTGGAGGAGGGCTTTGTAGGTACTCCAGAAGTTGGAGTAGCAGTGGTTGCATGTTTTAGCACCGCGAGTACTACAATCAATGTGTTGATAGAACTTCGGTAGCGTTTTCCTCAAATTTGCTTTAAAATCCCCAGCAAGAACATGCGACTTCAGGATATGTGGTTTCCAGTTTGCGTAAAGTCCAATGTAGTTCCTTGAGGGCAGTCGTATCGACTTGATGGAGAATATACATGGCTGTGACTATAACTGAAGAGAATTCTCTTGGGGGGGAGTACGTTTGGCATTTTCGGTATTCTATGTTGTGTGAACAAAAGGACTTGAGTTTCTGTATGTTATCACAATCGCACCATGTGTAGTTAATCATGAAACATACACCCCTGCCTGCCTTCTTCCCAGACTTCTTTATTCCTGTCTGCGCGATGTACTGAGAACCCAACTGGCTGTATGGATGGGGACAGTATATTTGGCAAGAGCATGGTTCCGTGAAACAGTATGTTAGTCCCTGATGTCTCTCTGGAAGGAGAGCCTTGCCCTGAGCTCGTCTACTTTAATGTCCAGAAACTCCAGAGTACAGGCCTTTGTGTAATGCTCATTCCTTCGACGATCAGCGCAAATCTGACAACACCCCTGGTGAGAGACAACTGACTCGTCAGTGAAGAGCACTTTTTGCCTGTCTTGTCCAGCCACTGTGGGTTTGTGCCCATAGGCTGCGTTGTTGCCGATGATGTCTGGTGAGGACCTGCCTTACAACAGGCCCTCAATCCAGCCTATTGAGGACAGTCTGAGCACTGATGGAGGGATTGTGCATTCCTGGTGTAACTTGGGCAGTTGTTGCCATTCTGTACCTGTCCCGCAGGTGTGATGTTCGGATGTACTGATCCTGTGCAGGTGTTACACGTAGTCTGCCCCCACGAGGACGATCAGCTGTCCGTCCTGTCTCCGTGTAGCGTTGTCTTAGGCATCTCACAGTATGGACATTGCAATTTATTGCCCTGGCCACATCTGCAGTCCTCATGCCTCCTTGCAGCATGCCTAAGGCACGTTCACGCAGATGAGCAGGGACCCTGGGCATCTTTCTTTTGGTGTTTTTCAGAGTCAGTAGAAAGGCCTTTTTAGTGTCCTAAGTTTTCATAACTGTGACCTTAATTTACTACTGTCTAAGCTGGTAGTGTCTTAATGACTGTTCCACGGGTGCATGTTCATTAATTGTTTATTCATTGAACAAGCATGGGAAATGTGCAACATCAAATTGATCAGAAATAGTGTTGACATTGCTAATGTTTTAAATGACTATTGTAGCTGGAAATGGCTGATTTAATCCATGTAACGTTTACAAATTTAAAAAATCTACATAGGTGTACAGAGGCCCATTATCAACAACAATCACTCCTGTGTTCCAGTGGCACATTGTTAGCTAATTCAAGTTTATAATTTTAAAAGGATAATTGATCATTAGAAACCCATTTGTAATTGTTAGCACAGCTGAAAACTGTTGTGCTGACGAAGTAATAAAACTGGCCTCCTTTAGACTAATTGAGTATCTGGAGCATCCGCATTTGTGGGTTCGATTACAGGCTCAGAATGGCCATAAACAAAACTTTATTCTGAAACTCGTCAGACTATTCCTTTTCTGTGTAATGAGAAAGAAACTGAAGATCACGTACAACGCTGTATACTACTCCCTTCACAGAACAGCGCAAACTGACTAACCAGAATAGAAAGAGTGGGAGGCCCCAGGGCACAACTGAGCAAGAAGACAAGTAAAGAAAAATATATATATATATATTTCACCTTTTATTTAACCAGGTAAGCTAGTTGAGAACAAGTTCTCATTTACAACTGCGACCTGGCCAAGATAAAGCAAAGCAGTGCGACAGAAACGACAGTTACATGGAATAAACAAGCGTACAGTCAACACAATAGGAAAAAAACTTATATTTATTTGTATTTTTTTACTTCACCTTTATTTAACCAGGTAGGCTAGTTGAGAACAAGTTCTCATTTACAACTGCGACCTGGCCAAGATAAAGCATAGCAGTGTGAACAGACAACAACAGAGTTACACATGGAGTAAACAATAAACAAGTCAATAACACAGTAGGGGGAAAAAATTGTGTATATACATTGTGTGCAAAAGGCGTGAGGAGGTAGGCGAATAATTACAATTTAGCAGATTAACACGAGTGGTAAATGATCAGATGGTCATGTGCAGGTAGAGATACTGGTGTGCAAAAGAGCAGAAAAGTAAATAAATAAAAACAGTATGGGGATGAGGTAGGTAAATTGGGTGGGCTATTTACCGATGGACTATGTACAGCTGCAGCGATCGGTTAGCTGCTCAGATAGCAGATGTTTAAAGTTCAGCAAAAAAAAAAAAAGTTTTTTTCTCTATTTGTTCCAGTCACAGGCAGCAAAGAACTGGAAGGAAAGGCGGCCAAATGAGGTGTTGGCTTTAGGGATGATCAGTGAGATACACCTGCTGGAGCGCGTGCTATGGGTGGGTGTTGCCATCGTGACCAGTGAACTGAGAAGACGGAGCTTTACCTAGCATGGACTTGTAGATGACCTGGAACCACTGAGTCTGGCGACGAATATGTAGCGAGGGCCAGCTGACTAGGGCATACAGGTCGCAGTGGTGGGTGGAATAAGGTGATT
This sequence comes from Oncorhynchus nerka, assembly GCF_034236695.1. Lineage (NCBI taxonomy): Eukaryota > Metazoa > Chordata > Actinopteri > Salmoniformes > Salmonidae > Oncorhynchus > Oncorhynchus nerka. The sequence continues at coordinate 64,666,535 of NC_088397.1, read as the reverse complement.
TAGTAACAAAACGGATGGCACTGTGATAAACTGCATCCAGTTTGCTGAGTAGAGTATTGGAAGCTATTTTGTAGATGACATCGCCGAAGTGGAGGATCGGTAGGATAGTCAGTTTCACTAGGGTAAGTTTGGCGGTGTGAGTGAAGGAGGCTTTGTTGCGAAATAGAAAGCCGACTCTAGATTTGATTTTAGATTGGAGATGTTTGATATGAGTCTGGAAGGAGAGTTTACGGTCTAGCCAGACACCTAGGTACTTATACTAGGTCGGAATCATCCTCGGTAGGAATGCTAGTCCGGCGTGCGGGTGCAGGCAGCGAACGGTTGAAAAGCATGCATTTGGTTTTACTAGCGTTTAAGAGCAGTTGGAGGCCACGGAAGGAGTGTTGAATGGCATTGAAGCTCATTTGGAGGTTAGATAGCACAGTGTCCAAGGAAGGGCCAGAGGTATACGGAATGGTGTCGTCTGCGTAGAGGTGGATCAGGGAATCGCCTGCAGCAAGAGCAACATCATTGATATTTACAGAGAAAAGAGTCGTCCTGAGATTTGAACCCTGTGGCACCCCATAGAGACTGCCAGAGGACCGGACAACATGCCCTCCGATTTGACACACTGAACTCTGTCTGCAATGTAGTTGGTGAACCAGGCAATGCAGTCATTAGAAAAACAGAGGCTGCGGAGGCTGCCGATAAGAATATGATGATTGACAGAGTCGAAGCTTTGGCCAGGTCGATTAAGACGGCTGCACAGTACTGTCTTTTATGGATGGCGGTTATGATATCGTTTACAGAGCTGTTGGCCGAGGTTGGAGTAGCCAGGAGGAAGGCATGGCCAGCCGTTGAGAAATGCTTGTTGAAGTTTTCGATTATCATGGATTTATCGGTGGTGACCGTGTTACCTAGCCTCAGTGCAGTGGGCAGCTGGGAGGAGGTGCTCTTGTTCTCCATGGACTTCACAGTGTCCCAGAACTTTTTGGAGTTGGAGCTACAGGATGCAAACTTCTGCCTGAAGAAGCTGGCCTTAGCTTTCCTGACTGACTGCGTGTATTGGTTCCTGACTTCCCTGAACAGTTGCATATCGCGGGGACTGTTTGATGCTATTTCAGTCCGCCACAGGATGTTTTTTTTTCTGGTCAAGGGCAGTCGGGTCTGGAGTGAACCAAGGGCTATATCTGTTCTTAGTTCTACAATTTTTGAACGGGGCATGCTTATTTAAGATGGTAAGGAAATTACTTTTAAAGAACGACCAGGCATCCTCGACTGACGGGATGAGGTCAATGTCCTTCCAAGATACCTGGGCCAGGTCGATTAGAAAGCCCTGCTCGCAGAAGTGTTTTAGGGAGCATGTGACCGTGATGAGGGGTGGTCGTTTGACCGCGGACTTATTACGGATGCAGGCAATGAGGCAGTGATCGCTGAGATCCTGATTGAAAACAGCTGTGTATTTGGAGGGCAAGTTGGTCAGGATAATATCTGAGGGTGCCCGTGTTTACGGATTTAGGGTTGTACCTGGTGGTTTCCTTGATAATTTGTGAGATTGAGGGCATCTATCTTAGATTGTAGGACTGCTGGGGTGTTAAGCATATCCCAGTTTAGGTCACCTAACAGAATGAACTCTGAAGATAGATGGGGAGCAATCAATTCACATATGGTGTCCAGGGCACCACTGGGAGCTGAGGGGGTCTATAACATGCGGCAACATTGAGAGACTTATTTCTGGAGAGATTCGTTTTTTAAATTAGAAGCTCGACCTGTTTGGGCATAGACCTGGAAAGTATGACAGAACTTTGCAAGCTATCTCTGCAGTAGATTGCAACTCCTCCCCCTTTGACAGTTCTATCTTGATGGAAAATGTTGTAGTTGGGTATGGAAGTCCCAGAATTTTTGGTGGCCGCCTTAAATCAGGATTCAGACACGGCAAGGACATCGGGGTTGGCGCAGTGTGCTAAAGCAATGAGTAAAACATACCTAGGGAGGAGGCTTTTGACGTTAACATGCATGAAACCAATGCTTTTTCGAATACAGAAGTCAACAAATGAGAGTTCCTGGGTTAGCCTCCACATCACCAGAGGAACAGAGGAGGAGTCTGATGAGGGTACGGCTAAAGGCTAGCAAAACTGGTCGTCTGGTGCATTGGGGTCAGAGAATAAAGGAGCAGATTTCTGGGTGTGGTAGTATAGATTCAGGGCATAATGTGCAGACAAGTATGGTGGGGTGCGAGTACAGTGGAGGTAAGCCGAGGCACTGAGTGATAAGAGGTTGCATCTCTGGACATGCTGTTTATACTGGGTGAGGTTACCGCATGTGGGAGGTGGGACAACGGAGGTATCTAAGGCATGTACAGTGAGACTAGGGGCTCCACAGTAAACTAAAACAATAATAATTATCCTAAACTGTATACAAGGCATATTGACATTTGAGACATAAAGCGAGGCATAAAGCAATCACGTGTTGATTGGGAGAGCGAGCTAAGTCAACAATGGGTAAGACAACAGCTAATCAGCTAAGTCAACAACAACAGGTAAAATGGCGATGAACAAAGTGGATTACCGTGATAAATGAACAGTCCAGCGGGCATCAGCTATGTAGCCATGTGATCATAGGCTCCAGTGTACAGCAATAGATGAAACAGGGAAGCCGCTAGGTAGTTACTACGCTAGCACGCGGGAGACAGCGTTTAAAGTTAGCAGTCCGGGGTAAGTAGAAGCGTCTGCTCCGTCGTCCAGCAAAGGCCGGTTGAAGGCACAGCTGATGTAATTACGTCTGCTGACCAGTCGTGGTGGTACAGCGGGGCGCTGTGTCGACTAAGGGACCGGCCAGATGGCGAAAGAGGTAATGTAGTTGTGGGAATAGCTGGCTACTTTTTGATGAAAGTTTTAGCTATAGGGTCTATAAAAAAATGCGGATTCGTGTCACAATGAGTGAGGTGGATTACCGGAAGGTATATAAAATACAAAAAGTAAACGAGAGGACAACAAACCACGTCTGCACTACTACGCCATCTTGGTGTCTAGTTTGAGAAACCGATGCCTCAAGTCCTCAACTGGCAGCTTCATTAAATAGTACCTGCAAAACACCCGTCTCAACGTCAACAGTGAAGAGGCGACTCAGATGCTGGTTTTCTAGGCAGAAAAGGTCATGTATACAAACAATAGGCCATAATTGATTTTTGGCACAATAGGCCTGGCATATTCCCACTTTCAAAGACCTTTTCTGTTTTGATTGGGTAATTTTGCCTAAAAACCTTTTAGGGCTACCTATAGAACAATGAAACTTGCCTGGCAAGAGTGGCCAAAAGGGTGTTTAGTGTCCCCAGTGGCTCTGCAAGTGTGGAGAGTCTTTTCTCCGCTGCTGGCCGGCTCTCCAGTCACCATCGCGTGAGCCTGAAGCCCCAGACTGGCCAAACTCGTGTTTCTAAAAATTATACTTTTTTTTAGTTTGACTTAAAAGGAAATACAAATTAGTCACAGCCTATGTGCTGTTTATAGACTAATGATTTAATTCAACAAAATGTTTAAATGCTGAGCACTTTGTCCCTACCAGCCTATTGTGTCACACTCCAATGCTTCACAATTTATTCCTTTGTAGGCTATAGCCTTGAAATAATGAAAATATAGCCTACATTCATTTTCGTTCCTTGGGCTCCCTGTCTGGCTCCTGACATATTTAGTATTTTCTGTTTAATGACATGTATCCTATTTGAAATGAGTTCTTCCTACATTCACCTTTTCATGTTTATTAAAATACTTTTCATTAATCATATGGTTTGGGTTCTATACTTCAAAAACCAAATGGTAGGTCCAAGTAGTTAAAAAATAAATTGGTGTTGGTTCAATTGTGATTTTAATGAATGGAGTGAATTTGGGGCAGCAGTTTGTTTTCCTGTGAGCGAGAGTTGGAAAGGTGGAGCGCCTGAGCGGTGTGCAAGCAACGCTCCTTGAGTGATGAGCGGGATGTCAGACCGCTCAACTCCACTCACATACTCTGGTCTCGTGCAAATTTAGGATTACTGGCATGACAGACCTAGGCCCTCTGTGTAACTGGCCTGGCTGTGAGTCTATTTTAACAGCTGCAGGTAATGGGAGTGTTGTAGCTTGGTTTGCATTTCCTGGTGTAGATATCATTTTAAAGCTGTCATAGCCCTAAGACTTGCTCAGTTCTTTCTTTTTTATGCCTGCTGCAGAATCAAAGTCTGGGACCTTATTCAGGGTGAAGTGGTCAGCACATATAATGGTAAGGAAACTAAACCTCATCTCTGTATTTTGAGCTGCACTATGGTGAACATGTCAGTGGCAGTTTCTCATGTTTCTATAGCTTGTCTATTTAACTGGATTGGTCACCTGTTCCACAGCTCACTCGAAGCCAGTCACTTGTGTGTCCTGCAATCCATCCGATGACTCCCTCTTCCTCTCATGTGGCCAGGTAAGAGCCAATACTAATTAGAGGGTTGTCTGTTTTAATCGGTTCGGTTTGGAATACGGCTTTTCTATTGTGTGCTATGAAATATGAAGCTAGATACAGTAAGTTGTAACTTACTGAAAGGAGAACATTGTTCTTGTATGAACTTGTTAATGTCTCCTCTCATTGATGTCTCTCTCCATTCCCCTTCCCTCAGGATGGTCGTTTGTTGCTTTGGGACAGGAGGAAACCCACCAAACCAGCCTCTAGATTAGGTGAATAGAACCACTCTGAACTGCAGTCAGCTAGGCAGCAGGATTTTCACGGGGCCGAGATGCGTAGTCTTCTGTTGCCAATGGATTGACGGTGACAATTTATCTTGGCTTGTCAGTGGTTCGTGATTTTTAGGTAGCCTTGGATTCTGTTGTCGAAGTGTATATCCTTGAGTAACCCAATCTTATGAATTCTGATAAATGCAGGGCGGGTCACTGCAGTAGGAACTTATAACAACATGTTGAAAAACAGGGTTATTTGGAAAATGTGGTTTAATTTTCCTAATGTATAAAACTTTTCCAGCGACCCTAGTAATTTCAATAATTGTGTGTTGGGACAATTCTGTGTGTTTTGTAAATATCCACTTCAAAAGTATCTAGACATCTACAGCACACCAATTACCCATTTGTTGTGTTCAAAGTGCACATGCAATGCATGTGAAGTGTGGAAATCAAAAACATGTACATGGTCAGGTGTGCCCAACCATGTTGTCCAGTGCATGTTGGTGGTTTCCCAGCTGACTTTGGAGATTTTATCTTGTCTCAGACGTAGAGCCCAGCTGTTGTCCTACATCAGTAGCCTGGCATCCCCACCACAGGACCACAATCGCCTACGGTAAGGACCAGTGCTACATTTCCCATGATGCATAGTGGTCCAAGCACATTGTTTTCAATGATTGATCTGCCAAGCTTTAATGATATGTTTGTTGAGAATGGCGTTTGTGTTGATTTAGGTGACGAGCTGGGACGAGTGACACTGAAGGACTTTCAGGGAGCAGAGCCTGGCCAGACACAGAGCACCCACAGCCGCAGGGTCTCCGGCCTAGCCTTCTCATCACACAGGTAAACACCAATTCGCACATCTACAGCAGTCAATGGTTTGTCAGACTAAACTAACACAATGATCTCTTACCTTCCAACACAGTGCCCCCTTGCTTGCCTCAATCAGTGATGACTGTACTGTTGCTGTGATGAACTCTGCGCTTAAGGAAACGTAAGTGTCGATGTATGGGCTGTTTACAATTGCTCCCTTGTTCATCCTTTTGGCTTGTTAACTCAAGCTATGAAATAAAATTGTGAAAATGTATTTGTACGCAGTCTCTTAAACATGTGGCTCTACTGCTCCACTCCAGGTTGAGAGACAAGAGGCACCAGGACTTTGTTCGGGGTGTCTGCTGGGCCCCTGGCGGTTCTGACACACTGACCACTGTGGGCTGGGACCACCAGGTCCTCCACCACGTCACGGGACAGGATGGACCCGCCACTGGATACTCCACGTCCCCACTGTAGACCCACCGCCCAGCCTGGGTCAGGAGATGGGAGGGGGTTGTAAAAGTATGTTTTTGTGGGGGAGAATTTGAGGGGTTGGCATGAGGGTCGAAATTGTCAACACCGGAGCAGAGCAGTATGAAGATGTTTTTTTTCCCTAGTCTAAGTACCCCTTGCCATGGTGGGTTATCTTTTCAACTGATTTGTTAAATCATGTGTGAAGGTAGTTGGTGATAAACAAATGTAAATTGGGATGTTTTTCACATGTGCCTACATTTGTGGGGAGTGCAGTCTTGCGTTGCATATTTTCTGTTCATGGCAACGTCATATGCTGAGTCTGTTTTAAGGTGTATGTTAACCACGTTTTGGACATCACCTTTGTTTTGCAGTTTGTAGGGACATGAACAGATGGCTTGGTGTCCAGTTATCATGAGGGGTACTTTTAGACTTGGATTTTGGAATGCTGGCAATGGTAATCTTTAATCTAATGAACCCATCTGATCACGCTTATTCTCCAGTGAGTCCAACCCCATGTAACCTTTGTTTACCCACCCTGGGGGTGCTGTATTACGTGGCATGTAAGCCAGTCTGAGAAGTGGGAGCCACTGGCTCATTGGATAGCAAGATTGTGGGTTAATTGGACTCAATTAAACCATGGCTCATCCAAGCATTCTGAAATCACACTAGACTAGAATGACATGGTTCAAGTTGTAACCATAATCAATACCATTGGCAATTTGTTTTCTAAATGAATCATTTCTGTAAATGTGTAAAGTCCTTAACTTCACTACATGGCTTATTTGTCCCAATGAGATTCCATATTCTTCCCCCCTTGGCATTTTCTTTTGTTTAGATGGTCTCGTCTCATGTGTGCCAGAAACAGAAAGTACACTACATGTCTGGTGTTGCTTTTTGGATGTCCGAGCAGAGTTACTTAACTGAATCTACTTGTTTTTCCATCCTTGAATAAAGTATGTCTGAATACTGTATAGTCATGAGTTGCTGTTGGTTTTCAGAGCACTTGAATCTTACTGAACTTTAGACCTCTGTAGGAAATTCTTCTCAGACAATTTGGTAGAAACTAATTAGTAACTTTACTACATTTTTATTATCACATGTAAATAATAATACAAAGGAGTGGCCTGTGCCCTGACCTTTGTACTGGTATATTTGGCATAATTCAATGTTTAAAACCAGAAATCCAGGGAAGGCAATCCAGGGTAATTATAGTTTCAATTGTTTCTGAAGGTGGTGGCTTTTGTGCCAAATCATTATAAAAGGACTTGGAACATGCCAAAGTTACCAAAAATCAGATGGTCATGTCAACTTACACTCCTGTCAGGAGATATCAACAGCCTTGATACATCATGGTTTAACTACATTAAAACCAATATTTATTTTTGTATAAATGAGCAGCTTTAGTAATGACAGACACAATGGCAAAAGTAGCATGCAGGGGCATACCTCTATGTATTTGAACTGTTTAGGTCACTCCTGGTGACTTAAGAACGTTCTACTCCAAAATGAATCAATTAAATTGACGCCATCTGAAATATAATTTTCAGGCAAGGTTTTTCCACTCAATTGTCCAGTGTTTGATCGCGTGCCCACTGGACCTGCTTTAGCTGATACGAGTGGAACCCGGTGTGGTCGTCTGCTACTAGAAGGACAGACTAGTTGTGCGTCCTGAGATACTGTTTTCACACCACTGTTGTACTGTGCCGTTATTTGCCTGTTTGTGTCCTGCCTGTTAACTTGCAAGATTCTTGCCACTCTCCTCCGACCTCTCAACGACCTGTCTTCGCCCACTGGACTGCTGCTGACTGGATCTGTTTTTGTTTAACGCACTATTCTCAGTAAACCATAGACACTGTCGTATATGAAATGCCCAGGAGGCTGGCTGTTTCTGATATAGTGGAACCAGTGCACCTGTCACCGACAATCATACCTCGCTCATAGTTGCTTAGGTCACTCATTCTGCCCATTCTAATGTTCAGTTATATAACAAACCACGGCCACTTGACTGTCTGTAGGAGCAAACTATTTTTGTTAATGGGGCTGGTGTACCTAATAAACTGACCACTAGGTTCTACAGACCATGGAGACCATATTGCTTCTCCTGTCCTTATGTGGTAAATGGCTGACATCTGTTTTGCTTCTATTTAGTCCTCCATTGTATGGAACATCTTGCTCACCTGACTAAAGTAGAAGATCAAAAGATAAACAGTTTACATAGTTGTTGCACCCTTAAGTATAATATAGTGAACAATATACATTTGTTAATGTATTGTAGTAGACTAGTTCAATTCCCTTTATGCTCTAAAAATATACAGAATGTACAGGTACAGTGACACAATGGAAACATAAGCAAAAACAATCTGTACACATCCGTATAGTAATTCTTCAAGACATTTATAAAAATATCCTTATGCATGACATTCAGTGTATATTAAGGCTGGCAAATTACAGCTCCTATTTTTAAAAACAGCCTCACAATCTGCTTTGAATCTATTAGGTAAAAAATAAGGCAATGTGTACTAGCACTGATTTAAACCGTAGCAGTCAGATACTGTTGAAAGCTGTTCCAACAGTCCACTCACTCTAGACTTTGGCACCTAGACAAGAAGCTATTTGACACCACCTCTGGGGGGCAGGTTTATGTGCTGTGGTACAGCAAAACCTTTTCTAGACAAATGCTTAGCACCTTGTATTCTCTCCAGGGGCTTGGTGAAAACATCCTTGGCATACATGCTTAGTGTTTTATTGGAAATATCCATTTTTATCAGTATTTAAGGTGCTCTCTTTCCATTGTCCTTGCTCTTGACAGGGGCTGTATGGTACAGTATGTGGTATAATTGAGTTGGATCCTCATTTGCTGACAACAGTGATTGGTTGTTTGGTTCCGGGTTGTACCATGAAAGTCATGCCATACGCCTGCTTTGACCGTGGCCCATTGCTAAAAAGTAGAGGAACAAATCATTAACATCAGGTTGATCTAGTTGCATTTAGCAATATTTTTTAATACATCTAGCTAACATTATTTACTATGAGTCAAACTACTAGACAAACAGAAACTAAGTCCAACTAGTCACAACACCCTAATCTTAAACAATAATGATGTTTTTCCCCCCACATTTTGTCAAAAACCAAGTGGACAGAGAGCAAGTCCTACCTTGTGGGAACTCTTGATGCCTCTGACAAACCCTGACCTTTCATGGCCATTTTTGTCTCCAGCTCCTTCATGTCAAGTCCTTGTGTTGTGGCTGGCACAGTGGCACTCTTGCTCTTTGCAGTGATAACAGGGTTTTTCGGGGTGACTCTGGGGACAACCGGGAACTTGGTCTCCTCATCAGACAAGGGAGACCCCCAGTCATCAGAGTCTGTTTCCTTCATGGCCAGCATTTTGTTGTCCATTTTGCAGTCCATCTCTAGCATCTTCTTCTGCAGGATGCTCTGGAGCGTGGCCTGGCTGGCTGAGAGGGAGGAGAGGGCCTGGGTAGGAGGCGGCTTGGGTTTGATCTGAACAGGCAGTTTCGGTTTGTTCTCCATGACAGGAGGTGGGAATTTGGGAGGGCTTGGAGATTTAGGTTTTGGCGAGGGAGTTTTGACAAGAAGGACAGGGTTGGCAGTAGAGGACAGGACTGGAAGGACAGGGCTGGGAGTGGGAGGCAGGACCTTCTTCAGGGGAGGGTCAGGTGGAGGTGAGCTGGGAGGAGAGCCCACGACATCATGGTCATCGAATTCGGGAGGGGGAGGGAGTAATGGCATGCATAGGTTCTTGTCATCCCTGACAAGGCTAGAGGGTGAATCAATCCTCTGCTCTCCACTTTGCTTCTCCACGGCTAGACTGCTGGAGGATGAGGACCTAGAGGTGGGCAGAATCCTTTTAACTACTGGATTTGCAATTGGCCCCTTCACCGCTGACTCAATATTCTGGGGTTTTGCTGGAATCTGGATTACCACTGTGGCCTCCAGTGGGACCACAGACTGTGGTTTATGTTGTGAGGTTACAGAAGTGAATGAGGTGGCCCTAGGGATGACGGTGAAAGAATTGGGATTGAATTCACTGTGCTGGATGCTGGCTAATTGCTCATTACTCTTCGTGCTGTTTTCAAGGGAAAGACTGAACCTGTGCCTCTCTCGCTCTTTAGCCGCCATGAGAAGAGCCAGGGGGGAAGCGGCAGGACCGTCCCTCATCCCAGTGACATCACTGGCCTTCAGGTTGCGTAGTTTACTGTCCAGCATAGGACTGAACTTGTTATTCCGGCCTGGAGACGCTTCCTGCTTGACCTGGCTAGCCTCTGTGATTACAGGGGCAGTGACCACCTTCTGAAGCTTGGGTGACATTTTAGGGGGCGCTATGGCACGTTTGTTCATACCCTGTTGTGCTGATAAAGACAAAGGCTCCACTTCCTCCCAAGTCTCGGGTGGGGTGGGTTGGCCTGGAAGGGTGGCTTGCAAGTTTTCCTTTAAGTCCTGCAGGTCTTGCTCCAGCTGCATACCCAAGCTATTTCTCTGGGCTGGCTTACCTGGAGGTGCCACAGAGGGGTCTTTCCCATTGACCTGGAGGAGTAGGATCTGCTTGGGCCTATTGTCACGGTCCAACTGTCTACCCAGAATGCCAGTCTTAGGAACACTGTAGAGCTTAGCTGTGTTCTGGGGGTTGAAGCTGGAGGGTGTCGGGGTCTGTACTGGGGAAGCTTGGGCTGGAACCTGGGAGGCTTCGTCCATGCTGTGGATGGAGGACAGCCTTGTTGGCTTTGGAGGCGGGGTCTTCAGGGCTTTCAGAGCAGCTTGTCTCATGTCTATAGGGGCTGTGGAGGGGCAAACTTTGGGGGCTCAGTAAAATCAGGGACTGGTGTTGGTGTAGAAATGGACAAAGTTGAACTAGAAGCACTGGAGGAAGTTGATGGGGGCTTCGGGGGGCGCATTAGTGGAGGTTTCAGGGAGGTGAAATCCTCGTACTCTTTAGACAGAACCACTGATGGAGGTTTTGGAGGGGGCATGGAGGGAGGGCGAAGGGAGTCCAAGTCACCCAAGAAATCTGGTGGGGGAGGGATGAACATGGGTGGGGGGGGTGGGGGTGCCATTGTAGGGGGAGGTGGAATAAATATCTCCCCATCCACCAAATCGGGCACAGATATAGCCGATCCATTGGAAAACCGATCGGCATTTACTATAAAGAGAGAACTACCATCAGACAAGTGTTTTATTGATTTAACTTGTCAAAATAAATTATTTTACTTTTAGTTCTGTTGGCCTGATTTATGGTGAAACTGATTAAATTACATTTGATCTGTACCCTCCCACTCTGCAAACATGCTTGTGAATGGCTGTTTGGAGTTTTGTAGTGTTCTTGTGCAAGATCTTAGACAAACATTTACAGTGCTTCCAGAAAGTATTCATACCCCTTCACTTATTCTACATGTATTTGTGTTACAGCCTGAATTCAAAATTGAAGATTTCTCTCACCATCTACACCCAATACCCAATAATTAAAGTGAAAACATGTTTGTTTTTTTAAATGACAATTAAATAACTTATGTACAATACCAGTCAAAAGTTGACACGCCTACTCATTCAAGGGTTTTCTTTATTTTCTACATTGTAGAATAATAGACATCAACTATGAAATAACACACATGGAATCATGTATTAGCCAAAACAGTGTTAAACAAATAAAAATATATTTTATATTCTTCAAAGTAGCCACCCTTTGCCTTGACAGCTTTGCACACTCTTGGCATTTTCTCAACCAGCTTCACCTGGAATGCTTTTCCAACTGTCTTGAAGGAGTTCCACATATGCTGAGCACTTGTTGGCTGATTTTCCTTCACTCTGCGGTCCAACTCATCCCAAACCATCTCAATTGGGTTGAGGTCGGGTAATTGTGGAGGCCAGGTCATCTGATGCAGCACTCCATCACTCTCCTTCTTGGTCAAATAGCCATTACACAGCCTGGAGGTGTTTTTTGGGTCATTGTCCTGTTGAAAAACAAATGACAGTCCCACTAAGTGCAAACCAGATGGGATGGCGTATCCCTGCAGAATGCTGTGGTAGCCATGCTGGTTAAGTGTGCCTTGAATTCTAAAAAATAAATCTGTGTCACCAACAAAGCACCATCACACCACCTCCATGCTTCACGGTAGGAACCACACGTGGAGATCAACCTTTCACCTACTCTGCGTCTCACAAAGACATGGCGGTTGGACTCATCAGACCAAAGGACAGATTTCCACCGGTCTAATGTCCATTCCTCGTGTTTCTTGGCCCAAGCAAGTCTTTTTATTGGTTTCCTTTAGTAGTGTTTTTTTGCAGCAGCAATTTGACCACAATGACCTGATTCACACAGTCTCCTCTGAAAAGTTGCTGTTAAGATGTGTCTGTTACTTGAACTCTGAAGCATTTATTTGGGCAATCTGAGGTGCAGTTAACTCTAATGAAGTTATCCTCTGCAGCGGAGATAACTCTGGGTCTTCCTTTCCTGTGGCGGTCCTCATGAGAGCCAGTTTGATCATAGCGCTTGATGGTTTCTGCGACTTCTTAATTTTCTGTATTGACTGACCTTCATGTCTTAAAGTAACGATGGGCTGTCGTTTCGCTTTTATTTGAGCTGTTCTTGCCATAATATGGATGTCACGTCTACTCATGCTCCCCCTCTCCGGCATTCGACGTCGCCATCAATACGCGCACCTCATGATGAGGCACACCTGGACTCCTCACTCATTAACTTCCCTATATCTGCCACTCACTTAGGGTTATTCCCCAGGCAGTATTGATGTTGTTTCATGTCCGTACGCTCCTCTTTTATTGTTTCGTTTATTATTAAACTCACCACCTGCACTTGCTTCCCGACTAAGTGTCTACGTTGCAATGGACTTGGTCTTTTACCAATTAGGCTATCTTCTGTATACCACCCCTACCTTGTCACAACTCAACTGATTGGCTCCAATGCATTAAGAAGGAAAGAACTTTAAACAAGGCAGACCTGTTAATTGAAATGTATTCCAGGTTCCAGGTTCCACCTCATGAAGTTGGTTGAGAGAATGCCAAGAGTGTGCAAAGCTGTCATCAAGGCAAAGGGTGGCAACTTTGGGAAGAATCTCAAATAACATATTTTGATTTAACACTTTTTTGGTGACTACATGATTCCATATGTGTTATTTCATAGTTTTGATGTCTTCACTATTATTCTACAATTTAGAAAATAGTAATATATATATATATTTTTTTACATGAATAGGTGTCAACTTTTTACTGGTACTGTATATTTAAGCCCTTTATGAAAACAGATTTGCTTTGAGTTTGTGCCGAAATTTGATCAATCAAGTGAATCTAAAACCAGCACTGCGGCTTAAGTTCATAGAAATGTAAATGATTTAGCTGCACAGCTTAACTCTGGTAAACACAGAGACTTGGGAGACCCTCACCTGCCCTGTTGATCTTTGGACTGTTGAAAGGGGGGAGGACAGGAACTTTGGGTGTTGGGACAGCAAACCCTTGCACAACATCAGAGGAGGACTGTGGGAAACAAGGACAAACGCCATCAGACAGTTGACATTTCACCCTGGTGTCAGTTTAGAGATTCACTGTTGAGATTGTAAGAGGAACTGAGTGTGAGAGGGAAGGGAATGGATTGTTTCTAGACTGCACTATGGCTTGCAGTGATCCAACCTGTTATCCAAATGACTACTTGCATCTACTTTAGAACAGGTTATCATGTTTGCTGCGTGATGACAACACTGATGCAAAAACTATTAATTTACTAAACCTTGCACTCAGAAAACAAGTACATCAGTGTACAAGTAGTGTCAATTACCAAAGACAGAGGAAGGCCAGGCACATTAAATCAGAAAGGGCTTTTCATCCAAAATTCCTTTTAGTCTAGGCTTCCCAACAGTTGGAGTCATTTTCTATAACAGCAAAGCCTCTTGGTGCAGATTGAGGCTACATGATCTCTGACACTGAGTATCCCACTTGAAATGATTCAGCAATATATTTTCCACTGGTGTACTGTGTCTAACCCCTTGCTAGACACTAGCTGAAGCTTACAAGCACCATTTTGGGCCCTTTTCAGAACAGTACTGCCTTTTATAGCCACGCTGTCATGCCTCGCCCACACCACGCCCTGCCTGTGGATAAGACACAGGCAACACTCCCATCTCTTCTTGTAAGAAAACGTTAAGTGGGTGTGACTGCCTCAGAGAAAAGGGGATGTGCCATCATGTTGCTGCCTGCCTGTGTGACTGACCGTTCGCATCACAGCCATAAATAAACAGACTGTGTTGACACAACACATGCCCTGCAGACAGAACAGAGATGTGCCCTTCCAACGCTGTTAGACTGTGGTCAGAATCACTCTACACCAGGAACTGCAAGTCACTGTTACAGACCAAAAAACACATTGACCAGTGTAACTATGGGCCTCTAATCTACCAAAACAATCCAAAGTTAGGTCCACCCCTGTAACTGTAAACTGTAATCAACTTACTGTGCTTGGCCTGATGGTCAGGCCACCATCACTTGCTTTGTTTAGAACTTGGTACACATAATTCTCAAGTTCAGGCAGCAGACACATAACTTTCATGCAGCTGTGTAAATATTAAGTTCAGGTGTGGTCCTTTCTCAAGAACCTCGGTTACACTGTATCTTTAAAACATCTAACGTGAACGGAACACCTCCCTTATGCCTTAAATATGTCTTCATGGCAGACTATTCATAGAGGCAGGCAGCTCATTGCAAAGGCATGAACATTTCACAAGGGGCAAAGGGTGCGGCATTAAATGCAGTTTCTAAACCGGCTTAATTCCTTATGTTTCTTTTCCATGACTCACAGGTGAAAATCAGAGCAGTCCAACCCCTGTGCTGCTGGGTGTGGCACATCTAACAAATAACAGAGGAGCTATCATATAGGACACTCCCCTTTGAGGTAGGCTTTCATACCTACAACAAAATAACAACGTAGTACAACTTTTTTTTTTTTTATCAGATACGGCTGTGCTTTTCTGGATCACCTACAGGGACAACATGTTGAATCGAGCACAAATGAGCTAGGTGCCATAATTGTGGCAGACTGTACAAGACCCAAGATTGTGTGAAACAAGGTGACATTCTTATAGTTACTGTCCTGCATGAGAATGTCTAAGTCAATAGGGTGAGAATTTCTGACGACAGAAATGACTTGAGAGGACTGGGTCAACATGCAAACAAATTGACCCTTGTCACAAGGATAGCCTAACTGCAAGTAAACTTGGGTTACTCCCTCTTTACATATGTGAAAAGCCTGCACAGGTGAAACCTGCCGGTTAGAAAAGTATGCTTTCAGAGTGACCAGGTGTGAGTGGTGGACAGGTCTAACTCTGAGGTGGTCACACAGTGATCAATGATTACAGGAATGCCCTTCATGAGGCAATGCAGTTTCTCTTTCAGAAACTGCAAAGGCCTTGTTGAGAAAGAATTCACAATTCCGCAGACTTATGCAAAAGTGGGAAAGTTATGTGGAGCCTAATGCATTGACAAGAACTAAAGACAAGGCCTATAACAAATTCCATGTGATTTTTCATCTTGAAGTGTTAGAGAACACCACCTAGATGCTGGACAGCAGTCTCAATAAATGCTGCAACACTGTCTCCAGTGTTGAAATGTAGATTTGAAGTAATAGATTTTTACCCACATCATGCAGAGGAACTTACCATGTAGTGCTTGACTGCGGGTCTGGACCTCACTTTGGCAGTGCCTGATTCAGGAATGGCTGATGAATCCAACACCAGCTCAACATTGTCTAAAAGAAAAAAAAGAACAGCACCAACGCACTGCTTAAAAACCAACAAGTTTACCATTCAACCGATCAGCGCAGCTCTGTAAGGAGATGCAGTCTAGTGACTGTGCAAAGTTCAGTAATTATGGATGTACATAATAGGTTATGGCATTTTGTCTGCAGTTCTCATAATTCTTGACAAACTACTATGTAATGCTATGCAGTGAACTCTGTCGGGGGGATTTCTCTTGTTGACAGCAAAATAGTAATTGGGTAAAGCAAACAACTATTCAAGCAGTTGAAGGATTAATCAAACCAATATAAAAAGTAATGTCACCCTATTGCTCAAACACTTAAGAATAAATGTAATGGGGTGCCATAGGGTAGAAAATAGAGTTCTTCACGCATCATCAATGAACCCCTATTTACAAATGGAATTTCAGTAGGGTCAGAGAAATGTGGTGCAACATTCATAATTCTGGGGGTCAACTTTCTGTTGGCCTCCCTGTCATGAGTGTTTGCAGTTCATCAATACTGACCTCAGGTTATTCCTGGGCAGAGAAGGGGGAGAGGGACCACCTGATTGTTTTCAGAGTAAAATACTTTACCAGAGATGGCTATCTATAATGTTTGCAACAGGCTTTGACGTTACTGTATAAAGAACCAACTTATCTGTAACTTCACAAAACAGCCATTCCAATGTCAGGCATGTCCCTGCCAAGTAACTAACTGATGAGAGAAATGTCATTGAGAGACAGCAGTTAGTGAGACACAGGTCATGCTCTGCATTCACGTCAAGCACAGAGACCTCAAAGAATTTCAAAGAGGACTCAGATTAACATGCATTACATTACCTGATATAACTATGAGCAAAACTTTGTTAACCGAGTATGGAAACAACAGGCAGTGTTTAAAGTATTTTGGCATCTACAGATACATTTCCCAATGGGGCATGGCAGGCATTTCCCTATTGAGTTCCTGCATAATTGAAATATGCAAATATTCCCATCCGGTGGCATGTTTGCACACAACCACTTGACGACGAGACAGCCTATAGGGAGGATGTCAGTGACCTGGCAGTGTGGTGCCAGGACAACAACCTCTCCCTCAATGTCAGCAAGACAAAGGAGCACTACATGAAACGGAAATCCGAGCACGCCCCCCATCGAAAGCTTCAAGTTCCTCTGTGTCCACAACACTAAGGAATGTTCATGGTCCACACACATCACAGTCATGAAGAAGGCACAGCAATGCCTCTTCCCCCTCAGGAAGCTTAAAAGATTCAGCATTGTGCACTCAGATCCTCAAAAATGTCTACAGCTGCAACATTGAGAGCATCTTGACTGGCTGCATCACTGCTTGGTATGGCCGCTGCTCGGCATCCGACCACAAGGCGCTTCAGAGGGTAGTGCGTATGTTCCAGTACATCACTGGGGCTGAGCTCCCTGCCATACAAACCAAATCACATTTTATTGGTCGCGTACACGTTTTGCAGATGTTCTCAGGTGCAGCGAAATGCTTATGTTTCTTGCTTCAACAGTGCAGTAATACCGAACAATACAAAACAATACACACAAATCCCAAAAACGAAGAAATATCAGAACCAGCAATGTTTGAGTCCGTAATATAAATATACTCATTCAGAGCAACACATCTCCTTCGCAAAGGCTGTTGATTGTAGCCTGTGGAATTTTGAATGGCACGACGATGGGCCTCAGGATCTCGTCACGGTATCTCTGCCATCGATAAAAGGCAATTGTGTTCATTGTCCGTAGCTTATGCCTGCCCATACCATAACCCCACCGCCACCATGGTGCAGTCTGTAAACAACATTGACATCAGAAAACCGGTACTCCACATGACGACATACACATGATCTGTGGTTCTGCAGTCGGTTACACGTACTGCCAAATTCTCGAAAACGACGTTCGAGGCGGCTTATGGTAGAGAAATTACCATCCAATTCTCTGGAAACAGCTCTGATGGAAATTCCTGCAGTCAGCGTGCCAATTGCACGCTCCCTCAAAACTTGAGACATCTGTGGCATTGTCTTTTATTGTCCCCAGCACAAGGTGCACCTGGGAAATGATCATGCTGTTTAATCAGCTTCTTGATATGCCACGCCTGTCAGGTTGATGGATTATCATGACAAAGGAGAAATGTTCACTAACAGGGATGTAAACAAATTTGTGCACAATATTTGAGAGAAATAAGATTTTTGTGCGTATGGAAAATTTCGGGGATATTTTATTTCAGCTCATGAAACATGGGACCAACACTTTACATGTTGCGTTTATATTTTTGTTCAGTATAATATATATTATATATATATATATATATATACACACACACAAAAGTTAATTTTTTACTATTTTGCACATTGTAGAATAATAGTGAAGACTTCAAAACTATGAAATAACACATATGGAATCATGAAAGTAACCAAAAAAGTATTAAACAAATGAAAATGTATTTGAGGTTCTTCAAAGTAGCCACCCTTTGCCATGATGACAGCTTTGCACACTCTTGGCATTCTCTCAACCAGCAAATTTGTGGAGTGGTTGAAAAACGAGTTTTAATGACTCCAACATAAGTGTATGTAAACTTCCGACTTCAACTGTTTACATACACTTACATTGTCCTTAAAACTCATTTTTCAACCACTCCACAAATGTCTTATTGACAAACTATAGTTTTGGCAAGTCAGTTAGGATATCTACTTTGTGCATGACACAAGTCATTTTTCTAACAATTGTTTACAGACAGATTATTTCACTTATCATTCACTGTATCACAATTTCAGTGGGTCAGAAGTTTACATACACTAAGTTGACTGTGCCTTTAAACAGTTTGGAAAATGGTGTACCTGTGGATGTATTTCAAGGCCTACCTTCAAACTCAGTGCCACTTTGCTTGACATCATGGGAAAGTCAAAATAAATGAGCCAAGACCTCATCCTTGGGGAGCAATTTCCAAACGCCTGAAGGTACCACGTTCATCTATACAAACAATAGTACACAAGTATAAACACCATGGGACCACGCAGCTGTCATACCGCTCAGGAAGGAGACGTGTTCTGTCTCCTAGAGATTAACGTACTTTGGTGCGAAAAGTGCAAATCAATCCCAGAATAACAGCAAAGGACCATGTGAAGATGCTGGAGGAAACAGGTACAAAGTATCTATATCCACAGTAAAACGAGTCCTATATCGACATAACCTGAAAGGCCGCTCAGCAAGGAAGAAGCCACTGCTCCAAAACCGCCATAAAGAAGCCAGACTAAGGGGACAAAGATCGTACTTTTTGGAGAAATGTCCTCTGGTCTGATGAAACAAAAATAGGACTGTTTGGCCATAATGACCATCGTTATTTTTGGAGGAAAAAGGGGAGGCTTGCAAGCCGAAGAACACCATCCCAACCGTGAAGCACGGGGTGGCAGCATCATGTTGTGGGGGTGCTTTGCTGCAGGAGGGACTGGTGCACTTGCACTTCACAAAATAGATGGCATCATGAGGAGGGGAAATTAGGTGGATATATTGAAGCAACATCTCAAGACATCAGTCAGGAAGTTCAAGCTTGGTTCCAAATGGACAATGACCCCAAGCATACTTCCAAAGTTGTAGCAAAATGGCTTAAGGACAACAAAGTCAAGGTATTGCAGTGGCCATCACAAAACCCTGACCTCAATCCTATAGAAAATATGTGTGTAGAACTGAATAAGTGTGTGCGAACAAGGAGGCCTTACAAACCTGACTCAGTTACACCAACTCTGTCAGGAGGAATGGGCCAAAATTCACCCAACTTATTGTGGGAAGCGTTGTGGAAAGCTACCCAAAACGTTTGACCCAAGTTAAACAATTTAAAGGCAATGCTACCAAATACTAATTGAGTGTATGTAACCTTCTGACCCACTGGGAATGTGATGAAATAAATCATTCTCTCTACTATTATTCTGACATTTCACATTCTTAAAATAAAGTGGTGATCCTAACTGAACTATGACAGGTCATTTTTATTCTGAATAAATGTCAGGAATTGTGAAAAACTGAGTTTAAATGTATTTGGCTAAGGTGTATGTAAACTTCCGACTTCAACTGTATATATGATGGTGTGTATTGACAGTATATGAATAGAAAAGGTGTTTACAGCAATAGTTATATAGGATGAGCCTTGACTAGAATACAGTACAGTGGCTTGCGAAAGTATTCACCCCCTTGGCATTTTTCCTATTTTGTTGCCTTACAACCTGGAATTAAAATAGATTTGGGGGGGTTGTATAATTTGATATACCTACCACTTTGAAGATGCAAGATATATTTTATTGTGAAACAAACAAGAAATAAGACATAAAAATTCAAACTTGAGCGTGCATTACTATTCACCCCCCAAAGTCAATACTTTGTAGAGCCAACTTTTGCAGTAATTACAGCTGCAAGTCTTTTGGGGTATGTCTCTATAAACTTGGCACATTTAGCCACTGGGATTTTTGCCCATTCCTCAAGGCAAAACTGCTCCAGCTCCTTCAAGTTGGATGGGTTCCGCTGGTTTACAGTAATCTTTAAGTCATACCACAGATTCTCAATTGGATTCCAAGACATTGAAATGTTCCCCTTAAACCACTCAAGTGTTGCTTTAGCAGGATGCGTAGGGTCATTGTCCTGCTGGAAAGTGAACCTCTGTCCCAGTTTAACATCTCTTGAAGACTGAAACAGGTTTCCCTCAAACATTTCCCTGTATTTAGCACCATCCATCATTCCTTCAATTCTGACCAGTTTCCCAGTCCCTGCCGATTAAAAACATCCCAGCATGCTTCACTGTGGGGATGATGTTCTCGGGGTGATGAGAGGTGTTGGGTTTGCGCCAGACATAGCATTTTCCTTGATGGTCTCATCTGACCAGAGTACATTCTTCCATATGTTTGGGGAGTCTCCCACATGCCTTCTGGCCACGCTTCCGTAAAACCCAGCTCTGTGGAGTGTGCGGCTTAAAGTGATCCTATGGACAAATACTCCAATCTCCGCTGTGGAGCTTTGCAGCTCCTTCAGGGTTATCTTTGGTCTCTTTGTTGCTTATCTGATTAATGCCCTCCTTGCCTGGTCCGTGAGTTTTGGTGGGCACTCTTGGCAGGTTTGTTGTGGTGCCATATTCTTTCCATTTTTTAATAATGGATTTAATGGTGCTCCGTGGGATGTTCAACGTTTCTGGTATTTTTTTAGAACCCAACCCTGATCTGTACTTCTCCACAACGTTGTCCCTTACCTTTGGAGAGCTCCTTGGTCTTCATGGTGCCCCTTGCTTAGTGGTGTTGCAGACTCTAGGGCCTTTCAGAACAGGTGTATATATACTGAGATCATGTGACAGATCATGTGTTACTTAGATTGCACACAGGTAAACTTTATTTAACTAATTATGTGACTTCTGAAGGTAATTGGTTGCACCAGATCTTATTTAGGGGCTTCATAGCAAAGGGGATGTAAGCATATGCACGCACCACTTTTCCGATTGTATTTTTTAGAATTTTTTTAAACAAGTTTAATTTTTTCATTTCACTTCACCAATTTGGACAATTTTGTGTATGTCCATTACATGAAATTTAAATTACAGGTTGTAATGCTACAAAATAGGAAAAATGCCAAGGGTGGTGAATACTTTTGTAAGGCACTGTATATACATATGAAGTGGGTAAAACAGTATGTAAACATGATTAAATTGACCAGTGTTCAATAACTATGTTATTGGGCAGCAGTCTCTAGGTGCAGTCTCTAGGTGCAGGGTAGAATACCGGATGGTAGCCGGCTAGTAACAGTGACTAAGTTCAGGGCAGGGACTGGGCGGAGACTGGCTAGTAGTGACTTTAACAGTCTGATGGCCTGGAGATAAAAGCTGTTTATCAGTTTCTCTGTCCTAGCTTTGATGCACCTGTATTGTCTCCGCCTTCTAGATGGTAGCGGGGTGAAAAGGCCGTGGATCCAGGACCTCTAAACCAGGCGGTGTCAGAGGAAGGCCCTAAAAATTGTCAGATTCAGCTAACCTAGTCATAGACTGTTGTCTCTGCTACCGCACGACAAGGGGTTTCCGATGCACCAAGTCTGATACCAACAGGAACCTGAACAGCTTCTACCCCCAAGCCATAAGACTGCTAAATAGTTAGTCAGAATAGCTATTTGGTTAACTATTTAACTGTTTGCATTGACCTTTTTTTGCACTAACTCTTTTGACTCATCACATACGCTGCTGCTACTGTTTATTATCTGTCCTGTTGCCTAGGCACTTTATACCTACATATATGTACATATCTACCACAATTACCTCATACCCCTGCACATCGACTCAGTACTGGTACCCAGTGTATATAGCCAAGTTATCATTACTCATTGTGTATTTATTCCTCATGTTATTTTTCTATTATTTCTAAATGTTTCTCTCTGCATTGTTGGAAAGGGCGGTAATTAAGCATTTCACTGTTAGTCCATACCTGTTGTTTAGGAAGTGTGACAAATACTAATTTTATTTGACCTTTCCATTGTTATAGAGGCCTCATCAAATAGAATACCCAGAAATCAGGGCAATGCAAAATATGTCAATTTGTCCCGTTTTTAGTTCTGAGAACCTTTGAACAGTTTTCAGATCTCTAGGGGGTTTATTCATATTCATTTTGAATTAGTCTCCATTTCCCAAGACCTGGACTAAAAAACCCTTTAGGTCTAATAATTATGCTACCATGTTCTCCTTTGACTATAATTATTCTATATAAAAAAAATCTAATTTTTTTTTAGGGCGCAGTCTGTTATAAGATCTCAATAACATATCTAGGCCTACTGGTAATAATAGGTAGGCCCACATAATGTTGTAATAAAAAAATGCAGGTTTTCACTCTCAAAGCCACCATGTTTTTGTAGAAAACCGACACAGTATTCATTCAAACTGAATCATGACTGAATTGCGCATTGCAAAGATTCAAACAAGATTTCGGAGCAATCTTTTGGTTCGCATACCCATTGTTGCTTTTTAGTTAGCATTTGCTAGTAGATATCTTACATTAAATCGTCTTTCCTCAACACGACCTACCTGTTACGGATGTCGTTATTCTGTGAGCTGCGCTCTATCCGACAACAAGTGGAGAGCTGCTCGCACTTGCTGCCTGACGGGCGATTATCCGCTGAAATTAGGCTGTGTGAGGTTTTACATGAATGGAACTCACGTGCTTTGCGTTTGTGTAGGCTGCTTTGAACATTATTTCTCTATTGTACTACATAAGTGATACAGTGTATACCTCCACCACACTACTTTTATTACGCATCAGCGGGCAGTATACGCAATTCCCAAGTGAAAAAATCTGATCTGTATTATTGTTTTGATTGACATGTTCTAAAATAATCGCAACGAAAATGGTTTATTTTATTCAATGCTGCAGCTATCTAATACTTAGTTAAAACAGACACCTTGCATTCTACCTGCATCGTCATGAACGCAGAGTCTAGTGACTGTCTCAGGTAAATGTAGGTTTACCACTGTTGGGAGACCTAATGACCCCCCTGGTTACTTTCAATGATTACTAGCATTGTGTAAAACATTGTGTATTAATTTGACTCAACCAGCATTTTTCTTATTCTAGAATGTGAACATTTAGGCCACATTTGCCATTGATCTGTCACTCTAACAAGTGCAAAGGTTGGGACAGTAGTGAGAAAATGCTGATCGGCATGATAGATTAAATATTCAATCACTATTATTAGTTCATTGTTAAATATGACAGTAAACACTTACCCATCTCCTTGATTTTAATATTGGTATCGAAGAGAGACTGGTTCTTTCGACCCAAAAAATGCAACGGTCCCTTTTTCATTTTTTTGTCCTATTGGTAAACCTATTGTACAGATGAATCGTTAACACGTGATATTATGCAGGAGCTTCCATAGCCAGTCGTCAAAAACGTATTAATTCATTAATTAGTCTTAACGACAGGTGTATTACTGAATCCTCACTGATTCGGTGAAATCTTCGAGGTAGAGAGAAAATGGCCACCGCCCCTGCCTCCTCCCCTTTCTCTGTGCCTCCCTCTTTTGTAAGCCCACAGAGGAAGCAGAGAAACAACAAACCATGCTCTTCATTAGAATCAAATTCAAATTACACTTACAGTGCCTTCAGGAAGTATTCATACCCCTTGACTTATTCCACTTTTGTTGTGCTACAGTCTGAATTCAAAATAGATTAAATTGATTACTTTGCTCACCACCAACACACAATTCCCCATAATGACAACATTAAAACATGTTTTTGGGGAAATGTTAGCAAATTGATTGAAAATGAAAGACAGACGCATAGGTAAAAATCTGTTGTTCTGCCCCTGAGCAAGGCAGTTTATTCTGTCTATTAGGTTAGTATTGTGGAGTAACTACAATGTTATTGATCCATCCTCAGTTTTCTCCTATCAGAGCCATTAAACTCTGTAACTGTTTTATTAAAGTCACCATTGGCCTCATGGTGAAATTCCTGAGCAGTTTCCTTCCTCTCCGGCAACTGAATTAGGAAGGATGCCTGTACCTTTGTAGGGACTGGGTGTATTGATACTCCATCCAAGTGTAATTATTAACTTCACCATGCTCAAAGGGATATTCAGTATCTGCTTCTTCTTTTTTACCCATCTACCAATAGGTGCCCTTCTTTGCGATGCATTGGAAAACCTCCTTGGTCTTTGTGGTTGATTCAGTGTTTGAAATCCACTGCTCAACTGAGGGACCTTACAGATAATTGTACTGTATGTGTGGGGTACAGAGATTAGGTAGTCATTAAGAAATCATTTTAACACTATTATTACACACAGTCCATTCAACTTATTATGTGACTTGTTGAGCCCATTTGTACTCCTGAACTTATTTACGATTGCTGTAACAAAGAGGTAGAATACTTATTGACTCAAGTCATTTCAGCTTTTAATTTGTAAGTCATTTGTAAAAATGTCTAAACACATAGTTCCACTTATGGGGTATTGTGTGTAGGCCAGTGACCCAACATCTCAATTTGATCCATTTTAAATTCAGCCTGTAACACAACAAAATGTGGAAAAAGGCACTGTATGATAGCTGATAGCAGCCAAAACACAAGTATTTTACAATGTTGAGATGTGAGTGTGTGAATTGAGGGCCCGAATTTGAGTTTTTTTGTTGACCTGATCTTTTTGTTTTCCTGCTTTACTCCGTTAAACCAGTTCTGTCAGTTGCTAAGAATTGTTTTGTTTTTTTGTCCATGATTTGATTTACCTCCCTTGGCAGATTGCTGAATCAGAGTAGCACATGGCCATTGGTAAGACATTGGTCATGGTTTGGTATCTTGAAAACAGTCACAACACAAATCAAATCAAATTGTATTTATTACATGCGCTGAATACAACTCGTGTAGACTTTACAGTGACAAGCCTGCTCACAAACATTTCCCAATGATTCAGAGTTTAAAAATAATAAAACAAAATAAAATAGTAACTAACACAAATAATAAAATAAAATACACAAGAATGGAGATATATACAGGCAGTACCAGTACCAGATCAATGTGCAGAGGTACTAGGTATTTAAGGTACAGTTGAAGTCGGAAGTTTACATACACTTAGGTTGGAGTCATTAAAACCCGTTTTTCTACCACTCCACAAATTTCTTGTAACAAACTATGGTTTTGGCTAGTCGGTTAGGCCAGTAATTTTTCCAACAACTGTTTACAGACAGATTGTTTCATTTATAATTCACTGTATCACAATTTCAGTGGGTTAGAAGTTGACTGTGCCTTTAAACAGCTTGGACAATTCCAGAAAATGTTGTCATGGCTTTAGAAGCTTCTGATAGGCTAATTGACATCATTTGAGTCAATTGGAGGTGTACCTGTGGATGTATTTCAAGGCCTACCTTCAAACTCAGTGCCTCTTTGCTTGAGATCATGGGAAATACAAAAGAAATCAGCCAAGATCTCAGAAAAAATTGTAGACCTCCACAAGTCTGGTTCATCCTTGGGAGAAATTTCCAAACGCCTGAAGGTTCCACGTTCATTTGTACAAAAAATAGTAAGCAAGTATAAACACCATGGGACCACGCAGCCGTCATACCTCTCAGGAAGGAGACACGTTCTGTCTCCTAGAGATGAGCGTACTTTGGTGCGAAAAGTGCAAATCAATCCCAGAATAACAGCAAAGGACTTTGTGAAGATGAATGAGGAAACAGGTACAAAAGTATCTATATCCACAGTAAAGCAAGTCCTATATTGACATAACCTGAAAGGCCGCTCAGCAAGGAAGAAGCCACTGCTCCAAAACCGCCATCAAAAAAAGCCAGACTACAGTTTGCAACTGCACATGGGGACAAAGATCATACTTTTTGGAGAAATGTCCTCTGGTCTGATGAAACAATGATATAACTGTTTGGCCATAATGACCATCGTTATGTTTGGAGGAAAAGGGGGGATGCTTGCAAGCCGAAGAACACCATCCCAACTGTGAAGCACGGGGATGGCAGCATCATGTTGTGGGGGTGCTTTGCTGCAGGAGGGACTGGTTGCACTTCACAAAATATGGCATCATGAGGAGGGAGAATTATGTGGATATATTGAAGCAACATCTCAAGACATCAGTCAGGAAGTTCAAGTTTGGTCGTAAATGGGTCTTCCAAATGGACATTGGCCCCAAGCGTACTTGCAAGCAAAGTTGTGGCAAAATGGCTTAAGGACAACAAAGTCAAGTTATTGGAGTGGCCATCACAAAGCCCTGACCTCAATCCTATAGAAATAAATATTTTCTTAACTCTTCTTGAATTGCACTGTTGGGTTAAGGGCTTGTAAGTAAGCTTTTCACAACACTTGCTGTATTCGGCGCATGTGACAAATAAAGTTGGATTTGATTTGAATTCCGGAGTTCACAACCAAAATGATGTTACCTGATGACATGTAGCCTTGTGAAATGAATCTCAGAAATGTGCAGAAACACACACTTCTATCTCTATTTTGCCATCTATGTAAACTTAGACCGTGAATTCAATTAGTAGAGACCGTCTTCAGCACCTTCTTATGATTTTCTTGGAGACAGGTACTAACCCTGTTTCTATTTCACCAGTGGGAAGTCATCATGTTGACCGGCGACCGATGCTGAGAGATGTTTAAAATATGCTGGCAGGCTCTTCTCAGACTCCCTCCCCATGGCTCTGAGAGCACAGCTACCTGTAGTCTATCCAGTGGATCAGCTGCAGTGCCAGCAGTAGTGCATGTCAAGAGTGCCTTGGATGTTTCTGGACATACTATGATGACTATGATGAAGTAAAATTCTATAAATCTGATTTTGACCGATTGTAGTACAGTATATTTTGACAATTGTGAGTAACAGTATAGTTTGACAATTGTGAGTGATGTTCTTTATGCACATAAGATCTTAGAGGTGAAGAAGTCTTCTGGATACAGTTAATTGGAATTCATATGTAAGAATATAATTGTGTGAGCACCAGAGACATGATTCAAAGCTCTGTGTTATGACTGCAATTTGCTGCACCTTTAAACCCTGTTTCTATAGCTCATAAAACATTAGATCCCGATCTGTGACGACAGCAGTGGATAATAGAGAGTGACTTCTGCATAACTTCTGCAATCTTACTGATGACTTATTCCCTGATTGTTTTATAAGTGTCCTCCTGACATGTAAAATCAGTGAATGAGCTTACTGATTACCAGAGGTGTGGACTCGAGTCACATGACTTGGCCTCGAGTCAGACTCGAGTCACAAATATGATGACTTGCAACTCGGTAAGTCGTGGCTAATATAGCCGACAGCTATATGTTTTATTACTTTACTGGTGTATCATGTAGGCTAATCAATCATCCTCCAGTCAGTGCGGGAACGTGATCATTGCACCCGAGATTGAGGGACTAGTTGGTAGCCTAAATCCTGCCCGATTTTACTGCTGTTCCTAAAACCATTGACATAGGTTAGCCTACTGTAACCACACAGAGAGAGAGTGTGTGTGTGTGTTAAGGTTGGGCGATTGTGTACAAGCCTACATCGCCCGATTGCGCCCTATAGCGATTGTCGATCACTATTGAGGGGGGTGTCTTTCTCATGGCCACCCCTGTATTTCCATGGAAATATAACGTTTATTTGGAAAGTAATAAATATTTAGATATTTTTAAATGCATTCATGATTTGTGTAAATGTCATATACTATTACTCTTGTAAAAAATATGAAATGGTGTTACATTTGGTGAAGAGCACATTATGACTTGTTTAGGACTTGAAACTCAAAGTTTAGGAATTGAGACTTGATGTGATACTTGACGGTCTTGACTTGAGACTTGACTTGGACTTGCCTGTCTTAACTTGGGACATGACTTGGGACTTGAGTGCTAAGACTTGAGACTTACTTATGACTTGTAAAACAATGACTTGGTCCCACCTCCGCTGATTACTCATGAGTAAATGAGTATCGGGTCATCTGATGGCTAAAACATTAAAAGTCTGACCGACATTGATTTGACTAGCCTGAAAATATCTGCAGTGATTAAACAAAGCACAATCACAGCAGGGAAGTTTAAACTGAGCCACATAGAGTTGATTGTGTTTTGACTCAATGTATGAGATATTGTTACCATAGAAATAGAGTAATTTGTTTATTATAGTCATTCAAATTCTGTGATTGTGACACACAAAGGGATTTGGATTCCCCCCAAGGGTTCTGTCATTGATGATGCCACCAAACTGCTTTGTGATGTCATAGGCCCAACATCAACAACTCGTTTTCTGGTTTCACTATGAGGCCTCAGTAGCTCTAGGCAGGGCCACCAGGAGGCAGTCTCTGTTTGTAGGGGGAAGAAGAAGGGGAATTTGAGGCTAGACGCCTATTGCTGTCTCTGCTCAGTCCAGTCACACCGTTCAGCCCATTCTCTCACTGTGATGGAGATGACACCAGATGGAGGAGCCTTAAAAATGTCTCAGGTAGCTCCACAACTGTTGTAGACTTACAGTCTTAAGAGTAAACTAGGGCAAGCTGAATGGATCACTTTGCGCTGAGTAAAAGGTGCTTGAGGGAAGGGTTTTGTGGGAGAGACAGACAAATAACACAAGCACTTCAAGGCCTCCTAAAATACTGGGCTGATCAGTGGTCTCACTGAAGTATTCTGTTTATGTAGAAGACTTGTCTGGCAGTGGTCTTCTACAGTTGGACACTGCTATCGAAAACACCAAATGTATCTTAGCTACATACACTATATATACAGTACCAGTCAAAAATGTGGACATCTACTCATTCAAGGGTTTTTCTTTACTGCACACTCTTGGCATTCTCTCAACCAGCTTCATCTGGAATACTTTTCCAACAGTCTTGAAGGAGCTATATGCTGAGCACTTGTTGGCTGCTTTTCCTTCACTCTTCGGTCCAACTCATCCCAAACCATCTCAATTGGGTTGAGGTCGGTTGATTGTGGAGGCCAGGTCATCTGATGCAGCACTCCATCACTCTCCTTCTTGGTCAAATAGCCCTTGCACAGCCTGGAGGTGTGTTGGGTCATTGTCCTGTTGAAAAACAAATGATAGTCCCACTAACCGCAAACCAGAGATGGTATCATTGCAGAATGCCATGGTAGCCATGCTGGTTAAGTGTGCCTTGAATTCTAAATAAATCACTGACAATGTCACCAGCAAAACACCGCCAAACCATCACACCTCCTCCTCCATGCTTCACGGTGGGAACCACACATGAGGAGATCATCCGTTCACCTACTCTGCGTCTCAGAAAGACACAGTGGTTGGAACCAAAAATCTCAAATTTGGACTCATCAGACCAAAGCACAGATTTCCACCGGTCTAATGTTCACTGCTCGTGTTTCTTGGCCCAAGCATCTCTTCTTATTATTGGTGTCCTTTAGTAGTGGTTTCTTTGCAGCAATTCAACCATGAATGGCTGATTCACGCAGTCTCCTCTGAACAGTTGATGTTGAAATGTGTTTACTTGAACTCTGTGTAGCATTCATTTAGGCTATAATTTGTGAGGTTGGTAACTTTAATGAACTTATCCTCTGCAGCAGAGGTAACTCTGGGTCTTCCTTTCATGGAGCCAGTTTCATCATAGCGCTTGGTTTTTGCGACTGCCCTTGAAGAAACTTTCAAAGTTCTTGAAATTTGCCGGATTGACTGACCTTCACGTCTTAAATTAATGATGGACTGTCATTTCTCATTGCTTTTTTATTTGTTTTCTTTTTTGATTGAACCTTTATTTAACTTGGCAAGTCAGTTAAGAACAAATTCTTATCTACAATGACGGCCTACCAAAAGGCAAAAGGCCTCCTGCGGGGTCGGGGGCTGGGAGCAAGAACAGCTTATTTGAGCTGTTCTTGACATTTTATGGACTCGGTCTATCTTCTGTGTTCCACTCCTATCTTGTCACAACACAACGGATTGGCTCAAACACATTAAGGAAAGAAATTCCACAAATGAACTTTTAACAATCCATACAGAATTGTTAATTGAAATGCATTCCATGTGACTACCTCATGAAGCTGGTTGAGAGAATGCCAAGAGTGTGCAAACCTGTCATCAAGGCAAAGGGTGGCTAATTTAAGGAATCTAAAATCTAAAATCTATTTTGATTTGTTTGTTTTTTTGGTTACTGCATGATTCCATATCTGTTATTTCAAAGTTTTGATGTTTTCACTATTATTCTACAATGTAGAAAATAGTAAAAATAAAGTAAAACCCTTGAATGAGTAGGTGTGTCCAAACTTTTGGCTGGTACTGTATATACAGTACAAAAGTATGTGGACACCCCTTCAAATTAGATCAAATCAAACACACAAGCCATGCAATCTTTATAAACAAACCTTGGCAGTAGAATGGCCTTATGGAAGAACTCAGTGACTTTCAACATGGCACTGTCATAGAATGCCACCTTTCCAACAAGTCAGTCTGTCAAATTTCTGCCCTGCTAGAGCTGCCCTGTTCAACTGTAAGTGCTGTTATTGTGAAGTGGAAACGTCTAGAAGCAACAAAGGCTCAGCCGCAAAGTGGTAGGCCACACAAGCTCACAGTCAGCTGGAGTGGTGTAAAGCTCAATGCCATTGGACTCTGGAGCAGTGGAAACGCGTTCCCTGGAGTGATGAATCACGTTTCACCATCTGGCAGTCCGACGGACGAATCTGGGTTTGGCGGATGCCAGGAGAACGCTACCTGCTTGAATGCATAGTGCCAACTGTAAATTTTGGTGGAGGAGGAATAATAGTCTCGGGCTGTGTTTTGTTTCGGGCTAGGCCTCTTAGTTCCAGTGAAAGGAAGTCTTAACGATACAACATACATACATACATACATTCTACGCGATTCTGTGCTTCCAACTTTGTGGCTACAGTTTGGGGAAGGCCCTTTCTTTTTTAGCATGACAATGCCCCCCGTGCACAAAGCGAGGTCCATACAGAACTGTTTGTGTTTTTTTCTTTTAGATCTGTGTGTAAGAACTTGACTGGCCTGCACAGAGTCCTGACTTCAACCCCATCGAACACCTGTGGGATGAATTGGAATGCCAACTGTGAACCAGGCCTAATCGCCCAACATCAGTGCCCGACCTCACTAATGCTCTTGTGGCTGAATGGAAGCAAGTCCCCACAGCAATGTTCCAATTTCTAGTGGAAAGCCTTCCCAGAAAAGTGGAGGCTGTTATAGCAGCAAAGGGGGACCAACTCCATATTTTATTTTTGTATCCTTTATTTATCTAGGCAAGTCAGTTAAGAACAAATTCTTATTTACAATGATAGCCTACCCCGGCCAGACCCTAACGACGCTGGGCCAATTGTGAGCAGCCCTATGGGACTCCCAATCACGGCCAGTTGTGTTCCAGCCTGGAATCGAACCAGGGTCTGTAGTGATGCCTCTAGCACTGAGATACAATGCTTTAGACCACTGTGCCACTCGGGAGCCCCAAATGCCCATGATTAATGCCCATGATTTTGGACGTTCGACAAGCAGGTGTCCACATACTTTTGGTCATGTAGTGTACTTATCAGTATTTCACTGCAATAATTAATCATATCCTGAAATATTTTGGGCCATCCATACCCTCCCCCTAATCTGAACAATATGAATCCATACGGGATATGTAGCTATTTTAAAAATATGTGTGTCTTTGACCCCCTCAGGTCCTGAGGAACCCCCTGAAAACCCTGGTGCCTGTCAATGCCAGCAGGAACAGAGTGGTGGACAAGCAGATGGAGCTCCTTGTCTTCTCCTGGAGGCGACGACAGAATGGGAGGGCCCTGCTGCCCCCCATGACCCACCCAGGCCATGCCACCAAACCATCCAGTGGTCCTCCCTGCAGCTCAGAGCCCCTGCCTTGGCTCAACGTGGGCTCCAATTCCCTGATGCCCTTCTTCACAGTGGTGAAGCCCACCTGCGGCTACCGCTTCTCCAGGGAGGCAGACCACAAGCGCCGGCACATCGGCATCCCTGCCAGCAACCCAGTCATGTGGAGGAGCTGCTAGGCATGGTCTCACAATAAACATGAAGTAGCCTAAAGCTGCCCTGAATTGACTGAATTGTATGTCAGAACTTTTCCCAGCTTGCAAAATTAGTATTTAAATCAAAACCTACTGAAATTCAAAGTTTGTATCATGAGTGATAAGAATATGTATTGTTACTTGTGACTGACATTAAAATGTAGCACACAAGACCTTATACAACCCCTTGATGCTCTGTCATATTGGACAGTGTGTGTAAACAGATCTCCTTAGCAGTTCCCACATGCCCCTTCCCAAAGGGTATCTATAAAGACCTAAAGGCTTAGTACTAACACTGAGACCAAAACACTAGCAGACCGCATCACCTAGTCCTGAGGTCTCTATTTTGTGTCTGTTTATTGCTCATTGATTGATAAGCAAGTGGATTTGCGAAGGGTTAGTTACTTTGTCAAAGACACACAAAGTTCTGATTGGCTGATAAGGGGCTCTCAGCATCCCTCTCATTACAAAACATTGTTTGACTGTAAACTTTCGCTGGATGGGTTCACACACAGAAGTTCTGTATTGTGGAATTATTTTATTTGCAGTGTTTTTCTTTTCTCATCTTTTATTTAGATAATTGTTTAGTAAATCGTTTGCAGGCAGTAAAATTATGCGGAATAACAGTGGTGTCTCTATTGAAGGACTTGGAACCTGTGAGAATCATCAGTGGTACAGGAAATTCACAACGGAATGCCTATCTGCTCACCTTTTGCGAATTCAAACAGTTATTCCGCCTGAAAAACCTATCTGAAGCTTCTAAGGCCCACGTCATGCGCATGTTTGAAATGTTTGATATGTATGACTTTTATCTCGATCACTAAGGTTCATAGTTTATACAGTGCTTATAGAACGTCTACACCGCCCTTGGATTTCTTCACATTTTATTGTTACAAAGTGGGATTCAAATGGATTTCATTTCATTTTTTGTCAATACTCTGTAATGTCAAAGTGGAAGACTTTTTATTATTTTATTTGTTATTAATAAATAACAAAACACTAATATACCTCAATTAGATCATTATTCAACCCCCTGAGTCAATACATGTTAGAATCACCTCTGGCAGAGATTACAGCTGTGTCTCCTTGGGTAAGTGTCATAAGAGCTTTGACTACAGAGGTAGCAAAACTGTACTTCAATACTATGATTATCCCACACATAGCATGCAGTTGGGCCCAAGCTTGCTCTACAACATTAAAACCTTCACACAAAACATGAAGACATGGCTAAAGGCTAATCAGACTTGTGAACATAATCCCTAGCTGTGTATTGCCGCTTTCCATGTTGTCTGTTGTCTGTAGCTTGTGAGGTGTGGAAACACTTTGTCGCTTTTATGTATTTCATTTTGTTGCTTTGTGCTATTGCTCTGTCTGCGTGTGACATGTTGCTTGTCCTATGTTGCTCTGCATGTGCTCACTGCTCATTGTTCGTCTGTATTGTTATTGTAATTTAAAAAAATAACCTGCCCAGGGACTGAGGTTGAAAATTAGCTGGCTGGCTAAAACCGGCACCTTTACTCAAACAACTGTATTGAGCAATATTTGGCCATTATTCTTTAAAAAAAATGTTCAAGCTTTGTCAAGGGGTTAGGGATCATGGCAAGACAGCAATTTTCTAGTTTTGCCATAGATTTTCAAGCAGATTTAAGTAAAAACTGTAACTTGGCCACTCCGGAACATTAGCTGTCTTCTTGGTAAACAACTCCAGTGCAGATTTGGCTTTGTGTTGTAGGTTATTGTCCTGCTGGAAGGTGAATTGCTCTCACAGTGCCTGGTACAAAGCAGATTGAAGCAGGTTTTCCTCTAGAATTTTTCCTGTGCTTAGCTCCATCCTGTTCCTTTTTCTTTGCCGATGTCAAGCATACCCATACCATGGGGCCTCCCGAGTGGTGCAGTAGTCTAAGGCACTGCATCACAGTGCTAGCTGTGCCACTAGAGATTCTGGGTTCGAGTCCAGGTTGTGACCGGGAGACCCATGGGGAGGCGCACAATTGGCCCAGCGTCATCTAGGTTAGGGGAGGGCTTTTCCCATCGTGCACCAGGGACTCCTGTGGCGGTCGGGTGCAGTCAGCATGCCAATTGTACACTGCCTCAAAACTTGAGACATCTGGCATTGTGTTGTGTGACAAAACTGCACATTTTAGAGTGGACTTTTATTGTCCCCAGCCCAAAGTGCACCTGTGTAATGATCATACTGTTTAATCAGCTTCTTGATATGCCACACCTGTCAGGTGGATGGATTATATTGGCAAAGAAGAAATGCTCACTAACAGGGATGTAAACAAATTTGTGCACAACATTTGAGAGAAATAAGCTTCTGATGTGTATGAAAACATTTTGGGATCTTTTATTTCAGCTCATGAAACATGGGACCAACACTCTGTGTTGCCTTTATATTTTTGTTCAGTATATTTCAATTCCACTTTGTAAAGCAACAAAATGTGAAAATGTTCAAGGGCGTGTAGACGTTCTATAGATACTCTACCTGTTTTTGCATCATGTATTTTTTCATATAGACTGAGGGGTCTGGATTTTTGTATCATCAACATAACATCACACTCAAAAAGACTCAAAGATCAGTGGTTTGTGGTCAACTGAGGTACCCAGAGGCAACAGTACCTCAATAAGAGATTTGGCCTAATTGGATCTCCCCTAAAATCTTAAACTGGCTTTATGTGAATTGATAACTCGTGTGAAAACTATGCTATAGCTCTGTATAAAGGAAATTGCACTCAAATTGTGTTGGTTTAATAGTTTAAAAAAATGTGTTTCCGTTACAGTGGCCATTCAGATATTAGGCTATTTGTATTATATCTAGAACATAGGGTATCATGATATGAACTAGATTTCCATCCAACAGATTTTCATGTGAATATTCTACATTCCGCATTAAAAACAATATGGTATTTTTCCCACCAGAGATGTTTCCATCAACATTACTTGTTGCAGATCAAATCTGTGCGTGATGATGGCAGCCAAGCATCGGTGAACATACAAATAAAATACCCTTGATATTAATTGGAAAGGAGCAAAGCTCATCACCTTCCACTTTCACCAGCCTGTGTAGTTCATCATCATGTATTTCATCTGTAGCCTAATAAACAACACAGTAAACTGCATGCTTTCCCAAGGAGTCGTAGTGGGAGGACCACACTATATGTCATCGCGTGACTCCCAAGTTCTTCGATATGATGGTTATTATATCAATATTTGTGCATAACAACGTTTCCACCGCCATTTCTTGCATAATTAATTGTACCGACACAAAAACATCCCACCTTGTCAAGCGTATTTTGTTTTGTCGGCATTTGGAAAGTTTACTGAAAAATGTTATTTTTCCATCAGGCCTGTGATTTAAAAAATATTATCCGACATGCACGGAAACCTGGTTCGTGGCACAGAAAATATACTATATTTATACAGTATCATTCAAAAGTTTGGACATCTACTCATTCAAGGGTTTTTCTTTATTTTTAATATTTTGTACATTGTGGAATAATTGGGGAGGACATCAAAACTATGAAATAACACATTTGGAATCATGTAGTAACCAAAATATTCTTGAATTATTCTACAATGTAGAAAATAGTAAAAATAAAGAAAAACCTTTGAATGAGTAGGTGTGTCCAAACTTTAGACTGGTACTGTATATATATATATACAGTATATCACAAAAGTGAGTACACCCCTCACATTTTTGTAAATATTTGAGTATACCTTTTCATGTGACAACACTGAAGAAATTACACTTTGCTACAATGTAAAGTAGTGAGTGTACAGCTTGTATAACAGTGTAAATTTGCTGTCCCCGTAAAATAACTCAACACACAGCCGTTAATGTCTAAACCGCTGGCAACAAAAGTGAGTACACCCCTAAGTGAAAATGTCCAAATTGGACCCAAAGTGTCAATATTTTGTGTGGCCACCATCATTTTCCAGCACTGCCTTAACCCTCTTGGGCATGGAGTTCACCAGAGCTTCACAGGTTGCCACTGGAGTCCTCTTCCACTCCTCCATGACGACATCACGGAGCTGGTGGATGTTAGAGACCTTGCACTCCTCCACCTTCCGTTTGAGGATGCCCCACAGATGCTCAATAGGGTTTAGGTCTGGAGACATGCTTGGCCAGTCCGTCACCTTTACCCTCGGCTTCTTTAGCAAGGCAGTGGTCGTCTTGGAGGTGTGTTCGAGGTCGTTATCATGTTGGAATACTGCCCTGAGGCCCAGTCTCTGAAGGGAGGGGATCATGCTCTGCTTCAGTATCTCACAGCACATGTTGGCATTCATGGTTCCCTCAATGAACTGTAGCTCCCCAGTGCCGGCAGCACTCATGCAGCCCCAGAACATGACACTCCCACCACCATGCTTGACAGTAGGCAAGACACACTTGTCTTTGTACTCCTCACCTGGTTGCCGCCACACACGCTTGACACCATCTGAACCAAATAAGTTTATCTTGGTCTCATCAGACCACAGGACATGGTTCCAGTAATCCATGTCCTTAGTCTGCTTGTCTTCAGCAAACTGTTTGCAGGCTTTCTTGTGCATCATCTTTAGAAGAGGCTTCCTTCTGGGAAGACAGCCATGCAGACCAATTTGATGCAGTGTACGGCGTATGGTCTAAGCACTGACAGGCTGACCCTCCACCCCTTCAACCTCTGCAGCAATGCTGGCAGCACTCATACGTCTATTTCCCAAAGACAACCTCTGGATATGACGCTGAGCACGTGCACTCAACTTCTTTGGTCGACCATGGCGAGGCCTGTTCTGTGGAACCTGTCCAGTTAAACCGCTGTATGGTCTTGGCCACCATGCTGCAGCTCAGTTTCAGGGTCTTGGCAATCTTCTTATAGACCAGGCCATATTTATTTAGAGCAACAATTCTTTTTTTCAGATCCTCAGAGAGTTCTTTGCCATGAGGTGCCATGTTGAACTTCCAGTGACCAGTCAGTATGAGGGAGTGTGAGAGCGATGACACCAAATTCAACACACCTGCTCCCCATTCACACCTGAGATCTTGTAACACTAACGAGTCACATGACACCGGGGAGGAAAAATGGCTAATTAGGCCCAATTTGGACATTTTCACTTAGGGGTGTACTCACTTTTGTTGCCAGCGGTTTAGACATTAATGGCTGTGTGTTGAGTTATTTTAAGGGGACAGCAAATTTACACTGTTATACAAGCTGTACACTCACTACTTTACATTGTAGTAAAGTGTCATTTCTTCAGTGTTGTCACATGAAAAGGTATATATACAGTGGGGCAAAAAAGTATTTAGTCAGCCACCAATTGTGCAAGTTCTCCCACTTAAAAAGATGAGAGAGGCCTGTAATTTTCATCATAGGTACACTTCAACTATGACAGACAAAATGAGAAAAAAAATCCAGAAAATCACATTGTAGGATTTTTAATGAATTTATTTGCAAATGATGGTGGAAAATAAGTATTTGGTCAATAACAAAAGTTTATCTGTTATATACCCTTTGTTGGCAATGACAGAGGTCAAACGTTTTCTGTAAGTCTTCACAAGGTTTTCACACACTGTTGCTGGTATTTTGGCCCATTCCTCCAGGCAGGGCAGGATGGTTATAGGTCTGTAACAGTTTGGGTCTTGAGTGTCTCCCTCTTCCAATCTTTAGGGATCTCAGATGATACGAAAGAGAGGTTGAACAGGTTAGTAATATGAGTTGCAAAAATTCTGGCAGATAATTTCAGAAAGAGAGGGTCCAGATAGTCTAGCCCAGCTAATTTGTAGGGATCCAGTTTTTGCAGCTCTTTCAGAACATCAGCTGTCTGGATTTGGGTAAAGGAAAAGCGATTATCGTAGATCTATCGGTGGTGACAGTATTTCCTAGCCTCAGTGCAGTGGGCAGCTGGGAGGAGGTGCTCTTATTCTCCATGGACATTAGTGTCCCAGAACTTTTTGGAAATAGTGGTACAGGATGCAAATTTCTGTTTGAAAAAGCTAGCCCTGGCTTTCCTAACTGACTGGGTATATTGGTTCCTGACTTCCCTGAAAAGTTGCATTTTGCAGGGGCTATTCGAAACTAATGCAGTACGCCACAGGATGTTCTTGTGCTGGTCAAGGGCAGTCATGTCTAGAGTGAACCAAGGGCTATATCTGTTCTTAGTTCTACATTTTTTGAATGCTTATTTAAGATGTTGAGGAAAGCACTTTTAAAGAACAACCAGGCATCCTCTACTGACGGGATGAGGTTAATATCCTTCCAGGATACCTGGGCCAGGTCATTTAGAAAGGCCTGCTCGCAGAACTGTTTTAGGGAGCGTTTGACAGTGATGAGGGATGGTCGCCATTTCGGGGCGTGGTAGAATAGATTCAGGGCATAATGTACAAACATGGGTATGGTAGGATGTGAGTGTAGTGGGGGTAAACCTAGGCATTGAATGACAATTAGAGAGATTGCATCTCTGGAGACACCAGCTAAGCCAGGTGAGGTCTCTCCATGTGTGGGGTGTGTGACAAAAGAGCTATCTAAGGCATGTTGAGCTGGACTAGGGGCTCCACAGTGAAATGAAACAATAACTAACCGAAAAAACAGAAGACAATGCATATTGATATTAGGGAGAGGCATGTGTAGCCGAGTGATCATAGGGTCCAATGAGCAGCAATAGGTGAGTCCGGGAGCAGTTCGGTAGTCGCTACTATGCTAGGCGAGCGGGAGGCATGGCGTTCAGAAAGCTAGCGGGCCGGGGCTAGCAGATGGGTATTCAGTGACAACGCAATGGAAAAGCCTGTTGAAATCACGTCGGACAATTACGCCGGCAGACCAGTCATGATGGATCGGCGGGGCTCCGTGTCAGCAATAAAGGGTCCTGTCTGTTTGATGGCTCAGTAGAGTCATCAGATGTGTGAAGACACATTGATGTGATGATAATATAATATTGTCTGATGATAATATTCTCTAATATAACCAGTATTATGTTAGATAGTTTATGTATAGTGCCTTCAGAAAGTGTTCATACCCCTTGACTTATTCCACATTTTGTTGTGTTGCAGCCTGAATTGAAAATGGATTCTTTTCTTTTTTTTCACCCATCAACACACATTACCCCATTATGACAAAATAAAGACATATTTTTAGAAATGTTTGCTAATTTTTTGTTAATGAAATACAGAAATAGCTCATTTTACTCAGTCAATACACGTTAGAGTCAATACACGTTAGAATCACTTTTAGCAGCAATTACATCTGTGAATCTTTTTGGGAAGTCTCTAAGATCTTTGCACATCTGGATTGTACAATATTTGCACAGTATTCTTTTCATAATTCTTCAAGCTCTGTCAAGTTGGTTGTTGACCATTGCTAGACAGCCATTTTCAAGTCTTGCCATAGATTTTCAGGCCAATTAAAGTCAAAACTGTAACTAAGCCACTCTGGAATATTCAATGTCATCTTGGTAAGCAACTCCAGTGTATATTTGGCCTTGTGTTTTAGTTTATTCTTCCTGCTGAAAGATGAATTTGTTTCCCAGAGTCTTTTGGAAAGCAGATTCAAGAAGGTTTTTCTCTAGGATTTTGCCTGTACTTAGCTCTATTACATTTATTTTATGCTAAAAACAACTCCCTAGTTGTTTTTTTCTTTCCGATGACAAGCATACCGATAACATGATGCAGCCACCACCATGCTTGAAAATATGAAGAGTGTTACTCAGTGATGTGATGTGTTGGATTTGCCACAAACATAATGCTTTGTATTCAGGACATAAAGTTTCTTTGACACATGTTTTGTAGTTTTACTAGTGCCTTATTGCAAAGAGGATGCATATTTTGGAATATTTATATTCTGTACAGGCTTCCTTCTTTTCACTCTGTCATTTAGGTTAGTATTGTGGAGTAACTGAAATGTTGTTGCTCCGTCCTCAGTTTTCTCCTATCACTGAGGATTAAACTCTGTAACGGTTTTAAAGTCACCAAAGGCCTCATGGTGAAATCCCTAAACGGTTTCCATATTCTTCGCCAACTGAGTTAGGAATGACACCTGTATCTTTGTAGCGACTGGGTTTATTGATACACCATCCAAAGCATAATTAATAACTTCACCATGCTCAAAGGGATATTCAATGTCTGCTTTTTTTATTTTTACCCATCTACCAATAGCTGCTGTTCTTTTTGAGGCATTTGAAAACTTCCCTGGTGTTTGTGGTGGAATCTCTGTTTGAAATTCACCACTTGACTGAGGGACCTGACAGATATGAGATGATTGCACACAGAGTGAGTCTATGCAATTTATTATGTGACTTGCTAAGCACATTTTTACTACTGCACTTATTATGGTTGCCATAGCAAAGGGGTTGAATTCTTGTTGACTCAAGACATTTCAGCTTTACATGTTTCATTCATTTATAAAATATTATACAAACATAATTCCACTTTGATATTATAGGGTATTGCGTGTAGGCCAGTGACATTAAATCTAATGTAATCCATTTTAAATTAACACGTGAATACTTTCTGAAGGCACTGTTGTGTTTAGCAGGCAATTTGGTAGTCTTGCCTGACACCTACTGGTTATATTTGAGAATTATATTTCGATGACAAGTCAAGTCATAAAGTCATGTTTCTAAACTCTCTTTCCTCTCCTGCTTCCATACTAGTCTATCCATGTCATCAATGAAGTAAACTATGAGATGTCATCCGAGGACTTTACCAACATGATGTTTGACAAGATCGATATCAATGGTGATGGTAGGTAATAAGATACAAGCATTTCGCTACACCTGCAATAACATCTGCTTAACACATGTAAGTGACCAATAACATTTGATTTGAAGATACTAAGATTCCTTGTCTCAGTGTACAGGTTCCACATCATTGTATTTGTGCCACAGGGTTTGATGTTCATGTGCGTTTGTGTGTGTGCCAGGTAAGCTGGGCCTGGAGGAGTTCATGGAGGGCATCCAGAACGATGAGAAGCTGCTGGAGACACTGACCGAGAGTCTGGACCTCATACATCATCAGCAAGATCCAGGTCGAGATGAACCTCTATTGTTGCAGCACAAGAAGATTTTATGAGGAGTACGAGAG
The DNA here is from genome assembly GCF_034236695.1 of Oncorhynchus nerka. NCBI lineage: Eukaryota > Metazoa > Chordata > Actinopteri > Salmoniformes > Salmonidae > Oncorhynchus > Oncorhynchus nerka. Next base: position 64,625,293 of record NC_088397.1, on the reverse strand, counting down.
TGCCAGAGTGCAAGCGAGAGAGAGAGCGCCAGTGCGCAGGACAGACTGCCCACGGAGAACACTCAGGGATACCCAAAATGTATACACAAACGTATTAGTATATTTTTATATTCTTGTATGTTTGATGAGATGAACTGGTTATCCTTCAAGGCATATTGAAATGTTTTCATACAGTAATGGCTGACTCAGTTCAGTCATTCCACCATGTACAGTAGGCCCTGCACAACTTTTGCAAAAACAGGATACTTTACTCATCATGTCCAATTGAAGTGTACAGCACTTGGTTGAATATGATTAGTATGCGTAGTACTGCTTTACCAATCAGAAGTAAATATCTCACATTACATTTGCTACGAAAAAGCATATCATATGTGTGTATATATGTGTATACACATATGTGTGTATGATGCATCTAGTTGTACAATTTGGTGACATTACACTGTCCTATTGTTTTTCCATTCTGTATCACCATCTCAAAGTCAAAAGTGCACAATAGACATGGTTTAGAGGCCCACCTCATTTGCCTATGACGTCAGTGAAATGACCTGGTTCTGAACAATCCTTTGCTTGTTTGGTCTTTTCAATGCATTATAGAAAGACAGATGCTTCGAGGCACTCTGCTGAGCAAAAACTAATACATGAAGAATGGAGGGATGTCCCTCACCTGCCTCCCTACCACACATGATTGCCGAAAAAAATATTGAAGATTTGGTGATGCATCAATAGTTGATTGGAAACCTTTATGTAAAGTCAACTAAACAGATCAAGCAAAACAGTTAAATACAGACAACATTGTTTTATTGTAGACTAGACCTACTCAGATTTTATTAAAGTACAGAAGTGAATGGCAAACTGGTCCAGTAACGTGTTTTCTCTGCTATTAATGCCTTTCCAATTTTAACTGACCAACAACAGCTTTACATCCTAACACACACACACACACACACAAGAAATTAGGCTGATTTTACTGGCCTAAAAATAAATTCACACGCACAAAGTCCCTGCCGAAACTACGGTGGGGACCTCTTGCCAGTGGCTAGTTTCTGGGTGTGACTGTACCACCACGTGTATACAGTAAAACTTGTAATGGATGAGTAACAACGTGTATACAGTAAAACTTGCAATGGACGAGTAACAACGTTAATACAGTAAAACTTGTAATGGACGAGTAACAACGTGTATACAGTAAAACTTGTAATGGATGAGTAACAACGTGTATACAGTAAAACTTGTAACGGATGAGTAACAAAATGTATACAGTAAAACTTGTAATGGATGAGTAACAACCTGTATACAGTAAAACTTGTAATGGATGAGTAACAACCTGTATACAGTAAAACTGGTAATGGATGAGTAACAACCTGTATACAGTAAAACTGGTAATGGATGAGTAACAACATGCAGATTTAGATTATGCTGAGCTGCGGGGAACCGGGAAAAGGCCTGTCATATCTTCAGGTTAATGCAGGGAGGGAGGCATTCTTAAATCAAACAGTAATCTGTGCTGCTCAGTCAATTTGTCAACAAGGCAGCATGGTGCATCATCCAGACATTTACAACATATCTTTTCCATAAAATAACATTATGTAAATGTAAATGTAATGTAGATAGTGTTTTCATCCAAAGCAATCACTTTTGCATGTGCTAGTGAATGCACCAATTTGTAAGTCGCTCTGGATAAGAGCGTCTGCTAAATGACTTAAATGTAATGTAATGTAAATGCTTAATTATCTCACTTTTGTTTTGAGACGACTTCGCCGTGGGCTTTGAACAGGGTACCTGGCTCACAGCCCAGTTCCGAATTGAATGCAATCAACTACAGCCTTTGCAAAACACACCTACATTGGTGCCCAGGCGAGATGTATCGAACCCCCTCACTGTCAGTGTAAATGCGTAAAAGGCACATGGTGTGTGCTAAATTAAATTATAATCCTGGTGGATCCAGCCCTGAATGCTGATTGCGGTGGTATATCAGACCATATACCACCAGTATGACCCCCCCCCACCCCCCAAATCAGCCCTTAGCCATGTTATATTGTCCATATGCCACACCCCTCGTACCTTATTGCTTAATTATAAACTGGTTGGTTTGAGCCCTGAATGCTGATTGAGTGAAAGCTGTGGTATATCAGAATGTATATCATGGGTATGACCCCCAAAAATATTTGTACTGTTCTAATTACGTTTGTAACCAGTTTATAATAGCAATAAGGCACCTCGGGGGCTTGTGGTATATGACCAATATACCACGACTAATGGCTGTATACAGGCACTCCACGTTGCCGTTGCTTGGTGCTTAAGAAAACCATTGGCCATATATCACACCTAATCGGGCTTTATTGCTTAAATAAATAACAACAAACTCCAAACTGCTTATTTCAAATGGCTTTTGAACTTTTGAAAACAACAAACACATATAGCGATTTACAGATCATATGGTAACACAATTCTGACAAAGTCATTTAGTCATCATGGTCACAATAAGGCCCCACTGAAAGTGGTGCCACATTCAAGTCCTAAACGGATCTACGAACTCTGACATGTCCAATTTGCTAACTGGTTATAGTTATACACGTGCCACGTTCAACCAGTTATCAAGTCGGAAATGTCCACGTTTCTCTGTTCTGACTAGCACTTGAACGCGACATAATCTGGAACGGTGTGCCAGAATGAAATGTATGTGACGTCAAGGCTCTACCTGAGTTTCGTTAAGGGAAGCGGAAAAGGCATAAACTGCTCGGCCTGCTCCGGACATTATCAGAATTGTTCTCCCGTGATAAGAAGTATCCGTGGGTCATCTATACGTTTACCTGGATTGCAAAGGACATAGAAGTTCCAACGTTTTGGAGAATAATATTTTCCTGAAGCTTGGGATTCTACCTTCTCCCAGATCTTAAGTATCCTACTTCCTGGTCACGTTCAACAGCAGGTACGTTTCACAGCAGTTTCCTAGATTTGGTTTGTTTGCAACCATAAAATAGTTTTAAGTTCGTAACTTGATTAAAAAATAATAATAATTGAAATCATTACTAACAATTTCTTTGTGAAAAAAAGTAGCCACTGGTCTTTCGTATGTTGCTCGAATTTACAGTGCGAGCAAGTGGTTGGAGGCATAACATACATAACATGTTACAACAGTCTGTAGCCTATCCTAATGGATTGTTTGCTGGGAAGAAGTCCACCGTATGGTTCATTCATTTGAATTAATGTATTAACGTTGGACATTGCTTTATTTATGTTCCATGCTCAACTGACCTGTGTAACAACCATGTCCTGCAGTACCATCATAAGACCAACCATATGCACTTTTGGGAGGACCTTTTAAGTAATAGCTGTAAATCAGTGAAATTGCATGTTATTCCCGGCTTTTTGAGGTCTGAGTAGAGTAATGAAATAAACTGACCTGTAGGCTGACCCGAAGCCACTACATTTGAATGTTTGCCTCTCAAAGTGGCCCAAGTCTATGTTTGAAATCTTGGTAGCCATGTAATGTTGGTCATCTTGTGCCCGCCTCAGACAAGTTGTGTTATGTCATGCCCTTACAGCACGGTTTTTCTGATACAGTGCTTCTAGTAGAACTGTTTTGAGATATATTGGTCAGGATGTCCACATAAGTGTACCATATGGATAGTAAATATCTAACCTGCCCATTGTGGCCCCCTCCCCGGACAATAAGCATGGCGTTGACCCCGCGGCGTGTCCGGCTCAAGCCCTGGCTAGTGGACCAGGTGGACAGTGGGTTCTACCCAGGCCTGGTGTGGATTGACCGAGACAATAAGCGCTTCAGGATCCCCTGGAAACACGCTACACGGCACACCACCCAGCACGAGGAAGAAAACACTATTTTTAAGGTGAGTAAAGCACATCTCTGTAACAGTTTGTGAAACGATACATGTGGGCTAATGTGTTGGCAGGTGAATTGGTTGTGGCTGCATCAACGGTGAGTGAAGTAAGGTTGATGTTAACTATATTCTCTGAATGTATTCTTCATCTGCTTCCTCTCTCCCTTGTACCAGGCCTGGGCGTTAGAGACCGGAAAGTTCCAGGAGGGTATTGATGATCCTGACCCTGCCAAGTGGAAAGCTCAGCTCCGCTGCGCCCTCAACAAGAGCAGAGAGTTCAACCTTGTCTACGATGGCACCAAAGAAGTCCCCATGAACCCCCTGAAGATCTACGACATCTGTGACATCCCACAGCCCCTCAGTAACCCAGGTAACTGGCCATCGATGACATAAAAATATAATAATTATACAACCATAGTAGATATATGATTATTTACAGTCACTTGTTGGGTTTGGTAGCGGCTCTGAAACGTATTTAAACTTTTGCCATCCCTTGCTCTCCTCCTCATTTTTCTCTCTCTCTCCTCAGGATCTTCAGACCCTGGGTCTTGGACACCAAATGATGGGGATGAAGATGAATCAGATGGCTCAGAGCCCCTCCTCCTTATCCAAAATCCAACGGTTAGTCATGTCAAATATCTCTCTTTATTTATTTGAGACCCCCTCTAATACTAATTCTTAATTTTTACCACATTTATCCTAGACCACATAACAGTCCAGATCTAGCCTCTAGATAATGTTTTCCAACTTGCCTGGTCCAAGAACAACCCCCTGCCCCCCTTTTGTTTGGCTTACTCCCAGTTTTGATTCCAATATCCCAGTATGGTTTTTGGTATGTCAACTAATCATGCTTTGTTTCTCTGTAACCAATCAGGCACCAGCCCCGCTCTTATGTGGTCTCCACCGGGGTCTGTATCGCCCCTCCAACCCCCCAGCTGCCCCCCATCAGTTGAAGTGTGGCCCAAAGAGGAAGTTAAGCTGTGGCCCAAAGAGGAGCCTTTGGATATGGAGATGCAGCCTTCGCCCCTGGAGATGGCACCCCCCCCCCCACTGGACATGCCTCCCCCTCCCATGCCTGACGTGATGTTTGCCTCCCCGGAGATGTGGATCAGCTCCTTGCCTAGTGAGAACACTAACACAACTACACAAACAAACTCCTCCATTAGATAAATATAGGACTGCATACAGTATTTCAGCATCTTGTCCATACAGACAACCAATGAGTGACTCCCTTTATCTTCATGTGTTTTGTTGTCTCTCCCTCAGTGACAGACCTGGAGGTGCAGTTCCAGTACCGTGGTAAGGAGGTGTGTCCAGCCATGACGGTCAGTAACCCCCAGGGCTGTAGGCTTTTCTACGGGGACCTAGGTCCCATGGTCAACCAGGAGGAGCTGTTTGGTCCTATCAGCCTGGAGCAGCTGAGGTTCCCCTCTACTGAGCACATCGCCAACGACACGCAGAGGGTCTTCACCAACCGCCTGCTGGATGTCATGGACCGAGGCCTCGTCCTGGAGATCAGCGGCCATGACATCTATGCCATCCGCCTCTGCCAATGCAAGGTGTACTGGTCAGGCCCTTGCGCCCCCAACCCCAAAGCACCCAACCTCATAGAGAGGCAGAGGAAGATCAAGCTGTTCTGTCTGGAGTCCTTTCTCAGTGGTAAGCAGTGACTCCGATCCTCTTAGCATAGACTCTTCACACATCTTTCTTGTGTTTTAGGCAGGGCCCTTATGCCGTATTGTGATAGTGTGGCATGTACTGTAGCTGTTATTGCATGTGTGCTGTGAGACTAAATTGCTATGTGATATGATTGTGATGGGTTTGTGTGCAGATGTGATAGCCCATCAGAGGGGCCAGTCGGCCAGCCCTCCTCAGTTTGACATCAACCTGTGCTTCGGAGAGGAGTGGCCTGACAGCAGACCCAAAGAGAAGAAGCTCATCATGGTGCAGGTGCGAGACTGTCTTTGTATCAGGATGCAATGAAATGCAATGAAATGATATGCAATGAAAACTCATTCAAATATTTGTTTTTCATTATTTTAAAATGTTGAATTGACCCTCAAGCATGTGTTTTGTTGAGTCCCTTAGCTGTAACTGCCACGTCTTTTGGCCCTCTGCTCCCCTCCAGATTATTCCAGTGGTAGCACGTATGATCACTGAGATGTTCTCAGGCGACTGCATGCGCTCCTTCGACAGCGGCAGCGTGCGCCTGCAGATCTCCATCCCAGACATCAAGGACAACATCGTGACCCACCTGAAGCAGCTGTACCGCCTGCTGCAGACCCACCAGGGCCAGGAAGGCTGGCCTCAGGCTCTGGCCCCAGGAGCCGGCATGCACCTGTCCCCGGCCCTGCATGCCCAGTGAAGTAGCCTAGTCCACCACGGCCCTACCAGACCAGTCAGTCTCTCTCACACACAGCTCTGTTTGGACACTGCTGCCTCTCTACTGCTGGTCCAAGAGGGGATCTATAATCAGCAAACTAGTACTTATGTTTATAGAGGCATGTTCATCAGAATAGGGAGAGGAATCACATTGCTTTAGCTTCTTTTCCCCCTTTTGTTATTATGGTCTATTATAGGGTTCATTGGTCCATGTGTATATATTGTGGGAAATGCTGCTACCAGGCATTGTAATTATACTGTTACTGTGGCAGTCAGTAAAACATGGTGTGGTGATCGTGTCTGTCTGCAGTTGTAAGCTCCAGGGCCTTGAACTAGAGCAGCATTGTGGGTCAAAGTCCTGTAGGCTGCAAGTCAACATTGAACATCGTCAATGAGTTACAGACATGACCCTGGTCGCCAGTTACACAATACAGTCAGTGACTTCTGAATAATCATCCAGCTTTGTCCTGGTCCTTGTTGTTCATAAAACACGATCTCAATCTCATGTTTGCTACCTGTTTGAGTGCTAATGCATTTTAGTAGATTTAGTTGAACTTTCATCAATAAGTGATATACATATACTGTACTTTAAGTTATCAGTTTATTATAAACAATATAAAGAAAAAGTAGCATTGTGACATTTGCATTTTAAGTCATTTAGCAGACACTTATCCAGAGTGACTTACAGGAGCAGTTAGGGATAAGCTCCTTTCTCAAGGGCACATCAACAGATTTTTCACCTACTCGGCTCGGGATTTGAACCAGCGACCTTTCAGTTACTGGCTCCCCGCTCTTAACTGCTAGACTACCTACCGCCCATGACTGTTGAGATCCATTCCTTCATGTGATTCTAACTGGTCTTGCTAGGTATGTGAACAGTTTACTATAACTTAGTTTTTTGTGAAGATCATTTAAAGATACTAGTAGAGAAAATCATTTAAATGTTGATGATTTTCCAGATGTATATCCTACACTTATCATTGTATGGAATTTAATTCTATTTGTTTTGGCCTATGAAAATAGTATAAGGGTTGTGCACTTAATGTTAGAAAGGATCTCAACTCTTTTTCCCTCTAATGATTTGTATTTTCCTTTTTTTTAAATAAAAATGTCCAAAATTAGCAAAGCGGTCAATTATTTAAAATATCTGTTTTACTGTCCAGTTATAAGTGGCAAATGTGTCAACTATACTGAGGACATGTATTTGACTGAGCGAATACCACAAGTAAGCATGAACAAGAGGCAGTAACCATAACGCATGGTTATGAATACAAATTGACTTCAATATGCAAAGATATTTACGATGGCAAAAAAAAATTGTATCCAGTGTGATGTAAAAATACATAGAACATACTGTATTTCCCAAATCCTTTAGAGCAAGTTCTTCAGAGGTTTGATCAGTTCCCAGGTCTTGTCATATGGGCTTATAGCAATGCTGTGGTAATGTCATGTCATAGAGGTACTTCTCTGTGTGTTCCTGTAGTACTTCGTAAAGGTCCCACAGCTGATTTCTTGTCGTGGGGATATTGGCCAGTAACAATGTCAAAATGGCCACCACCATGACTACCACGAACAGGGTCAGGATGAACCAGGGACGACAACGTCTCTTGGTGGAAAAAGAAAGATTCTGTCAGTATCAAGTTTAATATAGGATTAAAATCGAGCAGAGCCAATAAAAATGTTGGAGACAATACAGGATTAAGACATTGGCGACAGAAAGTGATTGATTGTGCTCTGGGTTTGACATGACTAAGATGAAAGGGAATTGTAGACTAATTCTGACCTCTCTCCTTTTGACATTGGCTTCCATCATGCTTTGTTTCTTGTTGCTGGGGTGTGACATGGCTGACTGAAACTGCTCATCCAATGAATGCTCTATTGATGTCAACACATTTACAGACTAATAAATATCATGGTCAAAATAGCAGTTAAAACAACTTTGACCCACTACAGTAATTTACGCAATCCAACTTTTATTTAAATCTGCTAGTGGATATATAATGTACAGTTGTGGCCAAAAGTTTTGAGAATGACAATTTTCACAAAGTCTGCTGCCTCAGTGTCTTTAGATATTTTTGTCAGATGTTACTATGGAATACTGAAGTATAATTACAAGTATTTCATAAGTGTCAAAGGCTTTTATTGACAATTACATGAAGTTGATGCAAAGAGTCAATGTTTGCAGTGTTGACCCTTTTCAAGACCTCTGCAATCTGCCCTGTCATGCTGTCTGGGCCACATCCTGACTTATGGCAGCCCATTCTTGCATAATCAATGCTTGGAGTTTGTCAGAATTTGTGGGTTTTGTTTGTCTGCCTGCCTCTTGAGGATTGACCAGAAGTTCTCAATGGGATTAAGGTTTGGGGAGTTTCCTGGCCATGGATCCAAAATATCGATGTTTTGTTCGCCGAGTCACTTAGTTATCACTTTTGCCTTATGGCAAGGTGCTCCATCATGCTGGAAAAAGCATTGTTTGTCACCAAACTGTTCCTGGATGGTTGGGAGAAGTTGCTCTCGGAGGATGTGTTGGTACCATTCTTTATTCATGGCTATGTTCTTAAGCAAAATTGTGAGTGAGCCCAATCCCTTGGCTGAGAAGCTACTCCTCACATGAATGGTCTCAGGATGCTTTACTGTTGGAATGACACAGGACTGATGGTAGCAGTCACCTTGTCTTCACCGGACAAGCTTTTTTCCCCAGAGGCCCCAAACAATTGGAGTGGGGATTTATCAGAGAAAATGACTTTACCCCAGTCCTCAGAGGTCCAATCCCTGTACCCTTTGCAGAATATCAGTCTGTTATTCCTGGAGAGAAGTGGCTTCTTTGCTGCCCTTCTTGACACCAGGCCATCCTCAAAGTCCTCACCTCACTGTGCGTGCAGCTGCACTCACACCTGCCTGCTGCCATTCCTGAGCAAGCTCTGCACTGGTGGTGCCTCGATCCCGCAGCTGAATCAACTTTAGGAGATGGTCCTGGCGCTTACTGGACTTTCTTGGGTGTCTTGAAGCCTTCTTCACAACAATTGAACCGCTCTCCTTGATGTTCTTGATGATCCGTTAAATGGTTGATTTAGGTGCAATCTTAATGGCAGCAATATCCTTGCCTGTGAAGCCCTTTTTGTGCAAAGCAATGATGACAGCAGGTGTTTCCTTGCAGGTAACCATGGTTGACAGAGGAAGAACAATGATTCCAAGCACCACCCTCCTTTTGAAGCTTCCAGTCTGTTATTCGAACTCAATCAGCATGACAGAGTGATCTCCAGCCTTGTCCTCGTCAACACTCACACATGTGTTAACGAGAGAATCACTGACATGATGTCAGCTGGTCCTTTTGTGGCAGGGCTGAAATGCAGTGGAAATGTTTTTGGGGGATTCAGTTCATTTGCATGGCAAAAAGGGACTTTGCAATTAATTGCAATTCATCTGATCACTCTTCATAACATTCTGGAGTATATTCAAATTGCCATCATACAAACTGAGGCAGCAGACTGTGAAAATTAATATTTGTGTCATTCTCAACTTTTAACCACAACGGTACTATACCTATGGAGTCCTGTTGCTGTCCTCTGACAATCTCCTGCTGTTTCATGGTGTCTTGCTGTCTCCATGTCACTAGTTGTGTCCTGCAGGTGTGGAGGTTGTCCTCTAGGAGGTTGATCTTGAGGTGGAGCTCAGCCTCAGTGTGTCGGTGCTGCAGCAGCTGACTCTCCAGAGTTGCATCCTGTCCCATCACTTTCTGGATGCACAGGGGGATACATGATGCTATTTAAAGCATATATTATTTCACTCTTGTAAAATATAGAGTGAGTGTGCATGCGTGCATACCTCTAGTTGGCTCTGTAATAGGTTTATATGGTCTATGTTCTGCACCAGAGACGTCCTCAGCTGGGTGCATTTCCTCCTCTCCTCTTCATAGCGCTCTCGGCACTGTGATGACTCAACCTGGGCAGTCTGCAGTGCCATCTGTTGGACGCACAAAGTACACACACACAGTGACACTCCTGTGACATCCCTTCATATTCATTTGAAACGAAATAATCTCATATTTCGCAAATCAATTACATTAATTAAATTAATTGACTGTAATAGGAAAATACCAATTGAACACAGTGCTATTATGCATTATCCAGAGTGCAGCCCTGTCTGACCCCTTACTTCCAGGCTGTGAGCTCTGTCCTGGGCCTTGTTTTTTTGGTCAGTGACCCTCTGGAGTGAGGCCACGGCCATCTCCTCCAGCTCCTGCCTCTGCTGCTCCGACTGTAGCAGCAGCTTCTTGGCTCCATCCCTGGACAGCCTCTGAGGAAGAGAAGAATAATAATTGCTCTTTGGTGTTTCAGCCTGGTGGTGATTTTGTTTGTACATTCATACTGTAAGTTACGTACACTACCGTTCAAAAGTTTGGGGTCACTTAGAAATGTCCTTTTTTTTAAAAAGAAATGTCCATTAAAATAACATCAAATTGATCAGAAATGCAGTGTAGACATTGTTAATGTTGTAAATGACCATTGTATCTTGAGACGGCTGATGTTTAATGGAATATCTACATAGGCGTACAGAGGCCCAATATCAGTAACCATCACTCCTGTGTTCCAATGGCACATTGTATCAGCTAATCCAAGTGTATCATTTTAAAGGGCTAATTGATCATTAGAAAACCATTTTTGCAATTATGTTAGCACAGCTGAAAACTGTTGTTCTGATTAAAGAAGCAATAAAACTGGCCTTCTTTAGACTGGTTGAGTATTTGGAGTATCAGCAATTGTGGGTTTGATTACAGGCTCAAAATGGCCAGAAACAAATCACTTTCTTATGAAAGTTGCCGTCTATTCTTGTTCTGAGAAATGAACGCTATTCCATGTGAGACAATGCCAACAAACTAAAGATCTCGTACAACGCTGTGTTCTACTCCCTTCACAGAACAGTGCAAACTGCTCTAACCAGAATAGAAAGAGGAGTGGGAGGCCCCGGTGCACAACTGAGCAAGAGGACAAGTACATAACATAATTGCAAAAGGGGTTTTCTAATGATCAATTAACGATTTAAAATGATAAACTTGGATTAGCTAACACAACGTGCCATTGGAACATAGGAGTGATGATTGCTGATAATGGGCCTCTGTACGCCTATGTAGATAATCCATTTCCAGCTACAATAGTCATTTAGAACATTAACAATGTCTACACTGTATTTCTGATCAATTGTATGGTATTTTAATGGACAAATTGTTTTATTTTAAAAACAAGGACATTTCTAAGTGACTCCAAAATGTTGAATGGTAGTGTAGGTACAGACATTGTGCCTGAACACACCTGCACACAGATCTTCAGCTGTGACTCTAGTGCCCCAATCTTTCCCTTCATCTTGTCCTCTTTGCAACAGACCTGTGAGGGTAGAGAAATATGAGATGTAATGGGGATAGGAAATGGTAGATGTCAAATGGCTATTAGGCCCTTTCTTTTTTCTCTGTATGTTTCTTTTTCAACTTCTCAGTGACAGGATGCAGAGTAGTATCCAGTAGAATGAGGGTGGAAACGCTGTGAACTCGACAATGAAACCACAGTCAGTCTTTCACCACAGTCAGTCTTCAACCAGATCACTGAGACGAACACGGTAGCCTATTACCTCATTTAGGGCTCTATTCAATCTGTAACGCTTCCGCGATAGAAATGTAAAGGTCATTTCATATTGAGCCGACATGTGCAGCGTTTAACGTGAATGCAATCTCCGCTACATTTCAATCACGCTGTAAAGCGTGTCAATAAAAGTACAAATCAATACAAAAATGTAATTCCCCCCTCCCCTTCAGTCGGTTCACTCTCGCACCTTGCTTCAGTATACATGGCTTGTAAAAAATGCTGCGGTTGAATCAAATAGGCTACCAACTGGAGAGAGGGAAAAGCGACCCGAAGCGACATAGCTGCTCTACTCACTTTCCAGTCAAGCCCAATTGTTCACATATTTAACTAATCCCGTGCCATCTGAGGGGAAATAAAAATAGATTGACATATGCAGTACTGCCACACGGGTTATTATCATTTGTTTAACGTTCATGTTATACATTTTAATGTGTTGTATATGTGCGCAGTGCTCAACTGTAGGCTACAGATTTATGCCGGTGCTGTTATGTGCAGACCGTCCTGCTGGGGTCTCTGTCCTCATCCTTCAACCTTATTAATCGATAAACATTTAGGTAATTTAGAATATGTTCTTATCCAGAGCATTTTAGGCCAACAATCAGTGCATTTAACTAAAATAGGCAAGTTAACATATCACAGTCTCATGTTACTGACATTATTTTGAATAGTTAGTAAACAAACACAATAGCCTATATTTCTGGGTGCAAAAATGAGCACAGAATGGGAGTGATTTTTAACGAGAAGGGACAGCAAAGTTCAGGGGTTGTAGAACTGTTGCAGGATCAGTGCAGCACAGGGGAAAAATACAAGACGGGACAGGAATTCATTTTCACTCCTGTGTCAACATCTATGACACACTACACCAACCTACTGTCAACTTCATGGCAGTCACTTCATGAAACAGAGTATGATATAGAAATAGAGTAATCACATCAGTGTATAAGAGATCCAGGTCCTAACCTTCCAGACATTGTCATGTGAGAGCAGTAGAGTAGAGGTGGTGTGCTGCAGTAGAGACAGCTTCTGTTTCAGAGAATCCTCTCGCCGCAGAGCCTCCTATGGAAAGAGATGCACCATAATACAAGTAAGTTTCTGACTGACTGGCATGTCTGAATTATATGTATTATCATTACAGATTCCAATATAGAAGCACTTGCAGCAATCTAAGGAGTCAGCAGAGCAGGATTACACACCTGTAGATACTCAGAGAGTTGAACGATGTCCTACATAGGGGAGAGGGAGAGAGATTTTTCACAATAGGCATAAAAGATATTCCCAACGTGGAGCAAGGAAGGACATCATATATGTAGTTATAATGGGTGGTTGACTATGTATGTCGCACCCATGACAGTTCAAATATCATAACATCTATGTTTCTATGCAACACAACTGATAGTGATGCCTTCTTCATAACTTTATGGGAATGCGGCCTCTTGTCAGAATGACGAACGATTGTGTCGATGAGAACTGTGATTCATTGCTGTGTCTCACATTTGAATTAGAATCTACCCAAAACATTACAGAGATGCAGTACATTGGAGTTACTTACAGCCTCCTTCACAGTGCTATAGCCATGCCTGTGAATGACAGGAAATGAGTGGGAGGTCAAAGTGTTATACATGCAGTACATGACAGAGATAAAACAGTTAAACAGATCAGTGTCTTCATGTTGAGGTCAGTAGCTTACTGTACTTACTCTGTCTGACAGCAGGCATTCCTTTGTTGGAGCTGTCTGGTTAACATTACTAGGCCACTCTGGTCCTGTTTAACTACTAAGAAGGACAGAGGAAGATCATGAAATTCACCGACAAACTCAGTGTTCAAACTTAATAAGTATGTTGAAATTCAAGTTTGATGATTGACAGTACAGCCATGAGTGTCCAGTGAGTCCAATTTTACCTTTATCTCTGATATCCATACTCTTCCTCAGTGAGGGCTGCTGTGGTGTTTGAGGGAATATCTGTGAGAGGTCAGAGTGGAGCTGCCCTATTTTGTTTTTCCCTCCTGCCCCATGCAGTGGTGGTGAGGTGATCCATGTCGCCTGGTGAAACAGTTTCGCGTCTGTGACACTCATTTTGTGTTTGACCAAACGGAATATTTCAGTATTTGTTTATTAAGATACATATAATAAAATAATGTCACGCACGTAATGTGTATTACATTTAAAAATGTTGTCATTTAGCAGACGCTCTTATCTACAGCGACCCACAGGAAGGAGCGTATCGACAGATTCTTCACCTAGTCGGCTCTGGGATTCAAACCTAAAACCTTTCGGTTACTGGCCAAATGCTCCTAACTGCTAGGCTACCTGCCGCCCTGTATTATGTGCTTACCTTCCCGATGGAGTGTACATCTGGCCAGGTGATCCCCAGATCCTCTGCTGATATGAGGGACTGTCTGTGTATGAGAGGCACTCTCTGCCTGTTGGTCCTCATCGTGACTTTGGCCTCCTTGTTTGACTGCTTTTCATCAGCCTGATGAGTGGCAGCCTGGACAATCTGTCTCCTTCTCTGGAACTCTATCTGTCTTTTCTGCTGCATCTCACTCTTCCAGTCTGCCTCCAGCTTGTGTCCTGGGCTGCGACATGTCGTCATATTGTTGCGATCTCTCAAGAACTCATGTTTTGCTGCCCGTTGTTCCAGCTTTTGGTCGTAACTCTCCATCTGAGGTCGTCTCATCCTGAGGTCTTTTTGGATCTCCATTTTGGTGGATGAACTTCAACTGCAGGATTCAGAATAAGACAGTATCCTTCCATCAGATTCTTAAAGAAAGCATGATTGGTTATGGGTGTGTCAAAACAGGATGCAGTGCATTCAGCTTTGACTCTAGAGAAATGAGGACAGCAAGCATGACTTTCAGTATCAATTGAATGAAGGAAATTAAGCCTGACATTCAAACACCTGTTGTATGAAGTTCTACTTTATGTATATGAGTTCTGCTTCACCTTAAGCAAAAACTAGCTGTAGTGTGCCATCTCAATGTATGAGAAGGCTGCTGACACAAAGCTGAGACAGATCACTCACAACACACCATAGGTCAAGAGAAGACCAAAACCACACATCTCTCCACGGATTAAACCTTGTGAGTGTGAGTAGCAAAAACAAACCTGAAAATGTTCAAAGAACCCAGCAGCCTGATGTCTCCTCTATCGTTTCTCCTCCTCTGTTGTCTTTGAATTCAGTAACTGTCACATACTCACTCTCAGAACAGGAAATGAGAGAAACCACACTGCTCATGTTCACACTTCTGTTCCACTATCATGACACCCACATTGCATCCTCACACTGTCGTCACACATGGGCAAACCATCAGAGAAGTGACATGCAGGAAACGTACATTTTGAGCTACTATAGAGTGGTGTGGGACAGTTGAAGGCCTGCAGGATGTAGGGGTACTGTGGTTAGTGATAAGCCAAAGCTTATAGTGTGCCACACGGTGTATGTTTAGAAGATGTATAAACTTTGAACCACATTTCATATCTCCATTTTATTCCCAACTGACTCTAAAATAGTCTGTTAACTGCTATCATACTCACAACTTGTTGACAACAGGAGTGATTTACAGGAGTCTGCATGGGCTAGTCAAGGATCCCTCCCTGACAGACCTTTGCTCTGTAGGGATGCCGTCATGAATACCAGGCACACCGACAACCACTGCCCTGGAGCTGAGTTTAAACGAGATACAATACAAGACGGGACAGGAATTCATTTTCACTCCTGTGTCAACATCTATGACACACTACACCAACCTACTGTCAACTTCATGGCAGTCACTTCATGAAACAGAGTATGATATAGAAATAGAGTAATCACATCAGTGAATAAGAGATCCAGGTCCTAACCTTCCAGACATTGTCATGTGAGAGCAGTAGAGTAGAGGTGGTGTGCTGCAGTAGAGACAGCTTCTGTTTCAGAGAATCCTCTCGCCGCAGAGCCTCCTATGGAAAGAGATGCACCATAATACAAGTAAGTTTCTGACTGACTGGCATGTCTCAATTATATGTATTATCATTACAGATTCCAATATAGAAGCACTTGCAGCAATCTAAGGAGTCAGCAGAGCAGGATTACACACCTGTAGATACTCAGAGAGTTGAACGATGTCCTACGTAGGGGAGAGGGAGAGACATTTTTACAATAGGCATAAAAGATATTCCCAACGTGGAGCATTTCTGGCATTTTCTCCCATAAGGAATTTGTCTCAACAGTAACACCTTATTGACTGCTGTCCCTCTATTGGATCAATGTGCTCTTGACTCTGGACTTTGCCCTTGTCTTTTATGTGGAACTAAATCTTGGAAGTATTTGTTCCGCAATAAAAACCCAGGCCTGAAATATGAGTGGTATCGGCTTTGAAGTAGAAGAGACAAATACACTTATCCACAACAAATAACACAGAAAATACATTGGCGGATACAACAGGTAAGGTACCTGTAACATCTATAAACCATAGGTTGTCCTGTGTTTGTTTTCAGTGTTTTTCCTGGTGAGAGTTTGATCAGCTAATGAGTCCAGTGTTGATTTAAACCATTTTTTAATATAGCTGAGTTAGTGTATGAGTATCTCAAATGCTTAATTATACAACATATAGGCCCCCTTAACCTGCTGTAAGCTGACTTATCTTGAAACTATGTCAACAGCCAGCCATAATTATTTTGGGATTTGATGATAAAAATATGATGTGTTGCTAGGTGTCAAATCCATAGCTAACCCATAATAAACCATGATAAACCGTCATCTGTCATTTATTAATACTTAACGGATCAATGTTTTACTTCAAACAATATCAACATTTTCAGCCGCTTGTGTTGCTTTCGTTTCAACTAATAGGGTGGATGGAAAATGTCATTAAGATTTGTTGTTTGCACTGTTCATGTGTGTTTGCACATCTCAATCATATAAATTAAGATATCACAGAAGTTCACAGAGCTTTGAGGTTTCTGGTTTCAAGTTGTTGTTTTCTTTGGGATCTATTGCAATAGTACACAACTAATATACTGTAAATGTCTAAACATGGTCTTTAGGCTATACATACAGTGCGCTGTACTGCCTGTAATAACATAATGAATGATTAACACTAGGGTTTATGAGGTGTGACGACTAAAGGTTTGTCCTCGTGGTTCAGCTCAGCTCTGGAGTCTGATGTTACTCATTCATAGCACATCCTGTATCAAATCAAATGAACGTAGTCATGACAATAACAACAATCACAGGTGAGTGATTTATGTTACTCTATCAGTAGCCAATAAGGTGGGATTAAGTATCAGTTGCAATTGCAGCAGTAGTTGTATTACGCTCTTGTGGTTGAGGTTGTGCTGGTGTTCTCATGTCTTTACTGTCTCAATGTCTCCCTGTGTTACAGTTGTGTGAAGCTGTTTAAGGATGTACAGGACTAACAGTCCCTACGGCTTTGACTCTAGCAGTTACACAGGATCTGTCCAGTCCATCCAGTCCAAGTAGGTGTTCTCGTGTCTTTACTGTCTCGATGTCTCCTTGTGTTACAGTTGTGTGAACAAGGTGTTTAAGGATGTACAGGACTAACAGTCCCTACGGCTTTGACTCTAGCAGTTACACAGGATCTGTCCAGTCCATCCAGTCCAAGTAGGTGTTCTCTTGTGTGTTTGCATTGTGGCTATAACCTGTTTATGTTTCTTTCTCTTCTTAACTCTTGTATATTCTGCCTCTGAAATTGAATCTATATTATGCTTTTCTCTCAATTTTCTTCTGGCAGTGGCTATTCAGTGGATGATCGGTCATCACAGATATCAAATCTGTCCAGACCAAGTGCCAAGTCAATATATAGTAAGTCAAGAGAAAACATGACCATTAACATTGACTATTGACCTTGAGAAATTGAAACTGATTACCTAAAGCATTGTTTATTATAGATTGTTTTGTGAAAAGCAACCATGCATAACGGGTTAATCATTCCATGTATCCCATCAGTGCAGAGGAAGGAGTATGCAGACTCTATCACCAAGATTATGGACAAATTCCATTATAGAGTAGAGGTAATGTTTTGGTTGATCCAATATGATTTTACTATGCTCATCATCTAGCCATGATAATGGTCTGCCTTTGATCACAATAGATACTCAGCTATTTCTGTGATATCATATGCTTATATAAACCCTGTGTCTGTTCTCCAGCATCTGTTCACCTGTGACCTGGATGGTGGGGAGGTGTGTGATGTGAATGACTGTGTTGAGAGGCTGAATATACTGGATGGGATGGGTAGAGTGTGGGGACAGGACATGGTCCTGGAGGTGCGGGATGGGAACCTGCTGCTAACAGACATCGAGACCAAGGTTGGTGCACACACTTTACACTTGACACTAAAACATTGGATGGGCTAAGCTATACCCATAGTTCACTGGCAGATATGAAGTGTTCTAGAGCAGTAGTTCCCAAACTTTGTATAGTCCCGTACCCCTTCAAATATTCAACCTCCAGCTGTGTACCCCCTCTAAGCACCAGGGTCAGCGCACTCTCAAATGTTGTTTTTTTTGCAGTCATGTAAACCTGCCACACACACACACACACACACACAGTATAACACACTATAACACACACTATAACACACACTATAAGATACAGTTTTTGTCACAACCCAGCTCTTGGGAAGTAGGAACAGGGCACAAATAATAATATAATAATAATCAATGATTTTTCTCTTTATTGAGCCATCTTACATATAAAACCTTATTTGTTCATCAAAAATTGTGAATAATTCACCACAGGTTAATGAGAAGGGGGTGCTAGAAAGGATGTACATGACTCTGCAATGTTTGGTTGTATTGGAGAAAGTCTGTGTCTTAAATCATTTTCCACACCCAGTCTGTGCCTGTATTTAGTTTTCATGCTAGTGAAGGCCGAGAATCCACTCTCACATAGGTGGTTGCAAAGGGCATTGGTGTCCTTACAGCGCGATTTGCCAAGGCAAGAAGCTCTGAGCGCAGCCCTATCCAGAAATCTGTCAGTGGCTTCTGATTAAATTACATTTTCACAGAACCGCTTGTTGCAATTTCGATGAGGCTCTAGTGTTCAGATATTGGTAAGGGGAGTGGAGGCAGGGCGTGAAAGGGATAACGAATCCAGTTGTTTGTGTCGTCCGTTTCGGGAAAGAACCTGCGTAATTGCGCACCCAACTCACTCAGGTGCTTCACTATATCACATTTGACATTGTCCGTAAGCTTGAGTTCATCTGCACACAAAAAATCATACAATGATGGAAAGACCTGAGTGTTGTCCTTGTTAATGCAGACAGAGAAGAGCTCCAACTTCTTAATCATAGCCTTAATTTTGTCCCGCATATTGAATATAGTTGAGGAGAGTCCCTGTAATTCTAGACTCAGATCATTCAGGCTAGAAAAATCACCCAGATAGGCCAGTCGTGTGAGAAACTCGTCATCATGCAAGCGGTCAGACAATTGACGACAATTATGGTCAGTAAAGACAACTTTAAGCTCGTCTTTCTATAAAAAAACGTGTCAATACTTTGCCCCTTGATAACCAGCGTATGTTGTAAAAGCGTTACATGGTCGCTGCCCATATCATTGCATAGTGCAGAAAATACACAAGAGTTCAGGGGCCTTGCTTAAACCAAAGTTAACCATTTTCACTGTAGTGTCCAAAACATCTTTCAAGCTGTCAGGCATTCCTTTGGCAGCAAGAGCCTCTCGGTGGATGCTGCAGTGTACCCAGGTGGCGCCGGGAGCAACTGCTTGCACGCACGTTACCATTCCACTATGTCTCCCTGTCATGGCTTTTGCGCCATCAGTACAGATACCAACACAGCTTGACCACCAAAGTCCATTTGACGTCACAAAGCTGGCGGGCCGGGCACAGTGCATGCTTACCAGGTAGCCAGGTGTACGGTGTAACACATTGGTGCGGCTGGCTTCCGGGTTGGCTGTGCATTGTGTCAAGAAGCAGTGCGGTTGTGTTTCGGAGGACGCATGGCTCTCGACCTTTGCCTCTCCTGAGTTCTTACGGGAGTTGCAGCGATGAGACAAGACTGTAACTACTACCAATTGGGGTAAAAAAAAAAATATATATAAAAATCATGTTGTCCTGGTTTCCAGAAGAGGATGTCTTCCTTAATTGACCCCTCATAAACCTAACGGACATATACCAGGAGCTGTGCCAGGTCCGTCACGTCTTTGCATAAAAGCCCAGCAGTAATTGTTTCGAAACATCTCAGATGCGTCGTGAAACAGTGTTGTTTGATGAAGACATTGTCTATATAGTTTTTTTGGCCTTTTCTCCCAGCATTGTCCCAGCCATATCCGCGGCAGCAGGAAGAATTAAGTCCTCCACAATAGTATGGGGCTTGCCTGTCCTAGCCACTCAGTTGCTCACCATATAAGATGCTTCTAATTAACGGTATCTGTTGCTTTTATACATGTCTCACTACTCAAAAGTTGTCTTTATTCTCGCTCAAAAAACTGGCTTATTTTTCAAATTGTCATGTTTCGTTTTTAAATGTCTGCGCAAGAGTGAAGGTTCCCCGCGAGAGAGTAACAGTTAATGTGATTGGCTGTTTATTATTTGACTAGGCTACCTGTATTTGACATTGTGTTGTTATTTCGCTGAACGCTAGATGGTTAAACATTGATCTTTAGTTTCTTGGCAATTTCTCACATGGAATAGCCTTAATTTCTCAGAACAAGAATACACATGAGTTTCAGAAGAAGGTTCTTTGTTTCTGGCCATTTTGAGTTGTAATCGAAACCACGAATGCTGATGCTCCAGATACTCAACGAGTCTAAAGGCGGACAGTTTTATTGCTTCTTTAATCAGAACAACAGTTTTCAGTTGTGCTAATGTAATTGCAAAAGGGTTTTCTAATGATCAATTAGCATTTTAAAATGATAAACTTGGATTAGCTGACACAAAGTGCCATTGGAACACAGGAGTGATGGTTGCTGATAATGGGCCTCTGTATGCCTATGTAGATATTCCATTAATAATCTGCCGTTTCCAGCTACAATAGTCAATTACAACATTAACCATGTCTACACTGTATATCTGATCAATTTGATGTTATTTTAATGGACAAAAAATGTGCTTTTCTTTCAAAAACAAGGACATTCTAAGTGACCCCAAACCTTTGAACGGTAGTGTACATACTGTACACAACACAAGATACATATTGTACACAACACAACATACATACGGTACACAACACAACATACAGGTTATACACAGCACAACATACAGGCTGTACACAACACAACATACATACTGTACCTATCACAAAATACATACTGTACACAACACAACACACAGGCTGTACTCAACACAACATACATACTGTACACAACACAACATACAGGCTGTACACAACATACAGGCAGTAATAGCTATGGTTTCTGTTTGTCATTTGACATTTATCTTTGCCTTTTCAAATGTACAGATGGCTTAAAAATCTCTATCAGTTCTGATTCATGACCTACTATTCTCTTATCACCTCCCCCTCCTCCCCTCTCCCCCTCCTCCCTTCTCCCCATCCTCCCTTTTCCCCTCTCGCCCTCTCCCCTCTCCCTGTGTGGGGTTTAGGAGGAGCTGGAGTCCCTGCCTCTGAGCAGCATTGTGGAGCTGAAGGCTGTGATGGACAGCTGTGTGTACAACTCCCTGCTGACCGCGACCGTCAAGGACCGCAGTAAGAGGACCACCAGTGTCTTCATGTTCCAGTGTGAGGACCTCCGGGTGAGGAGACTGTTATTCATCCCTGACCTTGTCACCAACCTGTATTATGATCATTATGTTACTCTCATGTTTCAAAATGGTTTTAAATGGATGTTGGTGATTCATTTCAGGCCGATTTCATAAAACGGGACCTTTAGAGAGCACTCCCTCACCAGAGAGATGACTTTAGCAATCACAGCAACAACAGGTAATAACAGTCTACAAATGCGTATAAATTGGTGGTTTGCTGTAGGTTATCACAGTATATGCTCATTTTCTGTGGGTAAACCTCTTCTCCTCTCTAGCAGGGTCAATCTAGAAGTTATGTCTGGCCATCAAATTGTTAGGAATCATCAGAAAACTGGCCCACCCCCTGAGCAGAGAGAATGGACTCCTCCAGAAGAACCCTCAGCTCAATGGGGCGCACCGGACTATGGTAAGTCAATGGCATGCTCCAACCCAAAATACCTCTGTAGTCATTGGAAACCATTGATCAAGAGGACTACGGTTGTGAGCTTGTCTCGATCACTGTAAGAAACCCTGAGACGATTTGGTCAAGGGTTTGTTTCCAATGTTAATGACAGATGAATAGCTTTAGTCAAGGTGATGCCAAATATCTTGACATCAAATCAGTTCTGTATTTATCAATGTGTGTGTTCAATAGATGAAGATCCTACACCTACACCTACACCTACACCGCCCATGCCCAGAGAAGAGCCCTCTCCTCACAGGAAGGAAACCTCAGTCCAACCCCTCTTTATGGAGGACAAGCCCGAGACAGCCCCTGTCTCACATCCACGCCCATACGCAGAGACTGATAGGAATGTGGTCAGTACTCTGCCTCTATTAATATATTATTAATGTTAGCAGTACTGTGGACGATTGCTTAAGGTACTTTTAGTGGGTTGCATATGAATATTGTACAACATTTTCTTGTTTTTTTCCCACAGGACATCTTGAATCATATTTTAAATGATATTGAGATGTTTATGGGCCAAGTCGCTGCTATAGCAGCCAAAGCCGAGATGAAAAAAAAGAAAAAAAAGAAGAAGAACAAGGATAAAGGTGATTTAGAAATGTATTTCCCCTTATTCCCAAAAAGGCTACACCAGTGGTTAAATTGGGCCAGAGCTACTGTACTGTATGTGTCCAAAGAGAAAAGTAGAATAAGGGTATGATAAACCAAAGTAAGTGTTAGGGTAATGGTGGTTAGGGTCAGGGTCAGGGTAATAGATAGGGTAAGGGTTGAGTTGGGGTGTGGACATGAAGCTAGGGTTATGGTCAGGGTAATGGATAGGGTAAGGGTTGAGTTGGGGTGTGGACATGAAGCTAGGGTTAGGGTCAGGGTAATGGATAGGGGTTGAGCTGGGGTGTGGACATGAAGCTAGGGTTAGGGTCAGGGTTATGGATAGGGAAAGGGAAAGGGTTGAGTTGAGTTGGGGTGTGGACATGAAGCTAGAGTTAGGGTCAGGGTTATGGATAGGGAAAGGGAAAGGGTTGAGTTGGGATGTGGACATGAAGCTAGAGTTAGGGTCAGGGTTAGTTCGGTAACCAAAACATGGAATAACCTTAAACCTAATCTTGGCTCCCCCACCTCAACCCATTATTGAACCCCTGGGATATCCCATATTCAGGTGCAAGATGACATTGGGAAAACTATGGTCTAAGGTCTGAGTTTTTTGATGCCATTTGTTTCATTTCCGAGGCATTGACGGCATGCCACCAGCAGAGGAGTTTAAAACCTGTCTCCACAAAATCAAATACGGGTTCAACCTTCTGGTGTGTATTCAAATATCTCCGTTATTTTTTTGTTGTGGACTCATGATTTAATAAATGCTATTAATTTAATATGAGAGCTCAATCCAGTACCTTTTGTCTGTTCACTGTGATAGGGGGAGCTCAATGGAAAGATTAATAATCCCAGCGCTCCGGAATTCGTCCACTGCCTCTTCTCCACCCTGGCATTTGTAAGTTACTGCTTACTCAAACTTTGTTTTCAACACAGGGCTTCACCCATGATCATATTTTTCAACGTTATGTTTTGAATCTGCCTACCTGCTGTCCCATTTGATTATATGAGCAAATGAATTGACAGTATATGATAACTTCCCATCAATGAGTTCCGTGCGCTTGTTTCCCACCACTTCCGCTACCCCCTCCCTCCTCCAGGTGGTATCCCACTGCCCTGAGGAGCTGCCCCCCACCATCGTGGCGCCCCTGCTGGAGCCTGAGTGTATCCGTCTGCTGAGTGAGGAAGCCACCCCTGAGGAGGACCAGCTGTGGCAGTCACTGGGAGACGCCTGGAACATCCCCAGGTGAGAATCAGTGATTAGTAGCTTATCAGGGAATTGGGGGAGTTACTGTCAGTCAGGGGTGCTCTGTGCATACAAATGTACTTCCATACATTTTGACAATGGCTTCCCATGTCCCTGATGGGTTATCAGTACAAAATGGCCCGAGGATGATGAGGACATCCCTACCTACACTCTGGAGTTCTACGATGGTTGGCAGCCCCCAGAGGTGACCCACTCTCCCCCAGGGAGAGAGCCAGAAAAGAGAGAACCTGAGAGGAGGCAGCAGAGTCAGAATCAGAGTCAGAGTCCATTCTCCACCCCTGAAAAGGTAAATACCCAGTGAGCTGCATATTATAGTTCTCTATAGGCTGGGAAGTTTCAATAAGGTTTCTTTCGATAAGTTCTTTCAAAATATTCCCCTGTAGAGTTCGGCCCAATGGAAGCCTTCACCATCACGGTATGCATTAAGAAACAATTATAAACTATTTAAAAGCCATGGAAGCATTATGGATACATGTTGTTCTGTGTGTGTCTATAGTTCTATGTATGTGTTTTCAGTCCAGATGAGCCAAACTCCAGTTACATGCGTGTGATGTATGACTTCACTGCAAGGAACAACAGAGAGCTGAGCATCTCCAAGGGAGAAGTGGTTCAGGTGAGCACTTTGAAGCCTGCCTGCCTGCCTGCCTGCCTGCCTGCCTGCCTGCCTGCCTGCCTGCCTTGCCTGCCTGCCTGCCTGCCTGCCTGCCTGCCTGCCTGCCTGCCTGCCTGCCTGCCTGCCTGCCTGCCTGCCTGCCTGCCTGTCTGTCTGTCTGTCTGTCTGTCTGTCTGTCTGTCTAAGAGGAGGTTTTGACAGAAGCATTTGTGTGCTCTGTGCTTCCACAGCTACTGGACATGTCCAAGAAATGGTGGAAAGTAAGGAGCGACAGAGGGGAGCAGGGATTTGTGCCCAACAACATACTGGAGTCAGTGGACAGGGAGCAGGAAAAGCAGGCAAGATCCCCCAACACTCAGCAACACTTTATACTGGAACGCCTGCTGTGTGTTATTATGTTGTGTATGGTCCATGTGGGGAACTCAGACCCGTGTTACGACGGTGGAAATGGAACTTTATTCCCTTTTCCCTTTCCCTTATTCACTTTCTCTCTGCGTATTCTGACCTTCATCTTAAGCATGAGGAAATGCATGTGACAGCCAGATATTAGTTTGGGGAGGTGATCACAGACTTAATTCCCTCATAATTCCCTCATAATTCCAACACCTTTACTCGCGAGGAAACCATGAATAAGGTTGAGCACATGTCAGTTCCAAGTGAGAAAACATCTCCTATTTCAGAAAGAAATAACGCCATTCTCCATGCACTGTAAAGTATACATTGATAAGAGCTAGGTAAATTAGTTATACGTTTGGAGAAGGGGATTGTAATTACCAATGTTTCAGATGATTTTTCCTTATTGCTGGAGACGACTGTGAAGCCCGTCATATGTAAGCAAACTATAATTCATGTCAACAGGACATGTATTTTGGCCCCTTTTCCAAGGTGAATTAGGCTATAAATAGCTCTGCTGTTATTCCCAATTTTAATTGTATGTTTACACAATTTACGGGGATGAAATTTGGCTCAACCTACCTAGTTGATTTATGCACTCCAGAATGTTTTTATTATATGCCTGGGCGTTTCTCAGTTTTTACTCCCAAAAAGCTCGTTTTGGTCATGTAGGTACACTACATGACCAAAAGTATGTGGACACCTGCTAGTCATACTAAAATCATGGGCATTAATATGGAGTTGGTCCCCCCTCTGCTGCTATAACAGCCTCCACTCTTCTGGGAAGGTTTTCCGCTAGATGTTGGAACATTGCTACAGGGACCACAACCACAAGAGCATTAGTGAGGTTGGGAACTAATGTTGGGCGATTAGGCCTGGCTCGCAGTCTGCGTTCCAATTCATCCCAAAGGTGTTTGATGGGGTTGAGGTCAGGGCTCTGTGCAGGCCAATCAAGTTCTTCCACACTGATCTTGACAAACCATTTCTGTATGGACCTCGCTTTGTGCACGGGGGAATTGTCAGGCTGAAATAAGAAAGGGCCTTCACCAAACTGTTGCCACAAAGTTGGAAGCACTCAATCGTCTAGAATGTCATTGTATGCTGTAGCGTTAAGATTTCTCTTCATTGGAACTAAGGAGCCAAAACCATGAAAAACAACCCCAGACCATTATTCCTCCTCCACCAAACTTTACAGTTTGCACTATGCATTGGGGCAGGTAGAGTTTTCCTGGCATCTTCCAAACCAAGATTTGTCCATCAGACTGCCAGATGGTGAAGTGTGATTCATCACCCCAGAGAACACGTTTCCACTGCTCCAGAGTCCAATGGCGGCGAGATTTACTACACCACTCTAGCAAACGCTTGGCATTGCGCATGGCGATATTCTGCTTGTGTGTGGCTGCTGGGCCATGGAAACCCAATTCATGAAGCTCCCGATGAACAGTTCTTGTACTGATGTTGCTTCCAGAGGCGGTTTGGAACTCGGTAGTAAATATTGCAACATAGGACAGACAATTTTTACGCACTACGCGCTTCAGCACTCGGGGGTCGTGTTCTGTGAGCTTGTGTGGCCTACCACTTCGCTGTTGAGCCGTTGCTGCTCCTAGACGTTTCCACGTCAAACTAGCAGCACTTACAGTTGACCGGGGCACAACTATCAGGGAAGAAATGTGATGAATTGACTTGTTGGAAAGGTGGCATCCTATGACGGTGCCATATTGAAAGTCAATGAACTCTTCAGTAAGGCCATTCTACTGGCAATGTTTGTCCATGGAGATTGCATGGCTGTGTGCTTGGCTTTATACACCTGTTAGCAATGTGTGTGGCTGAAATACCCAAATCCACTAATTTGAAGGGGTGTCCACATACTTTTGTATATATAGTGTAAGTCTGCTTACCAAATACTGAGAAGTGCTTCAATCAAAATGCGTAAAAAGGAATAGATTTCCTAAGTCTGAATCGAGCTCCATGTGTTTAGTGCACTGTATTAGTGTGTAATTATCAAGACTTTATTCCCCCCCCCCCCCCCCCCCCCCCCCCCTGTTAGGAAACCAGTGGTCCTCCCTCCCTAACCAAGAGGTCCAAGCCTGATCAAGTGAAGGCCTGGCTGGAGCACAAGGGCTTCAGTAAAATGTAAGAGCACTCAAACTCCCAATCACATTAACTATAGATTATTAGATTAGATCTCTGTAGGCATACATGTGATTGACTACAGTAGTTATAAAGTGAGCATGAGAAAATGACAGGATAAGTATTGTATCTCTTTTCCATGATTTGTTCATTCCTCCCTCTCTCTCAGCACGGTGCGCTGTCTGGGTGTGCTGAGTGGCTCCATGCTCCTGGGGATGACAAGAGAGGAGCTGAAGATTGTGTGTCCTGAGGAGGGGGGCCGGGTCTTCTTCCAGCTCCAGAACATCAAGTCTGCCATGGCTGTAAGTCCCACACCACTCTGTCTTTAGCACGAAAACTGTTGATTTATATTCTTGTACATGACAGGTAACAAACTGATTTGTTTTTCCTTTCCATTCCAGCTTGCCAGTGAGGTAAGGCCCATAGAGCCTTAGGACGGGAGAAGACAAGATGACCAGAGAGTCACAGACGAGTCGGGACACAGACGAGTTTCAACCCTTGAGCTTCAAGCTACACATTTCCGCTGTGCAGTAGAGAAAATAGTGATTATATCCACTGAAAACAAAGTAAGCAGAGTTTAGTTAGAAGTATGTAGGACGGACGTATCAAAGCTCTAGTGTTAGTTACATTTAGTAAAAAATACGATTTGTGCATTTGATCAGATCCAATACTTAAAGACAGATTCTCTCTATATATATTCTGTATCAACTGTTTTAACTTAAATATGTTTAGCATATGTATTGTATCAAACCAGTGTTGATGCCACTTGATTCTATGACTGATCTTGATTAATTTATTCAAGTCACCATTTATACATGTAGAAATGTATGTTAAGTGTTATAATACTTTATGTATCTTGTTTTTGATGTATCTGAAATGTAATCAATTGATATACATTTTATTTTGGTAGTGATATGTATGGACATGTAAGTCTGTCTGTATCTCTGTAAACTAATCATGTATCTCAATGTTGGCTCTGTCTATCCATATAAATCACTTGTATTATTTGACTTAAGTAAATTAGCTGAATGACACCAGCCAACAACTGAATGAATGATGTAGGACACAACACGTTAGATGAATAAACATGCTTTATTTCATTTTTCAGATGTTACACATGTACCATATCAGAAGCATTTGAGTAAATGTAAAACATTGGCATTCATTTAAAGTCATGATAGTGACTACAATAGACTTAAACAAATGAAAGACAACCATGTCAATAATAAAACACGTGCAGAGAACCTTTCATGGAAAAACATTCAAATGTCTAAAACAATGAATGAATGAATGAATGAATGGAGGCACAAAACAAGTCAACAAACTCTTTGTATTAAACATAATGAAGTGAAAAGAATACTATGTGATTTTGCAATGAGAAAATCAAATGAACAAAAAACAAAACTCGAAGTGTGATAATTGACTGATTAATTGGTTTGTGTTCTGTGATGACAACACACTGTATATCACTACTGCCCAAGACTCTTTGCACTACTGAACACAGTGCAAGAAAACAAACAGCATTTGACTTATTTCTTCCAACTTTGTTTGTGTGCTCTTTCGATTGGAACAGAAATACATATGGCAGTCCTTAGTGAAGCTTGATAAAGTATGGTCTATGGTACCAGTAGAACCAACAGGTTCGCTAGCATTGTAGTTTATAAACAAGCAAAGAAACTAAACTCATTTTACAGATGGAGACCAACAACAGGAGTTAGTGAGGTTTTGAAAGAACACATCTGTGAACTCCGATGGACAATCTGAAATGAAAAGGTAAAGGTCAACGAAGTTGTTGGGTCCCTCAGTGAGCCACACCTGGATCTAAACATGGATGTCTGATCGTTTATCAAGTAACTACACACATCCTACTCCACATGAGGAGACACAAACCCTTCAAATCATACCTGCATCCTACTCCACATGAGGAGACACAAACCCTTCAAATCATACCTGCATCCTACTCCACATGAGGAGACACAAACCCTTCAAATCATACCTGCATCCTACTCCACATGAGGAGACACAAACCCTTCAAATCATACCTGCATCCTACTCCACATGAGGAGACACAAACCCTTCAAATCATACATGCATTCTCTAATTCCCTGCAAAATACGATTTCAAAGAATCAAATCAAAAGTTGTACTAAACGGTTGCTTGTTTTTTAAAGCCCTCTTTCAATCAAAGAGAAACAGTGTTCCAGTCTATGGCTGTATGTCTGTGGGAAGGATTACAGTGTTTGAGTGGGTGTTTAGGTGTGAATGTACAGCCAGATTACATACATGGGCACTTACCCATGGCTCTAGGCACTTACCCATTATGGCTCTGGGTCCTACCATTGATGAAGGCCCCTCCAAATAACCCTAGTTAACTTGATCAACATCACTCAATACTCTACTGAGGGAGAGCTACATGGAACACTTCAACAGTCCTAACACAACAAGAACACAAGAAAAACGATTAAAATACTAAATAATAAAAGAATATACATGGAAATATTGAGTCCCATTGTAAATCTAGTGAAAGACAAGGCCAATAATAATATGACAAAATACATCTTTCTGCTTAAACAAGGGCAGTTTAAAATGATCTACAGCAACGAAACTTCAAGTTTGTGATCTAGATATTGATATACTGTTTATATAAACCTTTTATTTCCATAGCCTTTAAAAAAATACACTTTATATATTAAATCCATCCCCATGTTCAGCTTGTCCTAAATTATCTGGTTTCTCAAACATTTACTCGTATATTTTGTGTGGCTTTTGTCACACTTAGGTTTTTAAAATGGGCTGGTAGGTAATGGTATGCAATGCGTGGTGAACATTTTACAACTAGGGCCCAGTAGTTAACAGTCTTGGCAAATAATAGGACTGTACAAATAGAACTCCCACAGTTTGAATCACAGAAGAGGTCCGATGAGGAAAAGGCTCGTTGGGTGAGATGGGGGTGAATTTACAGAACATAGAATTAGGAATTACAATAGGATCTCTATGGTACAGATCACATCTGTTTTGGTGACCACGAAAACCATGACTGATGGGGGAGAGTTCAAGCAACTTTGTCTCCCCATGGTTTGAGCGTTGCCATAGTGATGAGCTGGATTTGAGTTTGTTTTGCAGAACTCAAACTAACAACAATCATTGACTGCACACATACTTCATACATGAGTTGTTCAGCTTCCTTGGATTGTCATGTGTTGCTTTTTCACATTACAGAGCACTTTAACCAGCTTCCCAGACACTCCCGTGGCCACACAGTGGTCCATGCAGACATGCACAACATCAGATGCACGGTGGAAATGCAGGCAAAGCAGAGCATTGCTAAAAACGCTTCTTCCACTTCACTGGAAGGCCTGGGTAGATAAAGGATAAAGTACTTTAACTTACAGCACGCAGCCTGGTATCAGTTCCTTGATGTTAGGACAGCAACAATGCTTAAGCTTGAAGAGGACAGGTGTTATGGTTGATGAGGAGTGAGGCGTTGCAGCAGGGCATGAAAACGGAGAGTGACAGGCTAGCAGTGGTAAGGCCTTCACCCGGTAAGTCTGGTTTGGTGCATACAGGGCACTGCATGCAATAACTAACATAGTGGGCCCAGAGGTCAGTCCCCGGGGTCTGTCCTGGTCTCCAAGGGGTGTGTGGGAGCGACACACACACTCACACACTGAGTGTTGAGGTAATTGTAAGGGGACAGGGGAGCCTCCCTGACATTCTTCTTGACTTGTGCTTGGAAAACAAAGCTGTGGTTTAACATCTCTTATCATACACACCTCTAAGCATCCACTACCAGACTGATATATTTTCTTTAGATATACACAGAAATGTACCTCTTCTTTAGATATACACACATGTATCTATATCCTTTTTAGATATTTAGTATATTGTACATATCATGGAATAGTATAAATCTACTCTTTTTGTCTGCATATTCTATAACTAATGTGACTTGTTAAATAAAAATAACATTGATATTAATATTAATTTAATGGAATGTTTGCACTAGACCAGTCAGGTACACAGCTCCATGCTGCTGTTTCCCTGCTGAATGTCCTGCCTGCTATTTCATTCAGAGCTGACTTAGATCAGGGAGACCGGCCGAGAGGACTCATTTAGCCAATAAATCCCTACAACCTTCCAGAAGCACAGAGAAGGATGAAAGCCATCAGATACCCAGCAGCAGACAGACTGGAATTGTGCACGACTTCTGCTTCTAGGCCACACAGATTTGGTCCGTTCTCCATTTTTCTTAACTCAGTACGTCCATACATTAGAAGTTTGTTACCGCGGTTTCCATGAAACTCTAAGTTACATGTGACTGTTCCTATCAGTGCGCAACGGGTGTTGGAACAATGTGGGGTGGAACATTCACCTATGCATTGTTTAGGTGTGTCCATGTTGTGTAGGTTAGGCGACCCATGGACAACAAACACCCTCATAATATTTATGTTAAGTTGTATCTGCTTCCCTACTTCATTGTGAAGATATTAAACTAGATGAGCTTCAGGCAGCACGACTGTGTGATGGAAGAGGAGCAGCTTTCAGGACGGCTAAACTGTGCAGTGTGTGTGTGTGTGTGTGTGTGTGTGAAATATAGGTGATGGGTACAAACATGCCAACAAATCACAGGCTGAACTGTGGGACCCTTTTTCTCATGCAGGGTCACATGACAAAGCAAAGGGCAGAAGTATTGGTTTGAAGGGTCAGGAGATCAAAGTGACAGAGAAAGTGATCCAGGAACTGATCGAAGAACAGATGAGGTGAAAAAAAAGACTTCAGGCTACAGTCTCTCTCCTCCCATATGTGTATTAGAAAATAATCCAAGCACTGGATGTTCCCCCTGCCAACCTTGGCCGTGCTGATTGAAATCTCACAGTGAGTATTAGAGAGATAGGGAGGAGTCAAAAGAAGTAGAGGAAAAACAGGAGCTACCCAGAGAGAGTTGAAGAGGGAACCTGGGTTGAGGGAGAAGGGGGGACTGGAACATGAGTCCATACTGACCACCCCCATCACCGACAGAGAGAGTTGAAGAGGGAACCTGGGTTGAGGGAGAAGGGGGGACTGGAACATGAGTCCATACTGACTACCCCCATCACCGACAGAGAAATGGGGCCACTCAGGGAGCATTGTATCCTTGGCTTTAGTACAAGAGAGCTGAGAGACGAGTGCACAGTCCAATTCCCTAGTGGGAGGGGGATAAGGGGGTAAGAGGTAGAGGTTAAACAACAAGCTGGAGTCCACTCATACTGCACCTCCCCAGTGTCATGCAGGGAGGGGCCGGGGGGGGTTAGAAGTCGGGGTGGGGTTGTTGATTTAGTGTCCTTCTGCCCCAACGGGGGCCATGGAGAGGGTGTCTTCCTCGTCGATGTTGTCCAGCTCCTTGGTGTGCACAGCGTGGGTGATGAGGTTGAGCTCCTCCAGCAGGGTCTCACTGCGGTATGCCACGCGGATGTCCGGGACGTTGGTGCGACGGATGTCGTTGCTCTCAGGGCCCTCCTTGCTGTATTTGGGCCCCAGCCAGTAGCTCTTTGCCTGGAGACAAGAGAGAATGTCAGAGCTGAGCACTTGGCACAAAATGGTTGCTATGCACAACTTAATTGAATGAAATCCATAATTAATCCATTATAAGAGACAAATTAAAAGGGAAGCTCAGAGACCAAAGAGGGCAAAAAGAGAGATGAGATAAGAGGAAGTGGATGGATACCTTGTGGGAGAAGCCACTCATGAGGACACTGTTCCTGGCCAGCTCACACATGTCACAGGAGCTCAGCTTCCACACCTGTGTGGCGATGCTGTACTCCTCCATCAGGGGCTCCTGAGGTCAAACACAAACACACGCACAAAAGACAAAATAAGCATTAAGTGAATTATACTTATTGACTGTACTGACTCACAATTGCGGCTCCCATAGTTACATAGTTGTAGCATGGGTGGTTTTGCCTGTGTGTGTGTCTCGGTGTGTGTGTCTGTGTCTCTGTGTGTGTGTCTGTGTCTCCGTGTGTGTCTGTGTCTCCGTGTGTGTGTCTGTGTCTCTGTGTGTGTGTCTGTGTCTCCGTGTCTCTGTGTGTGTCTGTGTCTCCGTGTCTCCGTGTGTGTCTGTGTCTCCGTGTGCGTCTGTGTCTCCGTGTCTCTGTGTGCGTCTGTGTCTCCGTGTCTCTGTGTGCGTCTGTGTCTCCGTGTCTCTGTGTGCTTCTGTGTCTCCGTGTGTGTCTCTGTGTGTGTGTGTGTGTGTGTGTGTGTGTGTGTGTCTTGACAGAGCACCACTGTGCACTGACCTTGGTGAAGTGGAACTGTAGGGGGTCGTCAGTGGACAGAGAGATCATGAGGCCTCTGGCCAGATATTCAGGCAGGGGGTTGCGGTGGTAGCTGAGGAACAGGCTGTTGTTGCTCAGGGGGGACATGGCGATGCCAATCTGAGCCAGGTAGTAGAGGTACTGCAGCACTGGGGCCTGGGGACAAGAGGAGGAAAAAGACAATTGTCTATCTTGTTGAATGCACAACTGCAGGAATTCAAGGGAACTGTTTGATTGTTCTCCTGAATTCTCTTAAATTAAAACTTAAGAAACCGGATGAACAAACTCCAAAAGCCAAAACTTAATTCAATAAATCAATCAAACCCAATCAAATCCTTCAGAGGTCACCTATGAACTGAACTCTATTTGTCAGTAGTGTTGTTGCCATAGTAGTGTGTTGTCGCTATGGGAGACGGCATGTGTGCTGACTGACCTTCCTGAGCAGCAGCCCATGGGAGATGTTCTCTGACAGAATGAAACCAGACACCAGGTGGTGGACAGGCCCCGCCTCCCCGCAATGAGGGCGCAGCACCAACGTGTGGAAACCATGCCTCCTGCACGATACAAACAAACATAAAGCCTATTCATAAACAATCCTTAAAAGGTTTGGATGTGACATACATCCTTTCTGTTGTTAAAACATTGATCTAGCGGTCTGTGTGCGGAGGTTCGTTAAGCAGCCTGCTACCTGCGCAGATGGTTGAGCACGGTCATGTTGGCGTAGGTGTAGTAGAGGTAGTAGGAGTAGGGAGGGTTGTCCTCCTCTGTCCAGTCGGCTGGCAGGGGGCTGTCCATGTTGAAGATGTGGTGCTCCGGCTTGGACTCGTCATCCACGCTGTCAAAGCCCACCACCTAACAACACACCGATAAGTTCCTTTAAAACAGTGCCTGAAGTGTATGAAGGAGGTAGGGCCCTGAAAATGGCATCTGAAGTGTCTGTTTGAGGATATGTTGGGGTGTGTGTGGACTGCTGGGCAAGTGCCTAGTGCTGGGCTAGTGTTGGGCTAGTGCCTAGTGCTGGGCTAGTGTTGGGCTAGTGCCTAGTGCTGGGCTAGTGCCTAGTTTATTTTATTTTACCTTTATTTTACTAGGCAAGTCAGTTAAGAACAAATTCTTATTTTCAATGACTGCCTGGGAACAGTGGGTTAACTGCCTGTTCAGGGGCAGAACGACAGATTTGTACCTTGTCAGCTCGGGGGTTTGAACTTGCAACCTTTCGGTTACTAGTCCAATGCTCTAACCACTAGGCTACCCTGCCGCCCCTGTGCTGGGCTAGTACCTAGTGCTTGGCTAGTGCTGGGCTAGTGCCTAGTGCTGGGCTAGTGCCTCGTGCTGGGCTAGTGCCTCACGTGCTGCAGGAAGAGGTGCAGCTCAGGGTGGCTGCGGGGGTTGATGGTGACCTCAAACAGAGGCATAAAGATGTTCTCCATCATCTCCTGGAAGTTAGCCAGCTGCTTCTTGGTTCGGTACACATCACTGCAGTCAGAGGAGGGTTAACGTCACTCGCACATAATATGGAAGACTCACATTCACGCATAGTCCTCATTTAAAGATTCATGACCTTCATTCATAATACTTGACACAAATAGGAGAGGTTTACATCCAGGCAAGCTGACTAAAGGTGGATGTGGGTAACTGCTTTGTTGATGCTGTATTAGGTACAGACACTACTTACAAGAGGCGGGGCACTTGGATGAGCCAGCGCACGTTGTCAGAGTAGACTTGGTGTTTGACGGCCCACTGGGCCAGCTTGTCCCACTCGTCCCGGGAGCGGCCGTAGATGGACAGACGCAGCTCCACGTTCTGGTACTTACTCTCCTCTAGGTCAGCCATCACCTCCTGATGGAACATCAACAATATCAATACATTAATATCATTCTATTCAATCGTACCAATTTAAAACTTAATATGAATATACATTACTATGTGGGGTGAACTAACACATAAACACAACTGCTTCTTTGGCTGTTTTAAGGTAACATGGGCTGGTTTCAGACCTTGATCATGTGGCCAAAGTATTTGCCCTCGATGTGGTTGTCTGTCTTGATGAAGATCTCTCTCAGGATGGATTCTCCGATGGGGTTGTATTTGGCGTTGAACTTGTCGAAGCGATGGAACGTGTTGCGGTCCTGAGAACAGACAG
Source organism: Oncorhynchus nerka (assembly GCF_034236695.1). NCBI lineage: Eukaryota > Metazoa > Chordata > Actinopteri > Salmoniformes > Salmonidae > Oncorhynchus > Oncorhynchus nerka. The sequence continues at coordinate 64,589,837 of NC_088397.1, read as the reverse complement.
GTGACACTACATCTACTGTTCCACTCGTCTTCCCCAATTCTCTTACCCATCCCTCTTTAACAATGTTCTTCTCCCCTCCCCTCTCCTCACCGCGTGCATGTCCAGTGTGTCCACACTCAGGTCGAAGGCGGTCAGGTTCATGTTCTCAAATACCTCCATGAGGGTCTGTCCCCGCCCGTGCTCCATGTGGACTATCTCTCCAGGGTACTTCTTCATGGCCCGCTTGATAAAGCGCAGAAGGTGCTTCTGGTTCATACAGGATGAAGCGTGGATGTGGGTGTCCACCTGGGGGCAGAGGGAGGGGGGAGGGTCAGGGACAGTGAGGCATTGAGTATGGTTAGCTCTGGTGTAAACTTCTAAATACATTTCTATCCAACATTGTGGGGGGACTAGCTGATATGGAACACTATGCAGGCATTATAGACGTGTTGCAGATGCTGTGCTCCAGTGTTGCAGATGCTGTTGTGCTGGTGTTCCTTCACCTTGCGAATGTTGTAAAAGTCGCGGTGAGGAACCTGCTTCTGGGCTGCCAACTCCTTCATCTCGTTCAGCAGAATGTGCATCTGGAACTTAGAACTGAGGTACTGCAGCCGGCGGTAGCAGAACGACTTCCTGCACGCGCACAAACACGCGCACACACACTGACAGTTTATTTTACTGCAGAGCCAACAGATGTGACTGATATGACTCTAAAGCGAAGACCCAGTAACACTCACACTGGTCCGTTGATGATGAGAGCCATCATGACATTCATGTCAGCGATGTACTCCTTCAGGTCTGGGTAGGGCAGGTCCAACTCTGTACTCCTGGAAATGATGGACAATCAGTTATCCACTCTCTCTTCCACAAACATACAGACCCAGACTACAGACCCAGATTAGCCCATCACACACACAACTAGAAACTAACTGAAAACAAGCAGACTCAAACAAACACACTCACTTCTCCATGGGGCTCTTCTTGGTGTAGACATGCATGACCCCATCCACCATCTTACAGCTGTACTCTGTGTCTGCAGGCATGTTCTTGGTGACCTGGTTTTCATAGGGGTGAGTCTCTGAGACAGGGGGGTGGACTGGAGCATCTGTGGGAGACAGTAGGGAAGGGAGAAACGTTGACCATACTATAATACCTCAATGATTCATATTACAACATTTTCATTCACAATCGCAAAGTAACTCAATTGCTAAAGGAGATTGGGACAGAAACACTATAACTATGCCTGTGTGTCTCAGTTAGTGTCATACCCAATGTGTCAGGTGCGTGTGTTAGTGTGTGTGTTATACCCAACGTGTCAGGTGTGTGTGTGTGTGTCATACCCAACGTGTCAGGTGTGTGGGTGTGTGACATTCCCAACGTGTCAGGTGTGTGTGTGTGTGACATTCCCAACGTGTCAGGTGTGTGTCATACCCAATGTGCCAGGTGTGTGTGCGTGTCATACCCAACGTGTCAGGTGTGTGTGAGTCATACCCAACGTGTCAGGTGTGTGTGAGTCATACCCAACGTGTCAGGTGTGTGTTAGTGTGTGTGTGTCATGCCTGCATCAACGGGGGTCTCAGGGATCTCCTCATAGATGCGTAGGTCCAAGGGTTTCTCTCCCAGCTCCCCCAGCTCACGGGCAGTGGTCTTACAGAAGTTCTGCATGGACAGAGCGATGTACTTCTCCCTGATGAACAGGGCCTTCACCACACACTTAGCTGCATCCACCAGGTCTGTGAAGGGCACCTGGGCAAGGCAGACATAGTCTACAGTGATTAGACATCCACACACTGCCGAGAGGCCATTGCAACGTGCCTGAGAGTGGATGAGTTGGTAACACTGTAGCCCACCTGCTCTCCCCAAACCGAAGAACAGGGATCACTACCCAGACCAGGCTCTCCTCCCTACTCTGACTCCCCTGTATATCCAACTGTCGAAAGAATTACAAGTCGAAGTCATGTCCATTCCTAGCCCACTCCTCTTTTACTTCAATAGGTTTGTTGACTGAATTGGTTTGACTTCGATAGTGAGCATGCGGCACACTGAAAGATCAACCAAGCGGTACCGGAGCGCCAAGTCTAGGTCCAAAAGGCTTCTTAACAGCTTCTACCCCCAAGCCATAACACTCCTGAACAGTTCATCAAATGGCTACCTGGACTATTTGCATTGTCCCCACCCCACTCCCCATTTTTACGCTGCTGCTACTCTCTGTTTATTATCTATGCATAGTCAATTTACCTCTACCTACATGTACATATTACCTTGACTAACTGGTGTCCCTGCACATTGACTCTGTACAGGTCATCAAGGACAACAACCACCCGAGCCACTGCCTGTTCACCCCACTATCATCCAGAAGGCGAGGTCAGTACAGGTGCATCAAAGCGGGGACCGAGAGACTGAAAAACAGCTTCTTCAAGGCCATCAGACTGTTAAACAGCCACCACTACCATTGAGTGGCTGCTGCCAACATACTGACTCAACTCCAGCCACTTTAATAATGTAAAAATGTATGTAAAAATGTATCACTAGCCACTTTAAACAATGCCACTTAATATAATGTTTACATACCCTACATTACTCATCTCATATGTATATACTGTACTCTATACCATCTACTGCATCTTGCTATCTTTATGTAATACATGTATCACTAGCCACTTTAAACAATTCCACTTTTATATGTTTACATACCCTACATTACTCATCTCATATGTACATACTGTACTCTATACCATCTACCATCTTGCCTATGCCATTCTGTACCATCACTCATTCATATATTTTTATGTACATATTCTTTATCCCTTTACACTTGTGTGTATAAGGTATTTGTTGTGAAATTGTTAGGTTAGATTACTCGTTGGTTATTACTGCATTGTCGGAACTAGGAGCACAAGCATTTCGCTACACTCGCATTAACATCTGCTAAGCATGTGTATGTGACCAATAAAATTAGATTTGATTTGATTACCCTCTGTATATAGCCTCGCTATTGTTATTTTACTGCTAGAAATGTCATTATTTTTTTAAAGAAAAGCTAATTGTTTGTCCATTAAAATAACATCAACTTGATCAGAAATACAGTGTAGACATTGTTAATGTTGTAAATGACGATTGGCCCGTTTTATTGCTTCTATAAATCAGAACAACAGTTTTCAGCTCTGCTAACAGAATTGCAAAAGGGTTTTCTAATGATCAATTAGTCTTTTAAAATGATAAACTTGGATTAGCTGATACAACGTGCCATTGGAACACAGGAGTGATGGTTGCTGATAATGGGCCTCTGTACGCCTATGTAATGTAGATATTCCATAAAAAATCTGCCGTTTCCAGCTACAATAGTCATTTACAACATTAACCATGTCTACACTGTATTTCTGATCAATTTGATGTTATTTATTCGATGAAAAATATGCTTTTCTTTCAAAAACAAGGACATTTCTAAGTGACCCCAAACTTTTGAACGATGTGACAAATAACATTTGATTGATTTGATAAAACACAGATCAGGATGGACTGTGATTGGATTTATTCAATCAAGTTGTTTAGTCAGTGGCTCTCACCCCACACTTCTCCTCCCCTGATATTGACACACGCTGGTACTCTCGCTCCATTGGTAATACTCTCTCCTTCATCCAGCCATCATCGGTCCTGTCCACACCACCCTCCTGATTCATCAACCTAGAGAGAGAAGAGAGAGGTAGAGGAGGGTAGGAGAGAGCACGAGTGGAGGTATGATGTGGAGGGAATGTTAAGAGAAACCTCATGTAAATAGTTCTGCTATGAAAACACATTCATCAATACTTTATTGGTAAAGTACACTTTGAAGAAGGTTAAGTTGGAAATCTCTGGGAATTGGGCCTCAGCTGTTGCATATCTGCATTAAAACTGAATGACTATTGACGTCATGAATACAAAGAGATATCTAGAGGTTTGTTAATAAGATGAATATCAAAGTGTTTTGCTGATGTAGTGGAAACCATGGTGATAAGCGTCTTGGAGATAGGAGCCAATTAGTCCAGTGAAAGGTTGCACCTGGGCCCGACACTGGTGGCCTTGTACCCCAAAGATGGAACGAGCTTCCCCCAACGCTAGGATAGCAGAGTCCCTGCTCATCTTCCCAAAACCTCTGAAACACTACCTCTTCAAAGAATATATTAAATAAGACATCTCAGTCTCACCCCCCCCCCCCAAATAAAAAACAACAACAACTTGGCACTCTTCTGTTCCTACTAGCACCGACTTTGATAATAACCTCTGTGTTGAGGAAAAGTGTACTTACTACGACTGTGGTATGTGGTTGTCTCACCTAGCCTTCTTAAGATGAATACACCAACTGTAAGACTCTCTGGGTAAGAACGTCTGCTAAATGACTCAAATGTAAATGCATTAACAGCCTGGCACTTCAGAGGCCCCCCTGAAGGCTAAACATCAACAACTCATCACCTTGCTTAGTTAAATAAAGGTTAAATAAAAATCAATAAATAAAAATCACCTGTGGTAATATATACCGCACATCACCAGGGAACAGGGAACTCATATGGTATTTAGTTAATGGAGTTGGAATGGAGTTGGACTGGAACATTCTCAATATATGACAATATTATACATTTAAAATCAAACTCTTCTGCAACTGAGTGCCAAGGATTGTACATACGGTGTGCAGATGTAGGTAAAAACATGACTTTGTGCAGTAGCAAGATTGTTAGGAAAAGGCAAAAGACAGAGAGAGAGAGAGACTGAAAGGACAGCTCACTCACTCCAGGTCGGCATCACTGTCGATTTTCATGAACTCCTGCTTGGCGCGGAGCAGGATCTCTGGCTCAAGCCTGGCGGGGCGTAGTGCGGCGAGGTCAGAAGGCAGGGGGGCACCATGGGTACGGGTGAGGCAAAGCAAAAGGAAAGAGAAAGGGCCACACAAGCACACAGAAACACAAGCACACGTGCACACAGAAACACAGAAAGAGGATGCAAATACAGGTACACAAACAAAACACACAAAAGAGCCATAGAAACGCACATGACACACAAATGAGTGTGAAGAGTGATCAGGTGGGATGAGACAAACAGAGAAATATGATCAGTTAGCAGTGGTACGTATACCTTGATTGGTCACATGACCCTGCTGCATGGAGCAAGGATTCCTTAGTGTGTCAGATCCACCCCCTGAGATTGGCTTAGTGAAACCGGGCATCACCACCCCAGCAACACAGACAGAACTCCCTCCCCCTCCCTTTCCTGTGGGTGGAACAGACTGGAACACTAGGATGTGAATGCTACGGACTGATTCAATTAGCTGTTTGCTTATGTTAGTTCGCTGGTAGCTTGCAACCAACACGATGGAAGCTGTTGAGCGTGTATGAGTTCCTGTGGGTAGAGGTGGGTTGTTTGGGTGTGTATGTGGGAGCTGTGTATGTGTGTGTGCGTGTCTGCTGCATCTCTCACTTGATGTCCTGGCTGATCTGCCTCTCCAGGCGTTGGCGTCTCTCCTCCAGCTGCTCGATGGGGCTGTCCTCAGGGAACTCATAAGGAGCGGTGCGCATCTCACTCTCCGTCAGGCTGCGAGTGAACAGCTCCTGAGAGATACACCATCAAATTAACATTAGAACACACATTACACGCACAGGAAGAGCTAAAGGTATGAGCATTTACACACACAAACATCTAAAAACACACGCAGTCGCACACAAACACTAGGGTAGTGATAACACTGTGTCCCTGTGATCTCACCTCTGCAATCTCCTTGTACTTTCCGTCCATGGATGTACGCAGGTCGATGGGGAAGTGTTTGAGTGGGTTAGTGACGGGCGTCCCAGGGAGGGAGCGCTGAGGCTTCAGGGTCTTGGCCTGCCCTGCTACACCACGCAGATCTAGAGAGGGAGGGTGATGGAGAGGCAAAGGGAGGGAGAGAAAGAGACAGAGAGAGCGTTAAACAACAAATAACAAACATTACAAAAAAGACAAAGAAAATAAAAAAGTTATAAAACTGGGAGGGAGAGAGTGAGTTGCATGGATTTGCTATATTCAGAGCAAACATTAAAACACATATTTTCACAGCCAGAACTCTTGCATCACCACCTACAAAATGGGCCTACACTAGTAGACTCCCCTCCGACCCTCAACTGCTCTCAGCAGTGGTGTTGTGGCTTCGTAACCAGCACAGAGGAGCCTCCCTACTGTACGACAGCATCAGTGGTGTGTTAGTCTCTCCACAGCACTGCTGACTCTGAGCTGGGTACCTTCTCACTGCAGTGTGTGTCAGGCAGCAGCAGCAGGAGTCGTCGGAGTGATGTGTGTGTGTGGCAGCAGTCTCTGTGGTATACAGCCCACACTGGGAGCCATTCAGGTGGAGTGCTCATTAACAGAGATACATTTAGTCAGATGCCAGCCACCCGTTGCCATGGAGACCTGGCCTGCCGGTCAGAGAGAGGCGAGGCGAGGTGGGGGGGGAGAACAATGACAGCACCTTCCCCTGAGACGGACAAAGCAGGGTGAGAAAGTACACACACTACACAGGCAGGCAGGCACAGGACAAAGACCCCATTGTGTCTGTCCCATAGAAAATACACACACAGAGAGCGAGAGAGAGCGATGGAGGCTTAATAACCAACAGATGAGGGATGAGCTCAAAAGCTATGTGGAAGTTTGCTAAACTGTGTGTGTGTGTTTTCCTGCACAGAGAATGCTACCATAGCATACCCATAAGGCCTTTGGACTGGATGGGAGCCCTGAGATGCAGAAGGTTCTAATTTATGACAGACGAGCCCTGTAGATTAGTGTGTGTGTGTGTGTCCAACAGCATGCTCTGATAGGCCTAATGGCTGTCTGGAACATTGACCAGGGCCAAATCACCCAATGAAAGATGCCAGAGCAACTGGGACTCATCAAAACACACACAGACAGACAGACTCTGGGCTCCATGACAATGACTGTCCATTCATTCAGCTACAATGCCTTTAAAAAGTATTCACACCCCTTGACATTTTTCACATTTTGTTGTGTTACAAAGTGGGATTCAAATGTATTGAATTGTCCTTTTCTGTCAACAATATACACAAAATACACTGTACTATCAAAGTGGAAGAAAAATTCAAACAAAAAATCAAATACAAAAATCAAATACTCTAATATATCTTGAGTCAATAAATGTTCAAATCAACTTTGGTATCGATTACAGTTGTGAGTCTTTCTGGGTAAGTCCCTAAGAACTTAGAACACCTGGACTACAATATTTGCACATTATTATTATTTTTTTTAATTCTTCAAGCTCTGTCAAATTGGTTGTTGATCATTGCTAGACAGCCATTTTCAAGTCTTACCGTAGATTTGCAAGTTGAGTTAAGTCAAAACTGTAACTAGGGCACTTAGTGTCGTCTTGGTAATTTTTTATTTTACCTTTATTTAACCAGGCAAGTCAGTTAAGAACAAATTCTTATTTTCAATGACGGCCTAGGAACAGTGGGTTGACTGCCTGTTCAGGGGCAGAACGACAGATTTGTACCTTGTCAGCTCGGGGGTTTGAACTTGCAACCTTCCAGTTACTAGTCCAACGCTTTAACCACTAGGCTACCCTGCCGCCTCGTCTTGGTAAGCAACTGCAGTGTATATTTGGCCTTGCGTATTCATCTCCCAGTGTCTGCTGGAAAGCAGACTGAACCAAGTTTTCCACTAGGATTTTGCCTGTGTTGAGCTCTATTACGTTTCTTTTTACCCTAAATAACTCCCCAGTCCTTGCCGATGACAAGCATACCCATAACATGATGCAGCCACCACCATGCTTGAAAATATGAAGAGTGGTACTCAGTGATGTGTTGCGTTTTCCCCAAACATAACACTTTGTACTCAGGACAAAAAGTTCATTTCTTTGCCACATTTTTTGTAGTATTACTTTAGTACCTTATTGCAAACAGGATGCATGTTTTGGAATATTTGTATTCCTTATTCCACTGTCATTCAGATTAATATTACTGGGAGGCTAAAGCAACCCACTAACATCTAGAGCACCTGGAATCATCCAACTCTGTTGCTAGACCACTGGGTTAAAGCAGCATGTCTATGTCGGCAGGTTTAGACATGACTACAGTAGTTGATGGTGCTAGGCCTCCCCAGCACACATTAACACCCCTATATGAGATATAGTATTATATTTCCCGTTTATGGGACATTATTCAGTATTTCTTCAGTGATATCAGCATTGGCAATCAAAGCACAGAGCAGGACACAGAGACAAGGACACATACTCCATTCTCCCCTGCGTAGCCTCCACATAATCCTCCCCTCCCTCCACCACATATGCCTCTTAATCCAGCACCCCCCAGACCCATTTAGCTCAGTGACATCAGGGAAGGGGGCAACAACACCACAGACATATCCTGCAGTAAACACTGCCAATAACGAACTCATACTAACAACACTAGGCAGGCTATATGACTGGGTGATGGGCTACTACAAAGTAATGGCGTAACAAAACTACTGCACACTGCAGACACAGTGGCCCAGAGGATTAGGATTTGCATTGTGTGACCCTGATTTAAAACATGCAACCCAATACAGCAGCTTAAAGCCTAGTGGTTGTTTTAGCTAGTTTTGAAGTGGAGTTGGAGCTATTAGTGATCATGGAAAGAGGACAAATAGACTACTGTGCTTCATGTAAACTAATATATAGTTCAAAGTACAGAAAGACAGTGATATGACAGTAAATACACATACCCTGATCATGTGCAGGGACAGATCTCTGAGCATTAGGCCTACCTGGTACAGGGGCATCATTAGTTAATTCATTCACAATGCAAGAGGAAAGCTTTTGATGTTAGCGTGCACTGACGGAGCCCAGCGCCATGACAACTGATTGGTATTGGAGAGTAACAATTAACAACAGTCTGAAAACCGCAGAGGAGAAAATCCATCCATTCAAAACCAATTGTTTTTGAATGAGGACCAAACGTGTGTGAGCGTATTTCCATTTTATGCAAACACTCCAGGGTAACACACTGCATTCATCCAGTTTTAAAAGAACCCAGACAGTGTTTGTTATTTTGGAGCACCTGTATAATCTACTTTCCCTGTGAATGTACCTTGGTACATCAGTACTCTGTACAGTTTGTGTGCCATCGAGCCTGTAGCACATTTCCAGTAAGATGCTGCTTGCGTGTTTTTTTACTGTTTACAAAATATGTGTGTTTGTGTGTAGATGGGGGGGGGTATGCTGTCCTAGGTCCTACTTAACACTAATCCTCATTGCAATGAAAGCCCAGCTCCTCAACACACAGCATGACAGTGCAGTCAGTCAGCTGAGCTCACCTCCGTTTTCCCCTCATCATCATCTCTCTAAGGCCTGAGCCTGTACCTCTCTCCTTCTCGTACCCTCCTGTCTCCTGCATTACACTGGACTGAGAGTCTTTATTTTTCAAACATTTATTTAACTAGGCAAGTCCGTTAAGAACAAATTCTGATTTACAATGATGGCCTACCAGGGAAAACTGTTCCCTGCCTTGTTCAGGGGCAGAACGACAAATGTTTACCTTATCAGCTCGGGGATGTGATCCAGCAACATTTTGATTACTGGTCCAACGCTCTAACCACTTGGCCACCTGCCGTGTGTGTGTGTCTGTCTGCTGTCCCAGTGTGTTTGTCCCTGGGATGGATCAGCGAGAGGCCAGGCCATCTCAGTAGATGACATCCTGACCTAGTGCTAAGTGACAGATGACATCCTCACAGAGCGGTGACCTACATACGATAACAAGAGCTCTCAGACAGTGGACACAGTGAGGAGACGATGCTGTGAGTGTGTGTGTGTGTGAGAAGTGTGTGGTGTGTGTGTTTAAGAAAGAGATGTGTCTATCCTGATTGTTTTCGTGAGAGACAGATTGTGTGTCTGACCATATCTGTGTGTGTGTGTGTGTGTGTGAGAAGTGTGTGGTGTGTGTGTTTAAGAAAGAGATGTGTCTATCCTGATTGTTTTCGTGAGAGACAGATTGTGTGTCTGACCATATCTGTGTGTGTGTGTGTGTGTGTATATATCATATGTTGTATTGTAGACTGTTTATGGCATCAGTGTGTGAGGCAGCTGTTGCTTCACAGCTCACTACACCTCCCTCGCTCTATTCCCTGAGAGGGCGACATACTCTGCAAATATTCCTTAGCAACCACAGATAAGAATAAAACTGTACTTTGAACCCCTTTTTGCCTCAATATATTGTCTCAAATGTAGCCTGAATTCCTCAAGTCTTCTTGCTACAGTATGGAATATTTTCTACAGAGCCTTGGAAATCAAATCAAATCTGATTTGTCCCATGCGCCGAATACAACAAGTGTAGACCTTACAGTGAAATGCTTACTTACAAGCCCTTAACCAACAATGCTTTAAGAAGTTAAGAAAAATAAAGTGTTTATGTATAAAACTGAAAATAAAAGTTAAAAATAGTTCAACAGCAGCAGTAAAATAACAGTAGCGAGGCTATATACAGGGGGTACTGGTACAGAGTCAATGTGGAGGCTATATACAGGGGGTACCGGTACAGAGTCAATGTGGAGGCTATATACAGGGGGTAGTGGTACAGAGTCAATGTGGAGGCTATATACAGGGGGTACCGGAACAGAGTCAATGTGGAGGCTATATACAGGGGGTACTGGTACAGAGTCAATGTGGAGACTATATACAGGGGGTACTGGTACAGAGTCAATGTGGAGGCTATATACAGGGGTACTGGTACAGAGTCAATGTGGAGGCTATATACAGGGGGTACTGGTACAGAGTCAATGTGGAGGCTATATACAGGGGTACTGGTACAGAGTCAATGTGGAGGCTATATACAGGGGGTACTGGTACAGAGTCAATGTGGAGGCTATATACAGGGGGTACCGGTACAGAGTCAATGTGGAGGCTATATACAGGGGGTACCGGTACAGAGTCAATGTGGAGGCTATACCGGTACAGACAGGGGTACTGGTACAGAGTCAATGTGGAGGCTATATACAGGGGTACTGGTACAGAGTCAATGTGGAGGCTATATACAGGGGGTACTGGTACAGAGTCAATGTGGAGGCTGTATACAGGGGGTACTGGTACAGAGTCAATGTGGAGGCTATATACAGGGGTACTGGTACAGAGTCAATGTGGAGGCTGTATACAGGGGGTACTGGTACAGAGTCAATGTGGAGGCTATATACAGGGGGTACTGGTACAGAGTCAATGTGGAGGCTATATACAGGGGTTACCGGTACAGAGTCAATGTGGAGGCTATATACAGGGGTTACCGGTACAGAGTCAATGTGGAGGCTATATACAGGGGTACTGGTACAGAGTCAATGTGGAGGCTATATACAGGGGTTACCGGTACAGAGTCAATGTGGAGGCTATATACAGGGGTACCGGTACAGAGTCAATGTGGAGGCTATATACAGGGGTACTGGTACAGAGTCAATGTGGAGGCTATATACAGGGGGTACCGGTACAGAGTCAATGTGGAGGCTATATACAGGGGGTACTGGTACAGAGTCAATGTGGAGACTATATACAGGGGTACTGGTACAGAGTCAATGTGGAGGCTATATACAGGGGTACTGGTACAGAGTCAATGTGGAGGCTATATACAGGGGGTACTGGTACAGAGTCAATGTGGAGACTATATACAGGGGTACTGGTACAGAGTCAATGTGGAGGCTATATACAGGGGTACTGGTACAGAGTCAATGTGGAGGCTATATACAGGGGTACTGGTACAGAGTCAATGTGGAGGCTATATACAGGGGGTACTGGTACAGAGTCAATGTGGAGACTATATACAGGGGTACTGGTACAGAGTCAATGTGGAGACTATATACAGGGGTACTGGTACAGAGTCAATGTGGAGGCTATATACAGGGGTACTGGTACAGAGTCAATGTGGAGACTATATACAGGGGTACTGGTACAGAGTCAATGTGGAGGCTATATACAGGGGGTACTGGTACAGAGTCAATGTGGAGGCTATATACAGGGGTACTGGTACAGAGTCAATGTGGAGGCTATATACAGGGGGTACTGGTACAGAGTCAATGTGGAGGCTATATACAGGGGTACTGGTACAGAGTCAATGTGGAGGCTATATACAGGGGGTACTGGTACAGAGTCAATGTGGAGGCTATATACAGGGGGTACTGGTACAGAGTCAATGTGGAGGCTATATACAGGGGGTACTGGTACAGAGTCAATGTGGAGGCTATATACAGGGGGTACTGGTACAGAGTCAATGTGGAGGCTATATACATGTGGAGGGGTACTGGTACAGAGTCAATGTGGAGGCTATATACAGGGGGTACTGGTACAGAGTCAATGTGGAGGCTATATACAGGGGGTACTGGTACAGAGTCAATGTGGAGGCTATATACAGGGGTACTGGTACAGAGTCAATGTGGAGGCTATATACAGGGGGTACTGGTACAGAGTCAATGTGGAGGCTATATACAGGGGGTACTGGTACAGAGTCAATGTGGAGGCTATATACAGGGGGTACTGGTACAGAGTCAATGTGGAGGCTATATACAGGGGTACTGGTACAGAGTCAATGTGGAGGCTATATACAGGGGTACTGGTACAGAGTCAATGTGGAGGCTATATACAGGGGTACTGGTACAGAGTCAATGTGGAGGCTATATACAGGGGGTACTGGTACAGAGTCAATGTGGAGGCTATATACAGGGGGTACTGGTACAGAGTCAATGTGGAGGCTATATACAGGGGGTACTGGTACAGAGTCAATGTTCGGGGGCACCGGTTAGTCGAGGTAACTGAGGAAAGACCCTAAAGGCCGTTCAGGTGAAAAGGACCAGTGATGAATACCTGAGTGAGAGCTGCTACTGATCCTCTCACATTTCTGCACGCAATCAACATGCTGTCATGTCACACAAATGACACACACACAACAATAATGCATAATTACCCCCCCCCCACACATCTTTTTTTTTTGCGGAGGTGACAGCAGGTCCCACTCCTTAGGTATTTTTACTTTATTGGATAGGATAGAGAGAGGTAGAGAGACGAAAAGGTAAAAACAGTGTGCTGAAAAGGCAATGGACCGGATTCAAACCCATGCTAGCTTGGTACATGTGTTCTGGAGGCAGTGGCTTAGGCCACTAGCCCACCACAGGAATGCCTACTTCACCAAATGAAGTGGACAATTATAACTAGCAGGATTGTGGTAAACAAAACATGAAATACTCTGTAGTTTATAATTCTAGCAATTCAAGTTTGGGACCACATTGCTAGAAATAGACTGTGGTATCACATACGCTGAACATTTTTAACTGTGCTGAATTGAGGACTTTTGAAAGGACCTTTTATGGGTGGGGACAGAAGAAATTCCTACTTCAAATGTCACAGTACTCCACAATGTAAAGTTCAAACGACTATGATTTTAGAGACAAACTGACTGTACTAATAATCTGGGTGTTAACATTAAATAGGAATAAGGACAGGACACCGGCAGGTACTTTAACTCACAACATGGATCTCAGCGGTCATCACACACAGGCAATATGTTCTCTTAGAGATCTACCCCCTCACCCAAACACATGCAGCCCTTTGGCTGCACTCTGACACTGCAGTAAGTACAACCGAGATCGGTGAGATTAGCAATAGACCGGCCCGGCGGTACAACTGTGACGCAGCCTTCTCTATCTGCCCTCTCCTTCTCCTCCCAAAGGATGCTTTCGTTCATCATCACGCCCCCCCACCCCCAGCCTCATCCCCGTTTCCATCCCTCTTTTAATTTCTGTCAGCAACAGCAGTTTCCTGCTGCATTGATCGATGGTGCCTGTGTTGGTCAGTGTGTGTTGTGTGTGCAATGTGCATGTGTACATCCCGCTCCTGTCTCAGAAGTAGCAGAGCAGGGTACAATACAGAAGTGGTCTCCACCACACAACTAGCGTTCTAACAACATGGCTATATTATCCCCGAAGGAGAAGATAACTGGCTACATCACTGTCATTCCAGTTACAGTGTTACAGTACCTCACGGTCGTGGTGGCGGTGGGCTTGTGAGGGCTCCTGTGGGATGCTGGGACATGTCACCGGGCCCGGGACAGGACGGCTGCTGCTCCCTCCCCCACAGACACAGCGGACGGAGGTGGAAAGAGTGATGACAAAGAGAGAGAGGGAGAGAGACAGTATGCTCTCACCCTCACATTCAGCAGCAGCAGCGGGATACACTGTCTTCTCTCTCCGTCTCTCTGATTCTCTGTTATCACTGTCTCTTTAGTTTTCCCACTCAGTCCCGTTTTGCACTGAGTCTGTTTTTCTCTGCTTCCCCCCTTCTCTCTGCCTCTGTGCCTGTGCTGCTTCCTGGATTAGGCCGGTTTTCTGTACACATAACAATCCCTTTAAATCCCTATGACTGGTCTGGAGTGTACCACGTGGTGCTAAGGGGTGTGAGGTGGGCTGCACCACTTCATGTGCTGTAGAATGGAGGAGGCTGGGTTTCTCTCAGCACTCCCCCTCCACTGTCTCCAGCTCTCTCCCCCTCCCCCTCACAGTATTACTGCATGCTGTGTGTGTGTTAATGTGTGATGTAGCTTAAATTATATGAAAGTGGTTTGTTTCTTTGTGTTCTTTAAAATCATGAGTATTTCATTTAGTCTGCATTAATAGAAAGTTGCCTATAGTGCCTGAAGATACACATAGTTTATACTGTTATTGTTCGTTTTAATGCGTGTTTGTTTTTTGCAAATGTGAACAGTGAACACCTTTGAGCATTTAGCCTACTCAACAAAGTGTAGACTAATGCAGTTCTATGATGTAATGAGAGTGAGTACACTACATTAGCATGTGTGAATTAGTATCATATAGTCCTCCCTGACAGCAGACAACTCTCTGCTCTAATGCAGCATGTAAGGGGCCAGGCAGGGGGAAGAGGGGTTTTCCTGCTTCCTTCCTCACATGACTGCTGTTAAAGGGAAGCCTGTTTCTTCCAGTGAGTCAGGCTTGGTCGTCCCTCCCTAGGAGACTGCTGGAACTCCGTAGGAGTAGTTGTATTATTATTATTTACCTCTCTATTCTTACCGTTTCTTATCTCTTTGTATTCTCAATCCCTCATTCTTTGACTCTTCTCTATTTCTTCAGGAAAGTCTGAGAGAAAAAGCATGTAGTGCAACCTTCTCAGAATGAGAAGCTGAGGACTAAGTGGGGGAGTGGAAATGACAAGAGGGAAATTCCCCTCATAGCAGAGAATGAAGACACAGGATCACAGTCCCCCCACAGATAAGCATATAGCCGACACCAGGGGTGTCAAACTCATTTTGCTCAGCGGGCCATATGCGGTCTTCGGCGAAGTCCGGAGGGCCGCACTTAAAATTGGTTATATTTCCTCGCCGTCAAAAAATAAAAAGTCCTCTATACATCGCTTTTGGAATTTTCGATGCTCCTTGACTGTCTAGTTTCCGTTTTGAAGACTGTTAGCAATCTGGACAGAGTAAAGAGACTAGAAATGTAGGTCATTGTCATTTCTACACCATTTCTATTTGGTTTTAGTCATGTCAATTGAGAATTTTTCCCCAGGGGAAAAAATATTTAAAGAAAGGCTTACTCAAACCACCTTGCGGCTCGAATTGATGGGACTCGCGGGCCATTTGACAACCCTGATATAGACCCAGGCACAGCCTAGACACACACCACAGCTAGACAAGAGTCAGATTCCTGACGGTTCCTGTTTTGTCTGCAAAACCAGCACACATAAATAGACATAATTACACAGGAGTTGACCTAACCTTCACTGAGTGGCTTGTTCTACTATCTGAATGGCTACAGCAGTTGAGTCATTTTCTGTCTGGCCGGAACCCAAACACTCACTGTATCCTCCAGGTCAGTCATGTCCTAATAAAATGACATCCCTAAAAGGCAGTGACTGGCCTTTCCAAGTGAAATCATGTTCTTCTGGGCGTTACAAGGGTAGGACGACCCAAATCTGTCTTGACTTCTGCAGTGTAATGTAATACAATATAGTCTTCAATCTGATTACTGTGAGATTGGTTTCATACTGGTTGCTAAATCAACAGATTACTCGGTTTTATCTTATTACTCTTGATACAATGAAAGATTTTTATGAGCTCTGATGCACTGTGAGATAAGACATTAAGGGCTCTGACAAAGTTGACAGTACTGGAAATGTTCCGTTTTCTAAACTAAAACATGATACTTCACCCAACCCCCTTTACAACCCTCCACTGAAAACATCTGGTTAACGGTAAACCTCACTCCAGAATGGACCAGATGTTAACTGAAAACCTCACTCCAGAATGGACCAGATGTTAACTGAAAACCTCACTCCAGAATGGACCAGATGTTAACTGAAAAAGGAAGAAAGCTGAACTAGATATTCCTGTACTCAAACTTTCAGACATTTGAAAACACACACACACACACACATGCAAAAGCCGCCTCTCCCACTGTACTGGTCTACAGTTAACATCTGGTACATTCTGGAGTGTGGTTTTCTGTTAACATCTGGTCCATTCTGGGAGCCCAAGGGATACCGGGATACAGTCCATCCCCCCCCCAGCTGTGCACTTAGCGGGCGGAGCTTCTCATGCAATAGAGCTTGCTAGTTTGTAGTCCTAAAAAACTAAAATGAGTTCCTATGTTTAGGGATACCACATCTTATTTCTCCATAAATTCTTTTTAATGCTTGGTGCAGAAAATGCACCATAACAGAACAAAACACAGTATTTCCGTTAGTCTAAACCCCCAAAAAGAGAGTACGCACTAGGAAGCAAAGCATCCCATCTCATCCCACTGAGAAAAAAAGATGCTCAAAGAGGGTAGCTACATGATGGTTGAGTGACAGAGCAGGCCTTTAGTGGCTGGAAGTCACTAAGTTTGTGTCATTGTTGACATTAGCCCTAGATAATGTTACATAACTGGGAGGATAGGAACAGAGAATACAAAGAGAGAACGACAGAAATAACACTGAGGAGCAGAGCAAAGAGGCAATTACACTGTAACAGAACAACGCTGAGACTCTTCACTTTAAAAGTATGCCAAACAGTCGGTTTGTCTCTGAACCATTGATTGCAAAGTGAAAAACCATACAACTCTACGAACAAGGACTACTTTTAACAATTTCTACAGAAAATTTTACAAAAACAAATCGTCTCAAAATAACAGTGCAGGCATAAAGTTTGGTAACAGAATGACTGTTTTTTTTGTGGCCACAAATTAATATTCAAAGATGTCTGCTGAAAGATTGGGGTGTCCGCTATGACATGACGACTTCAGCTTCAAAACATCCATTTGAGTTATTGAACTACAGTAATTGAAGTGGATTTATACCCAGGTAACAGAATGATGGTAACAAAATAATATTATAATTATTATGCTGCTGAAAAATGAGCTCCTGTATATATTGAGATTTAAATGTTTTTTTAGAGTGAAGTACATCGAAAAAATCAAGAGAAAACTGCCAGACTCAATAGAAGACAAAACAAGGAACAAACCAAAAAGACAGGCTTTTGAAGAAGTAACTATTTTTCATAAAATTGTACAGTTATCTTAGCTAGCTGAATTGCTAGCTGAATTGTTTACTTGTTGCTAAGCAGTTGCTAGGGACTCTCCTGGAAGAAGCTAGCTAGCTTACAAATAATAACAACAAAAAATATCTAGTTAACAGAAGGAAGACAAAATAAGGACAGAAGAAAAAGGAAAAGAAAAAGGACAACAAAGTGAAACCTCTAAAGAAACAAGAGACCATAATACAAGAAACAGCACTATAGAGAGATAGAACAACAACGCAGCCACTGCCAGCTAGCCTACTTCAGCAGTACTGTATCATTTGAATTATTTTAGTCAATAAGATTCCTGCTACGTAAGCTTAACTTTCTGAACATTCGAGACGTGTAGTCCACTTGTCATTCCAATCTCCTTTGCATTAGCGTAGCCTCTTCTGTAGCCTGTCAACTATGTGTCTGTCTATCCCTGTTCTCTCCTCTCTGCACAGACCATACAAACGCTCCACACCGCGTGGCCGCGGCCACTCTAATCTGGTGGTCCCAGCGCGCACGACCCACGTGGAGTTCCAGGTCTCCGGTAGCCTCTGGAACTGCCGATCTGCGGCCAACAAGGCAGAGTTCATCTCAGCCTATGCCTCCCTCCAGTCCCTCGACTTCTTGGCACTGACGGAAACATGGATCACCACAGATAACACTGCTACTCCTACTGCTCTCTCTTCGTCCGCCCACGTGTTCTCGCACACCCCGAGAGCTTCTGGTCAGCGGGGTGGTGGCACCGGGATCCTCATCTCTCCCAAGTGGTCATTCTCTCTTTCTCCCCTTACCCATCTGTCTATCGCCTCCTTTGAATTCCATGCTGTCACAGTTACCAGCCCTTTCAAGTCAGTCCTCCTCCCAGAGCGCTAAGAACCTTGGCGTGATCCTGGACAACACCCTGTCGTTCTCAACTAACATCAAGGCGGTGGCCCGTTCCTGTAGGTTCATGCTCTACAACATCCGCAGAGTACGACCCTGCCTCACACAGGAAGCGGCGCAGGTCCTAATCCAGGCACTTGTCATCTCCCGTCTGGATTACTGCAACTCGCTGTTGGCTGGGCTCCCTGCCTGTGCCATTAAACCCCTACAACTCATCCAGAACGCCGCAGCCCGTCTGGTGTTCAACCTTCCCAAGTTCTCTCACGTCACCCCGCTCCTCCGCTCTCTCCACTGGCTTCCAGTTGAAGCTCGCATCCGCTACAAGACCATGGTGCTTGCCTACGGAGCTGTGAGGGGAACGGCACCTCAGTACCTCCAGGCTCTGATCAGGCCCTACACCCAAACAAGGGCACTGCGTTCATCCACCTCTGGCCTGCTCGCCTCCCTACCACTGAGGAAGTACAGTTCCCGCGCAGCCCAGTCAAAACTGTTCGCTGCTCTGGCCCCCAATGGTGGAACAAACTCCCTCACGACGCCAGGACAGCGGAGTCAATCACCACCTTCCGGAGACACCTGAAACCCCACCTCTTTCAGGAATACCTAGGATAGGATAAAGTAATCCTTCTCACCCCCCTTAAAAGATTTAGATGCACTATTGTAAAGTGGCTGTTCCACTGGATGTCTTAAGGTGAACGCACCAATTTGTAAGTCGCTCTGGATAAGAGCGTCTGCTAAATGACTTAAATGTAAATGTAAATGTAAAATGACATCATGGGTCCCTGATCTGTACTATACAAAAATGCATAATTATACATGTCATTCTCTTCATGGTGACGTATCCTGAATAGGTACACAACTTATATCCTCCTTTGCTTGTTTGGGTATTATTCTACACACTTATTCCAATGAGCTCCGGCCCCAAACAAAACCCAATTTGGTTGGTCGGACCGGACCAAACCTGTTCCAATCATAGACGTATATGTTTCACAACTTTGGAAATCACGGTACACCACAGTAGACCACAGCACGGTACAGCTCAGCACAGTAGAGTTCAGTACAGCACAGTATAGTTCAGTAGAGTTCAGTACAGTACACTAAATTGGACTGTACTCTATTGTGCTCTACTGTACTAAACTCTATAGTAATGTACTGTATAGTACTGACCTATACTCTACTTTTCTTTACTGTACTGTGCTTTCCAAACTTGTGAAACAAACGCCCATGATTGGTTCAGATTTGAACTGACCAAGTTTCAACTACTTTTCAACGTCCATGGATGTCCCGTGTCGGTCGGTGCTCGGTGGGTAAGAGGGCTGGTTTCAGTAAATGGAAAGAGGGGGCTCATGGGTAGTTGGTAGTAAGAGCTGGGAGGTGACAATAACTGGAGAGAGAAGAGAGAGAGGAAGGGGTTGTCCAGACTGTTTTCACACTCTTGCTTTTACCAGAAAGAGAAAGAAAACATACATGAGCTGGACCTGACACCATGATGACCTCTGGAGATATAAAGAGATCTGTCCTTAGAGATGACCAGAGAAACACTGTGCTGCAGAACACCATTTGTTTATCAACCCTGGTCCAGGACGACTAATTTGGATGCTGATTTTTATTTAAGCCAGTCATCTAGTGTAAGCTGATTGAATGAGTTCAACTTTAGACAGTAGACATGGGTATGATGAAATACAGAGTGGGGAAAAATCTAACAAGAACTTGTTCAATCTTCTTTCTCATGTGAAAAAAAATTAGTAGAAATTGAAACAAATGAAAAAACAACCAAATCTTGTTAGCTCCGGTCTGATATCTCACCATTCACCCCAGCATGATGCTCCGTATCTCTATGAGAGCTCATCCCTGAAAGGGTTCTCAAAACATTCCGTCCACACATACCCTAAAATCCCACGCTCACTGTCCCAAGGCTACCAGAGTCTCTGCTCCTCTTCTCCCTCCCATCTCTGATAACCTAGCCCTAACTTCACCACTCACCAGCCTCTCTGCTTATCAGCACAGCTCTCACAGTATCTGAATATAGCAAAGAGGGAGCCCAGAACCAGTGTCACTTTACACATAACATACACTGTGCCACAGCTATTTCTTCAGGGATTTAACCATTCAGCTAAGCCGGCTATCTTGAGGTCAACGTCCCATTCCCCTGAAGCCGGCAGGATCATTCCTGAGAGGGGGTGTGAACTCCTCCTCACCTCCACTAGGAGGGCAGGGGGGGGGGTCTTTCAGAGGCTCTCCCATGATGGATGGTGTTTAAGGGGCAGCTCAGTCTACTTGGGTGCACTGGTTGGGCAGACAGACTAGAGCAGTACAAAACCACACACACACACACACGTTGGAAGGAAAGACAAACAGGAAACACCTATATTTATAATTGTCACTCATGTACTGTAAATATTAGGCTTGACCCCGATTAGTCGACTGGTCGAATGTTCGGAGATTAGGCTGATGGTCGACCGAGATCGTTTTAGTTGAGCAGTAACAAATATTTGCGCCCATCTCAGTGAATTTATCCATCGCAGAGGCCTAGACTAAAAGCCCATTTCGGCTTGATCTAAAAATGTGGTAGGAGGCTCTATATGGAGGGTGTGATGCAATAGCAGAGCCTCCAGAGGCATGCAGAGGCCAAATCGAGCTCTGTACCACATCACCATGCCTCTCCTGAATTTTTAAACAATGCAGAGGGCTCTGTATAGTTCCACAATGACATGATTAGTTGACGGTAGGTGGGGGCGGTACATCCTGTATAAACTTGGTGGGGGCGGTACATCCTGTATAATCCTGCACTGCTCCGTGAAGCACAAGAAGTATGAATGTCCCGACTTCTGAGGCCATATCACCGTAAATGCTGCATGGTCAATGCAGATGTCGGATTGACCAGGCACCCAGATGCACAATGCATTTCTCTCTCCAGAATGAACACTCTCCCGACAATTTTGTGCACATTCATTATTTCATAACATCATTGTGTGAAATATTTGCCTTTGATTGTTAGTGTCTATCCCCATTACATATATCACCAGTAGTACATTTACCGTTAATTCCTATAATTCCTAATCTACGATGTTTGTTACTTTGGTTACAGTAATTTCTGTTAATGCATTCACTATTATTATTCCAGTCTTCCTCTTCTCATTCTCTGAGTGGACACATTGTTTTCAGAATCCGCAACCTATGCTACACTTGTGAGAAACAAGTTTTGGTTTGTTTCACTCCATTTATGAGTTTTGTAAATGTAGTCTTTGTCTTTTGTTTGGAGCGCTTCTGTCAATGTTGAGTAAGGACGCGCACGCATAGAAGTAGGCCTATAGGCTACCTGGCCTGATTATACATAGAAGTAGGCCTATAGACTACCTGGCCTGATTATACATAGTAGGCCTATAGGCTACCTGGCCTGATTGTACATAGAAGTAGGCCTATAGGCTACCTGGCCTGATTGTACATAGAAGTAGGCCTATAGGCTACCTGGCCTGATTGTACATAGAAGTAGGCCTATAGGCTACCTGGCCTGATTGTACATAGTAGGCCTATAGGCTACCTGGCCTGATTGTACATAGAAGGCCTATAGGCTACCTGGCCTGATTGTACATATAAGTAGGCCTATAGGCTACCTGGCCTGATTGTACATATAAGTAGGCCTATAGGCTACCTGGCCTGATTGTACATATAAGTAGGCCTATAGGCTACCTGGCCTGATTATACATAGAAGTAGGCCTATAGGCTACCTGGCCTGATTGTACATAGAAGTAGGCCTATAGGCTACCTGGCCTGATTGTACATAGAAGGCCTCTATAGGCTACCTGGCCTGATTGTACATATAAGTAGACCTATAGGCTACCTGGCCTGATTGTACATAGTAGGCCTATAGGCTACCTGGCCTGATTGTACATAGTAGGCCTATACACTACCTGGCCTGATTGTACATAGAAGTAGGCCTATAGACTACCTGGCCTGATTGTACATATAAGTAGGCCTATAGGCTACCTGGCCTGATTATACATAGAATTAGGCCTATAGGCTACCTGGCCTGATTGTACATAGAAGTAGGCCTATAGGCTACCTGGCCTGATTGTACATATAAGTAGGCCTATAGACTACCTGGCCTGATTGTATATATAAGTAGGCATATAGGCTACCTGGCCTGATTATACATAGAAGTAGGCCTATAGGCTACGTGGCCTGATTGTACATATAAGTAGGCCTATAGGCTTCCTGACCTGATTGTACATAGTAGGCCTATAGACTACCTGGCCTGATTGTACATAGTAGGCCTATAGGCTACCTGGCCTGATTGTACATAGAAGTAGGCCTATAGGCTACGTGGCCTGATTGTACATATAAGTAGGCCTATAGGCTTCCTGACCTGATTGTACATAGTAGGCCTATAGACTACCTGGCCTGATTATACATAGTAGGCCTATAGGCTACCTGGCCTAATTGTACATAGAAGTAGGCCTATAGGCTACCTGGCCTGCACGCAAATGTAGGAATATAAATGGGCCCATTTGGGGATCTGATAGTATTTCTGATTGGCTTAATGCAGCACCACTAATGACTTGTGGAGCGTCTCAAATTAAGATTTTCTTCACCTCAAACAGGGAGCAAACAAAGTCTGTTTTTACATCCACTGAGAATTACAATAGTTCCTCAAATGTATTTGAAAAAGCTTTCCAGCTCTCCCCCTTTTGATAACCACTCAATGTGAAAGGGAAAAATGTAAAGCTCTGATCCAGTAGAAACGTCATAAAATAGGCCTACCTGATTATTTCTTATCAGTGCTTGACTTTTAGGTTCCAGTACTCATTTTGGGCATTGGTACTGTTTATAAACTCAGCAAAAAAAGAATTGTCCCTTTTTCAGGACCCTGTCTTTCAAAGATAATTTGTAAAAATCCAAATAACTTCACTGATCATCTTTGTAAAGGGTTTAAACACTGTTCCCCATGCTTGTTCAATGACCCATAAACAATTAATGAATATGCACCTGTGGAATGGCCATTAAGACACTAACAGCTTACAGACGGTAGGCAATTAAGGTCACAGTTATGAAAACTTAGGAGACTAAAGAGGCCTTTCTACTGACTGAAAAACACCAAAAGAAAGATGCCCAGGGTCCCTGCTCAACTGCGTGAACGTGCCTTAGGCATGCTGCAAGGAGTCATGAGGACTGCAGATGTGGCCAGGGCAATAAATTGCAATGTCTGTTCTGTGAGACGCCTAAGAAAGCGCTACAGGGAGACAGAACGTACAGCTGATCGTCCTCGCTGTGGCAGACCACATGGTGCAACACCTGCACAGGATCAGTACATCCGAACATCACACCTGCGGGACAGGTACAGGATGCCAACAACAACTGCCCGAGTTACACCAGGAACGCACAATCCCTCCATCAGTGCTCAGACTGTCCGCAATAGGCTGAGAGAGGCTGGACTGAGGGCTGTTGTAGGCCTGTTGTAAGGTAGGACCTCACCAGACATCACCGGCAACAACGTCACCTATGGGCACAAACCCACCGTCGCTGGACCAGACAGGACTGGCAAAAAGTGCTCTTCACTGACAAAGTCCGATGGTCGTATTCGCGTTTATTGTCAAAGGAATGAGCGTTACACCGAGGCCTGTACTCTGGAGCGGGATCGATTTGGAGGTGGAGGGTCCGTCATGGTCTGGGGCGGTGTGTCACAGCATCATCGGACTGAGCTTGTTGTCATTGCAGGCAATCTCAACGCTGTGCATTACAGGGAAGACATCCTCCTCCTTCATGTGGTACCCTTCCTGCAGGCTCATCCTGACATGACCCTCCAGCATGACAATGCCACCAGCCATACTGCTCGTTCTGCGCGGGATTTCCTGCAAGACGGGAATGTCAGTGTTCTGTCATGGCCAGCGAAGAGCCCGGACCTCAATCCCATTGAGCATGTCTGGGACCTGTTGGATCGGAGAGTGAGGGCTAGGGCCATTCCCCCCAGAAATGTCCCGGAACTTGCAGGTGCCTTGGTGGCAGAGTGGGGTAACATCTCACAGCAAGAACTGGCAAATCTGGTGCAGTCCATGAGGAGGAGATGCACTGCAGTACTTAATGCAGCTGGTGCCCACACCAGATACTGACTGTTACTTTTAATTTTGACCCCTCCTTTCTTCAGGGACACATTATTCCATTTCTGTTAGTCACATGTCTGTGGAACTTGTTCAGTTTATGTCTCAGTTGTTGAATTTATTTTTTGCTGAGTGTATTTATGTGCAGGAGCTACACAATAATTTGTAGCTATTATTCTATAAGAGGAACAGGAGCTCAAGCAGTAGAACATTTGAGGTGCCGGTACTCAGCTCCGGTGAGTTCCTCCCGAAGTCAAACACTGCTTCTTATCCTTTGCGCGAATAGCCTACAGCTGTGTCTGTCCCAAGCTCACTGGGGTGGAAACTCTGAGGGCCTGTCATGCCAAATAGTGTCCCCGTGTCAAAATGTGCCCCCCCCCAAATGCCCTTAACTAGGTGTCTTCGCTAGACAGACACAGAGAGAGGGGGGAGGGGAAGAAAGTGAGAAAGAATGTTTAAAGTGAGAGAGGGAGAGAGAGGTGGGAAGAGAGTGGAAGACAGACAGACAGAGAGAGCTGGAGAGAGAGGTGGGAAGAGAGTGGAAGACAGACAGAGAGAGCTGGAGAGAGAGGTGGGAAGAGAGTGGAAGACAGACAGATAGAGCTGGAGAGAGAGGTGGGAAGAGAGTGGAAGACAGACAGATAGAGCTGGAGAGAGAGGTGGGAAGAGAGTGGAAGACAGACAGAGAGAGCTGGTTAGAGAGGTGGGAAGAGAGTGGAAGACAGACAGATAGAGCTGGAGAGAGAGGTGGGAAGAGAGTGGAAGACAGACAGAGAGAGAGAGCTGGAGAGAAAGGTGGGAAGAGAGTGGAAGACAGACAGAGAGAGAGAGCTGGAGAGAAAGGTGGGAAGAGAGTGGAAGACAGACAGATAGAGAGAGCTGGAGAGAGAGGTGGGAAGAGAGTGGAAGACAGACAGAGAGAGCTGGAGAGAGAGGTGGGAAGAGAGTGGAAGACAGACAGAGAGAGCTGGAGAGAGAGGTGGGAAGAGAGTGGAAGACAGACAGATAGAGCTGGAGAGAGAGGTGGGAGAGTGGAAGACAGACAGATAGAGCTGGAGAGAGAGGTGGGAAGAGAGTGGAAGACAGACAGAGAGAGCTGGTTAGAGAGGTGGGAAGAGAGTGGAAGACAGACAGATAGAGCTGGAGAGAGAGGTGGGAAGAGAGTGGAAGACAGACAGAGAGAGCTGGAGAGAGAGGTGGGAAGACAGTGGAAGACAGACAGAGAGAGAGAGCTGGAGAGAAAGGTGGGAAGAGAGTGGAAGACAGACAGATAGAGAGAGCTGGAGAGAGAGGTGGGAAGAGAGTGGAAGACAGACAGAGAGAGCTGGAGAGAGAGGTGGGAAGAGAGTGGAAGACAGACAGAGAGAGCTGGAGAGAGAGGTGGGAAGAGAGTGGAAGACAGACAGATAGAGCTGGAGAGAGAGGTGGGAAGAGAGTGGAAGACAGACAGATAGAGTTGGAGAGAGGTGGGAAGAGAGTGGAAGACAGACAGACAGAGAGCTGGAGAGAGAGGTGGGAAGAGAGTGGAAGACAGACAGACAGAGAGCTGGAGAGAGAGGTGGGAAGAGAGTGGAAGACAGACAGACAGAGAGCTGGAGAGAGAGGTGGGAAGAGAGTGGAAGACAGACAGATAGAGCTGGAGAGAGAGGTGGGAAGAGAGTTGAAGACAGACAGATAGAGCTGGAGAGAGAGGTGGGAAGAGAGTTGAAGACAGACAAAGAGAGCTGGAGAGAGAGGTGGGAAGAGAGTGGAAGACAGACAGAGAGAGCTGGAGAGAGAGGTGGGAAGAGAGTGGAAGACAGACAGACAGAGAGAGCTGGAGAGAGAGGTGGGAAGAGAGTGGAAGACAGACAGACAGAGAGAGCTGGAGAGAGAGGTGGGAAGAGAGTGGAAGACAGACAGACAGAGAGAGCTGGAGAGAGAGGTGGGAAGAGAGTGGAAGACAGACAGACAGAGAGCTGGAGAGAGAGGTGGGAAGAGAGTTGAAGACAGACAAAGAGAGCTGGAGAGAGAGGTGGGAAGAGAGTGGAAGACAGACAGAGAGAGCTGGAGAGAGAGGTGGGAAGAGAGTGGAAGACAGACAGACAGAGAGAGCTGGAGAGAGAGGTGGGAAGAGAGTGGAAGACAGACAGATAGAGAGAGCTGGAGAGAGAGAAACAAAGAGAGAAAGACAGCAGTGCAAATGTACTTAGACTTGAGTATTTCAACAACTCTTCTCTTCCAACTTGTTAGGCAATCATTTGTACTTATGGGGGAAGGATGGCCAGCCACAAAGGAGGGTGATTTTTTTTACTAAGGAAGAGAAAGAGGTAGTGCTGACTGAGATGCATGCTGGCCAAGTCGGAGCGAAACGCATGATTGCCAAATAAATCTAAGTTTCTTCTGACAGAGAATTATCAAGGTGGACAGCTGGGCGAGTGAAATAACCTTTTGTTTATCAATCACATTCTATCTGAAATTATTACGATTTCAATGAATGTCATATCAGAGAGCACACAATGTTTCAATTTGTCACTTTTTGCTTAAAAAGGTCAGTACCCTGACTAGCTTGCCAGACGTTTGAGAGGGCAAAGACTGTGGCATCGGAGTTGAAGCCCATCAAAGTGGTTTCACCATGGTGTATGATCGGTAAGCGTCCCAATTCAAATTTTGCCCTGATAAGTTGTTTTGTAATGGTTGCTTTATTTGACCACAGCAGAGTTCAATATCATAGATTGTGTAAGTGTGTGTGTGTGTCAGTATCCTTACAAATATGAAAATGTGCATACTGTAAGACAGATACGGGTAAGAATAACGTAATCTTCTCTCTAACACTTTAAATGTTAGAGGTGGATCTCATCGGACCCTTCACAAAATCCAGGAATGGCAACAGCTGCTGTCTGACGGGAACCAATCACTTTATCAAGTGGGTGGAGGCAAAACCCATTAAGGTCCGTAAAAGGAAGAGTACATGCATAACTCTAAATTCCCGTCTGTAACCCATTAAAAAGGGTGCTTGGAACCAAAAATATATTTTTTGTTTTGTATGATACCCATCAAGGACGAGACTGGCGAGGCCACCTCCAAGGCTATGAACATCAACAACCACGGTTCTCCTGAGGTCATCTTGAGTGACCGAGGTCATGAAAGCTGGAACAAGGTACGGATGTTATAAGTTATATTCTGTCACCAATTGTTTGTTCGATTTATTTTTTACAATTTGTTTTTGTTTGTCCACGGTACATAATGAGACATATTTCAATATCTTACATCGTCAATAGATAGTAATTATAAAGGTCATTCTTTTTGCACACAACAACAGCATCCAGGCCTCCACTGAGTACGGACGGAAGCCGCAGCTGTTGACTGAGGTAAACAATGCAATTGGTTTGGAAGAAGGACAAAAGGAAGGAGAGGCCTGGGAAACCTCGCTGCTCTTTCGCTCCTAGCTGGGGTCACCATCTGTTAAGGTGAATATAAGAAATCTCAGATAATAACTATTTGCACAAAAAATAACCTGAAGCTAGTTTTAGTTTCCCTAACATTGATATTTTTCTCTGTGTCTTCCTAGGGTTACCTCAGTGGAAGCAAACAATCTTCTCCAGTTGGAGTGTTTGCTTGTTTACGTCTCTGTCTCCTACCCTGTTCCCTTTAACTCTGCTCCTGTTCTCCAGGACCTAGGGGTTCTGCCCAGCATCCAGACATGGATCCACCTGACTCATTACCTGTCCTCATTACCAATCACCCTTCAACGTTTCATTACATCATCTACAGCTACTGTTATTGTCATTATCTGCTAAGAACCTTTTCTTGCTCTAACATACTGGGCACATAATTATGTGAGATACACAAATTAACTAAACACATTAGCACTGCAAACACTCAGAACAAAGAGAGCAGTGCTTGGATTTTGCAGTCTCCCTCTTCAAGTCCACCTTCTGAAACTGGCTGCCTGTTGAGAACAAGTGACAGGCAGAAACCTCCACCCACACAGCAACCACCTCGTCAATATTCCACACACCAGAATTTTATGATTGCCATGTGTGTTCAAAAATAAATAAATAAATATATATATTAAATGACACAACTGTTTCAAAAAAGAACGTTTATGTATTAAAATCTTACATTTTGTCAGGTTGGTTTTCACAGCTGTTTCACAAGGTGTTCATTATTGTATGTTTTAAGGTTTCATTTGATGGTATGTATTTGTTACACATTATTGTTGTATAATAGGACCTACAATAAATACATATATTTAACCACAAGTGTGTACTAATGAGCTACATGAGATGATTATGATATATATATTAAGGACTAGGGAAACAAGGGAAGGGCAGGTTAAATAAAAACATGACAGCCAGACAAGCCAGTGTATTTATAAAATGGATTTGCATATGAAAGGAGTGGAAATGAGCTGACTTGGTGATCTGTAAGGTAAGTACCTTTAATGTGTCAAGCACGTTTTCTTTGCCATTTCCGAAAAACGTAGCAATGTTTAAGACATGTATTTCATGTTGTAATGTTAACAAGGTACCACAAGTAGTTCAAATTAATGTTTTCATTTAATATTATTATTTTATTATTATTTGTTGGCTTTATGTAGGCTATTTTTACATAGTTGGTAATGGCAAAATAAGTTACTTTTTAGGTTTGTATCATTTTCATTTAGATTTGGATAGAATGTTGTTTAACCACATGACAAGGATTTTGAGATACGAAGACATTATTATAAATTAAATTGTTTCACGAAAATGTACATATGAAAACCATAACTGGCATGCAGATCGGTAGAAATGGTAAGAGAAACTGGCCTGCAACGTGAGAAAGACTACACGACGAGTCGGCAACCTATTACAGGCAACTTCAGGAGAGTAATGGCAGAATCTGTGAAAGCCAGCAGGAGCAGAATATTTCAGTCAGGTTCTCTGGCGCCCTCAAGGCATGTCTTATTTCATCAAACCGTAAACTTAAAAGCATCAGACAAGCTCAATGCATATAGTTTATTTGATTAAAACACATAGGGTGTGTCTATACGGGAAAATACACGAAAAATGTTGACCAATCAATTGGTCGAAAGAACAGACAACTTTCTGCCGAACAAGATGTTTTTTAGTCGGGGACAGCCGTCGTAAATATACACATTCACACTGAGCCACAGACCTGTGTTATAAAGATTCTGACTCTCCACACAGAGCACTGTCTGATATATGACCCTGACTACAGCTGCCCTGGGCTTGCAGGAATGTTCAGTTTATTCAGTGAGCAGAGTGAGGATCACTAAACTGTGATATCCCACCCCTGTGTGAGTCAGTGCACAAAAGTGAGAGAATGGGTGAGTAACTGAGCGAGTGAGCGATTGAGTCAGGGGGGGATATTTTTGGTGGCATATCAGCCCAATACCAGCTGACAGAGATATACCAGCACTCATATCAATGGGATTAACTGGAACCTCGTTAGGAGCGGTGGCCACAGCCCAGCCCCTAGGCCCGAGGCGAGCAGCATGCTTAACTGTACCACAACCATGAAATACAACCCATCATAAACACAGACCGTCAGCCTGCAAACCACCCCATTGGGTAGAGAGGGTCCAATGGCCATCCAGTGGGGTGTGGATTAGGTGCAGTAGTTGACTCAGACTGTATGGAAGGGGTGGAAGAGGGGGCCTATCTGGTTACCCCCGGCAACATTTCCACCTGCCATGATGGTAACCCTTGGAGCTTTGTTCCTGGTTATTCCAAATCCTCTGTTACCTCTGAACTATTCTTAGAAGTAGAGAGCTCTGGAATTTTCCATCTTAACACAGAGAAGATGCAACTTTCTGCTCAGGCCCTAGTTGAAATTGATGGTTAGAGATAAGACACATTACTTTGTCAAAGACTCCCTCTAGTGGTTAAAATAGAGAGAAGCATCTGTTTGCTCAGAGTTTATTTTTTATTTATTTTTTTACCTTTAACTAGGCAGGCAAGTCAAAGTGGAAGAGGCAAACCAAGAGGCTCCACTTCTGTCAAAATCAGTCCACACAAGAATCAAACCAAGTGGGGATTTGGCCAACTATTTCCTTTGTTGTCAATTTGCTAAATGAGAATTATTTGATGGAATATAAGTTCCCTTTAGGGGCCTTTTGGCAAACTCCAAGCAGGCTGTCATGTGCCTTTTACTGGTTTCCGTCTGGCCACTACCATAAAGGCCTGATTGGTGGAGTGCTGCAGAGATGGTTGTTCTTCTGGCAGTTTCTCCCACTTCCACAAAGGAACTCTGGAGCTCTGTCGGATTCTTGGTCACTTCCCTGACCTAGGCCCTTCTCCCCCGATTGCTCAGTATGGCCGGGCGGCCAGCTCTAGGAAGTCTTGGTGGTTCCAAACTTCTTCTGTTTAAGAATGATGGAGGCCCCTATGTTCTTGACCTTCAATGCTGCAGAAATGTTTGGGTATCCTTCCCCATATCTGTGCCTCAACACAATCCTGTCTCTGAGCTCTACGGACAATTCCTTTGACCTCATGGCTTGGTTTTTGCTCTGACATGCACTGTCAACTGTGGGACCTTATATAGACAGGTGTGTGCCTTTCCAAATTATGTCCAATCAAATGAATATACCACAGGTGGATTCCAAGTTGTAGAAACATCAAGGATGAACAATGGGAAACAGGATGCACCGGAGCTCAATTTCAATTCTCATAGCAAAGGGTCTGAATACTTATATAAATGTGGTATCTGTTTTTTATTTTTAATACATTTGCAAAAATGTCCCCAAAACGTTTTGTTTTGTCATTATGGGGTATTGTGTGTAGATTGATGAGGAAATATTTGTATTTAATCAATTTTAGAATAAGGCTGTAACAAATTGTGGGAAAAGGGAAGGGGTCTGAATCCTTTCCGAATGCACCGTTCAGATATGTGTAATTGAAGTTGTTTATTGAAGTTGTTTATGTTATGTTTATGTTCTATCTGACATCCTGATATTACCAGGCTCTGACCACTAGATGGGGACAGTTCAATCCAAATCACAAAATAACACATTGGTTTCCTTACCCTGTAAGCAGTTTATGGACAAGGTATGACAGAAATCCATGCTTTGGTTTTATTGTCCAGTTTCAAAATGTAGTTTTTTTGCATTTGTGGCACAAATCCAAGGCAAGTCAATGGTACCGATATTAGCATTTTCACAATTCATGTCCAAATCATTATAAAGTACACTATATACAGTGGGGCAAAAAAGTATTTAGTCAGCCACCAATTGTGCAAATTCTCCCACTTAAAAAGATGAGAGGCCTGTAATTTTCATCATAGGTACACTTCAACTATGACAGACAAAATGAGAACAAAAATCCAGAAAATCACTTTGTAGGATTTTTTATGAATTTATTTGCAAATTATGGTGGAAAATAAGTATTTGGTCACCTACAAACAAGCAAGATTTCTGGCTCTCACAGACCTGTAACTTCTTCTTTAAGAGGCTCCTCTGTCCTCCACTCATTACCTGTATTAATGGCACCTGCTTGAACTTGTTATCAGTATAAAAGACACCTGTCCACAACCTCAAACAGTCACACTCCAAACTCCACTATGGCCGAGACCAAAGAGCTGTCAAAGGACACCAGAAACAAAATTGTAGACCTGCACCAGGTGGGGAAGACTGAATCTTCAATAGGTAAGCAGCTTGGTTTGAAGAAATCAACTGTGGGAGCAATTATTAGGAAATGGAAGACATACAAGACCACTGATCTCACCCCGTGGGGTTAAAATGATCACAAGAACGGTGAGCAAAAATCCCAGAACCACACGGGGGGACCTAGTGAATGACCTGCAGAGAGCTGGGACCAAAGTAACAAAGCCTACCATCAGTAACACACTACGCCGCCAGGGACTCAAATCCTGCAGTGCCAGACGTGTCCCCCTGCTTAAGCCAGTACATGTCCAGGCCCGTCTGAAGTTTGCTAGAGAGCATTTGGATGATCCAGAAGAAGATTAGGAGAATGTCATATGGTCAGATGAAACCAAAATATAACTTTTTGGTAAAAACTCAACTCGTCGTGTTTGGAGGACAAAGAATGCTGAGTTGTATCCAAAGAACACCGTACCAACTGTGAAGCATGGGGGTGGAAACATCATGCTTTGGGGCTGTTTTTCTGCAAAGGGACCAGGACGACTGATCCGTGTAAAGGAAAGAATGAATGGGGCCATGTATCGTGAGATTTTGAGTGAAAACCTCCTTCCATCAGCAAGGGCATTGAAGATGAAACGTGGCTGGGTCTTTCAGCATGACAATGATCCCAAACACACCGCCCGGGCAACAAAGGAGTGGCTTCGTATGAAGCATTTCAAGGTCCTGGAGTGGCCTAGCCAGTCTCCAGATCTCAACCCCATAGAAAATCTTTGGAGGGAGTTGAAAGTCTGTGTTGCCCAGCAACAGCCCCAAAACATCACTACTCTAGAGGAGATCTGCATGGGGGAATGGGCCAAAATACCAGCAACAGTGTGTGAAAACCTTGTGAAGACTTACAGAAAACATTTGACCTCTGTCATTGCCAACAAAGGGTATATAACAAAGTATTGAGATAAACATTTGTTATTGACCAAATACTTATTTTCCACCATAATTTGCCAATAAATTCATTAAAAATCCTACAATGTGATTTTCTGGATTTTTTTAAATGTATTTTGTCTGTCATAGTTGAAGTGTACCTGTGATGAAAATTACAGGCCTCTCTCATCTTTTTAAGTGGGAGAACTTGCACAATTGGTGGCTGACTAAATACTTTTTTGCCCCACTGCATCTCTGAAACTCACTTAGATAATCGCTTTGATGACATGGTGGTAGCAATATATGGTTATAATATCTACGGAAGAGACATTAGTCATATTCCTGTAAAGCTTAGAGAGGATCTCGTGTCAAATGCTGTTGAAGTTAGAGGTCGACCAATTATGATTTTTCAACGCCGATACCGATACAGATTATTGGAGAACCAAAAAAGCCAATACTGATTAAAATCGGCCGATTTTTTACAACTGTATTTGTAATAATGACAATTACAACAATACTGAATTAACACTTATTTTAACTTAATATAATACATCAATAAAATCAATTTAGCCTCAAGTAAGTAATGAAACATGTTCAATTTGGTTTCAATAATGCAAAAACAAAGTGTTGGAGAAGAAAGTAAAAGTGCAATATGTGCTATGTAAGAAAGCTAACGTTTCAGTTCCTTGCTCAGAACATGAGAACATATGAAAGCTGGTGGTTCCTTTTAACATGAGTCTTCAATATTCCCAGGTAAGAAGTTTTAGGTTGTAGTTATTATAGGAATTATAGGACTATTTCCCTCTATACCATTTGTATTTCATTAACCTTTGACTATTGGATGTTCTTATAGGCACTTTAGTATTGCCAGTGTAACAGTATAGCTTCCGTCCCTCTCCTCGCCCCTACCTGGGCTCGAACCAGCAACACAACGACAACAGCCACCATCGAAGCAGCGTTACCCATGTAGAGAAAGGGGAACAACTACTAGAAGGCTCAGAGCGAGTCACGTTTGAAATGTTATTAGCGCACGCTAACTAGCCAGCCATTTCACTTCGGTTACACCAGCCTCATCTCGGGAGTTGATAGGCTTGAAGTCATAAACAGCGCAATGCTTGACGCACAACGAAGAGCTGCTGGCAAAATGCACGAAAGTGCTGTTTGAATGAATGTTTACGCACTTGCTTCTGCCTACCACCGCTCAGTCACATACTTAGATACTTGTGTGCTCAGTCAGATTATATGCAACGCAGGACACGCTAGATAATATCTAGTAATATCATCAACCATGTGTAGTTAACTAGTGATTATGATGATTTTTATAAGATAAATGTAATGCTAGCTAGCAACTTACCTTGGCTTACTGCATTCGCGTAACAGGCAGTCTCTCTGTGGAGTGCAACGAGAGAGAGGCTGGTCGTTATTGCGTTGGACTAGTTAACTGTAAGGTTGCAAGATTGGATCCCTGACAACTTGAAAATCTGTCGTTCTGCCCCTGAACGAGGCAGTTAACCCACCGTTCCTAGGCCGTCATTGAAAATATGAATGTGTTCTTAGCTGACTTGCCTAGTTAAATAAAGGTATACAAATATCTTCTTTTTTTTAAATTGGCAAATCGGCGCCCAAAATTACCGATTGTTATGAAAACTTGAAATCGGACCTAATTAATCGGCCATTCCGATTAATTGGTCGACCTCTAGTTGAAGTAACATGGCTACAGGATCCTGCCTCATTTAAAACATATTCTTGTGGGAAGTTGCTATAGACCACCAAGTGCTAACAGTCAGTATCTGGATAACGTGTGTGAAATCCTTGATAATGTATGTGATATCAACAGAGGTATACCTTCTGGATGACCTAAATATTGACTGGCTTCATCAAGCTGTCCACTCAATAAAAAGCTTCAAACTGTTATCAGTGCCTGCAAACTGGTTCAGGTTATCAGTCAACCTACCTGGGTATTTACAAACAGAACAGGATCCAAATCATCCACTTGTATTAACCATATCCATACGAATGCTGCAGAAATCTGTTCTAAAACAGTATCCACACCCACTAGATAGACATATCTAAGAAAACCAAAGTTCCAAAGACTGGTCCTAAAATAGTGTATAAGTGATCATACAAGAGGTTTTGCAATGATACGTATGTTAAAGATGTGAAAAATATTTGTTGGTCCGATGTGTGTAATGAGGAACATCCTGCCGCTACATTTATGAAATTGCTTCTTCCGGATACTGACAGGCAGCGCCCATAAAGAAACTGAATGTTAAAACGACCAAATCCCCATAGATAGATGATGAATGACAACCTGGATGGTAAATTACTGAGGTTGGTAGAGGAATACATGTCGACTTCTATTAGCCACATCTTCGATCTAAGCCTAAAAGACAGTGTGCCCTCAGGCCTAGAGGGAATCAAAGGTAATTCCGCTGCCCAAAAATAGCAGAGCAGCCTTTAATGGTGCTATGGATTAACATCCTCTTCTTTAATGGAAGCTTCTCTAATACAAATTTGGTTGAGTGTGATGTACCGCAGGGCAGCCAGCTTGGACCATTATTGTTTTCTGTGTTTACTAATAACCTTCCAATGACCTTGAATAAAGCCTGTGTGTCCATGTACGCTGACGACTCAACAGTATACACGCCGGCTCCTACAGTAAAATAAACAACTGACACCCTTAACATTGCACTCCAGTGATTTTTAGAATGGGTAACTAGCAATAGGCTGGTGCTAAATATCACAAAAAGAAAAGCATAATTTTCAATAATGTGCCTATTGAGCAAGTTGAAGAGACTAAATTGCTGGGTGTCACCCTAGATAGCCTGCTATCATGGTCAAAACATAGACTCACTCAATGGTTACTAAAATGGGAAGAGGTCTGTCCATGATAAGGCGCTGCTGTACTTTCTTGATAGCTCAGTCAACCAGACAGGTCCTACAGGTCCTAGTTTTCTTGCACTTGAAACACTGTCCAGTTGTGTGGTCAAGTCAGGTGCAGCAAAGGAGGACATAAGCAAATTGCAGTTGGTCCAAAACAGAGCAGTTCGTATTGAGCTTTGATGTACACAAGGAGCGAATGTCAATGACATGCATGTCAATCTTTCCTGGTTCAAAGTTGAAGAGAGATTGAGTGCATCACTGTTGGTCTTTGTGCAAGGTGTTGAAGGTACCGAACTGACTGTTCAAGCAGTTGGCACACAGTTCAGACACATCTGTATCACACAAGACATGCAACCAGAGGTCTCTTCACAGTCCCCAGGTCCAGAACAGAGGATGGGAAACACACAGTATTACATGGAACTGTCTGCCACCCCAGGTAACTCAGCTAGCAATAAAATCATGTAAAAATAAAATAACACCTTACAGCATGACTGGTACAGCAAAGAGACACACAGACATTTTTATACATTTTGTATTGTATTTTGCATTGTATTATGTATGTGATACGTGATTGGGATACGACTGTGCTATTTGGTTGTCTCGCCTGGCTATCATAATATGAATGCACTAGCTGTGGGTCGCTCTGGATAGGAACTTCTGCTGAATGGCTAAATTGTAATGTAAATGTTGTGCTATGTATGTATATTTATATTATGTATTTATTTGTTGTGTTGTTTCCTGTTTGGAGCCCAGTAAGTGTAGCCACTGCCTCGGCAGCAGCTAATTAGGGATCCTAACAAAATACTAACTAAAGGGCCCCTCGGCCTCCAGCTAGAAATACAAGGTTTGCAGAAGTCCATGAAAAAGGAACCACTCTCAATGGTCTCTTCCTCTCCCAATGTGACTGGACATATTTGTATTTTGAGTGAACGCATCGCAGTAGAGTCAAACCAACCCCTGTGTGACATAGCATCGCTTGTATAAACAGCCAGAGGGGCCATTGTCATGGTGAGGGCTGTGATGATAGGAGATAAAGGGCCCCTATCACTGTGCCCTGTCCAAGCTCACTGGGGGAGATATGGAGGGGCTGGAGGACGTGCTGTCCCACTCCCAGCCAGGCTGTCCTCTGATAAACCATCCTGGCCACACAGAGAGAGGTGTAGGGAGATCAGGGGCCCCCAGCCCGGAAGGCACCATCTTTTTATTTTAATAGCCGCACCATGCCGACACCGCTACAATATTTGAAGGATCATACAATACTTTTTGGGAAACTTAAAGCAAATCATGTTGATAAAGAATCTGCTTAGCTACTTCAGGCTCTCGTGATTGATTCAGTCTATTATTTTGGAAAGTTGCTCTAGATCACCAAGTGCTAACAGTCAGTATCTGGATAATGTGTGTAGAATCCTTGATAATGTATGTGATATCAACAGAGAGGTATACTTTCTGGGTGACCTAAATATTGACTGGCTTCATTCATCAAGCTGTCCGCTCAATAAAAAGTATTAACCATATCCATACGAATGCTGCAGAAATCTGTTCTAAAACAGTATCCACACCCACTAGATAGACATATCTAAGAAAACCAAAGATCCAAAGACTGGTCCTAAAATAGTGTATAAGTGATCATACAAGAGGTTTTGCAATGATACGTATGTTAAAGATGTGAAAAATATTTGTTGGTCCGATGTGTGTAATGAGGAACATCCTGCCGCTGCATTTATGAAATTGCTTCTTCCGGATACTGACAGGCAGCGCCCATAAAGAAACTGAATGTTAAAACGACCAAATCCCCATAGATAGATGATGAATGACAACCTGGATGGTAAATTACTGAGGTTGGTAGAGGAATACATGTCGACTTCTATTAGCCACATCTTCAATCTAAGCCTAAAAGACAGTGTGCCCTCAGGCCTAGAGGGAAGCAAAGGTAATTCTGCTGCACAAAAATAGCAAAGCACCCTTTAATGGTTTAAACAGCAAACCAAATCAGCCTGTTACCGGTGCTTAGCAAACTTCTGAAAAAAATTGTATTCAACCAAATGCAATGTTATTATATAGAATGACTGATGAAGATTGTGGGAGCTGTTTTGTTGGACTCCAGTGC
Organism: Oncorhynchus nerka; assembly: GCF_034236695.1. NCBI lineage: Eukaryota > Metazoa > Chordata > Actinopteri > Salmoniformes > Salmonidae > Oncorhynchus > Oncorhynchus nerka. Next base: position 64,551,881 of record NC_088397.1, on the reverse strand, counting down.
TAGCTTTGATCATAACATATTGATGAAAATACTTAGGTGTTACGGATTAACATCCTCTGCCTTACAATGGATGGACAGTTACCTATCCAATAGAACACAGAGGGTTTTCTTTAATACAAATTTGGTTGAGTGTGATGTACCGCAGGGCAGCCAGCTTGGACCATTATTGTTTTCTGTGTTTACTAATAACCTTCCAATGACCTTGAATAAAGCCTGTGTGTCCATGTACGCTGACGACTCAACAGTATACACGCCGGCTCCTACAGTAAAATAAACAACTGACACCCTTAACATTGCACTCCAGTGATTTTTAGAATGGGTAACTAGCAATAGGCTGGTGCTAAATATCACAAAAAGAAAAGCATAATTTTCAATAATGTGCCTATTGAGCAAGTTGAAGAGACTAAATTGCTGGGTGTCACCCTAGATAGCCTGCTATCATGGTCAAAACATAGACTCACTCAATGGTTACTAAAATGGGAAGAGGTCTGTCCATGATAAGGCGCTGCTGTACTTTCTTGATAGCTCAGTCAACCAGACAGGTCCTACAGGTCCTAGTTTTCTTGCACTTGGAACACTGTCCAGTTGTGTGGTCAAGTCAGGTGCAGCAAAGGAGGACATAAGCAAATTGCAGTTGGTGCAAAACAGAGCAGTTCGTATTGAGCTTTGATGTACACAAGGAGCGAATGTCAATGACATGCATGTCAATCTCTCCTGGTTCAAAGTTGAAGAGAGATTGAGTGCATCACTGTTGGTCTTTGTGCAAGGTGTTGAAGGTACCGAACTGACTGTTCAAGCAGTTGGCACACAGTTCAGACACACCTGTATCACACAAGACATGCAACCAGAGGTCTCTTCACAGTCCCCAGGTCCAGAACAGAGGATGGGAAACACACAGTATTACATGGAACTGTCTGCCACCCCAGGTAACTCAGCTAGCAATAAAATCATGTAAAAATAAAATAACACCTTACAGCATGACTGGTACAGCAAAGAGACACACAGACATTTTTATACATTTTGTATTGTATTTTGCATTGTATTATGTATGTGATACGTGATTGGGATACGACTGTGCTATTTGGTTGTCTCGCCTGGCTATCATAATATGAATGCACTAGCTGTGGGTCGCTCTGGATAGGAACTTCTGCTGAATGGCTAAATTTAAATGTAAATGTAGTGCTATGCATGTATATTTATATTAGGTATTTGTTATGTTGTTTCCTGTTTGGACTCCATGGTGAGGGCTGTGATGATAGGAGATAAAGGGCCCCTATCACTGTGCCCTGTCCAAGCTCACTGGAGGAGATATGGAGGGGATGGAAGACTTGTGTCATGCACATGGACACTATGAGTATATTCTTGAATTTAAAAAAAAAAGGACTGTGTGCAAGGAGGGCCTTTAGGTTTAAACACTGCTTTGAACTTCTCTCCTTCATAGCCTCTCCTACACTAGTCAAGCATCATCAGCAGGCCAACCAAGTCACTACACTGAGTTTCTACAGTGGGTATTACTGGGAGATTCAGTACCTTAATGCTAAAGCAATGATAAAAACATCACACTTTTAATCAATCTGTCTGGCGATTCCATCTGCTGCTGTTGGAGAATAACAACCTTGATTAGGCTATTAGAAACAATCAGGCAAGCCACATTCCATGATTACCCATGCATTTACCAAGCATGTATTTTTTCAAATAAATACAGAAGGAAAACCCCTTTTTACAGTACTTTGTACTACATCCTCTTCACAGTCAGTGTAATATAGTACAAGTCAAAGTGCTTGCAAAACTCTCATTAGAACGTAGGCCTAAGAACAAACTCATCCCCAAAAAACAGAGTATCAGAGAAAGAACATTAAGATATCCACTTCTGTTTCCTTTAACATTGAGTGTCTTCACACTACTACACTAGCAAATGTGTCAATTCGACTCCAGATGTGCCCCCCTTTAACCACTGCATTCCTTTACTCCTCTCTCTGGGAACCCCTAAACCCACACCTCTCCACTCACCAGGGCTGGTGGTACTCTGCAGACTCCCTCTCTTGTGCAGTGGGGATTTGGGCTTGGGCTTCCCTTGGCCCTCGTTGGATGAGGAGAATGACATCTTGCTGCCTGTGCTCCTGTGACAGTCGGAGCAGAGTGAGACAGAGCTGCAGAACAGCCGGCAGGGAGGAGCAGCTGTGACACTAGCACTAACACTAGCGGGACTTTAATGCAGCTGGATGGCAGGGCCCATCCCGGGCCTGTGGAAGTCCCTCTGCAGGGCTGGTTCCTCCCCCCACCTAGCCCCAACCCCAGCAGCAGGTCAGCAGTGAGGCAGCACAGGGGCGGGACACAACGCAGCGCAAGGTTTCCCCCTGCCCCACTGGGCCCCATCCTACTCGGTTGCCCCAGCAACCATGGAACAAGCTGACGAGAGCCAATGTGGAGAAAGACAGCGGAGGAGGGCGGCATTGCAGTTTAGAGTCTTCAGTGCAGTCAGTGTGACAGGCAGTAGGCCCTGAGAGAGACACGACTACACCACAGCAGACATGGTACAGCACAGCACAGCAGCACCAACAAGAGCACCAGAAAGTTTTTCTTGTCTTCTAAAAAAAAATGTATGACAAATATCGTTGATCGGTTGTTAAATAATACCCCCCAAAAAATGGATGACACAGCTGGAAGCCAAATGAGGGAATTTAAGGTGGTGTGGGAGAATCCAACACAGAGTGCTTTATAAGCAGACTAGTAGGCTCACGGGCTCCTTTCCTGGAAGATTTCTCTGGGGAGAGAAGGCAGGCAGGCAGACCAGCCAGGGCAGAGGGGTGGATGAAATTCTGCATGCCTGATATTATGAATTATAAATACCCTGTGATGATGCAGAAAAAGCTAGATACCTTTCCTGGCAGGCAGGCCAACTCAGCACTCCATGACATGCTCCAAACTTTCTGCCATGTCAATACACTGTCATCTAGAGCCAAATCACCCTACAGCCCTGCAAGAAACTGAGCCATACAAGCAATGAGAGAAGTGTAAACTCATTCCAGTGCCAGAGAAAAAAATTATGATAATTATTAATTGTTCTCATGTCATGTGGTATACAGAGAATGTTGACAGCATGTCAACATCAGAAAATAATGTCAACACTAAGCAATGTTATTAGCAACAAGACTGAGGTGTCACTACAGACACCCTGGTTTGAATCCATAGGGCGGCGCACAATTGGCCCAGCGTCTTTTGGCCCGGTGTAGGCCGTCATTGTAAATAAGAAATTTGTTCTTAACTGACTTGCCTAGTTAAATAAAAACATGTTTTAACAAGACAGGAATTCACACAGATAAAATCAACAGTTTCTCTCTCAGTCCATACAAGAACATCATTTACAAGGTAGGTTATCAAGACTAGAGGTCGACCGAATGATTTTTCAATGCCGGTACAATCCAATACCGATTAATTGGCCGATTTTTATATACAGCTGAAGTCGGAAGTTTACATACACTTAGGTTGCAGTGTTTAAAACTCGTTTTTCAACCACTCCACAAATTTCTTGTTAACAAACTATAGCTTTGACAAGTCGGTGAGGACATCTACTTTGTGCATGACACAAGTCATTTTTCAACAATTGTTTACAGATTATTCCACTTATAATTCACTGTATCACAATTCCAGTGGGTTAGAAGTTTACATACACTAAGTTGGCTTTAAACAGCTTGAAAAATTCCAGAAAATGTCATGGCTTTAGAAGCTTCTGATAGGCGAATTGACATAATTTGAGTCAACTGGAACTGGATGTATTTCAAGGCCTACGTTCAAACTCAGTTTCTCTTTGCTTGACATCATGGGAAAATCTAAAGAAATCAGCCAAGACCTCAGAAAACAAATTGTAGACCTCCACAAGTCTGGTTCATCCTTGGGAGCAATTTCCAAACGCCTGAAGGTACCACATTAATCTGTACAAACAATAGTACGCAAGTATAAACACCATGGGACCACACAGATGTCATACCGCTCAGGAAGGAGACGCGTTCTGTCTCCTACAGATGAACATACTTTGGTTCGAGAAGTGCAAATCAATCCCAGAACAACAGCAAAGGACCCTGTGAAGATGCTGGAGGAAAAAGTACAAAAGTATCTATATCCACAGTAAAACAAGAGCTATATCGACATAACTTGAATGGCCGCTCAGCAAGGAAGAAGCCACTGTTCCAAAACCACAATAAAAAAGACAGACAAAGGTCGTACTTTTTGGAGAAATGCCCTCTGGTCTGATGAAACAAAAATAGAACTGTTTGGCCATAATGACCATCGTTATGTTTGGAGGAAAAAGGGGGAGGCTTGCAAGCCAAAGAACACCATCCCAACCGTGGAGCACAGGGGTGGCAGCATCCAGTTGTTGGGGTGCTTTGCTGCAGGAGGGACTGGTGCACTTCACAAAATAGATGGCATCATGAGGTAAGAAAATTAGGTGGATATATTGAAGCAACATCAAGACATCAGTCAGGAAGTTCAAGCTTGGTCGCAAATGGGTCTTCCAAATGGACAATGATCCCAAGCATACTTCCAAAGTTGTGGAAAAATGGCTTAAGGGCAACAAAGTCAAGGTATTGGAGTGGCCATCACAAAGCTCTGACTTCAATCCTATAGAAGATTTCTGAGCAGAACTGAAAAAACGTGTACGAGCAAGGAGGCCTACAAACCTGAATCAGTTACACCGGCTCTGGGCCAAAATTCAACTTATTGTGGGAAGCTTGTGGAAGGCTACCCGAAACTTTTGACCCAATTTAAAGGCAATGCTACCAAATACCAATTGAGTGTATTGTAAACGTCTGACCCACTGGGAATGTGATGAAAGAAATAAAAGCTGAAATAAATCACCATCTACTATTATTTCACATTTTCTAAATAAAGAGGGGATCCTAACTGACCTAAGACAGGGAATTTGTACTAGGATTAAATGTCAGGAATTGTGAAAACTGAGTTTAAATGCATTTGGCTAAGGTGTATATATACTTCCGACTTCAAATGTATATATTTGTAATAAATGACAATTAAAACAATATTGAATGAACAATGAACACTTATTTTAACTTAATAAAATACATAAAATCAATTGACCCAAATAAATAATGAAACATGATCAATTTGGTTTAAATAATGCAAAAAAGTGTTGGAGGAGAAAGTAAAAGTGCAATATGTGCCATGTAAAAAAGCTCATGTTTAACTTCCTTCCTCAGAACATGAGAACATATGAAAGCCGGTGGTTCAATATTCCCGGTTCTTCAATATTCCCAGTTAAGAAGTCTTAGGTTGTAGTAATTATAGGACTATTTCTCTCTATACCACTTGTATTTCATATACCATTGACTATTGGATGTTCTTACAGGCACTTTGCATCCCAGCATTACTAAGAGCTGCTGTTTGAATGAACGCTTACAAGCCTGCTGATGCCTACCACCGTTCAGTCAGACTGCTCGATCAAATATCAAATCATAGACTTAATAATAACATAATAACACACAGAAATAGGTCTTAGGTCATTAATATGGTCAAATCCGGAAACTATCATTTCAAAAACAAAACGTTTATTCTTTCAGTGAAATACGGAACCGTTCCGTATTTTATCGAACAGGTTATCGAACGTTAGCTTTTTTACATGGCACATATTGCACTTTTGCTTTCTTCTCCAACACTTTGTTTTTGCATTATTTAAACCAAATTGAGCAAGTTTCATTTTTTATTTGAGGCTAAATTGATTTTATTGATATATTATATTAAAATAAAAGTGTTCATTCGGTATTATTGTAATTGTCATTATTACAAATAAATAAATATTTGTTTTTTTAAACATATTTTTGATCATTTTATATATTTTTTAAATATTATATAGACATTTTTATATATATATATATATATTTAAATCGTCCGATTAATCGGTATCGGATTTTTTTGGTCCTCCAATAAATCGGTATCTGTCATGACTTTCGCCGAAGTCGGTCCCTTTCCTTGTTCGGGCGGCGTTCATAGTCACCGGCCTTCTAGCCATCGCCGATCCACTTTTCATTTTCTATTTGTTTTGTTTTACCCACCTGGCTTCAATTCCCCAATTACATGTTCATTATTTAACCCTCTGTTTTCCCCATGGTTTTTGTGCGTGATTGTTTTATGTATGTTCGGTCCGTTATTGTGGGCTCGGTATTATGACATGTTATTGGAATATTTGAGTAAAGTTACTTGTGTTACTCATCTCTGCTGTCCGGTGCCTGACTCCTCTGCACCAGCTACACCCAGACCATTACAGAACCACGCACCTCAAAAATGGAGTCAGCAGGAGCAGACAACCCCCCTTTGGCGGTCGAGGAGCGCGTCCAGCAGCATGCGACCATGTTGCAACATCTCGGCACCGCCATGGATCGTGTGCTGCAGACGATGGACAGATGGGAGAGAGGAGGACTTCTTCCAGCGCCTCCACCGGCACCACTACAACAAGCACCACTGTTCACCCCTCTTCACCCGGTCCCAGTGGGATTCGGCTCGCGCTCCCGAGGGAGTATGATGGGACGGCTGCCGGATGCCAGGGGTTCCTGCTCCAGCTGGAACTCTACCTGGCGACCGTCCACCCGGCTCTTTCGGGACGTGAGATCGTGTCGCCCTCGTCTCGTGTCTCTCAGGGAAAGCCCTGGAGTGGGCCAACGCCGTATGGGAGGAAGCAGAGTTCATCCGCCAGCAGTTTTCGACTGCCGTCTGAGGGTAGAGCGGCGGGTGAACGTCTGTTCCACTTGACGCAGAGGACGAGGAGCGCACAGGGGTTCGCCTAGGACTCCTGGACCCTGGCCACCAGCGCGGGATAGAACGACAGGGCCCTGATCGATCACTACCGGTGCAGTCTGCGCGAGGACATACATCGGGAGTTGGACTGCATGGACACCACTCTCAGGTTTGACCAGCTGGTGGACCTGTCCATCCGGCTGGATAACCTGCTGGAAACCCGGCACACTGCTGGTCGGTGCTGGGGAGGTTCCTCTGGGAGTCGAGGCAGCAGGCAGGGCACTCTCGTGTCACCCCATGTGAGTCGGCACCAGGCTCACTCAGAGCCCCCTGTTGCTCACATGTTTTTGTTTATACATTTTCCTGAGTTTTCCCCGCATTCCCAGCATAAGGCGCTCGTAGATTCAGGCGCAGCTGGGAATTTTATTGACAGAGCATTTTCCCCTAGATAGGTCGACCATTAGGGTCAGGGCTAGTTAGGGAGGCCACCGCTCCACTGGGCATGGAGGACAGGAGGGTCACAAGGACAGAATTAGTATTTCCCTTATTGATTCTCCTGCATTTCCCGTGGTGCTGGGCCTACCCTGGTTGGCCTGTCATGACCCCACTATTTCGTGGCAACAGAGGGCTCTCAAGGGGTGGTCATGAAAGTGCTCGGGAGGTGTTTAGGGGTACCGCATTTCCACTTCAAGGGTGGAGATGGAGAGTGAGCGCATTTCAGCCGTGCGTAATTGGCCGACTCCCACCACGGTGAAGGAAGTGCAGCGGTTTCTAGGGTTTGCCAACTACTACCGGAGGTTTATCCGGGGCTTTGGTCAGGTAGCGGCTCCCATCACCTCACTGAAGAAGCTCAGCCCGGTGGAGCGAAACTATGATGTGGGGGACCGGGAGCTGTTGGCTGTTGTCAAGGCTCTGAAGGCGTGGAGACATTGGCTTGAGGGGGCTAAACACCCTTTTCTCATCTGGACTGACCAGTACTTGAGTACATCCGGGCGGCGAGGAGACTGAACCCTCGCCAGGCAAGGTGGGCCATGTTCTTTACCCGTTTTGTTTTCACCCTGTCCTACAGACCAGGTTCCCAGAACGCTGAGGCAGACGCACTGTCCCGGATGTATGACACAGAGGAGCGGTCCATAGATCACACTTCCATACATCCGGCCTCTTCCCTGGTGGCACCGGTGGAGTGGGAGCTGGACGCGGACATTGAGCGGGCGTTAAGTACAGAGCCCACTCCTCCCCAGTGTCCAGCTGGGCGTCTGTACGTTCCGTCTGCTGTCCGCGACCGTTTGATCTATTGGGCCCACAAGTCACACTTCGCTGGTCGGACAGTGCGCTGTCTTAGTGGGAAGTACTGGTGGTCCACCTTGGCCAAGGACGTGAGGGTTTATGTTTCCTCCTGCTCGGTGTGTGCCCAGTGCCCAATGAGAGTAAGGAATATTCATGCATAATGACCTGCATGTCATTGTGTCAATATGGTGAAAGCACTGCATGGAACCTTTACTCTTCAGTTAACACACACACACACACACTCTCTCCATCACTCTCATAAACACACACCACTCCATCTCTCTCCCACCAATCATTGACACTGCTCCCAACTGTAAAAGGCACCAAACAGAATGTAAGGAGCACCAGAAAGAGATAGATATTTTATAATTTAGGCTTACATTAGGCCTATATGAATCCTACCTTTGAAGCACATAGCAGATCATTTTCCTTCCTGTACCAATCAAATTTGTCTAGACCTACTGTCAAGTTACCAGGTTGTTAGATAGCTAGGTAACTGAACAACATTGTTATCAAAACAATAATTAGAGGCCTGGGATTAGTTTAAAAACGTCCTAAGACATGGTTTGTGAAATTATATCAAATGCATGCAAAATCACACAGGGGACAAAAAGGTAGCTCCAGTAATAGGAGTCATATTTTTATGTAAAGCTGCAAGCATGAATGTTGCAAAGCTGTTTTTCCACTCTGGCACGGCTGTGGGACAGCGAACTGGCAAAGCCTATCAGACTGGCCTGTGTATGGAGCGATTTCAGTGTAAACATTAATAGTATTTGAATTCCATAATTTCACATTTGTATTAGGATATTGAATTTGAATATAATTTTCTTATTTTTTATCATTTAAATAATTAATTGAACTTGTATTTCATTATTTGAAAGTGAATTGAGTGAATATTGCATTCAGTTTTAATTCTAAAATTAAATATTTATATATTCAGTATGGTAGATATTCAATGTCTGTGTATCAAGTTTACAAACTATAACTTCAAGTGTATCAAAATTTCATATATTCAACTTATCATATTCAGTTTTCAAATTCAGTTCTCTAAATTCAGATTCAAAACCAGAGACTACATCCTGGTACTTTGCCAGCAAGGAAAAGTAGAATAGAACAGATAGAATCAAACAGTTACTGTGATAAAACAGGAGCTTCTGGTGGTTTCTGAAACCTATGTGGCATGTTTAATTAATTTTCTTCCCATGAATTTGGCTCGAGCGTTTGAACCGTTTTGGTAAGACTCTGGAACAAGAGACTCCTTCTGTTTCCCTCTATGATCACAGGCCAACTTAGAAGGGAGTGTCACAAAAACCACAGTTTGGCCCCCATAAGAATATACAGTAAGTAGTTGAATAGCCCTGTTATAGCCCTTCTAAAGATAGCTTTTTCATTCCATTTTTAATCTTACTCTTGTGACTGACTGGCTTCGAACCAGGTCTCCTAAATTTTACAAGACCGTGTTAGCACACTTAGCTAAAGGCTATAGGGATAAGTTCAGGACATTCATTTAAATGACGACACGCTGCTGCTAGGCAGGTAGCCTAGCAGTTAAGATTGTTGGGCCAGTAACCGAAAAGTTTCTGGTTCGAATCCCCAAGCGTATTAGGTGAAAAATCTGTTGAAGAGCCCTTGAACAATGCACTTAACCCTGATTACTCCTGTATGTCGTTATGGATAAGAGTGTCTGCTAAATTACAAAAATGTAAATGCTTAACAAGTACAGCTTCCCCCTGATTCAGCTCATACCAAGACTTGAACTCGGGACATCTGCCTCACAAACACACATGACCACCCACCTGAAGTGTTCCAACCCACCATGCTATTGAAAAAGGCCTTCTTCAATTGCGCAAGGGGAGACACGGAGTGAGTTTCACAGATTCCCATTAGCTACATTCACCCCCTAAACTCACTCCCCAGAGACCCCAGTGGTTGAACAAGTGCAACTGTAGATCCAGGTCCAGTGGCTCCACTGTAAAGGCTTCACGCTGCCTGCTTGGCTAAAACTGCTTCCCCCTGATTCAGCTCATATGGAGACTCAAACTCAGGACTTCTAACCGCCCTCCAGAAGCATTCCAACACATCGTGCTATTAAAAAAGGCATTATTTAATTGCGCAAGGGGTGACACATCAGGCTGATGAGTGAGGTTCACAGATGTCCATCTGCTACACTAATAACTAAGATCCAACAAGGTTACTCATCAAAAGAGCGTAGTTTGGGGATCCATGCTTATGTGATGAAAACCTTGCCTGAGACCTGAGACATGTTAGTTTGACATGTGTTAGACGTGTTAGTTTCAAGTCTCCAGCAAGGATAGTCATTATAAGGTTAGCATGTGACTTACTAGGTCAAAGCTGTTGAGCTAAAGCATAGGCATTGGTCCTGTGACTTGGATGGGTCTCAAAGGTGGGTGAAGTGTAACACAGGTGGTTCGGTGATCACGCTTGTGTGATGAGTAACATGTCTGAGACCTGAAAAGTTGCATTGTTTGGTACACAGGAGACCTGGGTTAGAACCCCATCGGTCAATCTAACACAAATCTGTAGGTCTCTGGCAAGGATGCTCATTACATAAGCATGGATCACCAAACCACCTCTGTTGCACTCTCATTAAATGGGGTGCACAGATCCTTCTGCTTCTATTTGCCTCAGAAAGTGTTGTTATGCAGTAGGCCTGATATTCAAACCCAGTAGGGTATATTGGTGCCATGATCACTGAGTGTGAGGTCAAAGTGGGGTGAACTGTAACTGAAGTGGTTCGATGAACCACGCTCTTTTGACGAGTAACTTTGCTCGACTCATCCCTATGGGCTTTAGCTAAGTGGGCTAACACAGTCTTGTGACATGCAGGAAACCTGGTTCGAACCCAGTCAGTCACAAGAGCAAGATTAAATAGGGAGCTGAAAAGCTACCCTTAGAAGGTTTATGACATTGCTATTCAACTGTATTCCTATGGAGGCCAAATTGTTTTTGTGACACTCCCTTCTAGTACGACCTGTGATCATCATAGTGGAACAGAAAGAGTCTTAGCTTTCAGGAATGGGGTCATAATCGTATATAGCCGAAACGGTTAGAATGCTAAAGCCAAATTCATAAGAAGAAAATAAATTCAACATGCTACATTGGCTTCAGAAAGCCCCAGAAGCTTCCGTTTACCACAGAAAGCTTTGATTCTCTGTTCTCCTCTACCTTTCATGGTTGGCAAAGATCTTGTCTCTGGTTTTGAATCTGAATTAAGAGAACTGAATTTTAAAACTTAATCTGAATGCATTTGAGAAGTTGATTATATGAAAATTCGATAAACTTGAAATTATAGTTTGTAAACTTGCCACAAAGACAATGAATACAAAATCTACCATTCTGAAACTGAATACATACATATTGAATTTTAATGTTAAAATTTAATTTGAAAACGGAATGCAATATTCACTCAATTTAATTTCCAATCATGAAATACAAGTTCAATTTATGAATTAAATGATTCAATTTGTGTATTACAAATAAAAACACATTCAAATTCAATATCCTATAATACAAATTCAGAATTATGGAATTCAAATACAATCTGTTGTCAATGAAATCGCTCCATACACCATGTGCTCTTGGTTATACCAGGGATGAAATTATATACAATGTAGAAATGGGGCAGCAGGTAGCCTAGTGGTTAGAGCGTTGTTGATCGAATCCCAAGCTGACAAGGTAAAAATCTGTCCTTCTGCCCCTGAACAAGGCAGTTAACCCACTGTTCCCCGGTAAGACCGTCATTGTAAAATAAGAATTTGTTCTTAACTTACTTGCCTAGTTAAATGAAGGTTAAATGTTAAAAAAATAAATGTAAAAATGTAACAACAGAAGACCCCCCCCCCATCCCCATATTACAGTAGTACCGGTATACCGCGCAAGTGTCCTGTGCTGGAGAGGCAGGTTGAGGTTGCCAGGGTCAGAGTTGAACAGAAGGTGTCCTATGCTATACCTGTGAAGCAAGTTGAGGATGGGCCAACGGTGAGCGATCCTAAGAGGCTCCCGGTGAGTAGTATATTTTTTTGCCAGTACAGATAGGCCTAAGAATGAAATGTGTTTCAGTAACTGGAAACTCTGAAAAAAACGAGCTCCAGCTGGGAAAAATCTATTTGAACGGTCATCCAACTCGGGCCTCTCTTTCTAGAGCTCCGAGTTCCGGCCCCGAAGATCACGGACATCACTCTTTTTTCAGAGTTCCCAGTTGTTTTAAACGCGCCATATTACTAGTGAGAAACTCATATCATCCCTGAGCTCCAACTTCTCCCACATGCTGACCTAAGGAAATAGCCTCAACAGCATTTTCAGCAGTTAAATTTAACAACAAAAAAAGTAATATATTCATGTGGTTTTTGAACACTAACTTGTTTACAGGCATGAAAGCCGCACTTTTGGTTTATGGATGAAGCAGCTTAGCCATTAGACAATCGGCGTTTTTCAATGAGTTCAAAGTATGCAATCAATTTGAATTTGACGTCACAATTGATAATTACCACCTTCCCACTTTGTTAAGAATGCAGCATAGAATTCAGTTTAGCTGCTCTGTCTGTGTACTTACCACCTGCCATGGTTGAGGCCTGGCTCAGCTCGCAGAGCTGATGCAGAATGTTGTAGCACTTGTCTTGTCCTCGCCCAGGAAACAACTGATAACCTTGCTGTAGCTGACAGTTTGTTTCTCTCAGACGTCCCGAATACAGCCTTATAACAGTTGTTTTCACTGGTAACTTCGCTAGCCAGCAAGCTAATCGTTTTTTCAAAACAAAGATCTTTAGAAATATTCCAGAAATGTGAACTTATTGTCTAACTAAGTAGCTATACTGCTGCAATAGCTATTTGCTTGAGTAAATGCATTTCTCCACCGAATGTATAAATATATATATCTCGTTAGCTAAACAATTGGATCATTTCTAAATTGCTGTCTTCGTTTCGTGAGACTCATTGACATTCCAGGCTTTGCTGGACTTTTGACCGAGAGGAAGATTCAAAGCGAGAGGTATATATGTGTTCTCCATCAGGTGGCGCTCTTCGTTTGTTTTTTTGCTCCCCATAGCGAGGAGTTTTTGTGGAGGAGGTCAACGAGTGTCGAATTTGGTTAACAGTAAATGTAATGGCTTATTTGCTCGAACATACGTTTCGCAGTATTTGGGTTGTTACGAGTGTACTGACGTAAGTAGAACACGTGTGACATCCCGGCAACTTTGAGAAAAAAACTATCGGAGTTGTGCCTGGTCGTCACTAGTTACCACAGCCACAAAGTCAAACACCCCGCATAATTTCTACAATTTATTTTCTTAAAATTTGATTTTAAACCCTGACCACACTGCTAACCTTATGACTAACCTTAAATTAACACCATTGGTGGATTATGATTTTTGTTTTCGTGAACTTTTATGATATAGCCACGTTTGACTTTGTGGATGTAGTAACTAGTGGAAAGCGTTGTGCCTGTTGTTCACACGCGTATCTGTCCTCGCATTGGCTAGAATGGTCCCACCTGATCTAGGCTCCTCCGGATTGCCTTCCATTTTTGAAGACATTTATTTTTCATTGCAGAGCAGGCACTAGAGTATCTGGTCAATATAATCAAATCAAAGTTATTGGTAACATACACTTATTTAGCAGATGTTATTGCGGGTGTAGCGAAATGCATGTGTTTCTAGCTCTGACAGTGCAGTATTATCTAACAAGTAATATCTAACAATTTCACAACATATACCCAATACACACAAATCTAAGTAAAATAATGTAATTAAGACTATATAAATATATGGACGAGCAATGTCAGAGCGGCATAGACTAAGATACAATAGAATAGAATACAGTATATACATATGAGATGAGTAATGCAAAATATGTAAACATGATTAAAGTGACTAGTGTTCCATTTATTGACATGGCCAGGGATTTCAAGTCTATGTATATAGGCAGCATCCTCTAATGTGCTAGCGATGGCTATTTAACAGTCTGATGGCATTGAGATAGCTGTTTTTTAGTCTCTCGGTCCCAGCTTTGATGCACCTTTTCTGACCTCGCCTTCTGGATGATAGCGGGGTGAACAGGCAATGGCTCGGGTGGTTGTTGTCGTCCTTGATGATCTTTTTGGCCTTCCTGTGACATCGGCTGCTGTAGGTGTCCTGGAGGGCAGGTAGTTTGCTCCGGGTGATGCATTGGTCAGACCGCACCCCCCTCTGGAGAGCCTTAAGGTTGTTGGCTGTGCAGTTGCCGTAGCAGGCGGTGATACAGCCCAACAGGATGCTCTCAATTGTGCATCTGTAAAAGTGGGAGGGTTTTAGGTGCCAAGACAAATTTCTTCGGCCTCCTGAGGTTGAAGAGGAGCTGTTGCGCCTTCATCATGTGTAAGTGCATGTGCAAATTCACAAACTTTTTTTGTTTTTTGGTGATTGTTGGATGAGATGAATCAACATATTCAAACGTCCAGAGCGTCCACCTCAGTCACCCTCAGATGAACTAAAGTAGTTAATAATGAACAGTGTCTTAGGGGCAGTTGGATGTGCATTTATCCAATCACCCTCTTACTTCTTACTCAAAGGTCTGACCGGCTGACTTGTCACTCAGGTGAGCAGAGAGGGTGGAACTATTCTGAAAGAGAGGTGAACTAGTATCATTACCCTTGTTCCCTGCTACTGTACAACCAACACTGCACTACACCTCATAACCAACACCCCTCTCACAGTTAGTGGCCATCTGCTGGCCTAAACTGTGGCCCAAGATTTAACAGGGTTCTCTGGATAATCTTATCAACAGATCAGCTGCACCAGGCCAATCCCAGGATGCAGCAGGAAGGACAGAGTCAAAGCTTGAAGGGTCAGAATTAGAAAGGGACTACGGAATTGGAGGATGCCCTAATTAGCTGCCTGTTTTACTCTCTGAAGCATTTGTGGGGGCCTAATTTCCCTGCAACCCACTTCTTGCCATGAGACGTCAGATAAGATCTCTCTCTAAATTTCTCTCTTTTTCTCTCTTTTTTTGCAGGTTGGGCAATCTCATAGTATCTGAAGGTGGAAGGGCCAATATCTTGCTTTTTCTTCATGCAGCAAAGTTAGAGCCCACTACCTAGCTAACCACAACTAGTGCCACACCATTTGAGTTTGTCCACATCACGGTTATTATAGTAAACTAAAAGTTAAACTAAAACGATTTAGTAAACTGAAATAAAATAATTAACAAATCCGTTTGAAAAACTAAACTATACTGAAACTAGTATATTTAATTCCAAAACTAACTAGTATAAAAACAATCATGAAACTAGTATATTTAATTCCAAAACTAACTAGTATAAAAACAATCATGAAGTATGTTCATTTATTTATTTTTCACCAAAAAATTGAATAATTGGGCATAAAATCAAATGGGTTTTTCAATGGAGTTTTCAAGGTTTTTGCGGAATTTCAAGCTACTGAATCTATCGGGTAAAAGCTGCCAGGAGATGGCGATGTTTCAAATAGGCCTAGCTTGTGCATCACTATCACTGGCTATCACTAGCTCACAGGAGGAGAAATTGGCTAAGGAGCTAACTTGATTCTTCTTACATGTACTAGTCTCGGCGCTATTAATTTTAAATAAATATTGTTGCACCAGTCTTAGAGCAATTCCTTTTAGATCCAAGTCACATTCAGATTAAGGTGATCAGACGTCGATATCCGGGGACAGTCCCTGATTTTGGTGGCCGGTCCCCAGCTAGAGCTGTCCCCGGAAATGTCCCAATTAGTGCCAAGACCCCTAGAGGGCGTAGTTCTTCCTGATGTCGTATTGCCTCTAGATGCCGACCAGACCCCCAGTGTCTGTCTGGAGCGTGAAGTCACAAGCTCTGCTGGTCGTCTACTGTGTAGCAACCTAGCGGAACCAAAAGCCCTGGTCTACCCAAGAAAGCCTATTTTCAATAGGAATATGTGGATGATGTCAGCGATATCACTATCTACTGGTTTTCATGTCTATGGTGTCAATGCAGTCAGCCCAGCGGGTGATACATTTTTGTCCCTCGGCGACCTGTTCGTACATAAATCATCCTCCATTCAGGCTTCAAATGTGTTGGTTTCCTCCTTAACTCAATTGAATGGGAGGCCAGACAAAAAAACAGGGAAAATATGCATACTGTCTTAATAAAACAGGAGAAATAAATACAAAATAAAATAAAAACACAAAACCATAATAACCTTGATTCACATATATAATTCAAAGCGATATCAGGTGCATGAAGCATTTTTACATTAGAATTGCCTTTTTGTTCCTTTGTTTACAACTAAGCCTGGTCAAACAGTAGCTAGCTGTTCATGTCTCTATTGTTTTGATACAGATGTAGTCCACCTTGGAGTTCACTACATGCAAAGTTCTTGGTTATGCATCTATAAATAGCTGATATTTTCAATTAGGCACATGGAAGCACAGATGGCACTGTGCACAGAAGGCACCCTGTCAACATTCTTATCTGGGAAAAAGTTGATTTTTATTAGAAAACTGCTGATTACAGTAAATCTTTGTGCTGATCCATGACACAGTAGTCTGAGATGTGTGCAATCTCTGTCTGTTCCCATTGTCTCTCTCCTCATCTGAGTATAAAAGGCCAGTGGGGTAACCCACTGACTTATGCTTCTTTGTAAGTGGTAGAACTCACAAGGCTTCTATTCTCAACCGATACCTCACCCGTGCCGTGCCAGGAACTGTCACCAAGGGAGTACCAGAAGGCTCAATTCTAGGACCCATGTTATTCTCAATTTACATCAACAACATAGCTCAGGCAGTAGAAAGCGCTCTCATCCATTTATATGCAGTTGATAGTCTTATACTCAGCTGGCCCCTCCCCGGATTTTGTGTTGAACATGCTACAACAAAGCTTTCTTAGTGTCCAACAAGCTTTCTCTGCCATTAAACTTGTTCTGAACACCTTTAAAACAAAGGTCATGTGGTTTGGTAAGAAGAATGCTCCTCTCCCCACCAGTGTGATTAGGGTTTAGAGCTTGAGGTAGTCACCTCATACAAGTACTTGGGAGTATGGCTAGACGGTACACTGTCCTTCTCTCAGCACATATCAAATCTGCAGGCTAAAGTTAAATCTAGACTTGGTTTCCTCTATCGTAATCCCTCCTCTTTCACCCCAGCTGCAAAACCCTGATTCAGATGACCATTCTACCCATGCTAGATTACAGAGACGTAATTTATAGATCGGCAGCTAAGGGTACTCTCCAGTGGCTAGATGTTCTTTACCATTCAGCCATCAGATTTGCCACCAATGCTCCTTATAGGACACATCACTGCACTCTATACTGTGTAAACTGGTCATCTCTGTATACCTGTTGCAAGACCCACTGGTTGATGTGTATTTATAAAACCCTCTTAGGCCTCACTCCCCCCTATCTGAGATACCTACAATAGCCCTCATCCTCCACATACAACACCCGTTCTGCCAGTCACATTCTGTTAAAGGTCCCCAAAGTACACACATCCCTGGGTCGCTCCTCTTTTCAGTTCGCTGCAGCTAGCGACTGGAACGAGCTATAAAAAAAAACAAATCACTCAAACTGGACAGTTTTATCTCCATCTCTTCATTCAAAGACTCAGTCATGGACACTCTTACTGACAGTTGTGGCTGCTTCGTGTGATGTATTGTTGTCTATACCTTCTTGCCTTTGTGCTGTTGTCTGTGCCCAATAATGTTTGTACCATGTTTTGTGCTACTACCATGTTGTGTTGCTACCGTATTGTTGTCATGTTGTGTTGCTCCCATGCTGTGTTGTCATGTGCTGCTGCCATGCTGTGTTGTTGTCTTTAGGTCTCTCTTTATGTAGTGTTGTGGTGTCTCTCTTGTCGTGATGAGTGTTTGTCCTATATTTATATTTTTAATCCCAGCCCCAGTACCCGCAGGAGGCCTTTTGGTAGGCCATCATTGTAAATCAAATTTGTTCTTAACTGACTTGCTTAGTTAAATAAAGGTTTTTAAAAAATGTAAATACCTGATGCTTGTTAAACTCTCCATCCTTCACCAGTAAAGACACAAAGCCAAGGTCTTATGCTGTAGAAATGCCTTCGTGACAATTAGTTTATTTTCATGGCTCAGGTTTGTAAGCCAATTGTCACTTAAAGTCTGGTAAAAATCTAAAAAGTATTTACAAATCCCTACACCATAAACAGGACAGAGCACATCATATTGTTTTATTTCTGTGGTTCTAAGTTTATTCTAAATGAGAACAAGAAGAACAAGAACATTATCACACCTGACACCATCTCTTTTTGAGCCATACTTGACAGAGGCTGGGGGAGCTAAACTGTGCAAGAGGTAGAGAAAGTCAACTTTGAACACCCAGACCATTGAGCTATAAAAAAACAGACCTTCTCTATTTCTAATCCACCCATCTCTTTCTAAACCCTATGGCGTTTGCTTTTTTTAACCTTCACTTTTGCCCTCTACTTCATCCTAATTGGATCTAATGGTTCCCATGGGAACGTCAGAAAAAGCCCTGCCCAATCCCAACCTGATTTCAAGATGTCAGGTTTAACGTAGGGGAATAAGGGAGGGCTAACACCAGAGAGAAGACCGCTTCCCTTAGTCCCCAAGTAGTGATTGTCCGACTGCGTGCCAGCATACATCTCCAGAGTCCTCTTCCTCCATCCACCAGGACCCCTTGTTCCCAGCCCCCACCTCTGCCCTCCTTTTTGCCTGTCTCCCAGTGCACCCCTCAGACGGCGGGAGCGGACGGCCGCATTTCCGTACCACACAGGATCTTGACTTGAAGGAGTGAGAAAGACCCAAAGTTCAAAATGGGAGCTGGAGGAAGTGTCGAAGACAAGGCATTAGCCGCAAAGTCCAAGGAGCTGGAAAAGCAGCTGGCGGAGGATGCAGACAAAGAAGCCAAGACAGTCAAGCTTCTGCTGCTTGGTAAGGAGCTGTTGTGCCTGTGGGGCCTCTTCTGAAACTTCAGAAAAGTAGAATGAGACCCTTAACTGGCTTATGGTCTGTCAGGCATAGACCATAGCAGTGTCTGATGCAAACAATCAGGATATCATCATCTTCTTAAAAAAACTGAAAGAAAGATATTGGTTGAATATTATGCAACTATGTGCCCTGATCTTTGAGAGATTTGAGAGTAAAACAGTTTTTGTTAGGGGGCATTGTATTGGAAATTGCACAGCAATGAAAGGCATAAATAGTTGAATTTTACATCATGTGAAGAAAATACATTTGGTTTTGCAATGAGCAGTCATGCCAACCTGTATGACCCTAAGCATCAGCCATACCCAACCTCTGTATGAGCTTACGTATTAGATAAGATGGACTTTAGTAGGTTACACTGATGATAACAGTTGGAATGATATGAGACTGAATATTCCCTGGCGAAGTTAGCATAGTTGTTGTGAATTCTTCATCACTTTGATATGGTACCTTGATCGATGGCGCTTGTTGCTCAAGGTCCTTCTGGAACATTCAATGTAGCTAAAAAATATAATTTTGATCAATGTAATGACCTTTTCCAATTGTTTAACACTTCTAGATTTATGGAAACGTGCCAATGCTGAAATGGTGCATTCAAAAACAGGCTAAACCTATAAAAATGTCTTAAATGATCAGAATTGTGATCAATGGAATGGACTTTTCCAATTGTTTAACACTTCCAGATTTGTGGAAACTTGCCAATGCTGAAATGGTGCGTTGAAAAACAGGCTAAACTTATTAGGCTCAATCAGAACACTAGCATTGATCCTGATATCTAGCCTCAGTTATATATATGTTATATATATATATATGACAAGAGCTTAACGGTAATCTGTTATATATTACATTGGTGTTCTGCCTTTGCACATTCAACGTGAATGGGAATTGGCATGTCACTGTAACACGGCCTGGATGTAAACAGATAAGCATGTCACGCTGAAAGTAGCTTACATTAAATCAGATAAGTCCAAGAGTGACTGCTTCTGTTACCTCAAGGCTGAAATGAGAAATCGTAGGATTTGTGGGGTCAGAGGTGTTAGAAAACACCATAATAAAAGGCAATACCATTTCCCTTGATTGAAACAACAAATTCTCTCATAATGACAATCTGTATGAGAGTCGTTACTGTAGTATGGGGTCATTCAATGTTTCTCAGCAACCATAAGGTTGATAGCTGAGCATTGTTTTTTAAGTTCCCCTGAAATGGAACGTGTTGATTCATAACTACTAGAAGGGAAATTGTGAGTCTATTTCTATATTAGCTACTTCAATAGATATTAGACTCTGAGAAAAGTCTGTAAAGTAGAAAATGTGGAACACTACCTAGCAGGGAATCAGATTAGTGTTAATGTTTGGCTCTGGGAGGATTTAGAAGAGCCCTATATTGTCTTCGTAGGTTATGAAAACAGGGTTATATGACTGTCTGTAGAAGTGGCAACAGTTATGAATGTTGACATATCAGCAGCATGCGTCTCAATACAGTATGTAAAACAATGAGCGGTAGATGTGTCATGAGCTCTGGGTATAAATAGCTTTGTGAGGGTTCAGGGGCAGGATTTAGTCAGCCTTTCCCATAGGATCATGGTAACCCAATTATGCTTCCTTTCCTGCTACTTAGACTCCCTGTAATAATTCCCCTAGCACCGGTTTACATCATGGCCTGCAACATGCATCATCAAATGCTAAGTAGTTATCACACATGGCAAAAAGCAAGGGCCAATGACACAAGTTAATTGACAGGGAAAATAACAAGGGACAAATAGAGATGCTGATCAATACAGCAATTATGAAAAGCCAAATACAACAGGTACCAATCCACTAAAAGTTTGCAGACAATATAGGGTCAACATTAGAAGACTGCCAGAGAAACTCAGAAGGGTCAACCATCAGAGTAATCAGGGCCAGCAGCAACAAAAGCTTATTAGGATCAATTGACAGGAACAAATGACTATCTGGGCCATAGATCATCATATTATCAACATTCATTTACATTAATGGAGACACTTTCATTTAAAAAAGATAAAATGTGCAGATGTAACATCTTGTAAACCATAACCCCTGTCTACACCGCTCACTAACAGTAACTGGGAGGAGAGAAATTGTCATGTTTAAGGCATCAAATATTGCATACTTTCCCCTGCTGTTATGAGGTTTTGGTGGTTAAGATAACCATATTATAGTCGTTATTGTCCATATTTTAAACGAAATAACCATATTGTAGTAGTTATTGTCCATATTTTAAACTAAACCAATGAGATGCTGTGACAGCTGAAGGAATTGGTCAAATAATGACACATTGCAAAACTGAAGACGTGAAATGACCCACAATCCAGTTGGTAGGATTGCAGCCAAAGAATGAGTTGAGGCTTTGTGGATGAAGAGCAGCAATTAAGAGCCATTAATCCTTGTGTCTCCTGCTGCTCCTGCAGAACACAACACAGACGCAGCAAAGCCAATTCTCTGGCAGAGTAACAATTAGGCTACTAAAGACCAAGTTGTTCTGTATTCTGAATGAAATGTAGGTACATCATCCCTATCAATTTTTTCATAGTCAACAAAATGCTGTCAGAGCTTAGTGTATGATATTTACAATACCTTCAGAAATGATTCACCCCTAACCCGGACGACACTGGGCCAATTGTGCGTCCCCCTATGGGACTCCTGATCACGGCCGGTTGTGATACAGCCCGGGATCGAACCAGGGTCTGTAGTGATGCCTTTAGCTCTGTGATGCAGTGCCTACACCGCTGCGCCACTCAGGAGCCTGAAAGTCTTGAGTCAATAAGTATTCAACTCCTTTGTTATGGCAAGCCTAAATAAGTTCAGGATAAAAAAAAATTGCTTAACAAGTCATATAATAAGTTGCATGGACTCACTCTGTATGCAATAATAGTGTTTAACATTACTTTTTAATGACTACCTCATCTCTGTACCCCACACACACAATGATCTGTAATATCCCTCAGTCGAGCATTGAATTTCAAACACAGATTCAACCACAAAGACCAAGGAGGTTTACCAATGCCTTACAAAGAGCACCTATTGGTAGATAAAAAAGAAAAAAAAGAAAGCAGGCATTGAATGTTCCTGAGTGGACTACTTACAGTTTTCAATTAAATTGGCTTGAAAATCGATGGAAAGACTTAAAAATGGCTGTCTAGCAATGATCAATAGGCTGTCATTGTAGGCCGTCATTGTAAATAAAAATGTGTTCTTAATTGACTTGCCTGGTTAAATAAAGGTGAAATAAAATAAATAAAATCAACAACCAACATGATCGAGTTTGAAGAATTAAACAAATAATAATGTGCAAATATTGTACAATCCAAGTGTCCAAAACCTTTAGAGACTTACCCAGGAAGACTCACAGCTGTAATCGCTGCCAAAGGGGTTTCCAACGTATTGACTCAGGGGTCTGAATACGTATTTAAATGAGATGAACAACAAAAGTATATGGACACCCATTCAAATTAGTGGATTCGGCTATTTCAGCCACACCCGTTGCTGACAGGTGCATAAAATCGAGCACAAAGCCATGCAATCTCCATAGACAAACATTGGCAGTAGAATGGTCCGTACTGAAGAGCTCAGTGACTTTCAACGTGGTACCATCATAGGATGCCACCTTTCCAATAAGTCAGTTCGTCAAATTTCGGCCCTGCTAGAGCTGCCCTGGTCAACTGTAAGTGCTGTTATTGTGAAGTGAAAACGTCTAGGAACAACAACGGCTCAGCCACAAAGTGGTAGGCCACACAAGCTCACAGAACAAGAATGCCAAATGCTGAAGTGCTTAACACGTAAACATTGTCTGTCCTTGATTGCAACACTGACTACTGAGTTCCAAACTTCCTCTTGAAGCAACGTCAGCACAATAACTGTTCGTCAGGAGCTTCATGAAATGGGTTTCCATGGCTAACAGCCGCACGCACACGAGCCTAAGATCACCATGTGCAATGCCAAGCCTCGGCTGGAGTGGTGTAAAGCTCGCCGCCATTGGACTCTGGAGCAGTGGAAACGCGTTCTCTGGAGGGATGAATCACGCGTCACCACCTGGCAATCCGACGGAGAAATATGGGTTTGGTGGATGCCAGAAGAACGCTACCTGCCCGAAAGCATAGTGCCATCTGTAAAGTTTGGTGGAGAAGCAATAATGGTCTGAGGCTGTTTTTCATGGTTCTGACTAGACTCCTTAGTTCCAATGAAGAGAAATCAACGATACAGCATACAATGACATTCTAGACGATACTCTGCTTCCAACGTGGTGGCAACAGTTTCGGGAAGGCCATTTCCTGTTTCAGCATTATAATGCCCCCATGCACAAAGCGAGGTCCATACAGAAATGGTTTGTCGAGATCGGTGTGGAAGAACTTGACTGGCCTGCGCAGGGCCCTGACCTCAACCCCATCGGAAACCTTTGGGATGAATTTGAACACCGACTGCGAGCCAGGCCTCATCGCCCAACATCAGTGCCCGACCTCACTAATGCTTTTGTGGCTGAATGGAAGTAAGTCCCCACAGCAATGGACGAACATCTAATGGAAAGCCTTCCCAGGAGTGGAGGTTGTTATAGCAGCAAAGGGGGGACCATCCCATATTAATGACAATGATTTTGGAATTAGATTTTTGACGAGCAGGTGTCCATATACAGTTGAAGTCGGAAGTTTACATACACCTTAGTCAAAAACATTTAAACTCAGTTTCACAATTCCTGACTTAGGTCAGTTAGGATCACCACTTTATTTTAAGAATGTGAAATGTCAGAAGAATTAGTAGAGAGAATTATTTATTTAAGTTTTTATTTCTTTCATCACATTCCCAGTGGGTCAAAAGTTTAAATGCATTCAATTAGTATTTGGTAGCATTGCCTTTACATTGTTTAACTTGGATCAAATGTTTCAGGTAGCCTTCGACAAGCTTCTCACATTAAGTGGGGTGAATTTTGACCCATTCCTCCTGTCAGAGCTGGTGCAACTGAGTCAGGTTTGTAGGCCTCCTTGCTCGCACACACTTTTTCAGTTCTGCCCACAAATGTTCTATAGGATTGAGGTCAGGGCTTTGTGATGGCCACTCCAATACCTTGCCTTTGTTGTCCTTAAGCCATTTTGCCACAACTTTGGAAGTATGCTTGGGGTCATTGTCCATTTGGAAGACCCATTTGCGACCAAGCTTTAACTTCCTGACTGATGTCTTGAGATGTTGCTTCAATATATCCACCTAATTTTCCTACCTAATGATGCCATCTATTTTGTGAAGTGCACCAGTCCCTGCTATAGCAAAGCACCCCCACAACATGATGCTCCCACCCCAGTGCTTCACGGTTGGGATGACGTTCTTCGGCTTGCAAGCCTCACCCTTTTCCTTCCAAACGTATCGATGGTCATTATGGCCAAACAGTTCTATTTTTATTTCATCAGACCAGAGGACATTTCTCCAAAAGGTATGATCTTTGTCCCAATTTGCAGTTGCAAACCGTAGTCTGGCTTTTTTATGGCGGTTTTGAAGCTGTGGCTTCTTCCTTGCTGAGCGGCCATTCAGGTTATGTCGATTATAGGTCTCGTTTTACTGTGGATATAGATACTTTTATACCAGTTTCCTCCAGCATCTTCACAAGGTCCTTTGCTGTTGTTCTGGGATTGATTTGGACTTTTCCCACCAAAGTACGTTAATCTCTAGGAGACAGAACGTGCCTCCTTCCTGAGCGGTATGCCGTCTGCGTGGTCCCATGGTGTTTATACTTGCATACTATTGTTTGTACAGATGAACGTGGAACCTTCAGGCGTTTGGAAATTGCTCCCAAGGATGAACCAGACTTGTGGAGGTCAACAATTTATTTTCTGAGGTCTTGGCTGATTTCTTTTGATTTTCCCATGATGTCAAGCAAAGAGGCACTGAGTTTGAAGGTAGGCCTTGAAATACATCCACAGCTACATCTCCAAATGACTCAAATGATGTCAATTAGCCTATCAGAAGTTTCTAAAGCCATGCTTTTACACCTGCATTGCTTGCTGTTTGGGGTGTTAGGCTGGGTTTCTGTACAGCACTTTGAGATCAGCTGATGTAAGAAGGTCTATATAAATACATTTGATTTGATTTGATATAATTTTCTGGAATTTTCCAAGCTGTTTAAAGGCATGGTCAACTTAGTGTATGTAAACTTCTGTCCCACTGGAATTGTGATACAGTGAATTATAAGTGAAATATCTGTCTGTAAACAATTGTTGGAAAAATGACTTGTGTCATGCACAAAGTAGATGTCCTAACCGACTTGACAAAACTATAGTCTGTTAACAAGAAATTTGTGGAGTGGTTGAAAAATTAGTTTTAATGACTCCAACCTAAGTGTATGTAAACTTCCGACTTCAACTGTAAGTGTATTTCTCTATTTAATTTTCTATAAATTAGCCAACATTCCTAACAACATATTTTCACTTTGTTATTATGGGGTATTGTGTGTAGATGGGTGAGAAAAAACATCAATTTAATTTAATTCAGGCTGTAACACAACAAAATGTGGAATAAGTCAATGGATATGTATACTTTCTGAAGGCACTGTATCTGGGGTACAAGAACAGTAACTACTCACCTCTTGCTTTAAAAAGTAAAAAAGCAATTGAACTTTGCAGAATGCAATGCTCCACAACCAATGCCATCTTCTGGTTGCATCAGGTATCAATGTACTGGTGCACATTTACCTTAAGAGATAACAACCTACTTGTGGAGAGCATGAAGAAATAGGCCTAAATTTGGAGGAAAGGCTTTATTCAGGAATATCAGGCCTGCCTTCAGGAAAATAAACCTATGCATGGAGATATTGATGGTGAAATAGGTCTATTATGGAGACAGCCCAGTCACCCCAGCCTCCCCAGCCTATCTAGGTAGCCCTCTCGCCTACCTTCATGGATAAGAACCAACGGAGAGAAGGACACACTATCCCAGGAACGTTTTAGAGTGACACAAACTCACGATTCCTCATGGACTGACGTCTTCCTAGTGACGTCTTTACATATCGGCCGATATGGCTTCTCAAATCCCATCCATTTAGCCCTTAGCTAATAAGGACACTGGCCTCTGCTAAACCATTGGGACAGATGTCCATCATTACATTAGCCATAAACCCTTTCATATGCTCATTTCCAAATAGTCAGGAAGCCTAGATGACCCCGTTGAGGTGGCGTGTGGGATAACAAATCCACTGGTGGTGACAGTCTTGTTTGATATAAGCCCAGAAGGAAATTAGCTTACTGGTATTATGACATACAACTTCACTGCTCATTTCCGATTGCTCTGTTACCCCCCCGCTAAGTATGTTGTTACAATGGGAAGTATCCCATAAGATGTGTCTATAGCCAAACTCATGGTACAAATGCAACAACAACATGCAGAAACAAAGCTAAACACAAAACAAAAGGTCATAATATAACAGCTGTGAAATAACTACAACTGTAACTTCTGCAACACCACTGAATGCTTGTCATGTTGTGTGTCTCAGAGGACTGGATCTGTACCAGTGGAGGGGATGGGCAACTGCTGAGCTTCCTCTTTCACTATGTGCTGTCATTATACATCTCTTTGCATAGGTCATGTTTTGGCCCTCAGGTTCCCTTTAACCAACTACAGGGTGAATGAGGATGATGTGTTTGTACATGGGAAAGCCATTGTAACATACAGGTGTATCTACTTCTTATTTTGTTTTACCAGGTGCTGGTGAGTCTGGGAAGAGCACAATTGTCAAGCAGATGAAGTGAGTATAACAAAACAAACACCTTTGACATTGCATGTCATTCCTCCTCCCTCCTAATGTACATGCAACCATCATTCTAAAAGGTGTGAATTGGGTGTTCAATAAGTTTATGGCTCATAATCATATGGGAAAACAAAATGGACCATGATAGAATAAATTGTGGCAGCTACAATTGACATACCCTGATGACTACTGAACAAAACACTAAAAAACTTGCTGCAGAATGACTAGTACTAGTTCTTCTGGCCAATAATGGTTGTTGGTAGCATGCATTGTATGTCAGTTGCATTTTAAACTGTAATTACAATTCTAACTGTATTCTTCCTCTTGTGTTGGGTAGAATTCTCCATCAAGGTGGTTATACCAAAGAAGAACAATTGGAGTTCAGGGCAATCATCTATGGTAACATCTTGCAGTCTGCTCTGGCCATTATCAGAGGCATGGAGATGCTGACAATTGACTTTGGATCACCAAAGGGATCTGTGAGTCCCACCCTGCATCTCTAACCCTTCTGGTCCACCAAATAGGCCCTCAATGACACACACGGATAGACATTGAGACACCAGCAGAAGTTTCAGTAGTTGCACATGTTATTCAAATAGAAATAACAACACTACATTGTTAGCTTAGCTAATTACTGTACAATGGAATTACATTTTCATTTTAGTAGCAGTAAAACTCACCAGTTGACTTCATGGTGCAGGAAGACGGGCAGAAGCTGTCCAACCTGTCAGACTCCATTGAAGAGGGCTCAATGCCCCCTGAGCTGGCTGATGTCATCAAGAGGCTCTGGAGTGACAGTGGTGTCCAGGCCTCCTTCGAGAGAGCAGCTGAGTACCAGCTCAACGATTCAGCTGGCTAGTGAGTGTCACAGCAACTGTTATAGTTTGTTATGACAGTCATATCATTCTCATGACAGTTCAGGTCATATCTTTGTTGGTGAGCATGATTATGTTCTATATGGGGGTGTGAATGTATGCTAAACTGAAATCTTGCTCAACAGCTATCTTGGAGAATTGGACAGAATCACAAAGTCTGATTACCTGCCCAACGAGCAGGATGTGCTGCGTTCTCGAGTCAAGACCACCGGTATCATCGAGGAGCAGTTCTCCTGCAAAGAGCTGCACTTCAGGTGAGGGAATATTAGCCAAACAAGGGAGAACACAAAGGGCCTAAAGTGGTCTTCCATACATCCTTGCATGTTCATTCCATTTCCTTTGGGGTGTGATTTTGCACAATCGTTGATTATCTCTTTACAGTCATATATAACATCTCCCTTTTTAACCCATCCCCCCTGACAGGATGTTCGATGTGGGTGGCCAGCGGTCGGAGAGAAAGAAGTGGATCCATTGTTTTGAGGGTGTAACCTGCATCATCTTCTGTGGAGCCCTCAGTGCTTATGACATGGTGCTTGTAGAGGACGATGAAGTGGTGGGTTTGGCTTTACAGTTGACCTCTGATAGTTCAACTAGTTTGTCACAGTTGTGATTTTCCATATCGAGACAGAACGCCTCTATGTGGCCCTTTTAGTCCAAATGTTGTACTTTTGTACTGTTTACTTGGATTTCTCTTTTTTTTTGTACTGTGATCCATTTGGTAAGATTGAAAGAGCATCAGATGTATTTTCTCCAGTCTGACATCAAGTAAACAATGGATTATTCAGTCACAAGTTTATTGAACCCTACCAGGCCATCACATGTTAAACTCCCCAAGGACATAGCTCAGATGACTATACAATATGATTTCTCAATCGCCTCACTGTCCTGTACCTAATAACATCACCCCAGTTCAAGCACAGAAGACATGTAGAGTTGTGTTTGTGTGCTTGCCAAAGGACCAAAATAGGAAATTAGATAATCTCTTTGGTTTGAGCAGGTGTGTAAAACTAATTCCATGGAGGGCGAGTGTCTGCAGGTTTTTGTTTTTTCCTTTCAATTAAGACCTAGACAACCAGGTGAGGGGAGTTCCTTTCTAATTAGTGACCTTAATTAATCATCCAAGAACGAAAACCCGTAGACACTCAGCCTTCCGTGGAATGAGTTTGGCACATGTGGTTAAGAGTATACACTAAACAAAAATACAAACACATGTAAATTGTTGGTCTCATGTTTCATGAGCTGAAATAAAAGATCCCAGAAATGTTCCATACTCACAAAAAGCTTATTTCTCTCAAATGTTTTTGCACAAATTTGTTTACGCCTGTTAGTAAACGTTTCTCCTTTGCCAAGATAATCAATCCACCTAACAGGTGTGGCATATCAAGAACCTGATTTAACAGCATGCTCATTACACAGGTGCACCTTGTGCTGAGGACAATAAAAAGCCACTCGAAAATGTGCAGTTTTGTCACACAACACAATGCCACAGATGTCTCAAGTTTAAGTTTTGAGGAAGTGTGCAATTTGCGTTCTGACTGGAGGAATTTCAGTCAGAGCTGTTACCAGAGAATTGAATGTTCAAAGTCTTTTCATTGAATTGGCAGTACGTCTAACCGGCCTCACAGCCGCAGACCACGTGTGTGACGTCGTGTGGGCAAGCGGTTTGCTGAGGTCAAGGTTGTGAACAGAGTGCCCCATGCTTGCGGTGGGGTTATGGTATAGGAAGGCATAAGCTACGGACAACGAGCACAATTGCCTTTTATCAATGGCAATTTAAATGTAGAGATACCCATGGCTAGATCCTGAGGCCCATTGTCATTCATGCCATTCATCTGCCACCACCACCTCATATTTCAGCAAGATAATACACGGCCCCATGTCACGAGGATCTGTACAAAATTTCTGGAAGCTGAAAATGTCCCAATTCTTCTGTGGCCTGCATACTCACCAGACACGTCACCCATTGAGCATGTTTGGAATGTTCTGGATCGACGTGTACGACAGAGTGTTCCAGTTCCCACCAATATCCAGCAACTTCAAACAGCCATTGAAGAGGAGTGGGACAACATTCAACAGAACACAATCAACAACCTGATCAACTCTATGCGAAGGAGATGTGTCGCACTGCATGAGGCAAATGGTGGTCACACCAGTTACTGACTGGTTCTCTGATTCACACCCCTACCTTTTTTTTAAGGTATCTGTGACCAACAGATGCACATCTGTATTCCCAGTCATGTGAAATCCATAGATTAGGGCCTAGTGCATTTATTTCAATTGACTGATTTCCTTATGAACTGTAACTTAGTAACATCTTTGAAATTGTTGCATGTTGCGTTTATATTTTTGTTCAGTATAGTTAGCATACTCATCTAGCCTGAGTGAGGATTGATGAAAGAAACTGTGAGATTGTTGCCACTTAACCTAAACCTCTTTTTCCTTTTCTCCACAGAACCGTATGCATGAGTCTCTTCATCTGTTCAACAGTATCTGCAACCACAGGTTCTTCGCCACCACCTCCATCGTACTCTTCCTCAACAAGAAGGATCTTTTCGAGGAGAAGATCAAGAAGGTCCACCTAAGCATCTGCTTCCCCGACTACGATGGTAAGAGTAACCACAAGTAAAAACAGCATAGTAAAACCGCATGATTTCCCAAGGACAGGAATGATGGAAATGTTTTATCTTCTACTGCAATATGATGCAGTGGTAAGATACTAGCCAACAGAATAGATACTGTCAACTTCATCACCTACAATTGAAAACAACTGAGAACCACTTCATGAGCTGCCTGCTTACTCTGCCACTAGGCCCCAACACGTATGATGATGCCAGCGACTACATCAAGAAGCAGTTTGAGGAGCTGAACATGAAGAAGGGTGTCAAAGAAATCTACTCTCACTTGACCTGCGCCACGGACACAAAGAATGTTGAGATTGTGTTCGGAGCCGTGACAGACATCATTATCAAAGAGAACCTAAAATCTTGCGGTCTGTTCTAAGCAGAAACACAAAAAAGGTGCAGTAGTTATCTCTTGTCTGTTCTTGTAACCCAAATTGACACCTAGGCTGTACACATTGACACTTCTAGTAGATTTGGAGGGCTCAGATAAGACTTGCCTCAGACAGACAAGGTGACATTTTCACCATGTTGGATACACCCATCCAATTCTTTCAGATTTAAAGTGTTTCAAGGGTAGGTGTTGATTTGAAATTCAGCATCTTATTGTTATTTTATGATTATATGTGGTTATTTTTTCACTTAAATGTTTTGTTTTTCTTCCTCACAGATGTTATTTTCCCCCTCATCCCTTCACTTGGATTCATGTTGAAGTTGAGCAGTAGGAACAGAACGCACAACAGAAGGCTTTGTAATGGCATAAGACTCTTCAGACCCTTCAATTCTAGACTATCCCATCCCTTCCTTCCTAACTCCTGACACCCTAAATGATGAGTAATGAATGCAAACACTAGGGAACAGCACCCAATTTACTCCAAAGGGAGTTAACACACATCCAACAAATCGAACAAAGATGGCAACATGTCCCTCCTGGAGACCATGTGGATGATGATGTCCTTCAGATGGAAATAAGGATAAGAAGTCAGAAGAACAGCAGAATTAACACTTGTTTGATATAGGTACTTTGTTATTCTGAATTATTTCTGGTTCTTTATGATGGGTTTGTGTTGAGGAAAGTGTCCAAAGCTGCTCAGGACTCCTATTGATAAACTTATGAAAGAATATGTTTTGAGGTGATCCATCTTACTCAACATGGTCAGAGTGAAGTCCTTTCCAGTAACATTGCTCTTGCCCCATGATTTATAATGTTTTTATCTAGTTCTAAGTATCTCAAATTAGAACTCTGTTTGGATATGCCTACTGTTTTACACCAGATGTAACACAGTAAAAAAACATATTTAGCTAATTCCAATCAGTGAGTTCAAATAGCCAGGTCTAAACTGGAATTTAAGTAAAAGTACCCTCAAAACAAGTTAGCAAAGTATTTTGTAAATACAATAGTAGATTAGTGGGCCTTATATATTAATATTAAAATATGTATCAAAATGTTCAGCATCAGTGACATGTCTAGTGATGTACATGTATATTTCATTTTGACTATTGACAATTGAACCTGTAACTCTGACCGGTCTTGCGAAAGATAAGACATTCAAAATAAAGATCGACATAGAAACTGCCAATTCTGCATGTCATCATTCTTTGTATTTTTTTTTTATCAAGATATGTGATGTGGCATTTAGGCTTTAATTAATATGTTGTATGAAATAACCCCCATTGTGGTTGGAATCGTGTTGTGCTGTCAACCA
Organism: Oncorhynchus nerka; assembly: GCF_034236695.1. Lineage (NCBI taxonomy): Eukaryota > Metazoa > Chordata > Actinopteri > Salmoniformes > Salmonidae > Oncorhynchus > Oncorhynchus nerka. The sequence continues at coordinate 64,519,944 of NC_088397.1, read as the reverse complement.
CTGACTCAGAGATACACAATGCCAACAAACACATTTATATGACACTATACAGTACATTCGGAAAGATTCAAACCCCTTGACTTTTTGCATATTTTGTTACTTTACAGCCTTATTCTAAGATCTATTTTTTAATTCCGCATCAATCTACACACAATATCCCATAATAACAAAGTGAAAACAGACTTTTTATGTACTTTTTTAGTGAATTTAGATTGTTGTACATCTGTAAAAAGAATATATTAAAAAAACAGAAATACTTTATTTACATAAGTATTCAGACCCATTGATCATCCCTGAGATGTTTCTACAACTTGATTAGAGTCCACCTGTGGTAAATTCAATTGATTGGACATGATTTGAAAAGGCACACACCTGTCTACATAAGGTCCCACAGTTGACAGTCCATGTCAGAGCAAAAGCCAAGCCATGAGGTCAAAGGAATTGTCCCTAGAGCTCCAAGACTGGATTGTGTCGAGGCACAGATCTTGGGAAGGGTATCAACAAATTTCTGCAGCATTGAAAGTTCCCAGCAACACAGTCGCCTCCATAATTCTTAAACAGAAGAAGTTTGGAACCACCAAGACTCTTTATAGAGCTGGCCGCCTGGCCAAACTGTATTTTAATTTTAGTAGGATCCCTATTAGCTGTTGCAAAAGCAGCAGCTACTCTTCCTGTGGTCCACACAAAACATGCAACATAATACAGAATGACATAATACAGAACATCATTAGACAAGAACACCTGCACAGGATCGGTACATCCGAACATGACACCTGCGGGACAGGTTCAGGATAGCAACAACTGCCCGAGTTACACCAGGAACGCACAATCCCTCCATCAGTGCTTACTCAGATTGTCCGCAATAGGCTGAGAGAGGCTGGACTGAGGGCTTGTAGGCCTGTTGTAAGGCAGGTCCTCACCAGACATCACTGGCAACAACTTCACCTGTGGGTTACAAACCCACCGTCGCTGGGCCAGACAGGACTGGCAAAAAGTGCTCTTCACTGATGAGTCGCGGTTTTGTCTCACCAGGGGGGATGGTCGGATTTGCGTCTATCGTCAAAGGAATGAGCGTTACACCGAGGTCTGTACTCTGGAGCGATTTGGAGGTGGAGGGTCCGTCACGGTCTGGGGCGGTGTGTCACAGCATCATCAGACTGAACTTGTTGTCATTGCAGGCAATCTCAACGCTGTGCGTTACAGGGAAGACATCCTCCTCCCTCATGTGGTACCCTTCCTGCAGGCTCATCCTGACATGACCCTCCAGCATGGAAATGCCACCAGCCATACTGCTCGTTCTGTGCGTGACAGGAATGTCAGTGTTCTGCCATGGCCAGCGAAGAGCCTGGATCTCAATCCCATTGAGCACGTCTGGGACCTGTTGGATTGGAGGGTGAGGGCCAGGGCCATTCCCCCCAGAAATGTCCGGGAACTTGCAGGTGCCCTGGGGGAAGAGTGGGGTAACATCTCACGGCAAGAACTGACAAATCTGGTGCAGTCCATGAGGAGGAGATGCACTTCAGTATGTAGTGGACATTTCCTGTATTACCAAATCATGAGAGCAAACCACACACAAGTCAGAGTTATCATAAAGTCCATCTTTAATTATATGAGCTCCATCACAACCCTGTGACTCTCAGATCAATTCAGTGTCTATAAATGAATTCTCTGAGAGTGCTTACACATTGCAACTGAGATCCTTTATAGCAAAGACACACATAGCCAGACAGCATTGGCTATAAATTATTGTTCAGCTTTGTCTCCTAAACTATGTTCTTATCTCGCTCTTGGTACCACTCAGGACCAACACCATTACCTCACCCAATGGCATATATCAAATACACCCCCTCCTGGACAAGATCACAGAGAGGAGAGTGACTCTCTAGGTCAAGATAAGGGCAACCTCAGAGGGAACATAGAATGGTTCAAGACACTGCCACCCTCCTCTCCCCGATGGGAAAGGTAGGGAGTGACTGGCACACAGACATTGTCAAGCCAGGAGATAATTGGTTCCCCCTCAATCATCCCTTCACATGGTTTAAAATATACGTTTACATATGAAGACAAGCTTGACCTCTCCCCTTTCTTTGGCCCAAGTAACTGAACCCTGACAGAGAACAGATAACTGAAAACAGCCAACACTATAGTACAACAAAATACATTCTAAATGACAAGTATCTCACAAGCATATTTATGAAAATAAAACTATGTTACCCAACTAATTCTGATTCTGCTACGACAAGTACTTGATGCAGCTGGTGGCCACACCAGACACTGACTGTTACTTTTAATTTTGACCCCGCCTTTGTTCAGGGACACATTATTAAATTTCTGTTAATCACATGTCTGTGGAACTTGTTCAGTTTATATCTCAGTTGTTGAATCTTTTTATGTTCATACAAATATTTACACATGTTAAGTTTGTAGAAAATAAACACAGTTGACAGTGAGAGGATGTTTATTTTTTGCTGAGTTTACATACATTTTTAAAAAGGCACACGTAGCCTACATACACACAAACTATCTAGGTCAAATAGGGAGACGTTGTGCCACGGGGTGTGGCTTTATCTGTTTTTTTTAAACCAGGTTTGCTGTGTATTTGAGCAATATGAGATTGAAGGAAGTTCCATGCAATAAGGACTCTATATAATACTGTATGTTTTCTTGAATTTGTTCTGGATTTGGGGACTATGAAAAGACCCCTGGTGGCATGTCTGGTGGGATAAGTGTGTGTGTCAGAGCTGTGTGTATGTTGACTATGCAAACAATTTGGGATTTTCAACACATGAATGTTTCTTACAAAAAGAAGAAGTGATGCTGACAGTCTCTCCTCAACTCTTAGCCAATAGAGACTGGCATGCATAGTATTAATATTAGCCCTCTGATTACAATGAAGAGCAAAATGTGCTGCTCTGTTCTGGGCCAGCTGCAGCTTAACTAGGTCTTTCCTTGCAGCACTGGACCACACGACTGGACAATAATCAAGATTAGACTAAACTAGAGCCTGCTTTTTGGAGTGTGGTGTCAAAAAAGCAGAGCATCTCTTTTTTTACAGCTAGACATCTCCCCATCTTTGCAACCATTGAATCTATATGTTTAGACCACAACAGCTTACAATCTAAGGTAATGCCAAGTAATTTAGTCTCCTCAACTTGTTCAACAGCCACACCAGATTCAGCTGAAATCATTTAAGGAAGGATTTGTATCAAATACAATGTTCTTAGTTTTAGAGATGTTCAGGACCAGTTTATTACTGCCCACCCATTCTAAAACAGACTGCAACTCTTTGTTAAGGGTTTCAGTGACCTCATTAGCTGTGGTTGCTGATACGTATATGGTTGAATCATCAGCATACATGGACACACATGCTTTGTTTAATGCCAGTGGCAGGTCATTGTTAAAAATAGAAAAGAGTATAGAGCCTAGAGAGCTGTCCTGCGGTACACCACGCTTTACATGTTCGACATTAGAGACGCCTCCGTTAAAGAAAATCCTTTGAGTTCTATTAGATAGATAGCTCTGAATCCAAGATATGGCAGATGTTGAAAAGCCATAGCACTTAAGTTTTTTCAACAACAGGTTATGGTCAATAATATCAAAGGCTGCACTGAAATCTAACAGTACAGCTCCCACAATCTTCTTATTATCAATTTCTTTCAAGCAATCATTAGTAATTAGTGTCAGTGCAGTACACGTTGAGTGCCCTTCTCTATAAGCATGCTGAATGTCTGTTGTTCATTTGTTTACAGAGAAATAGCATTGTATTAGGTCAAACACAATTTTTTCCAACAGTTTGCTAAGAGCTGGCAGCAAGCTTATAGGTCTGCTGTTAGAACCAGTAAAGGCCACTTTACCACTCTTTGGTAGCGGAATTACTTTGGCTTCCCTCCAGGCCTGAGGACAAAGACTTTCCTCTAGTCTCAGATTAAAAATATGACAGATAGGAGTGGCTATAGAGTCAGCTACCATCCTCAATAGCTTTCTATCTAACTTGTCAATACCAGGAGGTTTGTCATTATTGATCCTTAACAATATTTTTCCACCTCTCCCACACTAACTTTACAAAATTCAAACTTGCACTGCTTTTCTTTCATTATTTGTTTTTTTATACATAAATATAATTGCTCACTATTTGTCATGGGCATTTCCTGCCTAAGTTTGCCCACTTTGTCAATTAAATAATTATTAAAATAATTGGCAACATCAAATGGTTTTGTGATGAATAAGCCATCGGATTCGATGAAAGATGGAGTTGATTTGTCTTCCTGCCCATAATTTCATTTAAAGTACTCCAAAGTTTTTTTCAATCATTCTTTGTATCATTGATCTTGGCTTCATAATTAAGTTTCTTTTTCTTTTCGTTGAGTTTAGTCACATAATTTCTCAATTTGCAGTAAGCCAGTCAGATGTACAACCAGACTTATTAGCCACTCTTTTTGCCCCATCTCTTTCAAGCATGTGTTTTTCAATTCCTCATCAATCTAACAGTCAGTTTCTTAACAGGTGCATGTTTATCAATAATCGGAAGGAGCAATTTCATAAATTCATCAAGTGCAGCGTCTGGATGCTCCTCATTAATCACATCAGACCAACAAATATTTTTAACATCATCCACATAAGAGCTACAAATAATTATTCTAAAAATCTAGGAAAGATTAACGGGAGGTATTTATCAACATAGGTTAAGGATAATAACGGTAGAAAGCACACACACATAGAAGGTAAATAACACAGACACATAGATTGTGAGAAGAAGCATAACAACAATAATAGGCAGAGAAGCAACGGACAGAAGGGCTCGACACCGCTCATGTTTGGCTGGCCGAAGCTAGAAAAAGAGTGAAGGGGGCCAAGAAAAAGGGAGCTACTAAGGAGGAGGATTAGGTAGCCAGGAGCAGACAGGGAGGACTCCCACGGCTCCCACAGAGACATCACAGGGTTTAGCTACCTTATTGAGAAAGTGGATAGAGGTAGAGAAGGGTGGAGGTGAGAAGACAGAGAGGGACCTAAATGTTACAACTGTAGCAAGCCAGCACATTTGGCTAAGGAGTGTGAGGAACCATGCATGCACTGCGATAAGGTGGGCCACAATCACCGAGACTGTAGAAAGAAAAAGAGAGTCAAAGGCAAGAACAGAGAGAAAAAGATCAGGCGCCTACAGACAGACTCAGAGGAGGAATAGAAAAGAAAGGAGATCAGTACCTAATAGTAACTATCGGGGTAATTGTAGATAAGCTTAATAAAGGAGGCTTCAAGGAAAAGAAAAGTAAGAAAGAACAGACAGGAACAGAATATTTGATCACCACTCTTGGGGAAAGAGCAGGAAAGATTTTATACAGAAGGGGAAAAACAGAGAAACGCGATGACAGAGACGGAGAGAAGTGGTGTTTTAATTGCGATAAAACAGGACATTTCGCCAGGGACTGAAAACACCCTGCAAATACAGTAACAAGTAATAAGTAATAAGTAGGACACCATTACCGAAACTGCAGACATAAGGGAGAGAAGAACAATAGGCACCCACAGCCCGATTCAGAAGAGGAAGAAGAAGAAGATGAGGCGTGACTAGATCTAGAGGTAAGGCAGACCGTTGTTTGAGTAGGGGTTATATTTTTGCCTACTGGTAAGAAGAGGAGAGTTGGTTGTGGGCGCTAGGCTATATTTGGCTGTAAGGGATTCAGGTCTGAATAGTTGAATCGTAAAAGTTTTGTGATAGTTTCTGTATTTGATTCTTGGTTTGATTGTTTAGGTAACACCAGTGAATTTGAACAGGAAGTTGATGTATTCTAACGTTATAATCTGTTTCCATTACGTGGAACAATGACAGGTCAGTAAAGTGGATTGCAGGTTGAGTTCATTTTATTTTACAGGGACAGTGCACATTAATCACAGTCGTGTGTCTAATGGCAGGGTATTCCTATCAAGCACTTTGAGGGACTGTTTGTAGACAGACTGAATGGGTTTTAATGTTGCAATGCAAGCTTGTGCCAAACTAGTCAAGTAGTATATTAAGTAGGGGAATTTCATAGATTTGAAGTACGGTATTGTATCCAAGCGTATGTTCAATCAAGTACATATAACCATTGAGGAAGTTTAAAACTAATGATTGGAGGGAGTACAATGGAATTATCATTATTATTAGGTTTTGTTTGTAGTCAACGGTTGGGTTTCTGAATCGGTGTAGTATAATGACATGCTGACCAAGTGGGTGTGGGTTTTTTTTCTGGGAAAAGGAGTGCTTCACTGTCTTTCTTTGGAATGTTTTCTGGGGCTGTAATCTTGAAGGGAGCGAGTGATATAGAGGCATATTTCTACCAAATTGAAAAGGCCTGGAAATGTTTTGTTTGTTTTTAACCTAGGGGTTTGAGGAGATTTCAATTTTTCCTAGAGCCACGATATCTTGAAGGGGTACACACACACACATGGAATTGTAGAAGTTTAATTTTCTGAGTTTTAATTAAACACGTGAATTCATTAGAGAAGGGAATGTTCTGATGTTAAGTATTAAGTAGGACATATTCTGAGCCATCAGGACAGGTACATGCTGTGATGATTCAGGATCATTGAGAGTAATCGTGGTAAACTTTATCAACTAGGTAATAATCTTAGAGATTACTACCATAGACATGTGAATTTTTCTAAAAATCCATGAGTGCAGACGGGGAGACAGTGAGACATTTAGTCAATATTTGGAAACAACCCATATTTAATACTGACTGTTATAAGAAAGAGCGACAGACAGATAGAAGGAAGGGCAGACGGAGAAGGGCTCCCCCGCACTATACTGGGCTCTAAGGTGACCTTGATGGTTTGGGCGTATTAGGAGGAGGAGTGTGGGGGGGGGGATTTGAGGAGAATGAGAGGGAGAGACTGGGAGTGAGGAGCAGGAGACCTGGAGCGTTACGAAGGTTAGAATCTCATAATAAGCCAGGATTGAGAGAAGATAGAAGTGACACAGAATAGTTCGATGACGATGAGAAGATACCCCAATTCCCACTCATAACCTTACTCAACCCCAGAGCTGGGGACAGAACATAACCAGACACGATAGAAGTCTATAGGGCATGGACACAGAGGGATGTAGCGAGGGCATTAGAAGAAGTTGCACATCCTAAGACAGGAATAGAGGGATTCAGAAGAGATTTTGGTTCGCTTAGCTTTAGGATATTAATTCATGGAGAGACTGTCAGCTCCATTGGTTTTTAAAATATGAAAAGTTAGGTGAGGAGGCAGGTATTTTAGTTTATATTTTAAGGGTAGGGTTATTAAATTCGCTAGGAAGAGATATAATGATTTTGTTGGAAGTAGTTGTTATCCTAACTAAAAGTGGAATGAAAGCTTAGTTGGTTTCAGGAACTAAGGTGTTAGACACTGAACCATTGCCCAGAAATTATTTGGCACAGCAGGCCAAAATAGTAGCATTGACTAGAGCCTGCGAAATAAGAAAGGAGAGAAAGGTTACTATTTACATAGACAGCACATATGCATTTAAAACCATACGAAGCAGCACAGATAAATCTTAAAAGTAGATAAGACACTTGACAGAGAATTGTTACAGGATAGCCAAGAACGAACGCCCCAGGGAGAATTAGACATGTGGAAAATGAAAGGGGCGATCCTACAAGATAATGTCAGACATAAGGAGAATTTACTAATCTTACCTAAGTCATTGTTTAGATGGGCAGAGCCATGTGCCAACAGGGAGGAAGGATGGTAGAGCAGGTTATGAAACACCAGGTGGTAGAGCAGGTTAGGAAACACCAGGTGGTAGAGCAGGTTAGGAAACACCAGGTGGTAGAGCAGGTTATGAAACACCAGGTGGGAGTGCAGGTTAGGAAACACCAGGTGGTAGAGCAGGTTAGGAAACACCAGGTGGTAGAGCAGGTTAGGAAACACCAGGTGGTAGAGCAGGTTAGGAAACACCAGGTGGTAGAGCAGGTTAGGAAACACCAGGTGGTAGAGCAGGTTAGGAAACACCAGGTGGTAGAGCAGGTTAGGAAACACCAGGTGGTAGAGCAGGTTAGGAAACACCAGGTGGTAGAGCAGGTTAGGAAACACCAGGTGGTAGAGCAGGTTAGGAAACACCAGGTGGTAGAGCAGGTTAGGAAACACCAGGTGGTAGAGCAGGTTAGGAAACACCAGGTGGTAGAGCAGGTTAGGAAACACCAGGTGGTAGAGCAGGTTAGGAAACACCAGGTGGTAGAGCAGGTTAGGAAACACCAGGTGGTAGAACAGGTTAGGAAACACCAGGTGGTAGAGCAGGTTAGGAAACACCAGGTGGTAGAGCAGGTTAGGAAACACCAGGTGGTAGAGCAGGTTAGGAAACACCAGGTGGTAGAGCAGGTTAGGAAACACCAGGTGGTAGAGCAGGTTAGGAAACACTGCAGGTTAGGAAACACCAGGTGGTAGAGCAGGTTAGGAAACACTGCAGGTTAGGAAACACCAGGTGGTAGAGCAGGTTAGGAAACACTGCAGGTTAGGAAACACCAGGTGGTAGAGCAGGTTAGGAAACACTGCAGGTTAGGAAACACCAGGTGGTAGAGCAGGTTAGGAAACACTGCAGGTTAGGAAACACCAGGTGGTAGAGCAGGTTAGGAAACACTGCAGGTTAGGAAACACCAGGTGGTAGAGCAGGTTAGGAAACACTGCAGGTTAGGAAACACCAGGTGGTAGAGCAGGTTAGGAAACACTGCAGGTTAGGAAACACCAGGTGGTAGAGCAGGTTAGGAAACACTGCAGGTTAGGAAACACCAGGTGGTAGAGCAGGTTAGGAAACACTGCAGGTTAGGAAACACCAGGTGGTAGAGCAGGTTAGGAAACACTGCAGGTTAGGAAACACCAGGTGGTAGAGCAGGTTAGGAAACACTGCAGGTTAGGAAACACCAGGTGGTAGAGCAGGTTAGGAAACACTGCAGGTTAGGAAACACCAGGTGGTAGAGCAGGTTAGGAAACACTGCAGGTTAGGAAACACCAGGTGGTAGAGCAGGTTAGGAAACACTGCAGGTTAGGAAACACCAGGTGGTAGAGCAGGTTAGGAAACACCAGGTGGTAGAGCAGGTTAGGAAACACTGCAGGTTAGGAAACACCAGGTGGTAGAGCAGGTTAGGAAACACTGCAGGTTAGGAAACACCAGGTGGTAGAGCAGGTTAGGAAACACTGCAGGTTAGGAAACACCAGGTGGTAGAGCAGGTTAGGAAACACTGCAGGTTAGGAAACACCAGGTGGTAGAGCAGGTTAGGAAACACTGCAGGTTAGGAAACACCAGGTGGTAGAGCAGGTTAGGAAACACTGCAGGTTAGGAAACACCAGGTGGTAGAGCAGGTTAGGAAACACTGCAGGTTAGGAAACACCAGGTGGTAGAGCAGGTTAGGAAACACTGCAGGTTAGGAAACACCAGGTGGTAGAGCAGGTTAGGAAACACTGCAGGTTAGGAAACACCAGGTGGTAGAGCAGGTTAGGAAACACTGCAGGTTAGGAAACACCAGGTGGTAGAGCAGGTTAGGAAACACTGCAGGTTAGGAAACACCAGGTGGTAGAGCAGGTTAGGAAACACTGCAGGTTAGGAAACACCAGGTGGTAGAGCAGGTTAGGAACACCAGGTGGTAGAGCAGGTTAGGAAACACCAGGTGGTAGAGCAGGTTAGGAAACACCAGGTGGTAGAGCAGGTTAGGAAACACTGCAGGTTAGGAAACACCAGGTGGTAGAGCAGGTTAGGAAACACTGCAGGTTAGGAAACACCAGGTGGTAGAGCAGGTTAGGAAACACTGCAGGTTAGGAAACACCAGGTGGTAGAGCAGGTTAGGAAACACTGCAGGTTAGGAAACACCAGGTGGTAGAGCAGGTTAGGAAACACTGCAGGTTAGGAAACACCAGGTGGTAGAGCAGGTTAGGAAACACTGCAGGTTAGGAAACACCAGGTGGTAGAGCAGGTTAGGAAACACTGCAGGTTAGGAAACACCAGGTGGTAGAGCAGGTTAGGAAACACTGCAGGTTAGGAAACACCAGGTGGTAGAGCAGGTTAGGAAACACTGCAGGTTAGGAAACACCAGGTGGTAGAGCAGGTTAGGAAACACTGCAGGTTAGGAAACACCAGGTGGTAGAGCAGGTTAGGAAACACCAGGTGGTAGAGCAGGTTAGGAAACACCAGGTGGTAGAGCAGGTTAGGAAACACCAGGTGGTAGAGCAGGTTAGGAAACACTGCAGGTTAGGAAACACCAGGTGGTAGAGCAGGTTAGGAAACACTGCAGGTTAGGAAACACCAGGTGGTAGAGCAGGTTAGGAAACACTGCAGGTTAGGAAACACCAGGTGGTAGAGCAGGTTAGGAAACACTGCAGGTTAGGAAACACCAGGTGGTAGAGCAGGTTAGGAAACACTGCAGGTTAGGAAACACCAGGTGGTAGAGCAGGTTAGAAACACTGCAGGTTAGGAAACACCAGGTGGTAGAGCAGGTTAGGAAACACTGCAGGTTAGGAAACACCAGGTGGTAGAGCAGGTTAGGAAACACTGCAGGTTAGGAAACACCAGGTGGTAGAGCAGGTTAGGAAACACTGCAGGTTAGGAAACACCAGGTGGTAGAGCAGGTTAGGAAACACTGCAGGTTAGGAAACACCAGGTGGTAGAGCAGGTTAGGAAACACCAGGTGGTAGAGCAGGTTAGGAAACACCAGGTGGTAGAGCAGGTTAGGAAACACCAGGTGGTAGAGCAGGTTAGGAAACACTGCAGGTTAGGAAACACCAGGTGGTAGAGCAGGTTAGGAAACACTGCAGGTTAGGAAACACCAGGTGGTAGAGCAGGTTAGGAAACACTGCAGGTTAGGAAACACCAGGTGGTAGAGCAGGTTAGGAAACACTGCAGGTTAGGAAACACCAGGTGGTAGAGCAGGTTAGGAAACACTGCAGGTTAGGAAACACCAGGTGGTAGAGCAGGTTAGGAAACACTGCAGGTTAGGAAACACCAGGTGGTAGAGCAGGTTAGGAAACACTGCAGGTTAGGAAACACCAGGTGGTAGAGCAGGTTAGGAAACACTGCAGGTTAGGAAACACCAGGTGGGAGTGCAGGTTAGGAAACACTGCAGGTTAGGAAACACCAGGTGGGAGTGCAGGTTAGGAAACACTGCAGGTTAGGAAACACCAGGTGGTAGAGCAGGTTAGGAAACACTGCAGGTTAGGAAACACCAGGTGGTAGAGCAGGTTAGAAACACTGCAGGTTAGGAAACACCAGGTGGTAGAGCAGGTTAGGAAACACTGCAGGTTAGGAAACACCAGGTGGTAGAGCAGGTTAGGAAACACTGCAGGTTAGGAAACACCATGTGGTAGTGCAGGTTAGGAAACACTGCAGGTTAGGAAACACCAGGTGGTAGAGCAGGTTAGGAAACACTGCAGGTTAGGAAACACCAGGTGGTAGAGCAGGTTAGGAAACACTGCAGGTTAGGAAACACCAGGTGGTAGTGCAGGTTAGGAAACACTGCAGGTTAGGAAACACCAGGTGGTAGAGCAGGTTAGGAAACACTGCAGGTTAGGAAACACCATGTGGTAGAGCAGGTTAGGAAACACTGCAGGTTAGGAAACACTGCAGGTTAGGAAACACTGCAGGTTAGGAAAGACTGCAGGTTAGGAAACACTGCAGGTTAGGAAACACTGCAGGTTAGGAAAGACTGCAGGTTAGGAAACACTGCAGGTTAGGAAACACTGCAGGTTAGGAAACACTGCAGGTTAGGAAACACCATGTGGTAGTGCAGGTTAGGAAACACTGCAGGTTAGGAAACACCAGGTGGTAGAGCAGGTTAGGAAAGACTGCAGGTTAGGAAACACTGCAGGTTAGGAAACACTGCAGGTTAGGAAAGACTGCAGGTTAGGAAACACTGCAGGTTAGGAAACACTGCAGGTTAGGAAACACTGCAGGTTAGGAAAGACTTAGTGGCCTAGAGGATAACTACTTTAAAAAAAAAATAGAATATCCACTCCAACATTTGGAAATGGACTTCATTGAACTATTCCGAAGTGAGGGAAAGAAGGGGTGTTTAACAATAATATATACGTATATTAAAGGGGTAGAAGCATCCCCAACTTACTTGATGGACATGATTATGTTAGTTAAAATATTAGGTCAAGATATTATCCCGAGAGTTGGTTTACTAGGATCTATTTCTTTAAATAATGGATGACATTCTAGCTAATCAGGTAAAACAAATAGAATGCCAGAATTAGGGACCAGAACAGGTAGACATAGAAGTTGAAGATATACTAGCAGAACACATGACTGTTTGTTAACCAAACCTGTATGTCCAAGATTTTGTGTCAAACAGGTGAATTACAGGAGAAGGTGATTCACTCAATCCAACCAGAAGACTGGGTGTGGATCCAGTCCCTGAGGAGAATATATGGGAAGCAGCCCCGTTGGGAAGACCCATACCAGGTTCTGTTAAACAGACTAGCTGAGAGAGTCATGTTACCCACTGCAACGAGGTATGTACACATATGAGCACTGCTGATCACACACAGAGTTAGGAGAAGAACCGAGTACCAACAGGGTCCGAAGATTTCCTATCCCGACCGTTCATCACTGTGGGTGATCCTAGAAGTGTGAGTATGCGGTGGTACCTAGCAGACAGACTAAGGACAGGAGAGAGTTGGTGGTTTTTGGGAAGAGTAGGGGCTCTGAGCTGCATCAGTCTTGGTAACCTTTCTGATACATCCAGATCCACCACCTTCCTGTACTAATTATATGACACCGTTGTCATTGATCTTGTCACGAACCGGCTCAAAGCCCGTAACAAAGGGAGACAACGTGGAGATAAGGCGTAGCAAAATATATATTTATTAAATAAGTAACTAAGTATAATATACAATGGTGTGTGTAATCAGTAATCAGTAGTGTAAGTGAGTGTTTTGCATGCATGAATGTGATAATGCAGGGTGATGAAAGGTGCCAAAGCAAACAAATAAAAGGCCACCAAGAACCACAACACAATCTACAAAGGTGTCTGCATGGAGAGAGTCTCTTCCATGAATGTGGAAGAGGTCTATTTATCCTGGGAGACACCTGGCCCAGGTGTTTCCCATGTAGCTGACGACCCTCTCAACTCCGCCCACCGGCATCCTAATAAGGAAACAAGAACAAAGACAGAATACGGCAGACAGAGTGGGAGGGTCGTCACAATAAGAAGTAATAGATAAACTATATAATACACTGATGAGTGACTTACAGAGTAAGGATTCAAAGAAGATCAAGGTGTATGATTTAAGGTAAACATTAAACAATTCCCTAGGAAAACAAATAACTTTACAGGGATTCGGTTGGACAGAAGTTCTTGGCCAACCCACCTCGGTTCACTTTAACTCCTGATGAGTACCAGTGTTATAGATACAAGAATGGCACCAAGAACTCAGATGATTTTAATGGCTGAAAGGTAATCGTTAATGTGACTGACTTAAGTTAAGAAGTACAGGAGGAAATTCTTAACCTCACAGCACCTATAACTGATGTAGGGTGGGCACGGACCAACAAAGGACGCATACGACAGAAACGACCAAAAAGGGTGGTTAGGAACTTGCGCCCCGGGGTTATTGGTCCAACTAGTTTGAGTTAGTCATCAGAGGCCAGTTAAAGGAGGCTAAAGTAGGCACAGGAGGAGTCTAGATGGATACTATTGGCATCCTCAGGGAAGTTCCAGATGAATCAAATAGGTGAAGGCTTTACCACTACCTTATTTTGGTGGTTGACAATAAATACAAATGTGGATTGGATTAATTACATCTATTATAATCAACAGAGATTTGTGAATGATACTGGGGATGCAGTAAAGGGGTTCTCTGACCAATTATCCGCCACCTCCCTCATGACCTGGTAAAATAGACTGACTCTCGATATGTTATTGGCAGAAAAGGGCGGGTATGTAGAATGATTGGGGTTCATTGCTGTACGTTTATTTTTTAATAACACAGCTCCAGATGGATCAGTGACCAAGGCACTGGCAGGTTTTACCATTGTCGTGTCTTTGGCTATGCCGGATTAATTCCTAAAACATACAATTCTATAAAATAATATCACCTTATTGAGCTAATCATGTAAATGTAATTAACTAGAGAGTCAGGCACCACAAAATAATATTTATAGAGCTGTTATCTTCCGAATAAACTCTTAAAGATCTTGTAATATTTTACATCAATAGCAGTCAATATCTATCGTCATCTTACTTCAGTCTCATAATCTGAAAGTTGAAAATTCTTGGTTATCTGCAAGAACCCTGGCTAACAAGTTGAATCAGCAATACAAAATTGGGTTTAATTATTTATATACTAAATACCTAACTAATCACACAGAATTCACATACACAAAGAATGAATTATGCCTGGATAATTCTTTACGTCATAGGAAAACATCCCTAGTGGGCGGAACAGATATGACAGCTTGTTACACAAAGGAAAAGGGGCTGGGTTGAGTGAAAGAGCGGGAAGACAGGAACAAAGGCGAAGCTGTGCTATCGTAATTACAGTATCTTATGCATTCTAAATTACTGCCCATTTGGAAAAGGAAAATGCAATACATTTTTACTCTGAGCTGTGCTTCAGTAGGTTGGTGGTAGATGGAAGACTGTGTTGCCAAACCGAGTCCTCTGTCCTTTAAAGAATGTCTCTGGTGGTCACTTGGATAAGTTGTAGTAACGTCGATGTGTGGTAGATGGGATACTCTGTCTGTTCCTTCCTAACCTGCGTTTGTAGCTGCGGTCGCTAACTCAACGGCTAGGAGGTATCACTTCTGTCGTGAATAAGTGTTCAAAGTTCATACCATTTGCAACCAAAGTTCATGCTGATGTTGGCTACGTTCTGTAGTTTTATCTGAACCATTCTGACATAGGATCGTCATCCTGCCTCATCAGAACAGGAAGTTCAATTGTCGTCAAGGCTTTATATAGGAAGGCAGAAAAGGGGTGTGGTTCATAGTTTACAACCTCTGTCTCTTCACGTGGGCGGGCCACTGAGTGAGCAGCAATATCTTATGAAAAACCACATCTCACATTTTAGAAGCTAAAACCACATTTCATCCAATCACAAATAATTTCATATTCAAACATTTAAATTGAACAACAATTCCATGTGAATCCGATAACTCTGATGTGTAGACTTTCCACTGTAGAGTTTGTCATCTTATCATTGATGAGAATGTCTCAGATGACAACCGAACTGACATCATATTCATTAAGTACCACCGCATATGTTCAATTGTTCAGATTACCAGAATATAGTTCATTTCCCCCCACATTCTGACGTTCCCAGAATCTCTTTGTTAACCAAGGGTTTTGCAAATGTAACCTCAATAGGGTAGAGAGAGGAAAAAGGGGGGAAGAGGTATTTATGACTGTCATAAACCTACCCCCCAGGCCAACATCATGACACTGCATTAGCTCATGAGTTAGCAGAGAACTCTGGGGTGGATATTTCCCTGACAGGGTGGTTTGACAGTATGTTTGGGAAATGGAAAAATGCCATAATCAATGTGTTGTGCGCAACTTTCACCTGTATGCGTGTTTTGGTTCTGTGTGGATGTTGTTTGGTCCCATGTGTGAGAGGTTTAATCACCAGAACTCTAGAGTGATCGATGACGCAACAGATGGTGAGATATGGGCCGATTCCGAGCTCCGACCAGTGGGATGACGAATACAGGCTTCCAGGCCTAGGAGATGGCCCGTTTCTTTTAACTACGAGGAGCCAATGTTAGATGAGACTATTTTCAATGTTTAGACAAGACTGTTCAATTAATGAAGATTATAATAAAACTCTTTCAAAAGAGTTATGATTGGATATAGGCTTGGAACAGTCATTGATGAGTAATCGAATGTAAATACATGTATTGGTTTGGTTTATTCTTGTATAACATTTATGTTTCCATATAGTGTTTGATGTATCAGTGTGTATTATTTAGTCATTAAGGGTGGATTGATAAGGGAATTATTAATTATTATTAAACCCATGGTTTTATAGATCTCTGGGATTGGTCAGAGCTATTGATGGTCAGTTATTATCATTGGGATTGAAAATTCTCTTGACAATACAGCAAATCCTCCCCCATAAGCATTTATGTCTCTTCTATAAATGTTATATCCTTGTATTGCTACTGATGTATCATCAAATTAATTATCTAAGTGAGTCTCAGAAATGGCTAATATATGAATGTTATGTTAGCAAGTTACTGATTTCATGAACCTTATTTCTAAGGCTACATATATTAATATGGGCTACTTTCAGCCCTTTCCTGGGTAGCTTATCAGAGATAGACATAATATTGAAAAGAGCAGACTAAGCAAGAGAAAAAAATACATTCAGCAGTCCATTAATCAATTGTTGTGTGTGTGTATGTATGTGTGTGTGTGCGTGCTGCGGAGTTGAGGCTATGAACCCATAGGCTTGGCTCTCTCATCCCTTCCAGGCTTCTGGACTGATGTCATCTTGCCGTTCTGTTTCAACTTGTCGAGCTGACACTGGGAGAACTGCACTGTTCTTCAGGTCCTGGACCTCTCTGGTCAGGTCATCCATTCTTTTATTAGTAGAATCCACAAGTATTTGAACAAAACACTTGAAACTATTTTCTTGTTGTAACAACTGCTTATAGGTCTCTTTATGTTCATTTAAAAGATCCTTGATGAACAGAGCAAAGTACAGAGAGATCCTTGATGAAAACCTGCTCCATAGTACTCAGGACCAGACTGGGGCAAAGTTTTACCTTCCAACAGGACAATGACCCTAAGCACACAGCCAAGACAAAACGGGAGTGGCTTCGGGACAAGTCTCTGAATGTCCTTGAGTGGCTCAGCCAGAGTCCGGACTTGAACATCTCTGGAGAGCACTGAAAATAGCTGTGCAGCAATGTTCCCCACCCAACCTGAGAGATTGAGAGGATCTGCAGAGAGAAACTGCCCAAATACAAGTGTCAAGCTTGTAGCGTCATACCAAAGAAGACTTAAGCAGTAATCGTTGCCAAAGGTGCTTCAACAAAGCACTGAGGGTCTGAATACTTTAAATTTACATTTTTGTATAAATTTGCACAAAAAAATCTAAGAACCTGTTTTGCTTTGTCATTGTGGTGTATTGTGTGTAGATTGAGGGGGAAGAACTCAATTTTAGAATAAGGCTATAACGTAATAAAATGTTGAAAAGTCAAGGGGTCTGAATAGTTTCTGAACCCACTGTATGAGAATCAACAGTATAACTGTTTTACAATCTTATAATTACGATTGAGTAATCAGACAAGTTTGGCCCACATTCAATTTAATCAAAGGAACATTCATGTTAAATGTCCAACTGGCAATGTGATTAACATAAAAAGGAGCATTTCAATGGCAAATACTTAGTTTCTAATAAGGCCACTAAGTGAAAGGCCATAATCTTTATACAAATAGTTATATACAAAGATAATCCAAAGAAAATAGGCAACATAATCCAAGTCAAGGCAACCATTACAAAAGCTTATTCTTTAAAAGTGGTTTAAAACATCAAGTGATATCATCTGAAAATTAATCTCTTAGTTTACAGCCAGTAAACTACTTAAGTGTTATGTAACGATCTGAATTAAAACAAGAATTCAGCATATTAACATTACCAAGAGATAATTAAAAATACTTAACACTAGTGGACAAGGCCATGACCATTTATACTGTAAGAAAGACTTAGTTATAAAGACAGTTATAAAGAGTTATCAAAACTCAGAAAATGCATAATAGTTGATATCCTATTCAACATTTACAACGTAATTAATACCTTTTAACCCTTTAAAGTGAACACTGAAAGCCTAAGTGCAGATGTTTGAAAGGTTTGACAGAAATTTGGCAATAACATTCAAAAATGAGAAATCCAACACTCACAACTTAAAAAGTCCATAGCCATGAATCCACAAAAAAAGTATAGAAAAGCAAAAGCACATAAGTGGCCTATGTAATCTTGTCTTGAAATATCCAAGGATTCATCATACATTATGGCAACAGTATATGGTCTAACAACCCCTCTGTACTCGGCAGCCTACTTCTGCAGTTCAAACACTGAACCTTTCCAATAGCCAATCATAGATGTGGACTGTCAATGGCAATGAGCAATTCCCACTTGTAAATGCGCGAGAGGATTCCAACACACTCCCGCCCCTATGATGACAGGCAGATGTTGCAGGAGTCTCAGTACAAGCCAACCTCCTTCAGGCTGGCTTTGATAATGACATCAGTGACAGCGTCAAAGACAAACTGCACGTTCTTAGTGTCAGTAGCACAAGTGAAATGGGTGTAGATCTCCTTTGTATCCTTCCGCTTGTTCAAGTCTTCAAACTGACACTGAATGTAGGTTGACGCCTCTTTGTATGTGTTTGGACCTAGAGTAGTGGAAGAGAATGTATTCAATCTCATTTATGCACTTATTCTCAAAGGACATGCAAAATAGGTATAACTTAATACACTGCTTTGGGCAAACTAGTAATTTCCTATTATGGACAAACACTTGCTAAACTTTAATTTCCTGCTTTGCCAAAGTGTGTCCCTGAGGCTCCTCCCATATTGCACAAGCTAATATTTCAAAAGAGAGGTATTACTCATTACTCAGACATCTCAAACAAGAACCCACTATGTACAGCTGCTCTCCACTGATGTACCTGAGTACTCTGGGTAGCAGATAGTGAGCGGGCTCTTCTGGATCTTGTCCTCAAACAGATCCTTCTTGTTGAGAAAGAGGATGACGGAGGTGCCCGTGAACCACTTGTTGTTACAGATGGAGTCAAATAGCTTCATGCTCTCATGCATACGGTTCTATGGAGAGATGAGCAGTGTCAGGGTCTGTGTGTGGGTGAAACTGTTATGCAATCTCTTTTGATAAGACTTGATATACAGTACCAGTCAAAAGTTTGGACACCTACTCATTCAAGGATTTTCTACATTGTAGAATAACAGGTTAAGTGTGCCTTGAATTCTAAATAAATCACAGTGTCACCAGCAAAGCAACCCCACATCTTCACACCTCCTCCTCCATGCTTCACGTGGTAGCCACACATGCGAAGATCATCCATTTACCTACTCTGCATCTTACAAAGGCACGGCGGTTGGAACCAAAAATCTCAAATTTGGACTCATCAGACCAAAGGACAGATTTCCACCTGTCTAATGTCCATTGCTCGTGTTTCTTGGCCCAAGCAAGTCTTCTTCTTATTGGTGTCCTTTAGTTGTGTTTCTTTGCAGCAATTCAACCACTAAGGCCTGATTCACAGTCTCCTCTGAACAGTTGATGTTGAAATGTGTCTGTTACTTGAACTCTGTGAAGAACTTATTTGGGCTGCAATCTGAGGTGCAGTTAACTGTAGTGAACTTATCCTCTGCAGCAGAGATAACTCTGGGTCTTCCTTGCAAAGCAAAGGGTGGCTACTTTGAAGAATCTCAAATATAAAATATTTTCTAAACACTTTCGGTTACTACATGATTCCATGTGTTATTTCATAGTTTTGATGATGTCTTCACTTGTTCTAGAATGTAGAAAATAGTAAAAATAAAAGAAAAATCCTGGAATTAGGTGTTCAAACTTTTGACTGATACTGCACAACCTTGTAAATACCACAGGACTATAGATCTAAGAGTTGATGCCCTGTCCCACTCACCATCTCCTCATCCTCAGCCAGCACCAGGTCATAGTCACTGAGCGCCACACAGAAGATGATGGCTGTGACTCCCTCAAAGCAGTGGATCCACTTCTTCCTCTCTGACCTCTGACCCCCCACATCAAACATCCTGCAGCCAGGACGAGTCAGACAGAGACATGAGGAAGTGAGAAAAATAGGACATTAAAAAAATGGGTATGAAAGGCAGTGAAACATTCATACAGTATGATGTGGTCACTACAGTGATTTATAAATAGCTGTGGGCTTTTCTACATTAGTGAATCATTATCTGTAGGGACAAAGTGCCTCAGTGATTATTAGTGTCAGTGCACAGAGTGCTGTGTTAACAGGTTACTGACTTGAAGTAGAGGTCCTTGAATGTGAAGTGTGTCTCCACGATGCCGGTGGTCTTGACTCTTGTCCGCAGAACATCCTGCTGCGTGGGCACATAGTTCTGCTGGGATATCCTGTCCAAGTCATTCAGGTAACTGAGGAGAAAGCAGACTGACTTAATGTAAAAAGTTACTTAAAAACACTACTACTTGCCAATTGTTGGATAATACAGTTTCAAATTGGTGAGCCAAGACATGCAAATGGAAGTTCTGATTTTGAATCAACTATGGATTCGAACAACAATGCAAGTGAACAAAAAGCCAATATGGAGGAATATAAAATAAACAAAGAAATGATTCCTAAAACAACTCAGAGAGCTTGTAATCATATAGTCTGTCTCGTTTGCCTCAAGTCCTGAAATCTCCCGTTTTTCCTAAATAAACTAAGTGACGGCAACTAGGGCCAGGACCATACCAGTATTGTGATACTCGTTAGTATCATGGCAAGGAAACAAAACACTACGCGGATTTATGTTGGAAACAAACATGTTGTCATCCAGAGTCACATTTATTTATTTATTTTCCAAGCAATAGCACAAAATATTTAGTATACAGTAGGTTTTTAAAGGACCAAAGAGTTGTCTGCTTCCGGTTTTCATTTTTGCCATGGAAAGAATATTGCGATAACGGTATTGTCCCGGCACTAACGGCAACCTGTTTCTGCCTTTAGGGCCGGAACTTCCCGTTTCTATTGTTTCAGCAGTGTGGTGCAACAGCAGCAGTCTATCACAGGGTTCCTCCTTTCATGTCCTTACTGGTATCAGAGGAGTCAGACATGTCTCAAACTAGGAGTCAGTTTCAGGGAAATCATTCGTACCTAGCCAACTTATCTAGCAACAGGGGACTTTTTCCTGGTCCATGACTAACTCCCCCTCCCTCCTTCAGGCTATGCGCAAACCCTACACCTCAACCTGAGCACTTCCATTCTGCCACCTCTGGTCTCTTGGCCCTCCAACCGCTACAGGGGTCAGCTCCAGTTCAGCCCAGTCCAAGCGCTTCTGTCCTGGCAACGGCTTCCCCCTGAAGTTCAGACAGTCCCTGCACATCTTCCGAAAACATTTGAAACTACCTCTTCAAAGAGGATGGCCAAGTGTGCAAGACGATATCCCTCCTATCATTCACTATGGTTCTCTGGTCATTATAATACTTGATTCACGCAGTTTTACAGCAGATATTTGTAATGCTCTTACTATGAGGCGGAGTCGTTGAGCTGGTACTCTCTGGACCTGCCAAAGCAGATCTGGACCCCTCCATCCTGCCATAACCTCTTGATGACCCCAGCCAGTTCAGGGGTCATGACCCCTTCCTCTGCTGAGCTGGCCAAGGTAAAGAGCTGGCGGGCATCATCCTGGAGCCAAGCAAACAGTTACCAAAAATAAACTACTTCTGACAGCTCTCATTCTTTTGGGAACAGTATGACAACAGAAAAATGTCACTCAAATCAACATGTAAGGTACAGAATCAGCTTTCAAGTGATTTCCTTCACATGCTGACCATCCATGTTGGAATGGAATGTCTCTGCAGCCGGTGGATCATTCTGTACACTGTTCTTGTAAAGTTCATACTTCCTTGTAGTCATAACAAAGAGAAACAACACTTACTGTGGTATTTTACAAATGGGGAAAAAGCAGTAGTAAACTACATACACTGTTCTAAAACCACTGGAATGTAAGAGAATCTTCAAGCTGACTCACTGATCTTGCTGTGTCCCCAAAGTCAATGGCGAGCCTGCCCATGGCTCTGATGATGGCGATGATGGACTGGATGGTGTTGCTGTAAACCACAACCCTGTACTGGCTACACTCCTCCTGTGTGTAGCCATCCTCATGGATGATTCTGGGTGCAGGAAGAGAAGGTTATCATGCACAT
Source organism: Oncorhynchus nerka (assembly GCF_034236695.1). Taxonomy (NCBI): domain Eukaryota; kingdom Metazoa; phylum Chordata; class Actinopteri; order Salmoniformes; family Salmonidae; genus Oncorhynchus; species Oncorhynchus nerka. The sequence continues at coordinate 64,498,062 of NC_088397.1, read as the reverse complement.
CTTACTGGTGCTTGTGGTCAACATCTAATCTAGATAACATCTCAAAGGCTCCTAAATGATTAATCCCTTCATAAGTGTTCCTAATCAGTAAAAAGCTGTTTTTGGGGTGTGCACAAAACTGTTGAAATATGTACTCACTTCATCTGCTTTACAACAGTGCTCTTCCCAGACTCCCCAGCACCTTGAAGTGAAAAGTTTAGTGGTAAAGAGAGAAGCCATAAGATCAGGTAGAAAGTTTAAACTCTTAGCTCCACTAAACGTGTAAAGATATAAAAACAATCAGAACCAGCAGAATCCATCTGTTTAAGTTCTACACCCCCCACCCCACTGCTTTGGGGCCTGTACACCTGGTCTGAGAATCTAGCGGAAACAAATAGGCTACACCATGAGCATGAAAGCTCAAATGAAAGTTGTCATGATCATTCAGTCATGAGCCCTACATAAAAGTAATCAATTAGACAAACACACTCTTCAGACCCTGCCAATGTCAGTCACATAGGAACACTCACCTAGAAGCAACAATTTGACTTCACTTGAAGCCTTTTCGCCAGATTCTCTCAGATTCCGATCAATGATTTTACTCCTCTCCATGGCAGCTTTATCTTCGGCACTTAGTGTGCAACCCATTTTGATCCCAGCAGGTAAATCCTAAATACTATGATAATGTAAAGCTGGAAACTACCTGGCGTTTGACAAGTTATCCAAATGGAAAAAACGTTCAGTAAAAAAGACGGAATGACATTCTAATTCTAACCACAAAGTTGTACTGTTGTGTCTGTCAAACGCTTGCCGCAGAATTCTGGTCCATGTTAACTACGACACGTTTCCAAACCACATTTGTGCGACGACGAGCATAATGGGGGCAAAAAAGGGGGAAAAAAAGGCGTTGGCCAGCAAGCTAGCTAGTACATGTTAGCTTTTACTATGCATATGTCATGTAACATGCTAGGAAGCCGAATACTTAACGGTTTAATAGAAGAGCATGAAAATTCAACATTCATTCGAAGAAACAAATGAAGTAGCTAGTTACCAAATTAACTTAATGTTAGGTAGATAGAAATTGTCCGTTTGGCTAAACAAAGTTAGTAGCTAACTGTAGCTTTAAGTTCTTTCCGGGTTGGCTTGAAAAGTTTTTTTTTTTTTTGCTGAATATCGTGAGTTAAAAGTTTACACACGAAAAAAAATCTCAACACCCTAAACTGATTCAAAATACTCACACACGTCTAAATACTACTGGCTGTTGACTGCTCTTTTGTTAACAATTGAAATTGTCTGGCCCTACAATTATGCAAGCTTGCAGATGAGTTGAGCAAACAAATGTTGACTCTCATCGTCATGTGACGCAGAAATCAAGCAAAATAATTGCTGGGTCTGATGGGAAATGAAGTCTAAATCTATCAGTAATTGATTACAGTGATTCTCAACCACGGGGCATAAGAGGACCAGGAGCTTTCAGGGTGCCTGAAAAAGCATAAAACGAACACATCGAAAATTACAGCAGCTAGACTAAAAGGTGGTCCCCAGATTGTTTGAGAGCGTTTCAAAGATTTTACTGAGTTACGGTTCATATAAGGAAATCGGTCAATTTTAAAAAAAGAATTAGGCCCTAATTTATGAATTTCACATTTGTATTTTATTTTATTTTGTTTCACCTTTATTTAACCAGGTAGGCTAGTTGAGAACAAGTTCTCATTTGCAACTGCGACCTGGCCAAGATAAAGCATAGTAATTTGACACATACAACAACACAGAGTTACACATGGAATAAACAAAACATAGTCAATAATACAGTAGAACAAAATAAAACAAAAGGTCTATATACAGTGAGTGCACATGAGGTAAGATAAGGGAGTCAAGGCAATAAATAGGCCATGGTGGCGAAGTAATTACAATATAGAAATTAAACACTGGAATTGTAGATGTGCAGAAGATGAACGTGCAAGTAGAGATACTGGGGTGCAAAGGAGCAAGATAAATAAAGTATGAGTATGAAGCGAGCGCCAACCAACGAGAGGGTACAGGTCGCAATGGTGGGTAGTGTATGGGGCTTTGGTGACAAAACGGATGGCACTGTGATAGACTGCATCCAGTTTGTTGAGTAGAGTGTTGGAGGCTATTTTATAGATGACATCACCGAAGTCGAGGATCGGTAGGAAGGTCAGTTTTACAAGGGTATGTGTGGCAGCATGAGTGAAGGATGCTTTGTTAAGATATAGGAAGCTGATTCTAGATTTAATTTTGGATTGGAGATGCTTAATGTGAGTGAGTTTACAGTCTAACCAGACACCTAGGTATTTGTAGTTGTCCACGTATTCTAAGTCAGAGCCGTCCAGAGTAGTAATGCTGGACTGGCGAGCAGGTGCAGGCAGTGATCGGTTGAAAAGCATGCATTTCGTTTTACTTGCATCTAAGAGCAGTTGGAGGCATGACTGGGAATATATTGTAGATATGCATCTGTTGATTAAAAAAAAGGCAAGGGCGTGGATCAGTTTCTGATGTGACCACCGTTTGTTTGATGCAGCATTGAGTTTATTAGGTTGTTGATTGTGGCCTGTGGAATGTTGTCCCACTCCTCTTCAATGGCTGTGCGATGTTGCTGGATATTGGCGGGAACTGGAACACACTGTCGTACACGTAGATCCATAGCATCCCAAACATGCTCAATGGGTGACATGTCTGGTGAGTATGCAGGCCACGGAAGAACTGGGACATTTTCAGTTTCCAGGAATTGTGTACAGATCCTTGCAAATCCTTGCAATGGGGCCGTGCATTATCTTGCTGAAATATGAGGTAATTGCGGCAGATGAATGGAACGAAAATGGGCCTCCGGATCTCGTCATGGTATCTCTGTGCATTCAAATTGCCATTGATAAAATGCAATTGTGTTTGTTGTCCATAGCATATGCCTGCCCATACCATAACCCCACAACCACCACAGGGCTCTCTGTTCACAACGTTGACATCAGCAAACCACTCGCCCACACAATGCCATACACGTGGTCTGCCATCTGCCCAGTACAGTTGAAACTGGGATTCATCCGTGAAGAGCACACTTCTCCAGCGTGCCAATCGCCATCGAAGGTGAGCATTTGCCCACTGAAGTCAGTTACGATGCCAAACTGCAGTTAGGTCAAGACCATGGTGAGGATGACAAGCACCCAGATGAGCTTCCCTGAGATGGTTTCTGACAGTTTGTACAGAAATTCTTCAGTGGTGAAAACCCACAGTTGCATCAGCTGTCTGGGTGGCTGGTCTCAGACGATCCCTGGGCTAGTTACATATGGTCTACGGTTGTGAGGCCGGTTGGACGTACCGCCAAATTCTCTAAAATGAGGTTGGAGGCAGTTTATGGTACAGAAATCAACATGAAAATCTCTGGCAACAGCTCTGATGAGCATTCCTGCAGTCCGCATGATAATTACATGCTCCCCCAAACCTTGAGACATCTGTGGCATTGTGTTGTGTGACAAAACCTTTTATTGTCCCCAGCACAAGGCTCACCCGTGTAATGAGTATGCTGTTTAATCAGCTTCTTGATATGCCACACCTGTCAGGTGGATGGATTATCTTTGCAAATGAGAAATGCTCACTAACAGGGATGTAAACAAAATTGTTTACAAAATTTGAGAGAAATAAGCGTTCTGTGCTCATGGAAAATTTCTGTCAGGTTACGTGTTTGAATCGCATCACGAACAACTTTAGCATTTTAGCAACTTTGCAACTATTTACTACTTTTTAGGTACTTTGCAACTACTTAGCTAACCCTTAACATGTTAGCTAACCCTTCCACACACCTTAACCCTTTAACATAACTCCAAAACTTAACCCTAACCTTAATCCTAACCTTAACTCCTAAACCCTAGCCCAGCTAATGCTAGCCACAACAAATAGGAATACGTAACATATCATACAAAATGTCAGTGGTTATATGTTGCCATGGGAATAGCAGAGCCTGGAGAAGCTGGGGGCTGGTTTACTGAGGGGTCTTTGCTGAGGAGGAGGTGTGAAGGGAGGCCTGTTGAGTTTCAACATAAATGTAACTGTACTAGGTCAGCAACAAGATCGTGGTCAAAAAAAAACGACAGGGCATTTCATGCATAGTATTACACTTATTGAACAGAGTCAGAATTATTTGTTTGAATTTAGGGGTAGGAGTTTGCTTATGCATTTACTCCAGTGAATTCCAACTGAAAAATAACATATTATTGTCCTACACTGTAAATTGTGTCACTGCTGATTATTTCAACAGTATCTATTTGTCCTAAGCTGGTAAACCCTGTCCTACACCTACACTCTCTTCTCTTTCTGTCTATCCACTACTCTCATAATATAATGAGTGAAATGTGAAAGTGTCCATCGTGCCCTTTGTTGTGACTGTTTTTCTCTTTTCTTTTACCTGAAGTTCAGATCCCCGACTCCGACTTTGAAGTTAAAATGTCACCCCGAGGTTAGAGTATTTGAACTGCATCTTTCCCCCTCTTTCAATGCTATATCAAAGCAATGAGGGGCACCGACCGCATACAGTGAACTACAATACTGCTCCACCCAGCAGCTAATGGAAATAGAGATGAGCCACCCAAATAACCTCCATTAAGAAAGTTAACATCAATCCTGCACACAAACAAACATAAAGTAGAGCAGTTTTACAGAATATATTTATTTATAAATTATATTCATCAATCCTCAACAATATGCTAATTACCTTTTTGGAGGATCAAAACATTCTGGTGGAAGAACAAAATGGTTTTCATAAATCCAGAGCCTACATACTGTAGATCATATATTTTCGGTCTGTACAATAATTGGAAATTGATCACACGAAGAGAAGCCTACTTTTGCATGTTTCATTGATTTCCAGAAAGCTTTTGATTTTGTAAATAGGGATCTTTTAGCATATAGTTTGTTAAAGACAGGGGTTGAAGGGAAATTTTATCACGCAATCCAGTCTCTTTACAAAGTATCATTTGTTTGTGTGCGTGTTAATGAATATGGTACAGATTGATTTCCCACACCCTTGGGTGTAAAACAAGAAGACGGCATATCACCGACTTTGTTTGCTATGTTTATAAATTATTTGGCAAAATAAATTAAACAGTTAAATATTAAAGTAAGATATTATGATGAAACACTGATGATATTATTTTGATGGCAGAAAATGAACAAGACCTGCAGAACATGTTATTATGTGCACACAATTGGTGTAAAAGATGGAGACTCATGATCAACCAGACAAATACACAGATAATGCATTTTAGAAAACCAGGTACTAAGATAAGTGTTTTTCAGTTTTGTTTTTGTGAAGACATTCTTGAGCTTACTAGCAATTATAAATATTTGGCTATTTTTATTGATTAACATACTACCTTTCTATACGGAACATCTGCCCTGGCAAACTCAGCAAGTAGAGCTCTTGGGGGAGTCAGGAAAAACTAAAACACTCAAAAATACTGGTTATGCTACGTATTCCAAACTGTATCAGACATGTGTGTCCTGTTCTGGACTATTCAGCAGTAGTGTGTGGCGCTAAGAGGTATTTTAAAAATGAACCTGTCCATAATAGAGCAGTACGTTACTTTTTAGGAGTCCACAAGTTTGCACTGATTCAATAACTGGGGGCATGGCCTGGGAACCCTGTGAGGTGAGATTGAAGGTGTATCCCAGACTGGCCAATAAAAAGAAAAGATTAAGATGGGCAAAATAACACAGACACTGGACAGAGTTGTGTTTTTTTCATTGAAACTCTGCCTTGAAGGCCAGCATCTCAGAGTTGCCTCTTCACTGTTGACATTGAGACGGGTGTATTGCGGGTACTATTTAATGAAGCTGCCAGTTGAGGACTTGTGAGGCATCTGTTTCTCAAACTAGACATTCTAATGTACTTGTCCTCTTGCTCAGTTGTGCAGTGGGGTCTCCCACTCCTCTTTCTATTCTGGTTAGAGCCAGTTTGCGCGGTTCTGTGAAGGGAGTAGTACAGAGCATTGTACGAGATCTTCAGTTTCTTTGCAATTTCTCGCATGGAATAGCTTTAATTTCTCAGAACAAAAATAGACTGACGAATTTCAGAAGAAAGTTCTTTGTTTCTGGCAATTTTTAGCCTGTAATCGAACCCACACATGTCGATGCTCCATGTACTCAACTAGTCTAAAGAAGAGCAGTTTAATTGCTTCTTTAATCAGCACAACAGTTTTCAGCTGTGCTAACATAATTGCAAAAGGTTTTTATAATGATCTATTAGCCTTTTAAAATGATAAACTTGGATTAGCTGACACAAAGTGCCATTGGAACACAGGAGTGATGGTTGCTGATAATGGGCCTCTGTACACCTATGTAGATATTCCATTCAAAATCTGCCGTTTCCAGCTACAATAGTCATTTACAACATTAAGAATGTCTACGCTATATTTCTGATCAATTCAATGTTATTTTAATGGACAACAAATGTGTTTTTCTTTCAAAAACAAGGACATTTCTAAGTGACCCCAAACCTTTGAATGGCAATTGTTTGGATAACCTTATTTACTATTGTGTATTGATTTTTAGCTTACATTTCTTTCACACTTCATGCGATGCACATTGCAGAGAACATCGGAAGAAGAATTATCATTTAATTATCATAGTGAATTATTGTAATGTTTGTTCATGTGTCAATTAATTCCATAAGGGATGGCTTGCCAATTGGCAAATTTCACACAAAAATAACATTTCATTCATTCATTCATATTTGTTAAACCAATCAATAAACGATTAAGAAGCCAGAAACTAAATAAATAACTTTTATTCTGTACTCTTGCATAAACCATATATGTTTTAACAAGGCTGATACCTCAAATTGGCCAGTACTGTTTTGGACAGCTCAAACCATTCTAAATCCACTCACAATGTGACACCAGAGATAGCAGACGTGAAGGCGTTGTATCAAGTCTCTCAGACAAAGCCACGAGGACAGCTTTTGTCAGTCTGTCCTTGTCTAGCTGCAGAAGGAAAGCAACCCAGGGAGCATAGAGTTAAAAATATGTGGCATGACTTACACCATATCTTTTCTATGTGTACATTGTGTGCTGGACCTGAAAATGAAGTCAATATTGTATCTGAGGTAGAGAACTCTGAGGAGCTGCACTGTAAAATATAATTGATTTATTACATTCTCCAACCCGCTGCTCCACAGCTAATCAACACACATTGAAAAGACAGTTACTGTATTCCATTTGAATACACCATTGTATTTAGTTAATTAATCGCAAAAGATACAGTAATCAATAATACCTAATAATCTGTCAGGTTGTATCAAACATAAAACACAGCTACGTTTGTAAAACAGCAAATGTAAAAATCTAATTGTATAGAAATGTAATTTAGTGCATCAATTAACAAAAATACTCCTGCCTTAATTAACTGAACATCTGCCCGTGTCAATTTGAGGGGCACTGTACTATCTAAACGGTAGATAGATGAAAATAAATGTACTTTTCTGACAGGCCAGAAGTAGATCAGGATTAGTAAGGAAAATATTGCCTACATCCTAACTGTGGTCACAATAAACCTGGCCTGCTTATGGGAAAACACAGATGATGTGTTCAGGAAAAGCACCAGAGAGAGGGTGTATCTGCCCAGAGGTTTACCTATCAACAACAGAGGGCTGCCCCATAGTCCTTCTTACTTCCTCCGTGCCTCAACCTCACAACCAGGGCACAATTAAAGTACTGTAGCTCATTCATCATCTCTAAAAGTCCCAACTTTCAGTAGTTATATAGTGACCATTCACTCACTGTCTACTATACATCTGTTTAATTATATTTTACAGAGGTGAAGGGGTCAGGAATACTTACATATTTTCAGGCATGTCTTCCTGCACTCCAATATTGGTTTCTATATTCAACAGCTTATGTAAATAAGCTGTCATACATCAATTCTTCAAAAGTAATTGATCTACCAGTATCAGATATTGGACAAGTGTTTGGCTCAATGATGACTTCTGAAAGTCATAAAACCTGATATAGTTTAAAGTAGGCTGAACGAAAGAAAGACGGCTGACAGACTCTAACATCCCCTTTGCTTGTTTGGTTTGAAATCCCAAAAAGAAAATCTCAGAATATATAATACATCTGTATTAATAGCATACTGACACTATCAATGCATTGTGAAGTAAAAAAAGTAAAGAATTAAATCTCTAAAACAAATTCCCTAACAAACAACCCCAATATCGGCATCACTCACTGACCATATTAACCTGTCAGATACACTGCAGCTACAGTTGTGCCATTTGTCTTTCTCCCCAAAATGCCACAATCCACAGCAAATGATTTGTTGTATACTCTAATAGGAACATGATACAAATAATATAAATTCCATAGCATTGCAGCCTTTACAGAATGGAAAGTGAAGCTGCAAAATGCGATTCCCATTGAACAGCTTTTGATTGTTAAGAATAAAATGCTTTATGTTAATACTCCGTGACGTACTGTATACCAGTGTGGTTATGTTACTGTTGTAATTGTTATCCTGGTAACTTTTTGTGTTGATTTTTTACATAAAATAAATCCATAACCTAACTGTCCGATATGATATGGTTGTTTTTAATCTGGTGATGTTCAAGGAACTCTGAGGTCTCCTCTGCAATCTGTCCTGGGATGCGGAAGTCAATGGGTATAGGCTGTGGGGGCTGGGCCCGGGGCCGGCAGGCCTCTCCCTTGGGGCTAGAGGTGCTGTGGGAGTCCTGGGGATCCAGGTTGCAGCCAGTGCCCTGGAGGAACTGCAGGAAATTCTCCTCTATGGATCCCTCACGGCTGGGCAGTCGGTCCTCCTCTCCCGTTGCCTGGCGAAACAGGCAAGGCACATGCTTGCCCAGCTCCTCGCGGATCTGCCGGTTCAGACAGCCGTAGAAGAAGGGGTTGGAAGTGAAGCAAAAGTAGCCGATCCAGGTGACGACCTCCTCCAGGGGGACCAGCGTGGCTGGAGGGCTTGAGGCCAGAGCTGAGTACAGGTGAAAGGAGAAGTAGGGCAGCCAACAGCACAGGAACTGTCCTCCCACTGCTGCTAACACCGCTGCCGCCTTACCCCCTCCGAAGGCGCGGTGAGGAGTGTCGCGCCCCGCCCCTGTCCCCGAGCTGGTCACCATGGTGGAACGGCTGCTGAGCGACTCAGAGCGATGGCGGCGTGGCGTGTCCATCCAGGTCGGCAGGGGCCCATGGTGCATGGCCGCCACTCGCGCCACCTTGAACATGCTGCAGTACACTACCAGGATGACCATCAGTGGACACAGGAAGTACACCAGCGTGAACAGGACCATGAAGGCAACACGGTTTGACCCGCCCCCTGTCCAGTGCAAGGAGCATCGCCTGTGACCCTGAGCAGCAGAGGGTGAGGGTACACCTCCACCCCCTCCCCCAACTCCAGCACCCTCCAGAAGAGGAGTCCTTTCGCCCTGTAAGGCCCAGGCCAGCAGCGGCAGGACGGACATGGACAAAGCTTTGACCCATATCCCCACCAGCACTGAGGCCACGAGGCCCAGGGTCATCTTCACCTCGTAGCGCATGGGGTGGATGATGTAGTAGTAGCGCTCCACGTTGATGGCTGAGATGGAGAGGATGGCGGCGCTGACCAGGCACACGCTGAGGAAGAGGTAGCTCCGACACAGGGCCTCGCCAAAGAAGGCCCGGCCTGAGAGCATGCCCAGGGGCATCAGAACCAGGGCCGCCAGCAGGTCCACCAGGCACAGGTGGAAGACAAAGGCAAACTTACGTAGCTGTGGGGCCTTGGCGATGACAGCCATTATGGCCCCGTTGCCCACCACGGCCAGCAGGTCCATGAGCAGCATGGCGAGTAGCGCTATTGACTGGGACAGAGCTCCGCTCTCGGGTGACTCAGAGGACGAGGTGTTGGGCATGGGCAGTGGGAAGGGGAGGGAGGAGTTCCACAATGGCTCCATCGAATGGCGGGACAAGGCGGGCGGGGGGTGTCAATCACAGGCCCATCACCCATCCTTCACAGCCTGGGGCGGGGCCAGGAACCAGAGGCCCAGTCTGGGAGGAGGTCAGACAGCAGCAGCTCTATAGACAGGGGGTGAGATCCTGCGTCACCCTACGAAAAGTCAACTCCCCTCAACCTCCTCAGCAATGCAGGCCTTTTCCTAGGAACAGAGAAAAGCAGGATGAAGGACATTAGCTATTGCAGTTTGATTAAGCTGAACCGCGGTGCACCAGGCTATGGCCCGTGACGTGAATGGGCAAAGCACTGACGAAGGAGCGGCGTTTTCAAACCGAACAGTAATCCGCGCTACTCGTCATGTTGTCAAAAAGCAGCAGGATGCATCGTTCGGAAACATACAACATCTCTTTCCCATTAAATATATTTTCAATTTTCATTTGGAAGGCAGGTAAAGGGTTTTTATCAAAAGCAGTCACTTTTGCATGTGAAAACACATGAATCCTCTCAGACTCAACTCGAGCACACTCTCAGTCAACCTTAGCCACAAACACAGCCCTCAGCTGTGAAACCTGCTACTAAAACCTGGGGTGTTATCTTTAATCCAAACAGCTGCAAAATGTTCTGTTTTGCAACAAAAACTAGAGTTTCCATTGGACAAGTTTAGGGGGGGGACCTACCCCGAAACCAGGGCACAGGAGCTGGCACAGGAGCTCATGTGTCTCCATTTGTGATGCTGTTTCTTAGTTGTCCCACTATGCACATTATGCATTTTAAGAGTACACAACACTGAATAAATGTCTTTAGAATTACACTCTATCCTATGTATTCCTGCCCTTTTTCCTTTTTCCTCTTCATCCTCTTCCTTCCCATCTTCCTCACCCCCCGCTCCAATACAATGAGCAGTATGTTAGCATTGCTTTTCTTCCAGACTCTGTGATTCTCTTTTGTCAACAATATCACATTCAGTATAAGCCTGTATGTCTGCTCGTGAGCCACAGCAAACGCCAACACCTCATTGAAAAGAAAAGGGGTGTAAGATAATGCCATTAGACCTGCATGGCCTAGTCATTGTGGATTTTCCTCTGCCTGTACCGGGTTAGCCACTATGCTAACCTATTAGACACCAATTCTAGCCTCATTAGTCTCCCACACCAACTCTTCTCTGACTGCACTTATGCCCCCATGCAGCCCCTTAACACACAAAACACATACTTCCATTCCACCCTGCCCCTCCTGCTTCTTTCATCCAAATTGAAAGCTATCCACAGGTCACTGTGACTGTCCCTATCTCCCGTCTCAGCACCCAGTCTTTCACTCATCAATCAGAACAAATCAATTACATTCACAGTCTACAGGGACCAACCCCATGCCCAACATTACATAACAACCCCATGTTAATAACCCCATGTAACAACACCATGTTACAAGACTTGATCACATCATGTATTCTACATGCAAGGAGGATTAGAGAGAACTACAAGTAAAAAGACAGGAAGAGACAGAGAGACAGACAGAGACAGAGACAGAGACAGAGACATAGAGATCTATATTTATAGGGAGAGAGACAAAGAAAGACATAGAGAGAGACAGACAAAGACAGAGAGGGAGACAGAGAGACATAGTGATATATATTTATAGGGAGAGAGACAAAGAGGGAGACTGACAGAGACAGAAAGAGACACGGAGGGAGACAGAGAGTCAGAGAGAGACATAGAGACCGAAAGAGACATACAGAGATGCATAATGTACCTGGTTTTGGGCAGGTTTTGTGATGCTGTAGCCTGCTGTCTGTCCTGCTTTTGAGAATATAAAGCTGGCTGGTTAGTTCCCAGTTCTGGGTTGCATGGTAGACATCAGTCAGCAGCATGTATTGTGTATGATGCTGACTGCTGTTGAGGCACTCCCCTTCTTTATCAGAATGCTCCACTTCCCCTCCTCTGCCTTTGCCTCTTCCTTCTGTTATTTTCTGGATGGCTGTATCTGTTTTCAGAGTGATAGATTTATGGAGATGAAAGAGAAAAAAAGAGACAGAGTAAATGGTGTCTCCCTCCTCTTGCTGATGTAAACCGCGCATGCACACATACACACACACACAGGCTCACTCTCTCCCTCTGTCTTCAACACTCACACACAGTGACTGCAGAGCTGGAGAGTGAGGCAGAGGCATAGGACCAGAGCCACTCTCTCTGCTGTGTCTTAGTGCCCCGGTTGTCTTGGCTTTTGTTGTGTTACCTCTCTCTTGGTTTATTGATTCCATTCAAACACATCATTATAGCACAAACCCACACGCACCATAGATATTTAATCAACCTGTCTTGTGAAATATTTGTTCAATATTTACAAAGGGAAAGGGATTCTGTGTGGAGGCTGCTGTGTCCTTTCACATGGTGGTTTCAACTGAGACAAAGAGACATTGATTAGCTTAGGTCCTCAAGCTTAAGGCATCAGCAGCCATTCCATCCAGACCATCATACTGGTATAACACAGCAGCATTTGTCTCCTGTTGCCACAGTGATCTTCACTGAAATGAGGAAAAGTGGCTGATGAATGTTTTCATATGCACTCCTTCTCATTGCACTACCAAATCATCTCCACTCCAGTGTCTATGGGAGACAATGACATGGAAACCATGGAAGGCAATGCTTCTCATTGCACTACCAAATCATCTCCACTCCAGTGTCTATGGGAGACAATGACATGGAAACCATGGAAGGCAATGCTTCTCATTGCACTACCAAATCATCTCCACTCCAGTGTCTATGGGAGACAATGACATGGATGGAAGGCAATGCTTCTCATGCACTACCAAATCATCTCCACTCCAGTGTCATGGGAGACAATGACAAACCATGGAAGGCAATGCTTCTCATTGCACTACCAAATCATCTCCACTCCAGTGTCTATGGGAGACAATGACATGGAAACCATGGAAGGCAATGCTTCTCATTGCACTACCAAATCATCTCCACTCCAGTGTCTATGGGAGACAATGACATGGAAACCATGGAAGGCAATGCTTCTCATTGCACTACCAAATCATCTCCACTCCAGTGTCTATGGGAGACGATGACATGGAAACCATGGAAGGCAATGCTTCTCATTGCACTACCAAATCATCTCCACTCCAGTGTCTATGGGAGACAATGACATGGAAACCATGGAAGGCAATGCTTCTCAATTGCACTACCAAATCATCTCCACTCCAGTGTCTATGGGAGACAATGACATGGAAACCATGGAAGGCAATGCTTCTCAATGCTGTGAGTCTACAGCTGCTGCTGCTGTTGGGTTCTAAGTGCTTTTTATTTGTGTTTAAAAAAAAGGATGCAGAGAATTATTCGCATACATTTGCATTGTATGGAAGTCACATCCCAGTTTTCAACTCCCCTTAATTTGAATTTGCTAATTGAATTTGACTGGTATAATCATGGCCAGTCCATTGGTTAGATCATAATGAAATACATTGATATTACTTATGATTGCGCTTGTGTAAAGATTATGTGCTGCTGGGTTCAGAGTTTAGCTGCATTTCGTATGGGCCTACTTGAAAAGGCCCATATGCTGTGTCAGACGATGAAGAGAGATTTCAAAATAAGGCTGTGCTAGAAAAGTGTGTGAAGAAGAGAAAGTGTGCATATGTGTATGTGTGTGTGTTTGCGTGCCTGCTTGAGTGCATGCGTGTGTGCGGTGTGTACATGAGTGTGCCTTTGTGCATGTGTGTGCACGTTTACATGCATGTGTGTGTACCTTTGTGCATTCTTGTGTGTGTTTGTTTTGTGCGTGTGTCAGGTGTTGACTCATGACAGAAATAACTGATTATTGCCAGCCTGGGAGCACCAATCACTGCCACTGAAAATACAATGGTTTCCACGGCAACCTTGAAAATAGACTCCACATTCCCACTCAGAAGTAGCAATGGGCAGCGCGCTAACCCCACAGCGCCCACAGACAATAATAACCATCCATAAATACACCCATACAAATATCAACTGCGCTCATACAGTAAATACAATCTTGCAATCATATTTACCAAAACACAATTAGGGGAGAGTGGGGTACGTTAAGCCATGTAATTTTCATTCAGCATCACTCCATCAAGGGAAATATAGTATTATTTCTAACAAAAATATCTAGATATATTTCAAGATGTTGTGCATCCCTGGACATAATCAGAATTGTGTAAACGTTAAAGTTTTGAAAACATAACTTTGAAAAAACCAAACTTTTTAAAACCATGTCTATCTTTATTTCCCAAACACAATTCAACACAATCTCAATCACTTTTTTGTCTTTTAATCATTTTAAGTACCTTTTAACACAGGCTTAACACCTAACAAACACCTTTTTTAACGCTTCTAAAATAAGCAAGGCCCTGTTGTTACTTCATATCCCAGAGATAATGCCTTGCATTACACCTGGGAAGAAAACACTTCAATTTGCTCAACATGCCATTGGCTCAACCATTGGCTCAACATACTCCATGGCCATTGGTTCAACTTATTCCAATGCAAACATTTAGACTATATTGGCCCACACAGCTACAACAATGCACTTTCAAATCAAATCAAACTTTATTAGTCCCATGTGCCAAATACAACCTTACAGTGAAATGCTTACTTACAAGCCCCTAACCAACAATGCAGTTTAAAATAAATATGGATAAGAATAAGAAATAAAAGTAACAAGTAATTAAAGAGCACCAGTAAAATAACAACAGCGAGACTATTTATTTAACCAGGTTGGCAAGTTGAGAACAAGTTCTCATTTACAATTGCGACCTGGCCAAAGCAAAGCAGTTCGACACATACAACAACACAGAGTTACACATGGAGTAAAACAAACATACAGTCAATAATACAGTATAAACAAGTCTATATACAATGTGAGCAAGTGAGATAAGGGGGGTAAAGGCAAAAAAGGCCATGGTGGCGAAATAAATACAATATAGCAAGTCAAACACTGGAATGGTTGATTTGCAGTGGAAGAATGTGCAAAGTAGAAATAAAAATAATGGGGTGCAAAGGAGCGAAATAAATCAATAATAAAATACAGTAGGTAAATAGGTAGTTGTTTGGGCTAAATTATAGATGGACTATGTACAGGTGCAGTAATCTGTGAGCTGCTCTGACAGCTGGTGCTTAAAGCTAGTGAGGGAGATAAGTGTTTCCAGTTTCAGAGATTTTTGTAGTTCGTTCCAGTCATTGGCAGCAGAGAACAGCAGAGGCGGCCAAAGGAAGAATTGGTTTTGGGGGTGACCAGAGAGATATACCTGCTGGAGCACGTGCTACAGGTGGTTGCTGCTATGGTGACCAGCGAGCTGAGATAAGGGGGGACTTTACCTAACAGGGTCTTGTTGATGACCTGGAGCCAGTGGGTTTGGCGACAAGTATGAAGCGAGGGCCAGCCAACGAGAGAGTACAGGTCGCAGTGGTGGGTAGTATATGGGGCTTTGGTGACAAAACGGATGGCACTGTGATAGACTGCATCCAATTTATTAAGTAGGGTATTGGAGGCTATTTTGTAAATTACATCGCCGATGTCGAGGATTGATAGGATGGTCAGTTTTACAAGGGTATGTTTGGCAGCATGAGTGAAGGATGCTTTGTTACGAAATAGGAAGCCAATTCTAGATGTAACTTTGGATTGGAGATGTTTGATGTGAATCTGGAAGGAGAGTTTACAGTCTAACCAGACACCTAGGTATTTGTAGTTGTCCACATATTCTAAGTCAGAACCGTCTACAGTAGTGATGTTGGACAGACGGGCAGGTGCAGGCAGCGATCGGTTGAAGAGCAAGCATTTAGTTTTACTTGTATTTAAGAGCAATTGGAGGCCACGGAAGGAGAGTTGTATGGCATTGAAGCTCGCCTGGAGGGTTGTTAACACAGTGTCCAAAGAAGGTTCAGAAGTATACAGAATGGTGTCGTCTGCTTAGAGGTGGATCAGAGACTCACCAGCAGCAAGAGCGACATCATTGATGTATACAGAGAAGAGAGTCGGTCCAAGAATTGAACCCTGTGGCACCCCCATAGAGACTGCCAGAGGCCCGGACAACAGACCCTCCGATTTGACACACTGAACTCTATCAGAGAAGTAATTGGTGAACCAGGCGAGGCAATCATTTGAGAAACCAAGGCTGTCGAGTCTGCCTGATGAGGATGTGGTGATTGACAGAGTCGAAAGCCTTGGCCAGGTCAATGAATACAGCTGCACAGTATTGTTTTTTATTGATGGCGGTTATGATATAGTTTAGGACCTTGAGCGTAGCTGAGGTGCACCCATAACAGGCTCTGAAACCAGATTGCATAACGGAGAAGGTATGGTGGGATTCGAAATGGTCAGTAATCTCTTTGTTGACTTGGCTTTCGAAGATCTTAGAAAGGCAGGGTAGGATAGATATAGGTCTGTAGCAGTTTGGATCAAGAGTGTATGCCGCCTAGTGGAGGGTAAATGCCGTTTACCCACCTTTTTAAGAAAAATGCGACCGATAAATCAGAATTTACCCACCTTTTTTCTTTTTTTACCACTACATCACTGGCTACCGGTAGGCCTATTAGAAGTTCATGGTAATACACATTGTAGCCTGGTCTAGTAAGTTGAGCGTGTGTGTTAGGGTGAGCATCCTGTTTTTGCTATTGAGCAACAATCACTGATTAACATAAAGATTGCATGCTTAAACGGATGGATGCTAGAATATCGGGTTGAGGCACCTTGAACTTTGTGTTCAATTGCACTGCATGTGCTCTGCTAACAGAAGATTTCTGGCCTTTGTGTCCTACTGAAATCCTGGTTTTTGGAAACACAACAATAATTTACTTATAGAATCCTTATTCATTAAAATAGTCTAGATGTAGAGTATAATGTACATTTCAAGTCTTTATGTGAATGACCAGGTGGTGGCAGTGTCTTATAACTCTACAGAAGCTGTTCACTTATTACAGGAGAATGTTATGACAGTCTTTTAGAAGATCCAAAGGTCCGATAATGCAGATATTTACACATTTTTGACACTCATATGACCCAAACAGTCAGTTATTTCATACTATGTGTGTGTGTGTGTGTGTGTGTGTGTGTGTGTGTGTATATATATATAATATATAGCTGGGAATGTTATCAGTCAGGAAAACCAATCATTGCACTGAACATAACCTTACAAATGATCAAAAAGCACTCGATGAGTAATTTCATTTCTGTCTCATCTGCCATAAATTATTTTGTCTTTTCCAATAACATTAGCGGGATTCTGTGAACAACACACACACAGAGGGGCCAGCGGACCGTATTAATAAATGCATTAAACCTTTAAAGAAAGACAGCTTCCTGGATTGTTGGTAAGATATGTTTTATGAGTGATAACAAACCACGAAACAATTAAAGTGGATTCTATGACACCAATTGTGATACAGGATGCTGTGTGATGTTTGGTGTTGTATTCCCTTCGTATTACAAAGATTTTCATTTTGTTTTTGGTTTGTTTTTTTAGCATATTGTGATGCCATTTAAGAGGGAAAATTCATCTTGGCGTTTGTAGAAGAGCACTCTTACCAACCCAGTGATTCACTCTGCCACGCTGATCCTCAACACGGGGGCCCCCTCAGGGGTGGGTGGTTAGTCCCCTCCTGTATTCCCTGTCCACCCCAATACTGCATGGCCAAGCACGACTCCAACACCATCAAGTTTGCAGACACTACAACGGTGGTAGGCCTGATCACAGACAACGATGAGACAGCCTATAGGGAGGAGGTCAGAGACCTGCCAATGTGGTGCCGAGACAACAAGCTCTCTCTCAACGTGATCAAGACAAAGGAGATGATCGTGGACTACCGGAAAAGGAGGACCAAGCACGCCCCATTCTCAATGACTGGGCTGTAGTGGAGCAGGTTGAGAGCTTCAAATTCCTTGGTGTCCATATCACTAACAAACTATCATGGTCCAAACACACCAAGTGTCGCAAAGAGGGCACGATTAGAGCATCTGACTGGTTGCATCACCTCCTGGTATAGCAACTACTCAGCCTCCGACTGCAAAGGTGCTACAGAGGGTAGTGCTTACGGCCCAGTACATCACTGGGGCTAAGCTTCATGTCATCCTGGACCTCTATACTAGGTGGTGGCAGAGGAAGGCCCTAAAAATTGCCAAAGACTCCAGCCATCCTAGTCATAGACTGTTCCCTCTGCTTCCGCAACATTAAGTGGTACCGGAGCGCCAAGTCTAGGTCCAAAAGGCTTCTGAACAGCTTCTACCCCCAAGCCATAAGACTCCTGAACAGCTAATCCAATGGCTACCTGGACTATTTTGCATTGACCCCCCCCCCCCCTTTTTTTTACGCTGCTGCTACTCGCTGTTTATTATCTATTATCTATGCTTAGTCAATTTACCCCTACCTACATGTACGTATTACCTCGACTAACCTGTACCCCCGCATAGTGATTACTATTTGATTTGTATGGGTTTAGGGAGCATACCACTCAGCCAGCCCAGCCTTGAAAGGCTGCACAGTAATAAGCACCTCGGAGTGACAGGGAACCTTTCTTCAGAGAACAAGGAGAGAGACGTGACTTAGAAACGTGCAGAGGGAGTGTGTGAGAGAGAGAGAGAGAGAGAGGCTGCTTTTTACTCTCCTCAGATATTTTTCTTATAAAAATTTTATATTTACATGTACTTCAAAACATCTAAAGTTACAAACTGATAAACCATACCATGAAGTAAGTAACTTGAAATTGGAAATAACAGATGCTCTTTCTTCAGACAATAAAGAATCTCTGGACACAAGACTCAAGAGCACTGTGAGAAGAGGCTAAAGGAAATACAGTTGACTTTTTCCACATTTTGTTATGTTACAACCTTGTTCTAATTTTTTTTTTTTATCTCATCAATCAACACACAATACCCCATAATGACAAAGCAAAAACAATTTTTTGCTAATTTATTACAAATACAAAACGGAAATCCCATTTTCACAGGTATTCAGACCCTTTTGTTACGCGGAGCGGAGCAGGTGAACCCAAGAGCAGACTCAGACGAGGAGACTGGGATAAGGTAACCAAGGTATTTATTGAAAAACAGGGGTGCAGTTGGGGTGCAGGCCATGGAAAGCTTGGGCAGGTTGCAGGGAGCCAGGTGCTGGAGCTGGAGCGACGGGAGTTGGGGCTGGGTAAGCAGGTCCGGAGAGGAATCCAATGAAGCAGTAAGAGTGGGGGGGTCCAGGAAAGGGTAGCAAGACTGATGAAACGTGGGACTGGAGACAGGGACCAGAGTCAGAACGGACAGAACTGTAGCGGAGAGGAAAACAGCATCAGGCAAGGGACAACATGCACAACACAAAAACAGGATCTATTCAGGAACAAACGGCTAAAAACGCAGACTGACTGAGCAGAGGTTATGATCTGGCAGCGTGGAAGTGGCAGGGCTGAGTATTTTAAGAGGGCTTGATTATGGAACAAATTGCAGCTGGTGGGGATCTGGTCTGCCTCCAGCACACACACACACAAACACACACACACACACACACACACACACACACACACACACACACACACACACACACACACACACACACACACACACACACAGAGGGAGAGAGCACTGGGGGAGCGGCGACAGGTTATGGAGACACAGGATGAGCAGTAGAGGGCGTGGCAGGCACAGATGTAACAGTTCCCCCCCCACCCCTCAGGCCCGTATCCCTCCCAGTCCACCAGGTATTGCCAGCCGCAACCCTGACGGCGCACGTCCAGAAGCTGCCGGACAGTATAGGCAGGATGGTCATTGATAAGCCGACGGGGGGGAGGAGCTGCTGCAGTAAGAGACGGGACTGGAACTGACAAGTTTGATCAGGGAAGGTAGGGTGGATCTTGAGAGAGGCTGGGAGTTTCAGGTGCACAGCAGAGGGGTTAATGACACAATCAATTTCAAAGGGACCAATGAATCGGGGGGAAAGTTTTTTAGAAGCCACCTTTAATGGCAGGTCCTTTGATGAGAAGCCTGGAGTGTGGAGCCTGGAGCTGAGGCACGGCGATGGTTGGCTTAGGACTGTGTCCTGGCGGAGGCACAAAGAAGAGCAGCTTGCCTTCCTCCAGGTGCGATGACAATGGTGCATATGGTCATAGTCTGAGGGAACCGCCACCTCGACCTCTTGGGTGGGGAACAAGGGGGGTTGATAACCCAGAGCACACTCGAAGGGTGACATAACTTCCGAGGCGTTGGTGAGGGTTTTGTGGGTATATTCCACCCAGGGTAGCTGAGCACTCCAGTAGGAGGGTTAGCCGAAGTCACGCAGCGTAGGGCAGTCTCCATCTCTTGGTTGGGGGTGATATCCAGATGAAAGACTGACATTGATACCCAGTGCTGAACAAAAGGATCTCCATACCTGGGATGTAAACGTGGGTCCTCTGTCAGAAACGATGTCAGTAGGAATGCCATGCAGATGAAACACATGGGACACCAGCAGATCCGCAGTCTCCCTGGAGGACGGAAGCTTGGAGAGGGGAATGAAGTGAGCTGCTTTGGAAAATCTGTCAATTATGGTGAGGATGACTGAGTTACCGTTAGATAGGGGAAGGCTTGTGACAAAGTCCAGAGCTATGTGTGACCAGAGGCGACTGGGTATGAGAAGAGGGTGAAGCAGGCCAGAAACAGGTTAAGTGGAGGTCTTATTCTGGGCACAGACTGAGCAGGCTGAGACAAACTCCCGGATATTTTTCTCCATGGTGGACCACCAAAAGCGCTGATGCAGGAAGGCGAGGGTCTGTTCATACCCGGGTGACAGGTGAGATGAGTAGAATGGGCCTACTGAAGAACATCAGAGCGAACTGAATCTGGAACAAACCTGGGTCGGGCTGGTTGTGCTGAGCCTGGCAAATACGGGACTCGATCTCCCAGGAGTCGGTGGCAATGATGTAGATGGATGGCACAATGGTATCTGGCTCAGAACCAGTGTTGTTGGTGGTGAACTGGCGGGAGAGGGCGTCAGGCTTGGTATTCCTAGAACCAGGGCGATAAGTGAGTGTGAAGTTGAATCTTCTGAAGAACAATGCCCACCTGGCTTGCTGGGAATTCAGTCGCTTGGCAGTCTGGATGTAGCACAGGTTTTTGTGGTCCGTCCACACGATGAAGGGGAGAATAGAACCCTCCAGCCAGTGACGCCATTCCTCAAGAGCTAGCTTCACTGCCACGAGTTCCCGGTTACCGATGTCAAAATTTCTCTGCAGGTGAAAGCTTACGGGAAAAGAATGCACATGGGTGGAGTTTCTGATCAGAGGAGGGACGTTGAGACAGAACAGCACCTACCCCGGTGTCGGGTGTTTCCACCTCCACGATGAACTGGAGTTCTGGGTCTGGCTGGGTGAGGATCGGAGCTGAAGTGAAGTGATGCTTGAGTTCCAGGAAGCTGCCTCTGACTCAGGGGTCTAGTGGAATGGAGTGGAGGTGGAGGTGAGAGTGGTGAGAGGTGCTGCCAGATGGCTGTAATTGGAACTCATATTTTTCAGCTTTAACAAAAAGCTCATTCTCCAAAAGCCATTGGAGAACTTGGCGAATGTGTTGCTGGTGAGCCTCCGAGTCCTTAGAAAAAATCTGAATGTCATCCACATAGACAAAAACAAAGCGTCCAATCACATCCCTCAATACATCATTGACTAGGCTCTTGAAAACAGCAGGGGCATTAGTGAGACCAAAAGGCATGACCAAATACTGAAAGTGTCCAAGTGGTGTGTTGAATGCTGTTTTCCACTCATCCCCCTCTCTGATGCAGACAAGGTGGTAGGCATTCTGGAGGTTGAGTATGGTGAACATCGTGGCACCATGGAGGAGGCAAAAGCAGAACTGATGAGTGGCAAGGGATACTTGTTCTTCACAGTGATGTTATTCAGCCCACGGAAGTCTATGCACGGCCTCAGCAACCCATATTTTTCTTAACAAAGAAGGTGATGTGGTAGGTGCTGGAGCGAGGGGAGTTGGGGCTGGCTAAGCAGGTCCGGAGAGGAATCAAAGGAAGCAGTAGAGAATGGGTCCAGGAAAGGGTAGCAGCGTGGGACTGGTGATAGGGACCAGAGTGGACAGAACTGTAGCGGAGAGGAAAACAGTGTCAGGCAAGGGAAAACAGGCACAACACGAAAACACGATCTATGCAGGAACAAACAGCTAAAAACGCAGATTGACTGAGCAGAGGTCACAAACTATCAGGGCTGAGTATTTGTAGATGTCTTGATTATGGAACAGGTTGCAGCTGGTGGGGATCTGCTCTGCCTCCAGCACACATGTATCCGCCCACACAATCACACACACACACACACACACACACACACACACACACACACACACACACGAGCGAAAGAGGGAGAGAGCACTGTGGGAGTAGCGGCAGGTTAGCGAGACACAGGATGAGCAGTAGAGAGTGTGGCAGGCGTAGATGTAACACTTTACTCAGTACTTTGTTGAAGCACCTTTGGCAGCGATTACAGCGTAGAGTCTTCTTGGGTATGGCGATACAAGCTTGAAACGCCTGTATTTGGGGAGTTCCTCTCATTCTTCTCTGCAGATTATCTCAAGCTCTGTCAGGTTGGACAGGGAGCGTCGCTGCACAGCTATTTTCAGGTCTCTCCAGAAATGTTCGATCGGGTTCAAGTCCGGGCTCTGGCTGGGCCACTCAAGGACACTCAGAGACTTGTCCTGAAGCCACTCCTGTGTTGTCTTGGCTGTGTGCTTAGCGTTGTTGTCCTGTTGGAAGGTGAACCTTCGCCCCAGTCTGAAGACCTGAGTTTTCATCAAGGATCTCTCTGTACTTTTCTTCATTGGGAGGCTCACAGGGAGTTTGGTATCAAGAGTACTCCACCAGTTATATACAGTATTTTTCAACTCAATACTTCTTGTATTCGCCTCACACATTTAAAAAAAACATAAACATCTCTCTGCCTCATGACAAAATGTGTATAATTGCAGGCAACTTGCTTGAAAACTGCAAAATGTTCTCTCTGATGCCAAGAGATAGGCCTTTAAAATGTTATTTGCCAGGGCTCAGGACTTGGTTCGTCGAGCCATGCAATGCTAAAGTCATAGTAGAACTCTTTATATTCTATTTTTTTATCACATTTGAGTTGTGTTCTGATTGAGGGGGTCCCTGATGAATTTGCTATCACAAAAGGGGTCCCCGGCCTGAAAAAGTTTGAGGACCCCTAAACTAGATAATAAACTGAGGACCCTTCTTAGGACTCAATTAAATCAAGCTCGTAATGCAGTAGTTACCTGGATATAAAAATATGATCAAATTGGATATAATACAATTATATAATCATATATATATATTTCATAACGGAAGGGGTACTGTAGAAATAGTACATACAGTGCCTTGCAAAAGCACTC
This sequence comes from Oncorhynchus nerka, assembly GCF_034236695.1. Lineage (NCBI taxonomy): Eukaryota > Metazoa > Chordata > Actinopteri > Salmoniformes > Salmonidae > Oncorhynchus > Oncorhynchus nerka. The sequence continues at coordinate 64,474,779 of NC_088397.1, read as the reverse complement.
ATCCCCTTTGGCGTTTTTCCTATTTTGTTGCATTGCAATCTGTAATTTAAATGTATTTTTGTTTGGATATCATGTAATGAACATATATAAAGGAGTCCAAATTGGTGAAGTTAATTTTTTTTTAAACAACTTGTTTTCAAATTATTATTATTTTTTTAAACACAGAAAAGAGGTGCGTGCGTATATATATATATATGCAACCAGGTAAGGTTGGGCAGGCTCGGTGCTCAAGAGCTCCAGTGCGCCTGCACGGTCCGGTCTATCCAGTGCCACCTCCATGCACCAGCCCTCTGGTGGCAGCCCCCCGCACCAGGTTGTCTCTCCGTTTTCTGCCTATAGGGTCTCCCGCCTGTCCAGCGCTGCTAGAGCCTTTCTCCTCTCCAGTGCTGCCAGAGCCTCCCGTCTGTCCAGAGCTGCTAGAGTCTCCCGTCTGTCCTGAGCTGCCAGAGTCTCCCGTCTGTCCTGAGCTGCTAGAGTCTCCCGTCTGTCCAGGAGCTGCCAGAGCCGTCAGTCAGCCAGGAGCTGCCAGAGCCGCCAGCCAGCCAGGAGCTGCCAGAGCCGCAAGCCAGCCAGGAGCTGCCAGAGCCTCAAGCCAGCCAGGAGCTGCCAGAGCCGCCAGCCAGCCAGGAGCTGCCAGAGCCGTCAGCCAGCCAGGAGCTGCCAGAGCCGCCAGCCAGCCAGGAGCTGCCAGAGCCGTCAGCCAGCCAGGAGCTGCCAGAGCCGCCAGCCAGCCAGGAGCTGCCAGAGCCGTCAGCCAACCAGGAGCTGCCAGAGCCGCCAGCCAGCCAGGAGCTGCCAGAGCCGTCAGTCAGCCAGGCGATGCCAGAATCGACCTTCACTCCGGAGCTGCCGGAGTCCCCTGCCTGTCCGGCGCTGCCGGAGGCGTCCTTCACTCCAGTGCTGCCGGAGTCTCCCGCCGTTCCGGTGCTGCCGGAGTCTCCCGCCTATTCGGGACCCATTTCTAGGGTCCCCAGTCCAAGGTCGTGGCGAGGGTCGCCGCTTTAAAGAGGCCACGGAGGCGGGCGAAGAGGCGCACTAGAACTATGGTGAAGTGGGGTCCACGTCCCGCGCCAGAACCGCCCCCACACCTTGGGGGGGGGGGGGGTACTGTCACATTCTGACCTTTATTTCCTTTGTTTTGTCTTTATTTAGTATGGTCAGGGCGTGAGTTGGGGTGGGCAGTCTATGTTTGTGTTTCTATGTTTTTTCTATTTCTGTGTTTGGCCTGATATGGTTCTCAATCAGATGCAGCTGTTTATCGTTGTCCCTGATTGAGAACCATATTTAGGTAGCCTGGGTATCACTGTTGGTTTGTGGGTGTTTGTTTCCGTGTGAGTGTTTTTCGCCACACGGTACTGTTTCGGTGTGGTTTATTTCACGTTATCGTTTATTGTTTTGTATTTCAGTGCTTTTCTTATTAAAATCGTCATGAACACTTACCACGCTGCATCTTGGTCCGATCCTTACTCCTCTTCAGACGAGGAGGAGGAAATCTGCCTTTACAATGGCCTAGTCAAAGCCCAGACCTCAGTCCAATTGAGAATCTGTGGTATGACTTAAAGATTGCTGTACACCAGTAGAACCCATCCAACTTGAAGGAGCTGGAGCAGTTTTGCCTTGAAGAATGGGCAAAAATCCCAGTGGCTAGATGTGCCAAGCTTATAGAGACATACCCCAAGAGACTTGCAGCTGTGATTGCTGCAAAAGGTGGCTCTACAAAGTATTGACTTTGGGGGGGGATTAGTTATGCACACTCAAGTTTTCTGTTTTTTGTCTTATTTCTTGTTTGTTTCACAATAAAAAATATTTTGCATCTTCAAAGGGGTAGGCATGTTGTGTAAATCAAATGATACAAACCCCCCAAAAATCTATTTTAATTCCAGGTTGTAAGAAAACAAAATAGGAAAAATGCCAAGGTGGTGAAAACTTTCACATGGCACTGTAAATCTAAAATAGTACCTAAAACCTGCTAAAACACCTTGATACCCTTGAACAATGATGAGTGTTAGCAGCAGAGCAGTGTTCTCAGACTTCTCATTTGGCTGATGGGAGTACTGGGCAGGGAGATGCATTTCCCTGCTCACCTGCCCTCCATCACCGCCACCAACCCAGCCAGCCTCATTCATCAGGACTCCAGGACTCGTGTGACTTGTGTGCCCCTCCCTCCGCCATGCTGCTGCCAATACAAACCACAGGACAGGGTCAACACTCTGACACCCCTACCTGACACACCTTATATCCCTCCAAAATAACGCACCCCCATGTCCCATTGGGTGACTGACTGTTGTCAAGCAATGCAGGTGTAGAAGCACGGTGGCTAGGAAAAACCCCCTTGAAAGGCCAAAACCTAGGAAGAAACCTAGAGAGGAACCAGGCTATATGGGGTGGCCAGTCCTCTTCTGGCTGTGCCGGGTGGAGATTATAACAGAACATGGCCAAGATGTTCAAATGTTCATAAATGACCAACATGGTCAAATAATAATAATCACAGGCAGAACAGTTGAAACTGGCGCAGCAGCACGGCCAGGTGGACTGGGGACAGCAAGGAGTGATCATGCCAGTTAGTCCTGAGGCATGGTCCTAGGGCTCAGGTCCTCCGAGAGAGAGAAAGAAAGAGAGAATTAGAGAGAGCATACTTAAATTCACACAGGACACCGGATAGGACAGGAGAAGTACTCCAGATATAACCCTAACTGACCCTAGCCCCCGGACACACAAACTACTGCAGCATAAATACTGGAGGCTGAGACAGGAGGGGTCAGGAGACAGTAAGAGGTGGTACAGTAAGAGGTGTGTTTCATTACCAGGGTAATGCTGTGGCTCCAAACAACAGCCTTGGTCACAGAATTCTTAACTAGCGGACTGATGTTCAATCTGACGCCCAATCGCATTCTTTCTACATAACTTTAATGTGGTTTTATTCAAATGTATTGTGTTTAATTAACCGGTTAAGAATATGTCATTCGCAGCGTAGAGGTTCCTAGGGGTCCCAGAGGTTATTGATAGATTTACCTTTCCCTTGTCATCCAGTTAATGACTGTTATCAGTACAATAACTCAATGTATTGTGACTGCCATGTGACGGTGAGACGGAAAGAGAGAAGGTCATTTTGTGTCCCGGTCTCTGGTCCTACTATTACTCTGACAGTCAGTCAGAGTTAATTACTGCTATTAGAGGAGCCATACATCTTACAGTTTCATCCAGGGAGCTGCAGCTGCACCCGGGTTGTATCGCAGTAATGGGATGGGCAAGGTCAGGGTTTCATGTAAAATTGATACACTGCACGTATTAGACAGCAATGGGAGAGGAGTAGGCTGTAAACCTTTTACAGTATCTGCCATAATCAGATGTGTGCTCTCATAAAGCTGTGTGAGAAGAGAGGCTACTGCATAGACTTGTAAAACCAGAGTGACCTAACCCTTCCTTTTAAATTTACTGAACAATCAATGTGGCACTCCTCCTTCCCACAATGCAATGCGGTCCTTGTGTAATGTGAGTGAGGGTGACCAATCATTCCTCCTTGAGCTCAGAACAGTGTGTAATAAACACACATATACATTGGGGCAAAAAAGTATTTAGTTAGCCACCAATTGTGCAAGTTCTCCCACTTAAAAAGATGACAGAGGCCTGTAATTTTCATCATAGGTACACTTCAACTATGACAGACAAATTGAAAAAAAAATATCCAGAAAATCACATTGTAGGATTTTTAATTAATTAATTTTCAAATTATGGTGGAAAATAAGTATTTGGTCAATAAGAAAAGTTTATCTCAATACTTTCTTATATACCCTTTGTTGGCAATGACAGAGGTCAAACGTTTTCTGTAAGTCTTCACAAGGTTTTCACACACTGTTGCTGGTATTTTGGCCCATTCCTCTATGCAGATCTCCTCTAGAGCAGTGATGTTTTGGGGCTGTTGCTGGGCAACACGGACTTTCAACTCCCTCCAAAGATGTTCTATGGGGTTGAGATCTGGAGACTGGCTAGGCCACTCCAGGACCTTGAAATGCTTCTTACGAAGCCACTCCTTCGTTGCCCGGGCGGTGTGTTTGGGATCATTGTCATGCTGAAAGACCCAGCCACGTTTCATCTTCAATGCCCTTGCTGATGGAAGGAGGTTTTCACTCAAAATCTCACGATACATGGCCCCATTTATTCTTTCCTTTACACGGATCAGTCGTCCTGGTCCCTTTGCAGAAAAACAGCCCCAAAGCATGATGTTTCCACCCCCATGCTTCACAGTAGGTATGGTGTTCTTTGGATGCAACTCAGCATTCTTTGTCCTCCAAACATGACGAGTTGAGTTTTTACCAAAAAGTTATATTTTGGTTTCATCTGACCATATGACATTCTCCTAATCTTCTTCTGGATCATCCAAATGCTCTCTAGCAAACTTCAGACGGGCCTGGACATGTACTGGCTTAAGCAGGGGGACACGTCTGGCACTGCAGGATTTGAGTCCCTGGCGGCGTAGTGTGTTACTGATGGTAGGCTTTGTTACTTTGGTCCCAGCTCTCTGCAGGTCATTCACTAGGTCCCCCCGTGTGGTTCTGGGATTTTTGCTCACCGTTCTTGTGATCATTTTGACCCCACGGGGTGAGATCTTGCGTGGAGCCCCAGATCGAGGGAGATTATCAGTGGTCTTGTATGTCTTCCATTTCCTAATAATTGCTCCCACAGTCGATTTCTTCAAACCAAGCTGCTTACCTATTGCAGCTTCAGTCTTCCCAGCCTGGTGCAGGTCTACAATTTTGTTTCTGGTGTCCTTTGACAGTTCTTTGGTCTTGGCCATAGTGGAGTTTGGAGTGTGACTGTTTGCGGTTGTGGACAGGTGTATTTTATACTGATAACAAGTTCAAACAGGTGCCATTAATGCAGGTAACGAGTGGAGGACAGAGGAGCCTCTTAAAGAAGAAGTTACAGGTCTGTGAGAGCCAGAAATCTTGCTTGTTTGTAGGTGACCAAATAATTATTTTCCACCATAATTTGCTAATAAATTCATAAAAAATCCTACAATGTGATTTTCTGGATTTCTTTTCCCTCATTTTGTCTGTCATAATTGAAGTGTACCTATGATGAAAATTACAGGCCTCTCTCATCTTTTTAAGTGGGAGAACTTGCACAATTGGTGGCTGACTAAATACTTTTTTGCCCCACTGTACCTCCCACATGTGAAGACTCACAAAGTACCCACTGGGCACAGATGTCACATCAACATCTAGTTTTTATTTACATTTGGTTGGGTTGTCAACTAACGTGAATTCAACCTGAAATCAACAAAACATTTCACCATGTGATTGGAATAGGTTAAAAGCTGGGTGAAAAAAAGACTAAATTCCTTTACGGTGATGACTTTAAAGAAAAATCCAAGCAGTTTTCAATGTCATCACATTACATTTTTGTTGTTGAAATGATGTGGAAACAATATCGATTCAATATGTTTTTGCCCACTGGGTATACACAATGTGGGCATTCAAACACATGCAAAGCAAAATTAAACAACAGAGAAAAAACAATATTCATCAAACAAAAAACAACAACATTATTCCAGGGGGAATATCTCTAGCAAAATTCTAGTTGCAGATTCAGTTGCAATATATTCTATATTTCGAGACCTTGGGACTATATGGTTCTATCTGAAATATTTATAAAATAAATTAGTTAGTCATAGTGTATCTTTATTTTAGGTGGTTCTTCATATGTCTGTGAGTTAGACATTTGAAAAAAGAAATTACTAGAAAGTTCTATCTCCATAAATCCGTTTAAACTTGGCGCTAAAAGGTTCTATCTGCAATCCAATCACAAGCCTGAACAAATACAGACCGACCAATCAGAACCAGTCTTTGCCATCTCCCTCTAAGTATGGTCTAGGCTAGTCTAGCCAGCAATATTGGCACGCAAGCAAAAAAACAACACTGTCAGAAATGTTTTAATAAATTATGTTGTCACATCGTTGTTCAGGGATGACAGTAATTTGTCTGATGATCATAATACATTTCCCCTCTAGAGTCTAAGCCCTGTCTAACCTATTTAACACCTTATTTTAGGCACTAAACTACTTTCATGCAGTTTAAGTCGGAAGTTTACATACACCTTAGCCAAATACATTTAAACTCAGTTTTTCACAATTCCTGACATTTAATCCTGGTAAAGATTCCCTGTCTTAGGTCAGTTAGGATCACCACTTTATTTCAAGAATGTGAAATGTCAGAATAATAGTAGAGAGAATGATTTATTTCAGCTTTTATTTCTTTCAACACATTCCCAGTGGGTGAGAAGTTTACATACACTCAATTAGTATTTGGCAGCATTGCCTTTAAATTGTTTAACATGGGTCAACATTTTTGGGTAGCCTTCCACCAGCTTCCCACATAAAGTTGGGTGAATGTTGGCCCATTCCTCCTGACAGAGCTGGTGCAACTGAGTCAGGTTTGTAGGCCTCCTTGCTCGCACATGCTTTTTCAGTTCTGCCCACAAATCTTCTATGGGATTGAGGTAAGGGCTTTGTGATGGCCTCTCCAATACTTGTGGAGCTCTACAATTTATTTTCTGAGGTCTTAGCTGATTTCTTTTGATTTTCCCATGACGTCAAGCAAAGAGGCACTGAGTTTGAAGGTAGGCCTTGAAATACATCCACAGGTACACCTCCAATTGACTCAAATTGTGTCAATTAGCCTATCAGAAGCTTCTAAAGCCATGACATCATTTTCTGTAATTTTCCAAGCTGTTTAAAGGCACAGTCAACTTAGTGTATGTAAACTTCTGACCCACTGGAATTGTGATACAGTGAATGATAAGTGAAATAATGTGTCTGTAAACAATTGTTGGAAAAATGACATGTGTCATGCACATATCAGATGTCCTACCCGACTTGCCAAAACTATAGTCTGTTAACAAGACATTTGTGGAGTGGTTGAAAAATTAGATTTAATGACTCCAACCTAAGTATATGTAAACTTCCAACTTCAACTGTATGTACTTCCATTCTTTTTTTTCAACTTGTACTGAGGTACCTTCAGACAAGTCTTGTGAGGCCAACATGTACGTATTCGTGAGAGACTCACCTTTCTATAGAGGGGTCATATTTGTATGTAGCCCAAACTGATCGAACGCTACAGACAGAAGTTGGCAGATCTGCAGTGCCAACTTCAGATGAGTACCGTGACCCTTGTGGCGGTCATAGAACAAAACGGAGAACACCATCGTGCGAGTCTCTTTTTTCCATAGAGGTGTCATGTTTTGTAGGCCAAATTGCTACAGACGTTTTTGTGAGAACCGCTGAGAACCTTTCACTGCAAATGTGGAAGGGTGGAATGCAAAAATATAAGAAATCTCTATCTTACACAGACAGACTTTTATGGGGATTTTTTGTATTATGCTAATTAGAATTCCGCCGAGCTGCAGACTCTAGTTAATGTAGTTGATGATGTACTATGACTCTATCTCGTTAAATAGTGTTATTCTATCATTTATTCAAATAGCTACAGTTTTCTTAAAAACTGAACATGTCTAATTCAGAAGTGTCAGGTAGAACCTCTTGTGCTGAAGCCAGATTGACATACATGTAGATGCGGTAAAGTGGTCAATCGAACTTGACCAAAACAATTGAATTGCCATGGAAACACATGGGGGAAAGGGCCTTGGGGAAAGATTCTGAATCTCCTCGTTTTCCCCCAGAAAAAAATTGCCTACATTAAACTATTGTTTATATGTGTGTTTCACACTATGTTGAAGTAAACATTGGAGTAATGCTTGTATTGATGTCAACCCCAATGTCTATGTCATCATCACTAATCAACTGCATTACAGTTAAAAACGACTTTGACTACCACCACTATTTTCTTTATGCTAGCTATGCTATCCAGTTTATGTGAATGGGATCTAGCGTATAGCAGTTACTTCTTCTAAACCTGAAAGGGGACAACTTCTAAATGTTATGCAGCAAAACAGCCAAATATATCTTAAGTAATCACATCGTGGGCCTGTTACAACACATAAATCATGACAAATTGACGAATATCCACTTTGTAGGACAGATTTGTTTAATGTTCCCCAATCTGGGCAATGGAACTCTCTGCATTCCATTGACTCCTTTAAAGCATCTATTTCAGAGCCATGCGGTTCTATCTGTGACTGCACCACCCCTAAAAAAACTGATTTACAAATGTCTCAGGATTTTGTTACTCTTCATTTTTGGTACATTTAAGGTGAGCACCCTAATGTGTTATGAAAGAAGAATTCACTACAAAATAGCTCTGAGATCTGGGATGTGAAAATATTGATGCTCAATATCTCAGAACTATGCTTTGCACAGATAGAACCTTATATTACCAAGGTCAGGATTTGTGTAAGCACAGGTGCTTGGCAGAGAGGAAGTGAAATGGGTCACTACCTCCTCTGTCTTACCTCACTCCACTCTGAGGGTTCAGTGAGAGCAGAGGGAACCACTGGCCTTGCAGAGTATGTCTGTCGTAACACACTAACCTACCCACAATCTTCACTCAAGAGCAGAGACAGACACCCTAACTGAGGTGGTCCATAGTGACCATAGCTATGTCAGTGGGATATACAAGGACAACTACTCTACTTCCATTATGACTGAAATACACTCCTCATTAAGAACGCATCTCAGAATACATGAGTCATATATGGATGTAATGTGGTGCAAACTGTAATGTTTGAAAGGAGATAAGGAACCAAACTTCCTGTAGAGGGAGGGAGTAAGCACCAGGGTTGCTCTCTTTCCATCTGTGTCATGCATTCACACACGTACACAAATGTACATGTGTTTCGAACCCAGAGGAAGGCGGAAGAAGAAGCACCATGGTCTATTTTAGGATACCTCCCCACCCCAGCCCACCCCTACACCCCAAAAAAGGTATGCGACTGGGAGTGGGAGGGTGCTCTGTTCTTATCCAACAGTTGCTAGTGGACTGAGAATGGAACGCGAGAGCTTAGCATTCCTTTTGTTTCACAACACATACTGTAGGGATGACTTCATCAAATGACCTGATCCCTGATCCTGACCTCACCCTGGTTCTTTGTCACGCCGTTGTTTCAAACAGAACTGAGAGGTATGCTAGATATTAAACATGTCAAACCTTTCATGTATCCTTCATGTATTTACTTCAGGTTTCATCATGTTTTGTCAATACTGTCCATGTAATTTAATCTCAACCATCTGCATGGAGTGTGTGAGTGGAAATGGGGAAGATTTTGATTAAAGGCCATGGAGTTATGCAGCTGCCTGACAGTTTTAATTTCCTCATGATTATTGTCATTATACTCCCCCTTAACAATCAATAACACACACACACACACACCCACGTCATTGGTGTGACTATTTTGCATATGTAACAATCAAGTATTCCTATTGGAGGATTAATGTATCATGTGATTTTGAATTGCGTATTTAAACCCCCCTGTTTTTGTGCTCCAGACTGCCGGCCACAGGAAGCAATGTAGTCCAAAGGCATGGTGGAGCGTTGTTGCAACAGAGCTTAAAGGTCCAATGCAGGCATTTTTATCTCAATGTCAGATCATTTCTGGGTAACAATGAAGTACCTTACTGTGATTGTTTTCAATTAATACGGTCAAAAAGAAACAAAAACAAAAACAAAAATAACTTCTTAGCAAAGAGACATTTCTCAACCAATAATTTTGCTAGGACTGTCTGGGAATGGTCTGAGTGGAGATGGGAAAACTGAAAACTAGCTGCTATTGGCAGTTAGGCTTTTAACTTTCTTTCTTATTGGTCTATTAACTTATTTACCACCTGGTGATGTCACCAGACACGCCTAAACTCCATCCCACCAAAACAGGTGGTCTTTTCAAACAGCTCTTACACTAGAAGCACATTATCATCGTTTTCACAATTCCAGCCTCATAGTGTGGAAATAAATATAAATCACAGGAATATCACATTTTTTACTACACTGGACCTTTAAGGCTGAAATGATTGATGAGTGGACATGGCAAATCGACTTTATGCTGTACTGTATGACTAAGTCTGATAAAAGATGGAGTTAATTAAAAGATGGAGTTAATTCAAATGGAAATGAAGAATGAAGCATTTTAACTGTATTGTGAAAACAAATTGAGAATGTGTTGAAACTTGATTACTGAAACAGTGACTATTGAAAACCATGCCTTGTGAAAATAAATGCCTCTGCTTCCGTCTGCCTGCTCAACCCAGACTCTAGAATCTGTCACCCTGTGACACACACTTTTCTGCTCTCCCTCCTCAATGCCTCTGCAGCAGAAACCTGTCACTGACCTTGGCTTCCATGGCAACCAGCCCTGTAGATGGTTCCCATCATTCTTCACTCTGAAAGCTCAAGTGACATCTTTTGTGCCATGTGATCTGAGAGTTAACAGAGAGGTGGGGTCAACTCATCTCAACTGAGACCTTTCTCACCAGCAAGATGGAAAAGAAAAATCCCCACTACGGTATAAATGATCAAAGTCAGGGCAATGTAAAGGATAATGCTACTTAGTGTGCCACCTGCATGCAATCTAAACCAGGGCTGTTCAGTAAGGTCACACATTTCTGCATCTGCTAATCAATGAAGAATCTCGTAATTCCTCTGTATGCAACATTCCACTCCTTACAATCCTAAGTCAACATATTGATCCACCAACACATATTAATATGCACATCACACACTCTGATAAGGAGCATCTACAGTTCAAATGGATCATGATGCTTCTTGCCAGCTCCTATACAGACAGTGAGGTCTCATCTCTCAATGGAAGCACATGTGACTCTATTTGAGGTGTTCTTCACTGAGAAGGACAAAATGTCATGTCCTCCACTGCACAACGGGGATAAGATAAACCTCCTCCAAGGACCCCTTCTGTCTAGAAACTGCACAGAATGTGAAAAGGCCCCATTTGATGATCAAATTAGCACTGGTCTGTGGACAGATATGACAGTAATTGTCCTTCAGGCTTTGAACTGAACAGCACAATCCTCTTATTAACGCTCCTCCTCAGTTATAATGAAGACAACTCATCTACCACGGTTGAACACAGAAGCCTCCACTGTTAGCAATAGAACAACACTATAATGACATTAATTCATGGAAATATAAGATTCTCACATCCATACAGCAACCAGACATAAAAAAGGAGGGAGAAAATGTGAAATATGAAATGTGGTGGCTGTGTTTAGTCTAGACTAGAGGGTAGCTCCGGGTAACTCAACACTTTGATTCAGGTGGCATTTTCCTTTTTTCACATCATATTGTATGACCTATTTTCGAAATGAAGAAACCAAAAAAATAGGCTGAATTATACAATGGGCCACATTAACATACACCTGTGTAAAGTTTTCACCTGTAATTAGACCTACAGAAGAAAAGAAAATAACCTAGTAACTAAAATAAATAGGCTACCCCTTAAAACCCCTTTCTCCTAATCTGTATTCCCTATTTAATCGTTTTTTTTCTACCTTCCATGATAATAATCCGTAAAACTGTTGCATTGGGATACTGGGTTGAAAACTAATGGACTTGGCTCGAGGTCGGTGCTGTGTTTGTTATAGCGCATCTCGTGAGCGCCCTCCCAGTAATCAATCAGAAGGCTGTTGCGTCTCTCTCTTTGTTACGGCATAGAAAGCTTGACATCATTCGGCTGTGGTCTACTCTGCTAGAAGCACTTCCGAATTCGCTTGGTTTATATGAATTATAGCCTATTGATAGGCTACTATTTTGCATCGACGTCGTGGATCCATTTGCTGTTCAACCTGCGACATTTCTCAATATCGCCTTTGATCTTCTTCAGTTTACGCCTTGAGAGGGAGCACAAGGTAAAATAAAGCTTGTGTATACGCAGTGTTCTTCTGGATGTTGTGAAGGTTTCTATAGGTTTTTGAAAATGAAACAATGTTTAATTTATTATCTTAAATATGCAAGTTTGTAAATGTATCTTATTGAGTCAGATTGTGTCATCAGCAGATAAAAAAGTACTCAGCTTTTTTTATGTAGCCATAGACTATTGTACATTATGCAGTGCTTTCTGTGACTGACGTGGCGAGAGGTGTAGGCTGTAGGCAGCGTGTCCAATGTTTAACATGTGTTAGTGAATGAAACAAGCATGGAGATGAAGGACGGATTTGTACAGAGATGCATGAAGTTCAACTCATGATGGGAATAATTGTAGATGTCCTGTGGTGCAATGCACCCAGGTAAGTGTACCAAGTGTGTATGGGTAAATTACATTACTGTTTGTAGTGCATCTACTCTGCTTGACAGCCCACATGTGTGAGTTATGATCAAGTCATATGGTTGTTAATGTTATAGCTAGGTGTTGGCATAATTTTTGCCAGGGGACACTACAAATATCAAGGTGAGTGTAAACAATGTGCTGCTGACCTCCCATAAAAGATGTGATGAATAACATTACAATACTTTATTTCAGCACATGGTCGTTTGGCGGTGTATGTCATATGCAGCCTAAATGCTGCATTTTGAAAACAAAGATTCCCTATCAAAAAATACATCCAACATCCTCCACCATGCTTGCACCAGACATGGTGGATGGGCTACTCTCTGGTTCCCATTGTGCCATAGCAGGAGTGTCTATTAAGGGGCTCTTTGCCCTTCTGGTCCTGACTCTCCTACTGCCTCCAGGAGCAATGACCAGCTCCAAACCTATCACCTGCCACAAAACCTGTTTGTGTGCTAGCAACATCGTCAGCTGCTCCAAGATGAACCTGACCGGAATCCCCATGGCTCTGCCTCGCTACACCGCTGTGCTGGACCTTAGCTTCAACCAAATCAGTAAACTGAAAGCTGAATGGACCCCGGTCAAGCTCAGCAAGCTGCACAGTCTCCTGCTCAGCCACAACGGCCTCACCTTTCTCTCCTCTGAGGCTTTTCTGTACGTCACATGGCTGCGTTACCTGGATCTGTCCTCAAACAGCCTGAAAATCCTGGAAGAGTTCATTTTCGAGCCCCTGGAGCACCTGGAGGTGCTGCTGCTTTACAACAACCACATCTCCCAGATCGACCGCACCGCCTTCTCGGGCCTCAATAGCCTGCAGCAGCTCTACCTCAGCCAGAACCAGGTGAAACGCTTCCCCTTGGAGCTGGTTAAGGAGAGGAACCGGCTTGAGAAGCTCACACTACTGGATGTGTCCACCAACCGGGTTAAACTCCTGCCCATACAGGAGCTCCAGGTCCTGCCTGCCTGGATCAAGAACGGTCTCTACTTCCACAACAACCCGCTGCCCTGCAGTTGTGAGCTGTACAGCATGCTGGCCCGCTGGCACCTCCAGGAGCTCAGCTCCGCCACTGACTTCAGGGACGACCACACATGTCTACTCCCAGGCACGCAGAAGGAGAAGGTGCTTACCTTGGAGCTTAACAAGGTCCATCTAAATTGCAGCGCTGTGACCATCATAGGCGAGGAGGCCTATCTAGAGCAGATTTTAAACCTGGGCTGTGACACCAGGCAGAGGGACGTGCTGAAGAGCTGGGTCTTGCCCGGCAATGTGCAGGTGTCCTCTGGGAACCAAAGTGCTAGGGTCCTCAACGACGGCAGTCTGCAGATCGGCCCCCTCACGCTAGAGGACTCTGGGGTCTACACCTGTTACGCAGTGGGGGACTCCCTCAACGAGACTCTGTATGTGACTGTGGAGGTGCACAACACCACTCAGGCTGGAGGGCATGAGGGCATGAAGACTGCTTACACCACGCTGGTGGGCTGTCTGGCCAGTGCGGTGATGGTGCTCATCTACCTCTACCTCACACCCTGCCGCTGCTTCTGCTGCTCAAGCCAGGGCCTGGACAAGAGGGCTCTAGGGGACAGCCTCCACTCCTCCACTGTCAGTGTTTCTCCCACCCATGAGGACACAGGCCCAGAGGGAGGTGGAGGAGGAGGGGGGGCCTTCGATAAGCCTCCCTTCAACAGGCATGTGGCCTTCCCGGACCCAAAGGGCCTGATCGAGCAGAATGGGCGACTGAGCCCATGTGGGGAGGAGGAGGAGGAGTGGCAGGAGGAGGACAGAGGAAAGCAGGGACAGAGAAGAAAGTCAGATGTGGAGTCTCTGAGCTCTGTGTGCTCGGACACCCCTATTGTGGTGTGAGAGGGTGTTTCGCTTCAACTAGGAGATCTTTCACATCAAAACATTTGGGGGAGGGGGAGGATGGGCGACTCAGCTGCCTCAGTAGGACTGTGACTTGATTATTAAGCAGAAAGAGGCTATCCACTTCCCATATGCATCAGTTCAGTAGGGCAAATAGCTTTACATAGTGGTATTACACTATCTTGTCTTTTTTATAAGACAAGAACTTTCAACCAAATGAGGATTCATTCTCACTAATTTATTCTGTAGCAATCTGTGTTCATCAAATGCTTCAATCTCTATGTTTTAAAATACCAATATTGTTAATGCTTTCCAGTGATAGGGGGCACAAAAACATTACAAGTTGTAGCTGAATTCATATAACCAATAGAAGCAGCATTAAAATCTATTTAATGCAATAGACACAACATTGCTCCAATACATCTGTGCTGCTGTGAAGCCTGGATCACCAGGCTAAGAATAGTTTCTGTCACTTAATCACTATAAGGTGGGGAATGCTGGTGGGACAGTGTGTGCCTGGGACAGAAAGGATATTTGTTAGCAGCCAAGCCCAGTCCTACCAAAGGGAGTTGTTGTGACAATCCACTGAGTACTTCTGGTTATGGGTTCAAGTCCCTAACCAAACGGACAAATGCCTACTGGGCGATCGTCTCAAAAACACGGTCAGAAATAGCAGCCAGTAGTACAGCTAATATGCTAGTCCACTTAGCGCCCCTGCCACAGCTGAGCATTGGATGTAAACACAACTCTAGCACTGGAACAACAGATACTGTGTCATCCTGTCATTTACTTGTATTGCTAAACAGACACAACTGCATCTAGAAGATTAAGGACGGATGTAGGTGGTATAATACAAAGGTCATTGATATTATGCCAGCAAGATGAGCTCTGGAAAAATGGTCAACAAACAGTCAGATGTTAATTTTACCCATCTGTTTATCAAGGTGGTTTGAGCTCTTGTTTTGAAGCTGAACCTTATGATGTAGCTCTGCTCAGTCACCCAGTTGTAGGCTATGGGGGTTTCTTAATGTGCTTCATTAGATATTACCTAACCTTGACTGACAGCTTTTCAACCTGAGTATCTCTGTCCCTCTTAACTTGAAATCAGGTGCCATTGTAATTGAAGTACCTTGATGGAGGCACTAACTGCGGTGCTGTTTTAGAGGGACCTCTTTGAAGACAGACTCCCACCTCTTGTGACCATGTACTCAAACCTATAGTATAAGCTGAAAGGCACTTTATTAACTCACAGTAAAGCAGTTACAGAACACAAATAACAAAATATGTGCCACTAACATTTTCAGAGAAGACTTTCTTATGCTATCCATTCAGCCTACTCAGGGTCATGTAGTTTCATATGTATGCGTACTACACATTATCCAACTATCACATACTATATATTAATCAGATGTATAATATTATGTATCTCTACAGTATTAATAATTATGTAAAGATGCTGCAAGATACTGTGGGTGAGTTTTTGCATTCTAGCCAGAATGTTATATGAGAATATTATCTTAACCTATTCTCTTGTCATGCTTTGAAGACCCTTAAATTGGACAATTCTCATTTCTGGTAGAGGCTATTGGACCTCTGGCTCTTCTGTTTAAAGACTTATCATTTTTTCCAGGTGAAGACAATTTATCATTTTGGACCAAGCAATGAATTACTTCAAATATGCAAAGAGTAACGTGTGTAGTCTCCTATGATACTCAAAAAGGGAATCAGCTGAGTAATTGTTATTTGTATCTATATGTAAAAGTATTGTCTTTGTTATAGTCATTTCTCGTGATGTTCTGTGTTTACCTACTGTACGTCTGTGTTACTTACTATATTAAGAATACTTCAATGTCTCAACTCACTGCATATTGATGGGTCAAGTACAAATGCATTAATCTGTAATAACAGTCTTTTGTCAGAATCTCTCTCCTATGCTCTCAAATGTCTTCCTGTTCATCCACTGTACCTGTAGCTGTCAACTGTATTCACAACCTTATAAAGATCCAAGACAAGAAGTGTGATGATGCTGTGTTTTCTAGGAAAGGGGCACTCAAGACACACATAACAGGAAGTTGAAACATCTCCATATCTGAATTGATGCTTTATAACGGCCCTCCTTGCGATTTTGTCTTTTCTGTTCCTCTGTGATGTGAGCCTGAATATCAGGCTTTGCTGAGCCAAATGGCATGCCACTCCACTGTCTTCTGTTTCTATAATACCCTAATGACATGCACTGTGGTCACTGGGGGATGAAATGCTAGAGCTCACAGATCACTGAGGTGGAAACTCAGCTTGATCGGGAAGCAGTGTGTATTGCACTCATCTGTCCATTTACTTTCTTCAGGCACTGTTTGATGCAAGCTCTTTATTCTTCCTATGTGCACACCATCACGTCCCATATGTCATTTACAGGTAACTCAATAATGGGTAGACTTAAGGAAGGACAGTGTGTTTCTGTGTGCATTTGTGTTTATCACCAATCTGAACTACTGTATTCAAAATCAAATCAAATCAAATTTATTTATATAGCCCTTCGTACATCAGCTGATATCTCAAAGTGCTGTACAGAAACCCAGCCTAAAACCCCAAACAGCAAACAATGCATAATGTCATTATGAATGAAGTGTCAATCTCTGCAGAAGAAAGTGTAAATGACTTCTACTAGATTGATCAAGAGGACTGGAGAGGGATGATCAAAAACCCTGTGCGTCCCAAATGGCACCCTATTCCTTATACAGTACACTACTTTGGACCAGGGTCCATAGGGCTCTGGCCAGGGAATAGGGTGCCATTGGGATGCAATCCCTGATTCAGTCACCTCAGATGTCTTATATTACTATATTGACCCTCACCAGCAGCAAAACCATCCAGGTTTTTGTAATGAAGTGACAAGTACGATTAAACTGGGTGATTTAAAGCAGCAGATGTTCTGAATGAACAACAATAGATTGGTATCCCCCTCTCTGTAAAAAGGACTGGATCATACAGGGTTTATAGTGGATAGATGCTGAGATTACTGCACATTAATGAATGCATGATCTTTTCACTGCAAGAGGTCTATGGCCTTGCTGTAACATACTGTACAATATGTATTATCGTCACATATAGTGGTAAAAATTATACATTTCCATCTTGTAGATATTCAAGCATAGTTTATAATTAGAACCGTTTGATCTGCAGAGGAAATGTAAAAACGACCTGAATCCATCTAGGATGACGTGGTTAATGCCAGTCAGTGGCTGCTGATGATGAATGATTGGCATGTGGTGTGTGTGTGTGTGTGTGTGTGTGTGTGTGTGTGTGTGTGTGTGTGTGTGTGTGTGTGTGTGTGGACTGAATTCAAAGAGGATGACTCATCCTTTCTCTGTAAGCCCCCTCCTGACTCAATTAAATGAATAGCAAAATATATAGTGTCTATTTGAGTCTCTAGGGGTTATTATGCCATCTAGTGGGCAGCATTGTGAATTATTGAGCTGAACATACAGTCTGACACCAGAGGAGAACACAAGTTTATATGGAGGATGGGACAATAAACAATCTGGTTAATCTGAATGAAAATCCATTTCAAGTGTCAAACAGACAACACATTTGAAAAACAGCATAATAGACTTAATCAATCATTAATCGGATACAGGTTAACTTTGTTTTATTTGCATAATTGGAACAATTGCATAGTAGTGGAGATTTTTTCATTTTCCATTACCCATGTCTATTGTTCACTTCAGATGTAAACATAAGTGGAGTGAAGATGGTTGGGCTGGCGAATCTCTCTCAGTCTGAGATGCAGACGGGTATGGTGTCAGGGCACCAGCAGGGTTGTCAGTGTCAGTCTGACTCTGGACTCTTTTTAGCCTGGGCCAAGCCCACAGAGTTCTGTTCTCTGTTGAAGACAGTGTAGAACTGCCTCATGAAGACCTCACCCAGAATCCACTGATCATTGTCCCAGGTGCCAAAACCAGTAGTACAGCTGGAGCCAGACTGGAGGGAGAAGAGAGGGAGTATGACTTCCAGGTGGAAAAGTTTCTCAACATTGTTGATTTCCTTACATTGCAACAATTATTAAATTACCGTAATAGCATTGGCACATCTGTGGTTATTTTAACTGGCATGATTCTTTAAATATCACTAAAATAGTATGATTTTGCACTCAAATACATGCTCAAATGGAACATTAGACTACATTTTAGAGATACTTACTGGGAAAACATAGGTTGATGCTGGGAGAGGGAAGCCGAATCCATTGATGTTGAAGATAATCTCAGGCATGCGCTTTATGTTACTGCAACTCACAAGACCCTGTAAAGAAGTGAGGAATGTTTATTTTTTATTTTATCCTGAAAACTGTTACAGAGCCACATCTATTAGTAACATAAATCATTTCCACCTCAGTTATTAGAAATCTGAAAAACTGAACAAATATCCATTACAAAACTGTGTTCATAAGACTGAGATCCAGTGAAACCCACCTCTTCGCTGTAGGCTCCCACCCAGCCATTGATGTTATTGATGTCCCTGGTAGGCCCTAGGATCTCAGTGGTGCCAGAGTCTACTACAGCTTGGCAGCCCGCTGCACACGCCACAGTATTCCCATTGATAGTAATACTGCAACAAGCAGAGCACATTCAGCAGAGCATCACTATTCTGCAGAGTCATCAACAACAAAAGTTGGCATAACACCAGTGACTTATCATCCTTAATGAGTTTGAACTTGGCTGGTGTCTTGTGTGGGAAAATTATCACCTTCAATTCTGTTACACATACACTCACAAACACTAGCCGTCCATAATATTACCTGTCTACATTAATCTGCCAGTAGCCAGTAGGTTGAGAGATGGGAATCCATTGGATGCTTCCTGTGAAGTAGGAGGGGTCAGTTCCTCCCAGGATTAACATACTGCCATCTACAGAGCTGGGAAGAATAATTTACATGTTCATCACATAGAAGGACTTAGTAAACATCAGCAGATCGTCCCCGCCTCCTCCTCCCAACCCTGTCTACTTATTCCTCCAATGAAATCTCACCTGGTCAGATAGATGGAGAACAGGTCTTGAGGGATCTTTCCTTGTTTCCAAATGTTGTCAAATACAGGAGTACCTCCGTTAATTGACTGCTGAACGGGGAAGGCCAGGCCCAGAATCCCATCCCATGGTAAGTTATCCAGGAAAGCATCCTCCATCAGACTCAGGCCAAAGATCTGGTGTGTCACATACAAGTCACCGAACTGAGGGGAAAAAACAGTCACACACACACATCCTCTCAAAATGCTGGTGGTGACACATTTCAAAGGCCTAGTGAAGTAAAATACGTTATGTCCCTATGTTTTATATACACTGAGTGTATAAACATTAAGAACACCTGCTCTTTCCATGACATAGACTGACCAGGTGAAGGTTATGATCCCTTATTGTACTGATGTCCGTTGATAAATCCACTTCAATTAGTGTAGATGAAGGGAGGAGACAGGTTAACTTCTTGACGCTACCCATCCCTTTAGCGGGATAATTGTCATCAACAACCGCTGAATTGCAACATTCAAATAATATTACTAAAAATATTTATATTCATGAAATCACAAGTGTAATATAGCAAAACACAGCTTAGCCTTTTGCTAATCCACCTGTGGTGTCAGATTTTGAAAATATGCTTTACAGCGAAAGTAATCCAAGCGTTTGTGTAAGTTTATCGATCGCTCGACAAAACATAATGAACACCTAGCATCAAGTAGCTTGGTCACGAAAATCAGAAAAGCAATCAAATTAATTGTTTACCTTTGATGATCTTCGGATGTTTTCACTCACGAGACTCCCCGTTACACAATAAATGTTCCTTTTGTTCTATAAAGATTATTTTTATATCCATAATATCTCAGTTTGTTTGGCGCATTATGTTCAGAAATCCACAGGAAAGAGCGGTCACGACAACGCAGACAAATTCCAAATAGTATCCATAATGTCCACAGAAACATGTCAAATGTTTTTTATAATCAATCCTCAGGTTGTTTTTAAAATATATAATCGATAGTATATCAACCGCAACTGTCTTTTTCAGTAGGAAAGGGAAAGGCAATGGCTGCCCAAACTCTGTTGCGCCAAGCAAAACACTGCTGGCACCCGGCCATACAATGACGCAATGTTATCTTTCTCACTCATTTTTCAAAATAAAAGCCAGAAACTATGTCTAAAGACTGACACCTTGAGGAAGCGATAGGAAAAGGAATCTGGTTGATATCCCTTTAAATGGAGCAAAGGCAGGCTATGGAATATGGAGTTTTCAGAATAGAAGCCACTTCCTGTTTTGATTTTCCTCAGGGTTTCGCCTGCAATATCAGTTCTGTTATACTCACAGACAATATTTTGACAGTTTTGGAAACTTTAGAGTGTTTTCTATCCTAATCTGTCAATTATATGCATATTCTAGCATCTGTTCCTGAGAAATAGGCCGTTTACTTTGGGAACTAGCTTCAAGAGGTTAAAGACAATATTGAGACATGGATTGTGTATGTGTGCAATTCAGACGGTTAATGGGCAAGACAAAATATTTAAGTGCTTTTGAATTGGGTATGGTAGTAGGTGCCAAGCGCACCGGTTTGTGTCAAGAACTGCAACGCTGCTGGGTTTTTCACGCTCAACAGTTTTCCGTGTATATCAAGAATGGTCCACCACCCAAAGGACATCTAGCCAACTTGACACAACTGTGGAAAGCATTGAAATCAACATGGGCCAGGATCCCTGCCATCCCTGTGGAATGCTTTCGACACCTTGTAGAGTCCATGCCCCGATGAATTGAGGCTGTTCTGAGGGGGGGGGCGGGGTTTCTTAATGTTTTATACATACTTTGAGGTTGGAATAATACTGATCAAAATTATGATAATGCCCTTTTAGTGTAAGAGCTGTTTGAAAATACATTTCTGTCTGTTTTGTTGGGATGGAGTTATGGCCTGCCTGGTGATGTCACCACCAATAAGAAAGAGTCCCAAATAACAGCTAGTTTTCAGTTTTCCCCTCCCTACTCAGACCAATATCAGAAGGTCCTAGCAAAAGTCTTGCTTGAGAAATTGCTCTTTGTTAAGAAGCTATTTTTGCTTCTTTTTGACAATTTTAATTGAAAACAATCACAGTAAGGTACTTAATTGTTACCCAGAAATGATTTGATATTGAGATGAAAATGGCTGCATTGGACCATTAGGAATGAGAAGTTGTAGGGGAGAGTGGGGTAAGTTGAGCCAAAGTTGAGCAACCCTTGTTTCTAGGAAACCATACACAAAATGTTTAATTTGACCAAATATTTAAGAAGTTAGGTCCAAAAAACAGATTTTCATCCAAGTCAAATTAATTTATTGTGTTAGAGGTTTCATGATGCTTGTAACTAAACCAAAGTAGATATTTTCTATAAGCTTCAATGTGAGGTCCTAAACTTAGCATGAAAGTGCAGTGTAGCTGTGTGGACTAATATAGTCTAAATGTTTGCCTTAGGGTAAGTTGAGCCAATGGCCATGGAGTATGTTGAGCCAATGGTTGAGCCAATGGCCATGGAGTATGTTGAGCCAATGGTTGAGCCAATGGCAAGTTCAGCAAATTGAAGTATTTTCTTCTCAGTGTTAAAAAACTACAAAGTTTGTTAGGTCTTAAGACAGTGTTAAAATATGCTTAAAATAATAAAAAGTCAAAAAAGCGATTGTGATTGTGTTGAATTGTGTTTGGGAAATAAAGTTAAACTTGGTTTTAAAAAGGTAGTGGTAATATTTAATTTAGTCCAGAAATGTGAGTGCCATACTGAGAGTACATATAGTGTTACATTACCAATGTGGGAGAAAGTAAATAGATATTTATGTTTCTCACTGTTACGGTGTCATATCCCACATCCCCTGTCATGTAACCAGTGACATATTGGATGGAGAAAGTCTCTGAGCTGGGCTGGAATGTGGAGGATGCTGTAGTGTTGAACCTGGCATGGTTGTCTGGTGAGGGTGGGAGGGAGAGAGGAGTAGACATGATTTAAATTAACATTTTCAACAAAGAATCAAAGAATAAAATGTCATGTTTAGATACAGTTCCACAATTAGTTATTATTTCATTGTTTCACGGTTGTGTATCTTAGCATCCCTGTCATCAATGTGTGTCCATACTCACTGCAGGCCTGGCTGCTGCTGCAATGGACAGAGGGCACCCACAGGTCAGCAGATCCTGTGTCAAAGAGAACCTTGAACGACTGAGGGGGAGTACCGATGGCGATGACTCCGTAGTATGTCGACTGTGTGAGACAGTCAAGAGAGAACGACAGAGAGAGATTCATGAGATGATATGATGAATGTTTCAGCCAGACACTTGAGTAAGCCTAAGCAGTCACCAATGGAGACAGTCTGGGCTATAGCTAGGTGCACTCACCTCTGGATAGTAGATCATGGGCACCATGGCACCACCCGCCCTGCTGTTAAACTTGGCTCTGGGGTTGTAGCGATACTTCCTCTTGTACTCTTCATACAGACCCTTCTCCTCCAGAGTCTGCCTGGCTGACTTCCCCTTTATCAGAGGAATCCTGGGCCACAGAATGGACATCTCTAGTTTAACATCAGATAATATAACACTACTGAAATCTCTGTGGCTCAGAGGAACAGAGCCTCAAAACGGTCTGATGCTGCAGTTAGAAAACTGATTTCCTTTCACTTTTGTTTCAGCATTTTTAAAAGCTACCCTCATGTTTCTCTCAACACAATACCCTACAGAAATCTACGATGATATAAGGTGCAAGAAATGAAATACATTATACATTTTTATTTAAGGAATGATGGTACTTACTTGAGAAGGCACTCAGAAAGGGTCACTAAGGCAAACAGCACAACAGCCAACTTCATCTTGTCAGATCAGTTACCTGGGAGTACAGTACATTGGACTGGCTATACCCTGGCCTTTTTATATAATGTAGTGTGTTTGGACAGTGTTCATTATTCCCAGCATTTACCGCTCGTATACTTCTGCCATATACTGTACAATGCAGTGATAAGAAACCACTTAATGGCTATAAGAACAGACTTAAATAGGTAAATAAATCCGATAAGGGGAACAAAAAAGAATTGACACAAGTTCACCCGAAACCTTTCAAACAAAAACACAACATATACAATCATTTTATATTTATTGTTCATTATCAATCATTCGATAAGAAAACATTTCATCAGTGTTTGTCCTCGAGATTGAAAAGAAATTGATATTGTATCCATTCCTCAAATGACAAAACAATTTGAAATAAAAGGGTTGAAAAACAGTATCAATTATATCATTTCAATAGTATCTTTTTTGAAATAGAATAAGTATTGATTTATGATCCTGCCTTTAGACAGGGCAAACAAAGGTAGAAGCAGTGCGTGCCCACTTCAATGCTTTCTGCCAGAGGCATATCAGTTCTTAGTGCGTATACATGTAGCCTAGGTCTTGTTACAGGTTATTAACTAGCCCACATATGACGTACTGTATCAGTTTGTCTGACTCAGCCTTTCTCACAAAGATTTCTGTAAAAGCTATGGCGTTATGTTGACTTTTTAGAATAATAGCATGTAACATATTGTAACGTCTGTACTAATGCTGTGACAGTCATGAAATTACATCAGCAATAACAGCCAGTCTCATGGTAATTGACAGTTAATTAACATAAACACATTTAGCATCTCCTGGCTTCCAGGCACAGCCTACAAGCCACTAATACAGACCTTTGGAACACCTACATTTGAAAAAGTCTAATAAATCCATGTAATATAGTCTATACCAACACAATAAATCCATTATTTATTTTAGACAGGTCTAAAGAAACATGATATGAAGAAAATGTAGTCTATTTCAGAAGAACAGAATAGCACACTGAGTTGTCCTTATGTTAGGCAATGATCTGGCTATGCCATATGGCTGTGGGCTACACTAGTTAATTTGGCAGACAAGATTTGCTTAGCATTCCGTGGCATTATTTTATATTAGTTTGTAGTATGAAGAATACAATTGAACAAAGCTGAATAAAATTGAAAGGATATTTTCTCCAAACAATTTGAGGGAGTTCGCACATGCAGCTATTCTGTGTTGAGCGTTAATAAAGAAACAGGTACTCCTATATGCTTAATTTAGAGTTATGTATGTAACTTTAGTTGTGATACAAACGTTGGGCTATATTTTTTGATTTTTAATACATTCCAAGGCCGACTAGTGATGATTTTTTTAAAAGTAGCATGAAAGGCATGAGCTCTAATTAGTTGTTTTTTTGCGCAGGCTGTACACACTTCTTACTCACAGGCTACAAGTGAAGACAGACATCGGGGATGCAACTGCACGCAATCCTTGTCCAATTACGAGGCGCATATTGAAGATATTGTAAGAAATGTCCACATTTACTTTTCATCAGCCAAACGAGATGAGTAGGCCTAACAAACAGCAAAAGCACGAGCCTATGTCAATCTACTATCCCCCATAGTACAAAAGTTGACCTATTCTGTGCAAGAAATACATATTCCAAACATAGTCTGGGACAGTTGTGGGATGCAAAAGATTCCAAATGAATACAACCACTAGAATCAACAAAACTATTTGAACTGTTAGGGCGCATGAACCGCTAGCCTACCACAACATCCAAGAGCGCGAAATTCCAAACAATAACCAGTATGCTAAAGAAGTTAAGCAATGAGGCTAACGTAAGAAATGTTGATAAACTATTAGGCTATTTCTTCACATTTTAAGCGCAGTAATGCATACATGGCAGTTGGCTATAAGCGCGAATGTTCCATTCTCAAAGTTGACTGACCACAAATGTGATTATGCATGTAATGCTTTTATTATAAAGGTGCATTTTTATGGTGAAAATGATCTTCCTCAAACTTGAAACACACGTGCTGCGTATGTATGCCAGTTAGGCTCTACCCCCGTTGTAAAGCGGACTATTGTGCTTAATTTTAAGAAGTTATTTGGCCACATTAGTTGTGATACAAACCTTATAGGCGTATGGGCTAGGTTACATGAGTTGTGCAACTATCATTTCAAAAAGTCACCCAAAAAAAGCATGCGCTGTTTCTTGCCTTACAGCACAAGCTGTCAATCATTCACAGGTTAGAATATATAATTCACAAGTTATAGGCTAATATTCTCACCCATCATACTATTCTTGATTTAAACATGTCTTTACACACCGTACCAGTCAAGTTTGGACACACCTACTCATTCAAGGGTTTTTCATTATTTGTACTATTTCTACATTGTATAATAATAGTGAAGACATCAAAACATGAAATAACACATATAGAATAATGTAGTAACCAAAACAAAGATATATTTGAGATTTTTCAAAGTAGCCACCCTTTGCCTTGATGACAGCTTGCACACTCTTGGCATTCTCTCAACCAGCTTCATGAGGAATGCTTTTCCAACAGTCTTGAATGAGTTCCCACATATGCTGAGCACTTGTTGGCTGCTTTTCCTTCACTCTGCGGTCCAACTCATCCTAAGCCATCTCAATTGGGTTGAGGTCGGGTGATTGTAGAGGCCAGGTCATCTGATGCAGCACTACATCACTCTCCTACTTGGTCAAATAGCCCTTACACAGCCTGGAGGTGTGTTTTGGGTCATTGTCCTGTTGAAAAACGAATTATAGTCCCACTAAGCACAAACCAGATGGGATGGCATATCGCTGCAGAATGCTGTGGTAGCCATGCTGGTTAAGTGTGCCTTGAATTCTAAATAAATCACTGATAGTGTCACCAGCAAAGCACCCCCACATCATCACACTTCCATGTTTCACGGTGGGAACCACACGTGGAGGTGGTCATCTGTTCACCTACTCTGCGTCTCACAAAGACACGGCGGTTGGAACAAAAAATCTCAAATCTGGACTCATCAGAACAAAGGACTGATTTCCACGTGTTTTTTGGCCCAAGCAAGTCTCTTATTGGTGTCCTTTGCAGTCCTTTGCAGCAATTCAACCATGAAGGCCTGATTTCACACAGTCCCCTCTGAACAGTTGATGTTGAGATGTGTCTGTTCTTTGAACTCTGTGAAGCATTTATTTCGGCTGCAATCTGAGGTGCAGTTAACTCTAATGAATTTATCCTCTGCAGCAGAGTTAACTCTGGGTCTTCCTTTCCTGTGGCTGTCCTCATGAGAGCCAGTTTCATCATAGCGCTTGATGATTTTTGCGACTGCACTCGAAGAAACTTTCAAAGTTCTTGAAATGTTCCGGATTGACTGACCTTCATGTCTTAAAGTAAGGATGGACTGTCGTTTCTCTTTGCTTATTTGAGCTGTTCTTGCCAATATGGACTTGGTCTTTTACAAAATAGGGCTATCTTTTGTATACCTTGTCACAACACAACTGATTGGCTCAAACAAATTAAGGAAAGAAATTCAACAAATTTATAAGGCACACCTGTTAATTGAAATGCTATCTGGGTGACTACCTCATGAAGCTGGTTGAGAGAATGTCAAGAGTGTGCAAAGCTGTCATCAAGGCAAAGGGTGGCTACTTTGAAGAATCTCAAAAAAACATATTTGGATTTGTTTAACACTTTTTTGGTTGCTACATGATTCCATATGTGTTTTTTCATAGTTTGGATGTCTTCACTATTATTCTACAATGTAGAAAAAGGTAAAAATAAAGAAAAACCCTGGAATGAGTAGGTGTGTAAACGTTTGACTGGTACTGTATACTAAATAATGTGTGAAATTTGTTTTGATTTAGAACGGACCATTATCATGCACTGGCCTCGAAACGGGGGAAAAAAATACATGCACTCTATGCACATGTAATCAATGCACTTAAATAGCGAATGGAGGATGCTTTTCCTGTGGTTAATTTTCATGCCAGGCAGGTAGGCTATACTCTTGTTGTAAAGATAAGCAATGTGCTTAATATTAGGAAAGTTGAGAAATAAATATAGAAGGCCTAGCCTATATAAAGCTGATGGGATCCTCCTCTTTTTAATCAAGGCCATCCCCCTGTTTTGTCACGCAATTGCAGAGCCTATAGAAATGTTGCACAACTTGAGCTCCTGGGCTCTCATGAAGTGTTTGATTAGATTTTCGATAACATTTGCATTGATTTCAGAGTGATTAGATGGACAATAGAGTGCGGAGTACCAGGCAGTTAGCAAGTTTGGTAGGCTACTAATGACCATCAGCAGAATTAGAGCTTGGAGAAGCCTAATTACCGTGACTAAATGGTCACATGGAATTTGACTGTCGTCATTACTCGTGACCCGCGGTGTGGTGGTAATATGGTCACTGTAACAGCCCTAGTCTGTACCCTTGGTTAATTTTTAGATTAGTGGCTTCAAAGACCCAGATTAATGGCCTTTTGAAACAAGGAATATAGACAGAGTGACTAATGACTGCAAATAAAGGTCTGAAAGTACTTTCCAAATACCTCAGCCTGATGGGAATTTTTTCAATTGTTTGCACTACACGAATTTGATTAGATAACCATTTGATTAGTGTTTTCAAATAAGATAACATCAGTAATAACATATTAGCTGATATTTCATATGCCTCTGCAAAGATCTAAATGACGTTATCATCCAACTTCTTTAGGCAACTCTGCCCTCTAGAGGACAAAGTCAGACAACATAATTTACTGCTGAATGAACGTGTCTTATCATTTGGTAAAATTGTAATTAATGCCGTCAGGTTTGAACCCTAAACCCTGAATTGCTGATGCTATGTATTGGCCAATGAGAGGCTTTGAAGCCACTACTCCGCCTATTGGCACTCCTCAGAAGAAGCATGTAGACATTAATAATAAAAGCATTTCTATAACTTCCAAAATATATTTTAACAATGGTAGTTGAGTGCCAAGATGGAGGTCTGGTGGCTTGTAAACAGCGCACCCTGTCAGTCATCTAAGTGAATATAAATCACTGGTTTGAACCCTGCAAAACTAATGACTACAACATTCAACTTAATTTGCAAATAGACTACAAATGAATAAAAGAGAACACACTAAAAAACGACATGTTTAAATACAACTCTATTAAAAAATAACATTATAGCAATTGTTATGATTGAAATCTAATATGGTATGTACAAATTACAATTAGTTCACATAGTAAATAGTGACTCTGGCTAAAATGCAATAAAGATTTTTTTTAAATGGTAACCACTGAGAGCATGAGAAAATGTACTCGCCAAGGTGTCTATCCCTTGTCAGATGAATTCCTTGTTTAATACGGTATCAACCAGATGTTTGTTAATGACATAAAACATCTTCAGGTAAAACTCTGCACATTGTACAGTTTTACAGTTCTGACTCTTCCACTTTTTCAATGGCGCAAGCCTATCCTTCTTTCCTCCTTTTCCAGCATGAAGTGTTGTTCTTTCCCAAGCCCCTGTGACACTCAAACATGTGAATAATCCCTTTTCACTCCTTTCATGTGGAACACAAAGGGAGGTCATAATACACTAGTATGGGGTGTTAATGTGCATTTACTACAGTGCATGATAGGGTACAACCTGCTGCAAAATGCTTCCTGGAGGATTCATCAAAAAGCTGATGACTGACGAGAACGGGACACATCCTTAACACAAAGACAAGACTGGCCAGAGAAACAACAAACACATGCAGCACAGTAAAAATGCACATTTCATAGAAACATTCGATCCCCTGAAAAATGCTTCCTGGAGGATTAATCAATAAGCTGACGACTGACGAGACCGGGCCACATCCTTAACACAAAGACAGGACTGGCCAGAGAAACAATAAACACATGCAGCACAGTAAAAATGCACATTTCATAGAAACATTCGATCCCCTGAAAAATGCTTCCTGGAGGATTAATCAATAAGCTGACGACTGACGAGACCGGGCCACATCCTTAACACAAAGACAGGACTGGCCAGAGAAACAATAAACACATGCAGCACAGTAAAAATGCACATTTCATACAAACATCCGATCTCCTGAAATAGTACTGGTGACAATTTTAGGCTCATTCATCCTCCTAAACTATTCCCCAAGTCATTGCTGTAAATGAGAATGTGTTCTCAGTCAATTTCCCTGGTAAAATAATAATAAGAAAAAAATAGATTATCCAAAGCTTTCAGTATCAAATAAAATAACTAAGCGTTATAATCTTAGCTTTAGAACATTCTAGAATCTTTTTGTGAATGGTGAAACGACAGCATGTACTGCTCACAACGCCACCTGGGACAAGTGATGGCTAAGGAAAAGTCACTACTTACCTCTTCATAATGCAAAGTCAACATTACCTACTGTTAAAATATTAATTAATCAAAATCCATGTAATATTATCAGTGAAGGGCCCTGCATGATCTGACAACATAACATGACTGCTGATGATCAATACGCTTGACATATTAATATGTCTATCCTTTCTGCTACTCTTCGTTCAACATTTCATCTTCAGAAGGGGGGAACATGAGTCCACTGCTGTTCTTTTATCTGTGTCAAATCTATCAAATGAAACTTGGAGATTATTAAGGGTTTCCCTGCCATTTTATGCAGTTATACAAGAAGCATATCAGAAACCCTACCAGGACATCAGGCACCTGTTATCTGGTATTTCTGTCAGAGTTCTGTTAAACTGAATTATAAGCTCATGCTGCAGACATAAAAGGCTGAAAATCATTGTTTTTAAGAGCTCGTCTCTCCCCCACTCATAAGCAGTGAAAACACTCTACCCCACCCATGAGTATCATTAAACATTCAAGATGGATGGGTCCTGTTACCCCTGATAATATGGAGTTATCATTTTAACTCATGAACATTTGTTCAAAACCAAATGTTCTCCATAAATGCTTTTAAATAGCCACTGTCTGAATCTTTACATTTTTTTTAGACAATATAGTCTTTAAGGAGGATATCATAGCTATTTATCGATCCCTCCCCAGTTACACTTGACTGAGTAAAATGTAATATTACATTTCACTTACCGGTATGCAACATTCACATCAGAGGGACTTAAAACCAGTCTCTAACTTCTTTCGGATAAGCAATATTTCTAATCTAAATTTGCCTGTGAAAAAACAGTTAGCAGGGATAAATAAGGACAGTGGGTACACTGTTGATGATTTTTAGAAACACATCTAAGGACCTTTTTAAAAATTTAACAAAATGATCATGAAGTAATATACTACACTGTAAATTGTAACCAGTGTTTTTATACCGAGGCAGAAACCCCCATGCTGCTCTTGCTATTTTCAATGTCATTTTTAAGTTTTACGTATCAGCCTCAAGGTCTTCATCAAGAACAGTGACAGTAGCAAGAGTAGCATGTGGGTCTCTCTTTTCTCTCACGTGATTCATTTGTTATCATGCACTTGCAACAAAGACAGCTCCGATGTGAACGTGCCAAGGCATACCGAGGCATTGCTGTAAGGAGATTCCTATAACTGTTTATGTGCAACATATACGGTGTATTCAGAAAGTATTCAGACCCCTTCACTTTTTCAACATTTTGTTGTGTTACAGCCTTATTCTAAAATTGATTAAATAGTTCCCCCCCCCCCCTCAAATCTACACACAATGCCCCATAATGACAAAGCGAACAGGTTATTAGAAATGTTTGCCCATTTACACACACATTTACACACACACACACACACACACACACACACACACGGTTGGAATGGTGTTCTTCGGCTTGCAAGCCTCCCCTTTTTTCCTCCAAACATAACGATGGTCATTATGGCCAAACAGTCCTATTTTTGTTTCATCAGACCAGAGGACATTTCTCCAAAAAGCATGACTGTCACGCCCTGGCCATAGAGAGGCTTTTTATTCTCTATTTTGGTTAGGGTGGGCATTCTATGTCCTTTTTCCCCACCTGGTTAGGGTGGGCTATTCTGGTTAGGGTGGGCATTCTATGTCCTTTTTCCCCACCTGTTTTGTGGGAAGTTAATTTTGGCTTTGTTCAGGGCACATAGCCCAAAGCTTCACGGTTTGGTTTTATTCTTTGTTTTGTCGGCATAATGTTTAAATCAAGAAAATGTACGCTTACCATGCTGCACCTTGGTCCAGTCCTTCAGCCAGCCGTGACAGAACTTCCCACCACCAACGGACCAAGCAGCATGGTAAGGTGGACCCCTGGACATGGGAGGACGTTCTGGATGGCAAGGGAGTCTACACAGGAGAGGAGATCCTGGCGGGAAGGGATCGCCTTCCATGGGAACAGGTGGAGGCAGCTAGGAGAGCAGAGGCAGCCGGAGAGAGGAA
This sequence comes from Oncorhynchus nerka, assembly GCF_034236695.1. Taxonomy (NCBI): domain Eukaryota; kingdom Metazoa; phylum Chordata; class Actinopteri; order Salmoniformes; family Salmonidae; genus Oncorhynchus; species Oncorhynchus nerka. The sequence goes on along the minus strand of NC_088397.1, from coordinate 64,443,493 downwards.
CCAGCGGTATGTGGGAACACGGCTGGCAAGGAAGCCCGAGAGGCAGCCCTCAATTTTTTTTAGGGGGGGGAACACGGGGAGTGTGGCAGAGTCAGGAAACTCCCCGTGCTTACCGTGGCGAGCATGGGACTGGTTAGGCCCCGTGCTATGGGGTGTTGGGCACGGTACGGAGGCGGAGTATTCACAGGCCGGTATGCTCGGTGCCAGCGTCCCGCATTTGCCGGGGGGAAGCTGGCATCCAGCCAGAATGGGTGGGGCCAGCTCTGCGCTCTAGACCGCCAGTGCGCCTCCACGGCCCTGTGTATCCGGTGCCTCCACTATGCACCAGGCCTCCGGTGGCAGCCCCACGCACCTCCTGTCCGGAGCTGCCAGAGCCACAGCCCCTGAGTCCAGAGCCGCAGCCCCTCAGTCCAGAGCCGCAGCCCCTCAGTCCAGAGGCACCCCTCAGTCCAGAGGCGCCCCCCAGCATGGTCAAATAATAATAATCACAGGCAGAACAGTTGAAACTGGAGCAGCAGCACGGCCAGGTGGACTGGAGACAGCAAGGAGTCATCATGCCAGGTAGTCCTGAGGCATGGTCCTAGGGCTCAGGTCCTCCGAGAGAGAGAAAGAAAGAGAGAAAGAGAGAATTAGAGAGAGCATACTTAAATTCACACAGGACACCGGATAAGACAGGAGAAGTACTCCAGATATAACAAACTGACCCTAGCCCCCCGACACATAAACTACTGCAGCATAAATACTGGAGGCTGAGACAGGAGGGGTCAGGAGACACTGTGGCCCCATCCGATGATACCCCCGGACAGGGCCAAACAGGAAGGATACAACCCCACCCACTTTGACAAAGCACAGCCCCCACACCACTAGATGGATATCTTCAACCACCAACTTACCATCCTGAGACATGGCTGAGTATAGCCCACAAAGTTCTCCGCCACGGCACTACCCAAGGGGGGCGCCAACCCAGACAGGAAGATCACATCAGTGACTCAACCCACTCAAGTGACGCACCCCTCCTAGGGACGGTATGAAAGAGCACCAGTAAGCCAGTGACTCAGACCCTGTAATAGGGTTAGAGGCAGAGAATCCCAGTGGAAAGAGGGGAACCGGCCAGGCAGAGACAGCAAGGGCGGTTCGTTGCTCCAGAGCCTTTCCGTTCACCATTACACTCCTGGGCCAGACTACACTCAATCATATGACCCACTGAAGAGATGAGTCTTCAGTAAAGACTTAAAGGTTGAGACCGAGTTTGCGTCTCTCACATGGGTAGGCAGACCATTCCTTAAAAATGGAACTCTGTAGGAGAAAGCCTTGCCTCCAGCTGTTTGCTTAGAAATTCTAGGGACAATTAGGAGGCCTGCGTCTTGTGACCGTAGCGTACGTGTAGGTATGTACGGAAGGACCAAATCAGAGAGATAGGTAGGAGCAAGCCCATGTAATGCTTTGTAGGTTAGCAGTAAAACCTTGAAACATGTTCGACAGAAACATTTGTTTGAATGGTAACAGCTCTTCCATTCCTGTTTCAGTGAGTTGGCCAAAGCAAGCTGAACGAAGCCTATGATAGTTAGCTTGTGGGTGTTCATTCTGAGCTTGTTTGACAGTGTTAGCCAGTGAGCTATCGTGTTTGCGAGTTGCAGAACCACTGAATTCTAATTTCAAAACTGTGTCTAGTTGAGCGTAGTCGTTTAGCACGTGTTGCTGTTATAGACGAATGAACCTCGTCATATGTCTATTCAACGTTCGCTTCAACAGGTAAACCCTGTCAGAACATCCTTCCGGGTTGGAGCGAGCAGTCGCATACGCACTTCGGTCTGCAGGTAGTATAACTTTTCATTACATTTCATTACATTTCATTATAGTACAACGGTTTGATTTGTCTAATCTTAGCAATTTCTTCTTAGCTAGCTACATAGCCGTCTTTGTATCAAAGATAATTGCGTAATTATCGTATTTCGTCGTCCTAACGTAGCCTACACTGCTATCTGCCCAGCAGCTAGCCAGCTAGCTAACGTCCACCGTCTACCGTATAGCAGCACTGTAGTAACTATTACCCTCAACTGAACGACTTGATTAGTGTAGTGTTAGCTAGCTACATAGTTGTCTTTGCTGTCTTCGTATCCAAGATAATTGTGTAGTTTAGAGTGTGTAGTTTTAGAGTGATTATCTTAATTTACCGAGGTTAGCTAGCCAGCTATTTGTCGTCCTTAACGTAGGAGACACTGCTAGCTAGCCAACAGCTAGCCAACGTCTACCGAATAGAACTTAACAACCCGGTCGCATTCCGCCTCGCTCCACAGGTAGTATCACATTTTCATTTCATTTCATTACAGTACAACGGTTTGATTTGTTTGATCGTAGCTAGCTACATAGCCGTCTCTGTATCAAAGATAATTGTGTAGTCTAGAGCGATTTTCTAGGTTACCTAGCCAGCTATTGTCGTTCTTTTAACGCAACGTAACGTAATCAACACTGCTAGCTAGCCAGCTAGCCCCCGAATCAACAACGCAGCCACTGCCAGCTAGCCTACAAAGTCAACAACGCAGCCACTGCCAGCTAGCCTACTTCAGCTGTATCATTTTTAATCATTTTAGTCAATAAGATTCTTGTTACGTAAGCTCAACTTTCTGAACATTCGAGACGTGTAGTCCACTTGTCATTCCAATCTCCTTTGCATTAGCGTAGCCTCTTCTGTAGCCTGTCAACTATGTGTCTGTCTATCCCTGTTCTCTCCTCTCTGCACAGACCATACAAACGCTCCACACCGCGTGGCCGCGGCCACCCTAATCTGGTGGTCCCAGCGCGCACGACCCACGTGGAGTTCCAGGTCTCCGGTAGCCTCTGGAACTGCCGATCTGCGGCCAACAAGGCAGAGTTCATCTCAGCCTATGCCTCCCTCCAGTCCCTCGACTTCTTGGCACTGACGGAAACATGGATCACCACAGATAACACTGCTACTCCTACTGCTCTCTCTTCGTCCGCCCACGTGTTCTCGCACACCCCGAGAGCTTCTGGTCAGCGGGGTGGTGGCACCGGGATCCTCATCTCTCCCAAGTGGTCATTCTCTCTTTCTCCCCTTACCTATCTGTCTATCGCCTCCTTTGAATTCCATGCTGTCACAGTTACCAGCCCTTTCAAGCTTAACATCCTTATCATTTATCGCCCTCCAGGTTCCCTCGGAGAGTTCATCAATGAGCTTGATGCCTTGATAAGCTCCTTTCCTGAGGACGGCTCACCTCTCACAGTTCTGGGCGACTTTAACCTCCCCACGTCTACCTTTGACTCATTCCTCTCTGCCTCCTTCTTTCCACTCCTCTCCTCTTTTGACCTCTCCCTCTCACCTTCCCCCTACTCACAAGGCAGGCAATACGCTCGACCTCATCTTTACTAGATGCTGTTCTTCCACTAACCTCATTGCAACTCCCCTCCAAGTCTCCGACCACTACCTTGTATCCTTTTCCCTCTCGCTCTCATCCAACACTTCCCACACTGCCCCTACTCGGATGGTATCGCGCCGTCCCAACCTTCGCTCTCTCTCCCCGCTACTCTCTCCTCTTCCATCCTATCATCTCTTCCCTCTGCTCAAACCTTCTCCAACCTATCTCCTGATTCTGCCTCCTCAACCCTCCTCTCCTCCCTTTCTGCATCCTTTGACTCTCTATGTCCCCTATCCTCCAGGCCGGCTCGGTCCTCCCCTCCCGCTCCGTGGCTCGACGACTCATTGCGAGTTCACAGAACAGGGCTCCGGGCAGCCGAGCGGAAATGGAGGAAAACTCGCCTCCCTGCGGACCTGGCATCCTTTCACTCCCTCCTCTCTACATTTTCCTCTTCTGTCGCTGCTGCTAAAGCCACTTTCTACCACTCTAAATTCCAAGCATCTGCCTCTAACCCTAGGAAGCTCTTTGCCACCTTCTCCTCCCTCCTGAATCCTCCTCCCCCCCCCCTCCTCCCTCTCTGCAGATGACTTTGTCAACCATTTTGAAAAGAAGGTCGACGACATCCGATCCTCGTTTGCTAAGTCAAACGACACCGCTGGTTCTGCTCACACTGCCCTACCCTGTGCTCTGACCTCTTTCTCCCCTCTCTCTCCAGATGAAATCTCGCGTCTTGTGACGGCCGGCCACCCAACAACCTGCCCGCTTGACCCTATCCCCTCCTCTCTTCTCCAGACCATTTCCGGAGACCTTCTCCCTTACCTCACCTCGCTCATCAACTCATCCCTGACCGCTGGCTACGTCCCTTCCGTCTTCAAGAGAGCGAGAGTTGCACCCCTTCTGAAAAAACCTACACTCGATCCCTCCGATGTCAACAACTACAGACCAGTATCCCTTCTTTCTTTTCTCTCCAAAACTCTTGAACGTGCCATCCTTGGCCAGCTCTCCCGCTATCTCTCTCAGAATGACCTTCTTGATCCAAATCAGTCAGGTTTCAAGACTAGTCATTCAACTGAGACTGCTCTTCTCTGTATCACGGAGGCGCTCCGCACTGCTAAAGCTAACTCTCTCTCCTCTGCTCTCATCCTTCTAGACCTATCGGCTGCCTTCGATACTGTGAACCATCAGATCCTCCTCTCCACCCTCTCCGAGTTGGGCATCTCCGGCGCGGCCCACGCTTGATTGCGTCCTACCTGACAGGTCGCTCCTACCAGGTGGCGTGGCGAGAATCCGTCTCCTCACCACGTGCTCTCACCACTGGTGTCCCCAGGGCTCTGTTCTAGGCCCTCTCCTATTCTCGCTATACACCAAGTCACTTGGCTCTGTCATAACCTCACATGGTCTCTCCTATCAGTGCTATGCAGACGACACACAATTAATCTTCTCCTTTCCCCTTCTGATGACCAGGTGGCGAATCGCATCTCTGCATGTCTGGCAGACATATCAGTGTGGATGACGGATCACCACCTCAAGCTGAACCTCGGCAAGACGGAGCTGCTCTTCCTCCCGGGAAGGACTGCCCGTTCCATGATCTCGCCATCACGGTTGACAACTCCACTGTGTCCTCCTCCCAGAGCGCTAAGAACCTTGGCGTGATCCTGGACAACACCCTGTCGTTCTCAACTAACATCAAGGCGGTGGCCCGTTCCTGTAGGTTCATGCTCTACAACATCCGCAGAGTACGACCCTGCCTCACACAGGAAGCGGCGCAGGTCCTAATCCAGGCACTTGTCATCTCCCGTCTGGATTACTGCAACTCGCTGTTGGCTGGGCTCCCTGCCTGTGCCATTAAACCCCTACAACTCATCCAGAACGCCGCAGCCCGTCTGGTGTTCAACCTTCCCAAGTTCTCTCACGTCACCCCGCTCCTCCGCTCTCTCCACTGGCTTCCAGTTGAAGCTCGCATCCGCTACAAGACCATGGTGCTTGCCTACGGAGCTGTGAGGGGAACGGCACCTCAGTACCTCCAGGCTCTGATCAGGCCCTACACCCAAACAAGGGCACTGCGTTCATCCACCTCTGGCCTGCTCGCCTCCCTACCACTGAGGAAGTACAGTTCCCGCTCAGCCCAGTCAAAACTGTTCGCTGCTCTGGCCCCCAATGGTGGAACAAACTCCCTCACGACGCCAGGACAGCGGAGTCAATCACCACCTTCCGGAGACACCTGAAACCCCACCTGTTTAAGGAATACCTAGGATAGGATAAAGTAATCCTTCTCACCCCCCTTAAAAGATTTAGATGCACTATTGTAAAGTGGCTGCTCCACTGGATGTCATAAGGTGAATGCACCAATTTGTAAGTCGCTCTGGATAAGAGCGTCTGCTAAATGACTTAAATGTAATGTAAATGTAACCCTTAGAGTTCGGGTAGCCATCCAATGTGTCCTCTATGTCAGCTAGGAACGTCTCTGTATCGTTTGGCTGACCTAGAACAGTGTCAAAGGTGGGGACATTCTTGATAGGTTTGTCAGAGGCATTCCGCACCAAGCGGGTAGAGAGGGTTGGCTTCATCCTGTGGGGATATTTGGGCCGAAAGGCCAAGAGGAGAAGTCAAGCTTTGGCTTTGTTGGCGAAGAGGTGCCATATTACTCAGTGCCGAATGGCCAAAAGGAGAAGACTGAGGGACACATGAGGGAAGTCTGAAACCTTCTATCGTCTTCACTTCTTTGAGGACCGGACTCCGGTTGCTTGTTTGGGTAGTCACGCTGTAGCACGTGACCATTCTGGAATTCCACCATATTATACCTAAAGGTGGTATTCTGCTGCATTGCAGAGTCCACTTGAGCGCTTAGAGTACTGATTTTGGACACGTGAGTGTCGCACTTGCTCCTTTCGGTCTCAAACTTATCTGTCATTGTTTGCAAATAGAGGTCTTGAGTACGGAGCGAGAGATTCAGTGATGAGATTTCCACCGTTTGCTTAGAAATCAATATTTACATCTTCATCACCTGAGTTCTCTCATCATTAATTTGGTCAGAGACTTCAATGTCTTCTACTGATTTGTCATCCAACTTAGTCATTGTGTTCATTAACTGATCGTCTTTGGTCTGCAGTATTTAGAGTAGAACATTGTTTCTTTGAGTAATGTTCAACAAAACTGCCTGCATGTTATCAAGATAACTCGACAGATTTCTCTAGTTCGGAGTGGACTACATCCTATTTAGTTTTGGCTAAATCGATTTGTTCCTGGAGACAACCATTTTGTTGAAGAGTTTGTGCTCGTTCATCATCATAATTATTTGCAATTACTTTTAATTGTTCAGATTTCAAACGCAGTTCCTCGGCTAGCAGAATGTTTTCATTTCCTGCTTTTGTCAATAGTTGCTCGGTTCTCTCCACCTATCCCCTCATGTCAGCCATGTCTTACACGTGCTTCAGCTGTGCACTGCAGTATTGGACCCATGCCAATCTTTGATGGCGATACATAAGGGCTAAAGTAGAGAGAACCGTTACAAAGCCTGCGTTTGATGGTTGATTTTGGAGAGCATTGTTCGCAATTTCTGCAGTTTTTCCGCTAATGGCATGTTTGGAATCGCTGCTGAGATCAATCCTTTTATGGGTGGAGGTGTCACGTTCATCGTAACGATGAGACCAAGGCGCAGCATGATTTGAATACATTCCTCTTTAATTACGAAGAACACGAAGAACACTAAACAAAACGAACGTGCCGCTAATGCTAACGAGTGTTGACATGCAACTACACATAGAAAATAACCCACAAAAACAAAATGGAAAATGACAACCTAAATAGGATCCCCAATCAGAGACAAGGATAAACAGCTGTCTCTGATTGGGAACCAATTCAGGCCACCATAGACCTACATTTACCTAGACAATACCAAAACCCCATAGATATACAGAAAACCCTAGACAAGATGAAACACACATACCACCCTCATCACACCCTGACCTAACCAAAATAATAAAGAAAACAAAGATAACTAAGGTCAGGGCGTGACAGGAGGTTCACTAATTAGATGGTGACCACCTCTGATAGCTTGCACATTATTTGAAAAATGTAGAGAAAAAATTAATTATATTTTTTTCAATATTTGGTTTTGTAATTCGTTGGAAGCTGCAAAGACGATTTTAATCGATTTATAGACGTTAATGAACTATCAGTACTGTATCAGTAATGTGGGAGTTGGACATGAATGAATTTTGCAAAAGCAAATTGATTAATTAATGATAATGATTAATCATACCTGGATAGGCTATCTGGGAATTAAACTTTAATTAACCTGAGAAGTTGGTTCGTCTAGGTTAACATGGGAATGTTCAAAATGTCTAATTTACTTGGAAGAACCTGAAAAGAGAACAACACGGAGGCAGCCTCCAGAACACACACACGGCTCACCACTTCCTGTCTACCACTCCAATAATGTATTTAATAAACTGGTTGTATTATGTAATCTGCTTTTCAATTTGATATACGCTGAATCAAAATGAAAGCGTCATTCTATTTTAGATTCCTCGTACGTGGTGTCAATAATGTTGTGTCTCTGACTGATTAAATTATATGACAGGCTATTTTATCAAACCGATCACCTAATGCTTGATTGATTACATGATTAAATTAAGCCATGCAACAACTAACTCGTTAATAACCTGGGGCACCATGGAAGAGTGTTTATAGAGCTGCTGTTTTCCAAATAAACTCTTAAAGATCTGAAGATCTTTTATATCAATAGTAGTCAATTATTAATCGTCACCTTATTCAGTCTCATCTGAACGCCGTAAAATTATTGGTTATATTCATGAACCCTGGATAACAAGTTGAATCAGCAATACAAAAATTGGCTTAATTATTGATTTACTAAATACCTAAATAATCACACAGAAGTACATATACACAGGATGGATCATACATTGATAACTAATCATGTAATAAAAGAAAACGTCCCTAGCGGACGAAACAGATATGACAACTGCTTACACAAAAGAAGGGGGTTGGGTTTGAATGAAAGAGCGGGAAGACTGAGGGACAAAGGGGATTTCGTCTCTATCGGACCTTGAGAAGCTATGCTATCATAAATACAAAATCTTATGGTAGCATAGCTTAGAACTCAACTTCTAGGATGTATCACTTCTTCTTTAGTGAATAAGAGTTCAAAGTTTATACCATTTTGCCATAATCAGCTTGCGCCTCATTCTAGCTGGTCTAGTAGAAATTCATCCTTCCAGCATGGTGATCATCACCTCCACATGATCTGGTCTTATGTAAATCTTGTTATGTAGAGTGGATATTCATCCATTCGCAACCACAGCTCACGCTGGGGTTTGCTTAGTCTGACGTGACTTGGGTTACGGGGGCTTTTATACTTGTCACGTCCTGACCTTAGTTCCTTTTTTATGTCTCTGTTTTAGTTTGGTCAGGGTGTGAGTTCGGGTGGGTATTCTATGTTGTGTATTCGAGGTTTTGTATTTCTGTGTTTGGCCTGGTATGGTTCGAAATCAGAGGCAGCTGTCGATCGTTGTCTCTGATTGAGAACCATACAGTGGGGTAAAAAAGTATTTAGTCAGCCACCAATTGTGCAAGTTCTCCCACTTAAAAAGATGAGAGAGGCCTATAATTTTCATCATAGGTACACTTCAACTATGACAGACAAAATTAGAAAAAAATATCAAAAAAATCACATTGTAGGATTTTTAATGAATTTATTTTCAAATTATGGTGGAAAGTATTTGGTCAATAACAAAAGTTTATCTCAATACTTTGTTATATACCCTTTGTTGGCAATGACAGAGGTCAAACGTTTTCTGTAAGTCTTCACATGGTTTTCACACACTGTTGCTGGTATTTTGGCCCATTCCTCCATGCAGATCTCCTCTAGAGCAGTGATGTTTTGGGGCTGTTGCTAGGCAACACGGACTTTCAACTCCCTCCAAAGATGTTCTATGGGGTTGAGATCTGGAGACTGGCTAGGCCACTCCAGGACCTTTAAATGCTTCTTACGAAGCCACTCCTTCGTTGCCCGGGCAGTGTGTTTGGGATTATTGTCATGCTGAATGACCCAGCCACGTTTCATCTTCAATGCCCTTGCTGATGGAAGGAGGTTTTCACTCAAAATCTCACGATACATTGCCCCATTCATCCTTTCCTTTACACGGATCAGTCGTCCTGGTCCCTTTGCAGAAAAACAGCCCCAAAGCATGATGTTTCCACCCCCATGCTTCACAGTAGGTATGGTGTTCTTTGGATGCAACTCATCATTCTTTGTCCTCCAAACACAACGAGTTGAGTTTTTACCAAAAAGTTTTATTTTGGTTTCATCTGACCATATGACATTCTCCCAATCTTCTTCTGGATCATCCAAATGCTCTCTAGCAAACTTCAGACGGGCCTGGACATGTACTGGCTTAAGCAGGAGGACATGTCTGGCACTGCAGGATTTGAGTCCCTGGCGGCGTAGTGTGTTACTGATGGTAGGCTTTGTTACTTTGGTCCCAGCTCTCTGCAGGTCATTCACTAGGTCCCCCCGTGTTGTTCTGGGATTTTTGCTCACCGTTCTTGTGATAATTTTGACCCCACGGGGTGAGATCTTGCGTGGAGCCCCAGATCGAGGGAGAGTATCAGTGGTCTTGTATGTCTTCCATTTCCTAATAATTGCTCCCACAGTTGATTTCTTCAAACCAAGCTGCTTACCTATTGCAGATTCAGTCTTCCCAGCCTGGTGCAGGTCTACAATTTTGTTTCTGGTGTCCTTTGACAGCTCTTTGGTCTTGGTCATAGTGGAGTTTGGAGTGTGACTGTTTGAGGTTGTGGACAGGTGTCTTTTATACTGATAACTAGTTCAAGCAGGTGCCATTAATACAGGTAACGAGTGGAGGACAGAGGAGCCTCTTAAAGAAGAAGTTACAGGTCTGTGAGAGCCAGAAATCTTGCTTGTTTTTAGGTGAACAAATACTTATTTTCCACCATAATTTGCAAATAAATTCATTAAAAATCCTACAATGTGATTTTCTGGATTTTTTTTCTCATTTTGTCTGCCATAGTTGAAGTGTACCTTTGATGAACATTACAGGCCTCTCATCTTGTTAAGTGGGAGAACTTGCACAATTGGTGGCTGACTAAATACTTTTTTGTCCCACTGTACTTAGGCAGCCTGTTTTCCCACTATGGGTTGTGGGTAGTTGTTTCCTGTTTTGTGTTGCTGCACCTTACAGGACTGTTTCGTTTTCGTTTCACTCTCTTTGTTATTTTGTTTTTGTTCTAATAAAGTAACATGAACATTTACCACGCTGTGCATTGGTCCCGTCCATCGTATTCCTCATCAGAAGAGGAAGACAATCGTTACAATACTGGAGAAGAGAAGGGCTTGTTTCATCCCTCTCCAACCAATGTCTGCTCACTTGGGCGTGGCCACTGAGTGAGCATAGTTTACTTATGAAAACAATTCTCTCATTTAGAAGGCTAAAATTAAATTGAATCTTTTCACAAATAGTTTCATATTTAAACATTTAAATTGCACAACAATTCCATGTGAATCTGATAACTAGAATGTGTAGACTTTCCAATATACAATTTATGTTGTCCTGTCATCAGTAATAATGTCTGAGACAACTGATCTGACATCATATTCTTTAAAAAATATATATAGATTATTTATTTTTTATAATTATTTATTTAAAAAACACAAGGAAGGGGTAACATTAAAGTATTAGAACATGAAGGACAAACAATACAGCATCATGACACTATCAAACATGTATCAGTCTTTCCGCAACAGAGCATTTACATTTACATTTAAGTCATTTAGCAGACGCTCTTATCCAGAGCGACTTACAAATTGGTGCATTCACCTTATGACATCCAGTGGAACAGTAGTGCATCTAAATCTTTTAAGGGGGTGAGAGGGATTACTTCATCCTATCCTAGGTATTCCTTAAAGAGGTGGTTGTTTCAGGTATCTCCGGAAGGTGGTGATTGACTCCCCTGTCCTGGCGTCGTGAGGGAGTTTGTTCCACCATTGGGGGGCCAGAGCAGCGAACAGTTTTGACTGGGCTGAGCGGGAACTGTACTTCCTCAGTGGTAGGGAGGCAAGCAGGCCAGAGGTGGATGAACGCAGTGCCCTTGTTTGGGTGTAGGGCCTGATTCAGAGCCTGGAGGTACTGAGGTGCCGTTCCCCTCACAGCTCCGTAGGCAAGCACCATGGTCTTGTAGCGGATGCGAGCTTCAACTGGAAGCCAGTGGAGAGAGCGGAGGAGCGGGGTGACGTGAGAGAACTTGGGAAGGTTGAACACCAGACGGGCTGCGGCGTTCTGGATGAGTTGTAGGGGTTTAATGGCACAGGCAGGGAGCCCAGCCAACAGCGAGTTGCAGTAATCCAGACGGGAGATGACAAGTGCCTGGATTAGGACCTGCCATCCTTATGTGTGAGGGTGCGTGTGCATGATAGTGACATAAAATATATGTCATAGTTTCCTTTTTCATGATCACAATCTTGTGAAACCCGAACCCTCCAAGATCCCCCACAGTTCCCCAATAGCTGCCCCTCAACCATTCGAGAGCCCTCCCACAGTCCCCCCCGAAGAAAAATAATAAAAAATACAATTAATTCCATTCCCCACCCCCAAGAACCCCCAACGCACCAATAACAAGAGAATGAACTACAGAGAAAAAAGGAAAAGACAGAAGAAAACAGCAAACAACAATGAAAAAAATATATACTACAAAATAATACATTTAAAACAAAGGACATGAAGAACAACTGAAATCATAACAGCAATGCCTACTTTATGTTTGTGTGCACTATGTCTGGCACTATTACATGTATTACTTTATCAAATGCCTTTTCAAAATCCGCTATAAATACCGTTCCTGGCTTTTTATATGTGTCTTGATGTTTTATATTTTATCTCCAATGTATCATCCATATAAAAAACCTGTCTGATTAGGATGAACAATACCTGGTGAAACCCTTTTAATTCTGAGTGCTATGCATTTCGCTAGTATTTTTGCATCACAACATTGATGTGTAAGGGGCCTCCAGTTTTTTAGATCGACCGGGTCTTTATATTTGCCATCTGGGTCTTGTTTTAATAATAGAGAAATCAGATCTTCCTGCTGAGTACCTGACAGACTACCATTTCTATAGGAGTAGTTAAAACAATCTAACAATGGAGCTTTTAGTATATAAAAACATACTTAATATACCTCTACCGGTATGCCATCAAGCCCTGGGGTTTTTCCAGACTGAAAGGATTTAATAGCCTCAAAAAGTTCTCCCTCTAATTTGGCCTTCGTACTGATCTTTCTGTATATTTGTTAATTTTAAATTTTGTATATTATTTGGAAAGAATTCCTTACCGTAATCTTCATTCAGTGGGAGATGAGACGGAAAAGAGAACATCTGCCTAAAATAATTAGCTTCCTCTTTTAAAATATCATTCAGAGAATCATAGATGACTCTGTCTTCAGTAACAAGTTTCTGCAAATTATTTTTGTTAGTGTTCTTGTATTGACGATTCAGGAAGAATTTTGTGCATTTTTCTCCATATTCCATCCATTTTGCTTGGTTTTTGTAGTAGATTACATTAGATCGTTCTTGAATAAGTTCCTCAAGTTTGTTGTTTTTCCTCTAACTTATTTTGTAGTATCGTTTTTATTGCTAGCTACCTGTACTTTTAGTTCATGGATTTCCCTTGTTTCTTTAGGCAGAAACTGCTTTTTTAAAATGATTTATGAATATTGAATTGAATGACCCCTGAAGGTACATTTAAAGGTATCCCAAACATGAAGGGGATTTGCTGAACCTATATTATACTGGGAAAATTCAGTTATAAATGATTTTGTCTTAGTTAATATTGTAACGGCAGATTTCCTCCTCCTTGCCTGAAGAGGTGTAGCAAGGATCGGACCAATACGCAGCGTGGTAAGTGTCCATGACGATTTTAATAAGAAAAGCCTGAACACTATGAAATACAAAACAATAAACGATCACATGAACTAAACCAAACCGAAACAGTCCAGTGTGGCACTGACACAGGAAACAAACACCCACAAACCAACAGTGAAACCCAGGCTACCTAAATATGGTTCTCAATCAGGGACAACGATAAACAGCTGCCTCTGATTGAGAACCGTATCAGGCCAAACACAGAAATAGAAAAAACATATAAACACGAACATAGAGTGCCCACCCCAACTCACGCCCTGACCATACTAAATAAAGACAAAACAAAGGAAATAAAGGTCAGAACGTGACAAATATTCTTTAATATTAATGTTTTAAGTACCAACGGATACTTTCAACTGGTTGGATTACAGAAATATTGTTCCATACCCAAACTTTTGATGTTACTGTATTGCAAAGTCTCTCTCTGGTAACAATAGATTTTCATAAGTCAATTTTTGTAGAGTGGAGAGAGAAGGGGGAAAGGTATTTATGGGGGGTGGGGGCATCATAAACCTGTGGGGGGAAAGAGGGAAAGTTTTTTTTAATGAACTTCACCCAACAGGGCAAAGTCATGACAAAACTATGTATATCCAATAGTAAAAACAGATGAACAGTTCTACAACTGAACATCAAGAATCAACAAAGTGCGTGCCCTGCCACAAAATGCTGAGTGATATGGCTTACTTGTTATTATAGTTCAGGGCTCTACGCTGACATTTTTTAAAAGAAGTACATGAAGTGTTTCTAAGTAGAACTGTAGAAGAACAAATATAAATCATATTTTCGGTTATTGGCCTGCTGAAAGGTGAAATCATCTCTCAGTGTCTGGTGGAAAGCAGACTGAGCCAAGTTTTCCTCTAGGATTTTACCTGTGCTCAGTGTTTACTCACCTGGCTACTCAGTGACCCAGACTGAAAGAACAACATGACAGCTACACTGGCCAGCCATCACAGTCAGACTGGGCTGCCAAGAGGGGAGCACAGCTCCACAAACACCACTCTAAATATACAGTGCATTCGGAAAGTATTCAGACCCCTTGACTTTTTACACATTTTGTTACGTTACAGCCTTATTCTAAAATGGATTCAATTATGTTTTTTTCTCCTCAATCTACACACAATAGCAATAGCGGGTTTTTAAAATAAAAAAAACTGAAATATCACATTTTCATAAATATTCAGACACTTAGGTTGGAGTCATTAAAACTCGTTTTGCAACTGGTCCACAAATTTCTTGTTAATGAACTACAGTTTTGACAAGTCGGTTAGGACTTCTACTGTGTGCATGACAAAGGTAATTTTTCTAACAATTGTTTACAAACAGATTATTTCACTTATTATTTCACTGAATCACAATTCGAGTGGGTCAGAAGTTTACATACACTTAGTTGTCTGTGCCTTTAAAACTGCTTGGAAAATTCCAGATAATGATGTCATGGATTTAGAAGCTTCTGATAGGCTAATTGACATAATTTGAGTCAATTGGAGATGTACCTGTGGGTGTATTTCAAGGCCTACCTTCAAACTCAGTGCCTCTTTGCTTGACATCATGGGAAAATCAAAATAAATCAGCCAAGACCTCAGGAAAAATGGTAGACCTCCACAAGTCTGGTTCATCCTTGGGAGCAATTTCCAAACGTCTGAAGGAACTATGTTCATCTGTACAAACATCTCCTGGAGATGAATGTACTTTGGTGTGAAAAGTGCAAATCAATCCCAGAACAACAGCAAATGACCTTATGAAGATGCTGGAGGAAACAAGTACAAAAGTATCTATAGCCATAGTAAAACGAGTCCTATATCGACATAACCTGAAAGGCCGCACAGCAAGGAAGAAGTCACTGCTCCAAAACCGCCATAAAAAAGCCATACTACGGTTTGCAACTGCACATGGGGACAAAGATTGTACTTTTTGGAGCAATGTCCTCTGGTCTGAGGAAACAAAAATAGAACTGTTTGACCATAATGACCATCGTTGTGTTTGTAGAAAAAAAGGGGAGGCTTGCAAGCCGAAGAACACCATCCCAGCCGTGAGTCGTTTCCCCTGCCCCGTCACAAAGTTTCTCCTTATAAGACACATCACTGCACTCTATATTCTTCTGTAAACTGGTCATCTCTGTATACCCGTCGCAAGACCCACTGGTTGATGCTTATTTATAAAACCCTCTTAGGCCTCACTCCGCCCTATCTGAGATATCAACTGCAGCCCTCATCCTCCACATACTACACCCGTTCTGCCAGTCACATTCTGTTAAAGGTCCCCAAAGCACGCACATCCCTGGGTCGCTCCTCTTTTCAGTTTGTTGCAGTTACCGACTGGAACGAGCTGCAACAAACACTCAAACTGGACAGTTTTAACTCAATTTCTTAATTCAAAGACTCAATCATGGACACTTTTACTGACAGTTGTGGCTGCTAATGTGTGATGTATTGTTGTTTCTACCTTCTTTGAGCTTTGTGCTGTTGTCTGTGCCCAATAATATTTCAGCCAAATCACTTCCGGTCCGGACCAAATCTGAACCATCATAGACGTCTATGTCTGGGCTAAATCTAGTCTGGTCCAAAAGAAACATCCATGGACATGGGCATGGATAGTGCTCACTGGGTTGTCTTTCACATGCCCTCTCTTCCGATATATTGCTAATAGGCAGGATTTAAAGACTCCTATAACCAAGCAGCCTGGTCGTGTGCCCAGAAGGACAGCCATCTTTCAACCCCTAATTTGCCTCCTGACAGCCATTTACAGCCACATTAAATGGTGTTGAGTGGTTAACGCCTGGGCCTCCTGCCCTTTTCCTCTCTCTCCTTATTTACCTCTCTCTCGGATTGCACACATCTTTACCTCAGTGAGCATGCTATACAGTATATCAGGGCTGTGAGTTGACCCAAGTTCAGATAGCCTGTGATTGATTGGATCTGGCTAAATGAGGACAGTGTGTGTCAACTGATCTGAGGACACTTTGGCTCGGGGCCAAGAGCAGCATGCAGGATTTACATTTCCTTTCCTGAACTACATTCTATGTACATGATTGATTGTACTTCTTTCTGTCTTCCTTCATTCTAGGACCTTGTTTTTTGTGTGCTGTAATATTCAATCCATTATGAGATCTGGGCTATGTAACTGGCATTCCTGAAGGATGAGTATTAGTGATAGTGCTCCAGCGTAAGCCTTTGCATCTTACTGTTGATGACTCACCCACTGCACATCAAACACAGTAGCATCCTGATTAAGCCTCTCCTGGATTAAGCTGGGAAGAACCAAATTTAGACGACCCCCCCCCCCCGGGGTGAGAGAGTAATATATAACATTTTCGAAGCTGTCGGCAAACAAAAAGCTATTGCATATTGAAGTGATGCAGAACTGTCAAGTACAAACAGACAGACACCATCGTTTCCTGAGGCACAGAACTCTGGCCTCTCCCACTGAGTGGGCCTGATATTTCATGACCACCAACTATAGGGTTTGTCTGTCTGTCACCCAGTCTGTCTACCTCTCCCCTTCCCCACAGCCTTTGTAATGAGACACAATTAAGTGCAATTAGTGTTCTAGAAACAGCTCAGAGAACAGTAAATATTAAGTCTCTCATTGATTCAACAGGGGAGGTTCAAAGGGAAGGTTTTCCACATTTTCCACAATTCTTATTACTGTAATACTACTCATGTACCTAATAGTCGATTATAAGGAATATAGCAGGAACACTTTGACCACTTTCAGGTGCCTACCTCGTCCCATACTTCATCCTCCTCATCCTCATCGGCATCTCGCTCTTCTTCCTGGAGCTGGCTGTGGGCCAGAAGATCCGACGTGGGAGCATTGAGGTGTGGAACTATGTGTGCCCCCGCCTGGGCGGGATAGGGGTGTCCAGTCTAATGGTGAGGGACAGTGAGGAGGGTGTCTTTGGTTAGGTTGCCTATTATATCATCTCTTGGTTGATGTGGAGGCTGGAAATCAGTTTGTTAAGTGATCCCCTTCCAATCATCAGCTCGGAGAATCTTGAAAGACTGGACAATCTCAACTTTTTTTCAGAAATATTTTCCTTAATGTGAACAATATTTGAAATATATATTTTGATCAAATCAACGTTTATTGGTCCGGTAAACATACTTACAGATGTTTTCACAGGTGCAGTGAAACACGTATGTTTCTACAGATGTAGGGTCTTCATTTGAGCAGTTTGCTACAGCAGGAAAATAATCCTGCAGCAACAGAAATGTGAATTACTATGTGGATTATAATTTAATACATTTGTAGGGGTTGATACATTTTTCATTAGGGCAAATCAAGTTTGACATTTTAAAGTGGAAATTACAAACTTTAGAAGCCTTTTTAAACCTCAAATACACTACAAGATTGAATTACATGCTAGTGAGGTTGACTCATAACCTGCAGTCCGCGGATGGGTTTAGGGTCATTAAATATTGTGTGGTTGAAGGGAGGGTGGGTTGAATAAAGCGAAAAAACAATACCTTAAAACGGACTTATGTCAACTCCGTCAGACACCATAAAAAGCATTTATTTTTTATAATTATTGTCCAAGTGTTTAAAGGCCTTGATTGTTTAATTCTAACATTAGATTATTCAATATGTAATACACATGTCCAAACTTCTTTGTGTTTTCTTTAATAGCACTATTAAATGCTCCATGGCTAATTATGTTAGCATTCTGGCATGTTTTTCTAGATTTAAAACATAAAACAACATTTATTTATTTATTTAAAGAAAACATTATCCCTCAAGCTGAGCACAGAAAATCCTTCAATAGATTACGCATATGTTGCAGAACAGTAATTCAATCATTTTTTCAGAATATTGACAAGAAAATTGATCTTAAGGGGGTTAGCCACCAGTGACGGAGTTGACAAGCCACTGACAGATTTGACAACATTCAGACCCCTTGACTTTTTCCACATTTTGTTACGTTAAAGCCTTATTCTAAAATGGATTAAATAAATGTTTTTCCTCATTAATCTACACACAATACTCCATAATGACAAAGTGAAAACAGGTTTTTAGAAATGTTTGCAAATTTAAAAAATGTAAAAAAATACTTAAGTATTTAGACCCTTTGCTATGAGACTCAAAATTGAGCTCAGGTTCATTCTGTTTCCATTGATCATCCTTGAGATATTTCTGCAACTTGACTGGAGTACACCTGTGGCAAATTCAAGTGATTGGACATGATTTGGAAAGGCACACACCTGTCTATATAAGGTCCCACAGTTGACAGTGCATGTCAGAGAAAAAGCCAAGCCATGAGATCGAAGGAATTATCCGTAGAGCTCCAAGACAGGATTGTGTCGAGGCACAGATCTGGGGAAGGGTACCAAAAAATGTCTGCAGCATTGAAGGTCCCCAAGAACACAATGGACTCCATCATTATTAAATGGAAGAAGTTTGGAACCACAAAGACTCTTCCTAGTGCTGGCCGCCCGACCAAACTGAGCAATCGGGAGAGAAGGGCCTTGGGCAGGGAGGTGACCAAGAACCTGATGATCACTCTGACTGAGCTCCAGAGTTCCCCTGTGGAGATAGGAGAACCTTCCAGAAGGACAACCGTCTCTGCAGCACTCCATCAATCAGCCTTTATGGTAGAGTGGCCAGACGGAAACCTCTCCTCAGTAAAAGGCACATTACATTCTGCTTGAAGTTGGCCAACAGGCCCCTAAAGGAATCTCAGACCATGAGAAACTAAATTCTCTGATCTGATGAAACAAAGATTGAACTCGTTGACCTGAAAGCCAAGCATCACGTCTAGAGGGAACCCGGCACCATCCCTAAGGTGAAGCATGGTGGTGGTATGGCGTTGGGGATGTTTTTCAGCGGCAGGGACTGGGAGACTAGTCAGGATCGAGGGAAAGATGAACGGAGCAATGTACAGAGAGATCCTTGATGAAAACCTGCTCCAGAGTGCTCAGGACCTCCGACTGTTGCGAAGGTTCAACTTCCAACAGGACAACGACCCTAAGCACACAGCCAAGACAACGCAGGAGTAGTTTTGGGACAAGTCTCTGAATGTTCTTGAGTGGCCCAGCCAGAGCCCGGACTTGAAACCGATAAAACATCTATGGAGAAACCTGAAAATAGCTGTGCAGCGATGCTCCCCATCAAACCTGACAGAGGTTGAGAAGATCTGCAGAGAAGAATGGTAGAAACTCCCCAAATACAGGTATGCCAAGCTTGTAGCATCATACCCAAGAAGACTTGAGGCTGTAATCACTGCCCAAGGTGCTTCAACCAAGTATTGAGTAAATGGTCCAAAAAAGTATGTACATGTGATATCTACATTTCTAAAACCCTGTTTTTGCTTTGTCATCATGGGGTATTGCGTAGGAGAGGCTCCCGAGTGGCACAGCGGTCTAAGGCATCACTACAGTCCCTGGTTTGAATCCAGGCTGTATCACATTCGGCCGTGATTGGGAGTCCCATAGGGCAGCGCACAATTGGCCCAACGTCATCCGGGTTTGGCCGGGGTAGGCCGTCATTGTAAATAAGAATTTGTTCTTAACTGACTTTCCCAGGTTAAATAAAACAATTTAATCAATTTTAGAATAAGGCTTATAGGTAACACAAGGGGTCTGAATACTTTCGAATGCACTGTATTCTCAAAACAAACATATTTTCCCCCCTAAAAATAAAAGTTCAATATAAACAATTCTAAACTCTGTAAAATTATTAATTTGAAAACGCCAAGTAAAACAACCATTCTATTACAACTTTCAGCTCTCTGACAGAGTTGACGTTAAACAGAAATATGACGGAGTTGATGCTTTACTGAGTTGTCAAAAATTGAATTTTTCTTCTTCATTGAAGTAGTACACACAGTAGAAATTGTGTTTTCCCTCAGTTGCTTTATGGAATGGAAACAAACTTTGTGTGAATCTGTTGATCTGGATTTTGCAATTGCTAATGAGGCAAACTCTCTTTCAGGGGACACAATAGATATGCCTTGAATTGTAATTGAGCAAAGCCTGTTTAAACATTGTTCCCCTTGTCTGCATCACCTCACACAACTTAAAACAAATATTCTGATTCTCTGTGTTACTATGATGGAGAAAGCTCATATTTCTCACAATCTCACATTTTTCATTCCATAGAATGTGACAAACATTTGTATGAGTAAGTAACAGATTAAAAAATAGGACTATAAAGATGAGTAAACTGGATAATGTACTAGATTGTGAAAGAGAGGCGGAGACTGTGTGTTGGAGTTCCATGTGGCTGAGAGTGCCGTGGGAGAGGCAAGGGATGGCTCTTTTACCTCTTAAGAGATCACAGTGAAAATGTATGAAAGAGTGCACTTGAATAATTTATGGATTTCCTGACCTTGTTTTATTTAGCTTCTGCCTGTCCTCGTTGACATGGAGGCTCAGAAGATTGTCAGGAACATGAGACAATAACTCCTCCTGCCTATATAGACCATCTGAATGAAAAAGATATTGAAATTGCCTCAGTACTGTATACTGTATGTATTAACATTCACACACACTATGCCATTACACTGAAAGTGTGGCATCAACTAGCAGTGAGATGGACTGGTGGTGAGGAGCCCCTCAGTTCCAACAGGCAGGAGACTCTGGCAGCTCAGGACAGACGGGAGACTCTGGCAGCTCAGGACAGACGGGAGACTCTGGCAGCTCAGGACAGACGGGAGACTCTGGCAGCTCAGGACAGACGGGAGACTCTGGCAGCTCAGGACAGACGGGAGACTCTGGCAGCTCAGGACAGACTGGAGACTCTGGCAGCTCAGGACAGATGGGAGCACCTGTAGAGAGAAGGGAGCACCTGTAGGGAGAAGACGGAGAGACGGCCTGGTGCGGGGGGCTGCCACCGGAGGGCTGGTACGTGGAGGTAAGGCACACAGGAGGTCTCGAGCACCGAGCCTGGCCAACCTTACCTGGTTGAATGCTCCCCGTAGCCAGGCCAGTGCGGTGAGGTGGAATAACCCGCACTTGGCTGTGCTGGTGAACCAGGGACACCATGCGTAAGGCTAGTGCCAGATGCGCTGAGCCAGCTTCATGGCACCTGGCTCGATGCCCACTCTAGCCCGGCCGATACGAGGAGCTGGTAGAGGAGCTGGGATGTACTGCACCGGGCTATGCACACACACCGGGGACACCGTATGCCTCACAGCATAACACGGTGCCTGCCTGGTCCCTCTCTCTCTCCGGTAAGCACGGGAAGTTGGCGCAGGTCTCCTACCTGCCTTCGCCACACTCCCCGTGTGCCCCCCCCCCCAATAACTTTTGGGGCTGCCTCTCGGGCTTCCAGCCGCGCTGCCGTGCTGCTTCCTCATACCAGAGCCTCTCGGCTTTCGCTGCCTCCAGCTCAGCCTTGGGGCAGCGATATTCTCCAGCCTGTGCCCATGGTCCCTTGCCGTACCAGGCCGAACACAAAAACCAACATAGAAAAACAAACAGACTGCCCACCCCAACTCACGCCCTGATCATACTAAAACAAAGACAAAACAAAGGAACTAAGGTCAGAACGTGACACAGATTTAAGTCCTCTAAGGTTCTATTAGATTAGAAGTGGTGATAATAAAATCACTCAGCGCCTCTCTTCTCTTTTCCTCTCCTCTCTTTTCCTCTCCTCTCTTCTCTTCTCTTTTCCTCTCTTCTCTTTCCTCCCCTCTTCTCTCTTCTCTTTTCGTCTCCTCCTCTTTTCCTTTCCTCTCTTCTGATCTCCTTTCCTCACTTCTCCTCTCCTTTCCTCTCCTCTCCTCTGCCCCTTACCTGTCTCAGCAGTATGAGACAGTCAGCCACCAGTGAGCATGGTTCTTACGCTGAGACAGAGGCATAAGGCATGGTTTAGCAAGTCATCATGGTATTGTGTAATCATACAATACTTCATACAAATGCTAGTATTGTATGTGATTCCCCATAGGTTTAATTGTACATCACTGTTAACTAATGGTGGTTTACTACACCATGCCAGGTAACCTCTGACACTAAAGTATAGTGGTATATTATTTTTTCCTAGTGGCATTAAAGGTTGTCTGTAGCATTGTCTTTAATCCTGTGTTAAAAAGTGACCTCTCGCCATGGTCGTAGTGAATGGTAGACCCCATCATTCATGCAGGTGTGTGAGACCCCAGGACCACACTGCTTTGCACCCACTCTGGCCTGGTCCCGGGGTTACATGTCTGCACTAACCACATCAGATAGACTGTGGTTCACATTGGCACCGACAGGGTCAAATCACCTAAAGAACACAGACCAAGGTCATTCAGACCTACTGTAGCTTTCACTATTAATACAGTTTGGTGCTTCTGGAGCGACATGTAGGAAAGGAGGGAGATGCACGAGATAAGGGAGGGAGAGAGAGAGGGGCACATATCGACAGAGTTACTGAATATAACATTGAATGCCATCATTCATAGAGAGAGGAAGTAAGAGAGGATAAAAATATAATTATGGAGGAGGCTATCTTTATTTCCTCTGCAGAACATTGCCATCTACCTGACATAAATAGAGACTGGTACACTTAGTTGAGCATGCCATTTCTGTGCGTGCATGCATGTGTGTCCATGTGTGTGTATTTGTGCAGTACATCTGCAAGACTGCTCTTTCCAGACTTAAATCCATGTATCATTTCCCCAAGGTTTAACTATAAAAGGTGAAAATATGAGCACAGATACATTTAAAGAGTCCTGAATGAGTGCTCACACTGTGCATACCAAGTAAAAGAATGACCTTGTTTACCCAGGCTGGTCTCATAGACTAAACATAGTAAATGGAAACCCAAACAAGACAGAAGGTTACTTAAGGCGAAAATGAAATGAGGTCTGCAACTACTAACTACTTTTTAGCTACTTTGCAACTGCTTATTATGTTAGCTAACCCTAACCCTTTAACCTAACTCTTAGCCTTAACCCTAACCTTAACCCCTTTTTTTTTTTTTTTTTTTTTTTAAATTTTACCTTTATTTAACTAGGCAAGTCAGTTAATCCTGGCGTGTCTGAATCCTGGCTCAGGAAGGCCACCAAAAATTCAGAGATTTCCATACCCAACTATAACATCTTCCGTCAAGATAGAACTACCAAAGGGGGCGGAGTTGCAGTCTACTGCAGAGATAGCCTGCAAAGTAATGTCATACTTTCCAGGTCCATACCCAAACAGTTCGAAAGACTAATTTTGAAAATTACCCTCTCCAGAAATAAGTCTCTCACTGTTGCCGCCTGCTACCGGCCACCCTCAGCTCCCAGCTGTGCCCTGGACACCATTTGTGAGTTGATCGCCCCCCATCTAGCTTCAGAGTTTGTTCTGTTAGGTGACCTAAACTGGGATATGCTTAACACCCCGGCAGTCCTACAATGTAAGCTAGATGCCCTCAATCTCACTCAAATCATCAAGGAACCCACCAGGTACAACCCTAACTCTGTAAACAAGGGCACCCTCATAGACGTCATCCTGACCAACTGGCCCTCCAAATACACCTCCGCTGTCTTCAACCAGGATCTCAGCGATCACTGCCTCATTGCCTGTATCCGCCACGGAGCCGCAGTCAAACGACCACCCCCTCATCACTGTCAAACGCTCCCTAAAACACTTCTGTGAGCAGGCCTTTCTAATCGACCTGGCCCGGGTATCCTGGAAGGACAT
Source organism: Oncorhynchus nerka (assembly GCF_034236695.1). Classification (NCBI taxonomy): domain Eukaryota; kingdom Metazoa; phylum Chordata; class Actinopteri; order Salmoniformes; family Salmonidae; genus Oncorhynchus; species Oncorhynchus nerka. The sequence goes on along the minus strand of NC_088397.1, from coordinate 64,419,563 downwards.
TGACCTCATCCCGTCAGTTGAGGATGCCTGGTAATTCTTTAAAAGTAACTTCCTCACCATTTTAGATAAGCATGCTCCGTTCAAAAAATGCAGAACCAAGAACAGATACAGCCCTTGGTTCACTCCAGACCTGACTGCCCTCGACCAGCACAAAAACATCCTGTGGCGGACTGCAATAGCATCGAATAGCCCCCCGTGATATGCAACTGTTCAGGGAAGTCAGGAACCAATACACGCAGTCAGTCAGGAAAGCTAAGGCCAGCTTCTTCAGGCAGAAGTTTGAATCCTGTAGCTCCAACTCCAAAAAGTTCTGGGACACTGTGAAGTCCATGGAGAACAAGAGCACCTCCTCCCAGCTGCCCACTGCACTGAGGCTAAGTAACACGGTCTCCACCGATAAATCCACGATTATCGAAAGCTTCAATAAGCACTTCTCAACGGCTGGCCATGCCTTCCGCCTGGCTACTCCAACCTCGGCCAACAGCTCCGCCCCCCGCAGCTCCTCGCCCAAGCCTCTCCAGGTTCTCCTTTACCCAAATCCAGATAGCAGATGTTCTGAAAGAGCTGCAAAACCTAGACCCGTACAAATCAGCTGGGCTTGACAATCTGGAACCTCTATTTCTGAAACTATCTGCCGCCATTGTCGCAACCCCTATTACCAGCCTGTTCAACCTCTCTTTCATATCGTCTGAGATCCCCAAGGATTGAAAGCTGCCGCAGTCATCCCCCCTCTTCAAAGGGGGAGACACCCTGGACCCAAACTGCTATAGACCTATATCCATCCTGCCCTGCCTATCTAAGGTCTTCGAAAGCCAAGTCAACAAACAGGTCACTGACCATCTCGAATCCCACAGTACCTTCTCCGCTGTGCAATCTGGTTTCCGAGCCGGTCACGGGTGCACCTCAGCCACGCTCAAGGTACTAAACGATATCATAACCGCCATCGATAAAAGACAGTACTGTGCAGCCGTCTTCATCGACCTCGCCAAGGCTTTCGACTCTGTCAATCACCATATTCTTATCGGCAGACTCAATAGCCTCGGTTTCTCGGATGACTGCCTTGCCTGGTTCACCAATTACTTTGCAGACAGAGTTCAGTGTGTCAAATCGGAGGGCATGCTGTCCGGTCCTCTGGCAGTCTCTATGGGGGTGCCACAGGGTTCAATTCTCGGCCGACTCTTTTCTCTGTATATATCAATGATGTTGCTCTTGCTGCGGGCGATTCCCTGATCCACCTCTACGCAGACAACACCATTCTATATACTTTCGGCCCGTCATTGGACACTGTGCTATCTAACCTCCAAACGAGCTTCAATGCCATACAGCACTCCTTCCGTGGCCTCCAACTGCTCTTAAACGCGAGTAAAACCAAATGTATGCTTTTCAACCGATCGCTGCCTGCACCCGCATGCCCGACTAGCATCACCACCCTGGATGGTTCCGACCTTGAATATGTGGACATCTATAAGTACCTAGGTGTCTGGCAGACTGCAAACTCTCCTTCCAGACTCACATCAAACATCTCCAATCGAAAATCAAATCAAGAGTCGGCTTTCTATTCCGCAACAAAGCCTCCTTCACTCACGCCGCCAAGCTTACCCTAGTAAAACTAACTATCCTACCGATCCTCGATTTCGGCGATGTCATCTACAAAATGGCTTCCAACACTCTACTCAGCAAACTGGATGCAGTCTATCATAGTGCCATCCGTTTTGTCACCAAAGCACCTTATACCACCCACCACTGCGACTTGTATGCTCTAGTCGGCTGGCCCTCGCTACATATTCGTCGCCAGACCCACTGGCTCCAGGTCATCTACAAGTCCATGCTAGGTAAAGCTCCGCCTTATCTCAGTTCACTGGTCACGGGCAACACCCATCCGTAGCACACGCTCCAGCAGGTGTATCTCACTGATCATCCCTAAAGCCAACACCTCATTTGGCCGCCTTCGCTCCAGTACTCTGCTGCCTGTGACTGGAACGAACTGCAAAAATCGCTGAAGTTGGAGACTTTTATCTCCCTCACCAACTTCAAACATCAGCTATCCGAGCAGCTAACCGATCGCTGCAGCTGTACATAGTCTATTGGTAAATAGCCCACCCATTTTCACCTACCTCATTCCCATACTGTTTTTATACTGTTTTTTAAATTTATTTATTTACTTTTCTGCTCTTTTGCACACCAATATCTCTACCTGTACATGACCATCTGATCATTTATCACCCTAGTGTTAATCTGCAAAATTGTATTATTCGCCTACCTCCTCATGCCTTTTGCACACATTGTATATAGACTGCCCATTTTTTTTTTCTACTGTGTTATTGACTTGTTAATTGTTTACTCCATGTGTAACTCTGTGTTGTCTGTTCACACTGCTATGCTTTATCTTGGCCAACTAGCCTACCTGGTTAAATAAAGGTGAAATAAAAAAAAAAAGAACAAATTCTTATTTTCAATGTCGCAGTTGCAAATGAGAACTTGTTCTCAACTAGCCTACCTGGTTAAATAAAGGTGAAATAAAAAAAAAAAGAACAAATTCTTATTTTCAATGACAGCCTAGGAACAGTGGGTTAACTGCCTGTTCAGGGGCAGAACGACAGATTTGTACCTTGTCAGCTCGGGGGTTTGAACTTGCAACCTTGCGGTTACTAGTCCAATGCTCTAACCACTAGGCTACCCTGCCGCCCCAACCCCTAGCCTAGCTAATGTTAGCCACCTAGCTAACATTAGCATTAGCACCTAGCCATCTAGCTAACGTTACAACAAATTGAAATTCATAACATACCATATGTATTGCAAATTCGGGAACATATTGTACAAATCTCAATTCGTAACATATCATACTAACTGTAATTTGTAACATATCATACGAAATGGATGATGGACATCCACAAATGAATACATACCATACCAAACGTAACATATCATACTAATTTCAGTGTCCCATCATTTTCATTTACTTCTACCCCTGTTACGTCTACCCCTAACTCCAGGTTGGTTTACCTTACTAATGTCAGTCTGGGAGAGCCAATCCAGAGGGCAGAGGGGATTTGGTCCCTGTGTAAATATTCTCTTCCTTATTATATTTCTCTCTGCTCTCTATCCTTCACCCTTCTACACCCTCTATCCCTTTACTCTCCCCCTCTCTCTCCCTCCCCCTCACTGACCCTTCCCCTCACCCCTCTGCAGTCATGGATCCTGAGTGTGAGAGAAGCTCGGCCACCACCTACTTCTGGTACCGCCAGACCCTGAACACTACCAGCACCATCGCAGACAGAGGCGGCCTGAACGTCAAGATGACCCTGTCTCTGCTGGTGGCCTGGATCATCGTCTGCCTGGCTGTCATCAGAGGTATCGCATCCTCCGGGAAGGTAGGAAACGCTGTGAGGAGAAGTGGAGGATTTGTGGGGGAGAGGGGCAGGTGGGATGGGGGAGAGGGGCAGGGGGTGTGGGGGAGAAGGGCACTGGGTGTGGGAAGAGGGGCAGGGGGAGTCGGGAAGAGTGGCAGGGGACAATGGGGAGAGGGGCAGGGTGCGTGGGGAGAGGGGCTGGGGGCATGAGTGAGAGTCAAAAGAGTGTAGGGAAGATATATGACAGGCCGTACTTTTAAAGAACATGACATGACAAAAAATTGCTCTGGAATATTAGCCTACTGAACTGGAGTCCTACTGAACTGGAGTCCTACCGAACTGGAGTCCTACCAAACTGGAGTCCTATCGAACTGGTGTCCTACTGAACTGCCTAATGAACTGCCTAATGGTGCCTATAACTGATTATCTATTGTTCCTGTCCAAAGGTCTTCACAAGTTCAGGCCGATGTTGTCTATATATGATTAACCCATGTGCATGTCCAGTAGCCTTCACAAGATCAGATATGGCCCAGACCAGTCACATCTTGTGTTGGTCTACCTTGCCTCGTCTACTCTGCTTACGTTCTGTTTTTTACATGTCTAATGGTTAACTTGATGTTGATCCAGCTTTGTACATTCACATAGGCTCAGCCTTCATTCTGCTTACACATGTCTAATATTTAACCTTATATCGATTTCTACTTCAAAGAGAACAGTACAGGTACTGAAAATCACCAGATGACTGGAAATTCTCTAACACTACCCCTATATAATTTATAAACATTTCTAATAATTAAAACCAAATCAAATGTAAGTTTATTTGTCATGTGCGCTGAATACAACCTTACAGTGAAATGCTTACTTACAGGCCCCAACCAGTCCATCGGTGTGTTATAGTGTGTTCAAGCTGGAGAAGATGCTGGAAGCCCCAGGTGTGGAGAGAGGCAGCCACACAGGTGTTTTCTGCCCTTGGCCTGCTTCGGTGGAGTCATCTCCTTCTCCAGCTACAACAAGATAGACAACAACTGACACTTTGACGCCATGCTCGTCTCCTTTATAAACTTTGTCACCTCCATCCTGGCTACTCTGGTGGTGTTCGCTGTGCTGGGCTTCAAGGCAAACCTTATGAATGAGAAGTGTGTCATAGTGTGAGTTCAAATCAACTGCCCTATCGGACGTAGGGTAAGTTGAGTCAAAGGGATAAGTTGAGCCACCCTTGTTTCTAGGAAACCATACACAAAATGAATCATGTGGCCAAATATTTAGGACGAGGTCATAATTTCATAGAGTATGAATGAAGAAACCACGTCGAAAAAGTGGTATGCAAGTTAGGTCCAAAAAACTGAAAACTGGTTTTCACAAAGTCAAATGAGTGTATTGTGTTATAAGTTATTGTGTCATGATGCTTGTATCTAAATCAAAGTATATATTTTTAAGATTGTTTAATACATCAGTTGGGGTCTTTATAAGCTACCATATGAGGTCCTAAACCTAGCATGAAAGTGCATCCCTGTAGCTGTGTGGGTTAATATAGTCAAAATGTTTGCCTTGGGGTAAGTTGAGCCAATGGCCACCATACCCCATACAAACGATGATTACATTTGGTCAGTTTTATGCATAAAACTGATAGTATTTTTGCAATGTGTCATGCGTATGAACTCAAGTGCATTTTATTGTTACAGAGAAGACATCATCATATCCTGTGCATACAGACATATAAAGGGCAGGGGTATCGCCCCCCCTTGAGGTTCTTGAGAGAGCAGCCAAGGAAGTGAGAGAAAGGAAGAAGTCCATTCGAGCAGGAGGCAAGGGATGAAAAAATTGACTGAATGACATTGAAGAGGTTCATTGACAACAACAAAAAACGATACCTGTACCTGTGCAAAAGAGAGGCTGTGACAGAGTAGCAGAGGCACACAAGGTCTTATCTGATGACATGGAGTTTGAGCTTGCTAAACATATCAAGAATCTCGCAGACCAGTTTCATGGGCTTAGTAGCCTGAAATGCACAGAACTTACCTACGAATTGGCACATCCAAACAATATTCACAACATTCTAAAATATATATAGGTATCTTTGTTAGAAAGAAAACTATATTTCCCTTGACGGAGTGATGCTGAATGTAAAAAATGGCTCAACTTACCCTCTTCTCCCCTAGTGATAGTGGAGGAAATGTATGATGTCTAATCCAGAATGAAACCACTCTTTGCTCACACCATACATTTATTATCGTGCCCTCTCTGTGATCAGAGTCAGGACTTTTGCAGTACGTTTCATCTTGTGCACTAACATGATTCGCGGTGGTCCCTTCAGAAATGCAGAGAAGATCATTGGCTGCCTGAACTCTAACGTGCTGAGTCATGACCTCATTCTGCCACACGTGAACTTCTCTCAGCTGTCCACCGTAGACTACACTGAGATTTACGGTGTCATCAAGACGGTGAAGGAAGGCAGCTTCGCCAAGCTGGGCCTGGACCCTTGTGTTCTGGAGGATGAGCTCAACAAGGTGCAGTGGGTCTGTTTGTCTGGGCTGTGAGCTCTACATCAACTGGGTCTGAATATGATCTTCACAACACCATACCAACTAGGCTTTTTCTAGTCATCCTTATGCTGGATTTATTAAACTCATTTTTGTCTCTCCTGTCCCCTCTCCCTCTCTCTATCACAATCTCTTGGTCCTCTTTTGCTCCCTCTCTCCTCCACTCGTTTCTTTCTCTCTATATCCATCCCTCTCTCTGCAGTCAGTGCAGGGTACAAGCTTGGCCTTCATTGCCTTCACAGAGGCCATGACTCATTTCCCGGCCTCTCCCTTCTGGTCCGTCATGTTCTTCTTCATGCTCATCAACCTGGGCCTGGGCAGTATGATCGGCACCATGACAGGCATCACCACGCCCGTCCTCGACACCTACAAGATCTAGAAGGAGCTCTTCACAGGTCAGCCCTAAAACCAACTATGGCTCTCCCATTCTCCTCTCTCATAGTTTCATACACAAATTCAGCACTTTTCACCAAGACAGAGTGGGGAACTAGGTTAGACTCACAAATTCTGAGATTATTAAGGATGACTCATTTTTTGTTCTATTGTTGTAGTCCTTTCAGGGCTGATTACAAAGTAATAGCAATAACAACAATGTTGCATACATACAGTAAAGATTGTCATCCAAGGAGACAAAAGGTTTTACATAATGTGAAGGTTATTCAACTCCACTACCAATTCACCTGTGAGGAAGACGCTATATAAAAGCTGCAGACACTGCACACTTTCAGACTAATGCTTTTAGCTACCTCATCTTGCTCCAATTCCCTCTGTCTATTTCTCTGTATCTGTATTTGTATTTATTAAGGATCCCCATCAATTCCTGCCAAGGCAGCAGCTACCCTTCCTTGGATCCAAACAAGATTAAGGCAGTTACACAAAACAATTAAATGATAAAACAGTACATTGTACAACACATTATTACAACACTACATGACCACTACATATCTACAATACAAAATGTATCATCAGTGGTGAAAAAAGTACCCAATTGTCATACTTGAGTAAAAGTAAAGATACTTTAGTTAATAGAAAATGACTCAAGTAAAAGTGCATACTACTTGAGTAAAAGTCTAAAAGTATTTGGTTTTAAATATTCTTAAGTATCAAAAGTACATGTAATTGCTCAAATATACTTAAGTATCAAAAGTATAAATCATTTCAAATTCCTTATATTAAGCAAGCCAGACGGCACCATTTTCTTGTTTTTTAAAGTTACGGATAGCCAGGGCCACACTGAAAAATAATTTACAAACGGAACATGTGTGTTTAGTGAGTCCACCAGATCAGAGGCAGTAGGGATGACCAGGGATGTTCTCTTGATAAGCATTCAAAATGTATGGAGTACTTTTGGGTGTCAGGGAAAATGTATGGAGTAAAAAATACATTATTTTCTTTAGGAGTGTAGTGAAGTAAAATAAGTATAAATAGTAAAGTAAAGTACAGATACCCCAAAAAAATGACTTAAGTAGTACTTTAATGTATTTTTACTTCCAGTAAGTACTTTATACCACTGTGTATAATACCACAATACAACAATATTACAACATTACAATGTACGTGTGTGTAGCGTGCATGTTAGCGTGTGTGTGTGTGTCTTTTCATAGTCTGCGTTGTTCCATAAAGTGTAGTTTTATCTGTTTATCTGTTTTCAGTGTGCTGCTGTATCATAGCCTTTATCTGTGGCCTGCTCTTTGTCCAGCGCTCTGGGAACTACTTTGTCATCATGTTTGATGACTATTCTGCTGGTCTGCCACTCACTGTCGTGGTCATCCTAGAGAATGTGTCAGTGGCCTGGATCTACGGCACCAAGAGGTACAGGATGGCGTCTCCCCAGAGAGCCGCATAGTGTGAGAGACACACTGATCATCACTGATATTGCAATGTGTGTTTTCATATGATTTAAGAGGAAAGTTTGATAAGAGGGTGAAGAGAAAGAGTCAAAGAACATGTGAATAGTGTAAACTGAAGGATTTGACCTATTTTAAACCCACCTGTATGTGTGTGTATCAGGTTTATGCAGGACCTGGAGGAGATGTTGGGTTTCCGGCCCCATGCCTTCTATTTCTACATGTGGAAGTACGTCTCCCCTTGTTGTCTCATTGTACTCATTATGGCTACTGTCATTGAGATGGCCATCAGCCCGCCAGGGTACAATGCATGGGTGAAGGAACTGGTCAGTCAACCTGTTGGAAAACAGTGAAAAGTTTCATATAGACACTTGACATTTTGTGTACTAGCCTTGTTACAGAATTGAAGTCAGCACCAGGAGTATTTCTTTTCCCCCTTATTTCCCTTGTTTCTCTCTCTATAGGCTCAGGAGCGTTTCCAGAGCTACCCTCCCTGGGCATTGGCCATGTGCTTCTCCCTCATCGTGATGGCCATGCTTCCTCTCCCCATCGTCTTCATCGCCCGCCACTTCAACCTGATGTCTGCTGGCTCCAACAAGTTGTCCGTCTCCTACCGCAAGAGTATGATGAAGGACATCTCCAACCTGGAGGAGGTGGACGAGACGCACTTCATCCTGGACAAGAACCCAAGAGAGACACCTTTGCCCAAGCCCCCGTCCCAAGCCAACCTAGTCCCCCAGGCACCAAACCCCTGGGGAACTCCAACTCCTCGTCCGCCAACAGCTGCTACCGGACGGTGGCCCCATAACCCCCACCACCCCCGTCACCCCCACTGTCCCTGAGTCCGACTCATGATCACTGTCTATCCTCTTCATGTTCCTGCCCCTAGCCTGCCCCTAAACCCCTAACGATCACCCTCCTACAGGCCAACTCACATTTAACCCTACAGAGTCTCACCACCAGAGGGACCTGCAGCACTGCCCAAAACACCTCCACCCTCACGCTATGAGTGACCCTAGTCACAGGACACCCCTCTCCCCCTCTCCAACAGACCCAGATGTTAGAGTTTACCGCAGCAGGGGCTGCTTTGACAAGGAACCACATGGTCAGGTGTCTGAGATATTACAGTGGTGTGTATCTATCCCTAATGGAGTGTATTCAGTGCTGGACACGCAGTATGTTCTGGTCTAGAGGCCAGGCAGCAGTATTCTTATTATGCTCTGCTCTGCTCTGCTTATTGCAGACAGTTTAGGGGAATGTAGAGAAAATCATATTTACGTTGGCATTAAGTGAAACTGAATGTGAGTATCTATACAGTGCATTCGGAAAGAATTCAGACTTTTTCCACATTTTAAGTTACAGCCTTTGAATAAGGCTGTAACTTATTATTGTCCTCATCACTCTATGCAGAATACCCCATAATGGCAAAGCGAAAACTGTTTTTTATAAATGTCTGCAAATGTATTAAACATTTTAAAAAACAGACCCTTTGCTATGAGACTCAAAATTGAGCTCCGGTGCATCCTGTTTTCATTGGTCATCCTTGAGATGTTTCTACAACTGGATTGGAGTCCACATGTGGTAAATTAAATTGATTGGACATGATTTGGAAAGGCTCATACCTGTCTATATAAGGTCACACAGTTGACAGTACATGTCAGAGAATATACCAAGCCATGAAGTCAAAGGAATTGTCCGTAGAGCTCCGAGACAGGATTGTGTCGAGGCACAGATCTGGGGAAGGGTACCAAAAAATGTATGAAGCAAGATGGTGGCAGCATCATGCTGTGGAATGTTTTTCAGTGGCAGGGACTGGGAGACTAGTCATGATCGAGGGAAAGATGAAAGGAGCAAAGTACAGAGAGATCCTTGATGAAACCTCAGGCTGGGGCGAAGGTTCACCTTCCAACAGGACAATGACCCTAAGCTCCCAGCCAAGACAACGCAAGAGTGGTTTCGGGACAAGTCTCTGAATGTCCTTGAGTGACCCAGCCAGAGCCCAGACTTGACCCCGAGCGAACATCTCTGTAGAGACCTGAAAATAGCTGTGCAGCAACGCTCCCCATTCAACCTGACAGAGTTTGAGAGAATCTGCAGAGAAGAATAGGAGAAACTCCACAAATACAGGTGTGCCAAGCTTGTAGCGTCATACCCAAGAAGACTCAAGGCTGTAATCGCTGCCAAAGGTGCTTCAACAAAGTACTGAGTAAAGAGTCTGAATACTTATGTAAATGTGGTATTTCTGTTTCTTTCGTTTCAATGCTCCACCTGCTTCAGCTAAGTGTTTAGCGGCAGGAAGAATATTGATTGGCATTGGTTACAATGCCAACAGTCCAGAGGGATCTGTATATTTTGAAAGACTATGTGCAAGGCTGCTGTAAAGACACTGTCTTCATTGTCTATTTGCTAGGCTCTTCACATAAGCACCACTGTCTCATCTAGTGTCAGTGTCCTACTGTATCTTGTCTACTTCAAGCCAATACTCTCCATGTTCATCATGTAGGAGTTATATATTGTGATACTCCAGGCCAAGCATAGGGTAGCTAGTGTCTTAGAAACGTCAGTACCTCCACCAAAGAGTCTGCCTGTTGCCTACGTCCTGTACATACACCATGGAGAAGAATGAACAGATCACAATCACTTTCAGAGCAGAAATCCAGGAAGAAACGCATTGTATAATGTGCTGCTATTGATGTAGATGGTGAAAGAGGACTTGTCCAGTCACTACAAATAGCACAGATGAAGAGTACAAAAGGAGTCCCTCCCAGGCACAAAACCTTTTTGATGATCTCATATTATGAGAAATCTTTGCAATAAATTACTACCAAGCATATAAAAATGTATTGACATAACCTTCTTACAAATAATTCATCGGCACAAGAAAGACTGTAGTATTTATAGGCACAAATTGGAATGTATTACAGCAGATGTGATGATTTAAGGAGCTTTGACCAAATCTGATCGAAGTCTGATTGTAAAGCAATCTCCATTTTACTGAGGAATATAAACCTTCCAATGGTTGATCCTCAAATCTCTATTTACTGATACTCATGAGCAGCATGGCAGTGCTTCATGCTTAGTATGTAAGTGTGTCTTAATTTAAACCAAGAGCACAGTTCTCCGTTGGACAATTTCAACCCTCTTACAGAAGTGCAGTATTAAAACCAGATAGAAAACTCACACAAGCACACAGTGCTAGTTTAATATCTGCCAAGACCTTTTCCCACAAGTATTTACACAGTTTCATCACACAGATTGCAATGCTTTTACCATCCGTTGTTGCCATAACAAACAAAAAAAGTACATTTGACAATCTGAAATGGCAGGGAAGGAAGGAAATGCCCCCCCCCCCAAAAAAAAACCCTGTGACCCACTTTCATAAAGTAAAATGCCCACTTGGCCTGTCACTCTTATCGTCGTTTGAATTACAAATAGCTGTGAAGTCAAAATGGTTCCATTTTAGCTAGCTTTCTTTTATGAAGAGGATTGCTTTATTTGTATTTTTATCACAATATTCAAAGCAATGGTGTTGATGATTAAATGGACTACATTTATATTACTGCATAATATTCTATCTGTGTATGTTGGTGCGCATAATATTTAATACTAATTAAGATTTTATCTGTAAACGTGACCGGGTGTACTTTTTCATCCTGTATATATTTCATTGTATATTTTAAGTTTCTCTATTTTGTAGTTGGTATACCTTATCTATGACTATGGGAGTGTAAAAGGAGTGCGACGAGGGGGTGGGTACAGTATGTTAACCTTGTGTGATCCTAATGTAGCCTCGTTTTGAGAACGTGTATTGTCGAACTCTGACAAGCTACATGTGCAGCACTCTGGTTCTCATGTGTTCCTCTCTCAGCTGCTTGTAGAGAGGCGTGGCCCTCCAGACAAGAACACATGGATAAGCATCTCTATGCAGTAGGTTAATATACAACCAGTCTTTGCTTGAAGTTCGAGTCAAGCTTTATTTGAGTCAAAATCCCTCACTTTAAACGTCTGTAAATATTCTTACGTCTGTAAGATTCTACACCCGATAATAATCCAATTATTCTAAAGATAGAGCAAAACTTGTGAAGTATATAAATGTCTTAACACTGAAGAACTGTTTTGATGAGAGTTAATGTGGAGGAAATGACTATTGGATGTGGTGAATATGAATGCACTTTTTCACTTGAATCTCAAAAGAGTATTGTTATGTTTTTGTTTTCTGCATGTTGGTATGCTCAGTGTTTGCCCTAGCGTGGGTACAGTCTTTGTTAAAGCATTGTACTATTATATTATCTGCTGCAGTAACAGCAACGGGATTGGAGGCTAAAACCTCTGTAGGGAAAATGACTTGTGTTAGGAACTGCCCCTTTGTAGCTAAAGTGTTACAGTGACTCTCAACATAATATGAGTGTGTGAGAGTGGGTATGTGTATTTGTGTCTATGAATATGTGTTAGTGAGTTTGTAGTTTCCTTCTTATAATAAGTGGGTGCAGGGACTTACCAAGCACAAGTTGAACATTGAATCGGAGGCCCAACCAAAACCAACTCTCTCTTCCATCATGACGATTGTACGTTATTGAAACTACACGTGAAAAGAGTAACAATGTTTTTGGGGATATCACCAAAAATATCAATAAACCATAAAGAACCTGTCAAGTGATTTGTATTGAACTTTTAGGACAAGCTAGATGTGTAGATAAGATACTTATAGTTTGGATGGCCTGAAACACTGCTGTTCTCTTTACAATTGGAACATAAGGTCCCCTAGCATTGCGCAAACTTAATCATTTGGCACTCAACATATCCCATATTGGGACATAACCATGTTCTCAGCAGAACACAATCACACGTCCTCACTCTCATTAAGTAATATATACTGTACACAGAGGAAAGTATTGTCATGGTTCACAAGGATCATAATTAATTCACATTTCAATGCAATGTAAATACGCCCTTTGTACATATTTGTGAAGCAATCCCTTGGAGGCCAACAGATGACAAATATCTGTACACAGCTGTTGTTATTCTGGAAGAGGAAATGGTGCTGTCCTCCCTCATAATGGATGTTTTGGCAGAGAACTAAAGGGCTTCTCAGAAGCCAATGTACAACCCTTCAACAAGAGGACACAGCTGTGAACACAGGCTTAACCCATCAGAACACAGGCAGTAGACATTTTTATTTCGGATGATTATTACAGACAGATATTGTGGTGATGTTACGCTCTCACCCAACTGTGACATATAATTAGAAAATTACTTAACAGAAACGTAGAAACTATAGAATATACAGTAACTATAATTGCAATGTTTTAATTTGTAGTGTTAATATTGTTAGAAGTTGTAATGTTTTTATATCAAAGATAATGCATTTAATCTGTGTTTCAATTTCCCCTGATAAATTATCCATTTTGTTTCAAATATCAATGTGATTTCACACTCTCACCTAAACAAATCATGAATAAGAATTAACCAGGCAAGTATTGATCAAATTACAGAAATAGCATTGTTTCAACTCATTGTTTCACATATAGAAAAGTACATGTCTAAATCAATGCTCAATTAATGTAAAATGAATTAGTATAGCTATACTAAACCAAAATATTAACACATGCAACAATTTCAACAGTAAATCAGTCACTTGAAATAAATAAATTAGGCCCTAATCTATGGATTTCACATGACTGGGCAGGGGCAAAGCCATGGGTGGGCCTGGGAGGGCATAGACCCACCCATTTGGCAACCAGGTCCAGCCAATCAGAATATTTTTTAGTCTCAGAATATCGTCTCAGACGATCCCGCAGGTGAAGAAGCCAATGTTGAGGTCCTGGGCTGGCATGGTTATTCCTGCAGTGGACATTCCGGCAGTCAGCACGCCAATTTAACGCTCCCTCAAAACATCTGTGGCATTGTGTTGTGTGACAAAACTGCACATTTTAGAGTGGCCAATTATTGTCCCCAACCCATGTAATGATCATGCTGTTTAATCAGTTTCTTGATATGCCACACCTGTCAGGTGAATGGATTATCTTGGCAAAGGAGAAATGCTCACTACACGGACGAACTGTGAACAAATTTGTTCATGGAAAATGTCTGGGCTCTTTCATTTCAGCTCATGAAACATGGGACCAGCACTTCATATGTTGTGTTTATATTTTTGTTCAGTTTAAATTACTTAACTGAAACTTGAATATGATTAAAAACTCTACATGTCAGCAAAAGTATTGTATTTGGTTCAAAACATTCTCTAAGACCTAAACCTCAAATGGAGTTGTGCATAAAGGGTGTGACCATTGAGCAAGTTGAGGAAGCTGAACTCCTAGGTAACATTCAATGGTCAATTATCATGGTCAAGTCATTTTGACAAAGTTGTGAAGATGGGGAGGGTTATGTCTGGTATAAAAGTTGCATAATCAGATAAGATACAGCTCAGACACCCATACATACCCCACAAGACATGCCACCAGGGGTCTCTTCACAGTCCCCATGTCCAAAACAATTCACGGAAATGCACAGTATTATACAGAGCCATGATCGCATGGAACTCCCGTCCATCTCCAATTACTCAAGCAAACAGCAAAATTACATAAAACAAATGGATAAAACAACATCTCATGGCACAATAGGGACTGTGAAATGACACACATACAAACACATGCCCACACACTCTATCACACTCTAACACAAACAATCTACACACACATTATTCTTTAATTGTGTTGTTTGTACAATGAGTGTAGAGAACATATAAGAACCCCTGGTCTTTCCATGACCAGGTGAATACAGGTGAAAGCTATGATCACTTATTGATGTAATTTGTTAAATCCACTTTAATCAGTGTATATAAGATTAGAGAAGGATTTTTAAGCCTTGAGATAATTGAGACATGGATTGTGTATGTGTGCCATTCAGAGGGTGAATGGGCAAGACAAAAAATGTAAGTGCCTTTGAATGGGTATGGTAGTAGGTGCCAGGGGCAGCGGTTTGTGTCAAGAACTGCAACGCTGCTGGGTTTTTTACACTCAGTTTCTCAACTGTGAATTAACAGTTTCCCGTGTGTATCAAGAATGATCCACCACCCAATGGCCATCCAGCCAACTTGACACAACTGTGGGAAGCATTGAAGTTAACATGGGCCAGCTTCCCTGTGGAACACTTCCGACACCTTTCCCCGACAAAGTCCACGCCTCGACGAATTGAGGCTGTTCTGAGGGCAAAAGGGGGTGCAACTCAATGTTAGGAAGGTGTTCTTGATGTTTGGAATACTAACTGTATATTGTATCATTTTACATTTGTGTGACTGTTCTTGTCTACCAGTAAGTACATCAGTGTTTTGTTACTTGCTGTGTTTTATGTTTTTGTGTGGACCCCAGGAAAAATAGCTGCTGCTTCTGCAAAAGCTAATGGTGATCCGAATAAACCAATAATACATACTACCTTGAATGCACACAAACAAATATTGTTTGTCCTTGACCCATGCAATGGTCTATAAAGATATTAAAATGTCAAATGTTATAATGTTATTGATGGTATAACATAGCTATAATGTCCCAATCCGGTGTAATGGTACAATCAGGATCCAGTCTCTACATCCAGGGTCTCATAGCCAGACTAACGCCGGGATTCACTCTAAGAGGGAAAGAGAGAAAAGTTGATCTTGTTTTCTGAGCAACAAAAATAGGGATATTAATATAATCAAATATGAATATACAAATATTATAAAATACCTGAACAAGAGCGCTCCCCTGATAACAGGCATCATTCTACCTGCTCCCCACTTGGGGATGGCTGGCTAAGCGTTCCAGACAGGGGCAGGTGTTGCCTCTTCTTCTTCTTTGGGAGCTTTTGTTGGGCCATGGCCAGGGAGTAGTACAGGCGGAAGTTATTGACTATGACTGGGACAGGCATGGCGATGGTCAGAATACCTGCCAGAGCACACAGGGCTCCAATTACCATGCCGGAACAGGTCTCCGGGTACATGTCCCCATAGCCCAGGGTTGTCATGGTAACCACCGCCCACCAGAAGCCTATGGGGATGTTCTTAAAATTGGTGTGTACAGACAAAGTTGGGTCTTCAGGGTCACCATGTACTCGCTCTGCGTAGAATTCCAGGGTGCTGAAAATTAGCATTCCAATTCCAAAGAAGACAGCAAGGAGGCAGAACTCTTGAACGCTGGCCTTTAGCGTGTAGACTAACACACGCACTCCCACCATGTGGCGCATCAGCTTAAAGATCCTCAGGATCCTCACAAAGTTCAGCACACGCAGGAAGCCCAGGGCATTCCCACCCAGCCCCACATCCAGGAAGAAGGGCAGGATGGCCACAAAGTCAATGATGTTTAGTATGTTCTTCACAAACACCAGTATGTTGGAGCAGCAGGTGAAACGGACCAGGAACTCAAATATGAACCACACCACACAGACGCCCTCCACCACAGTCAGAGTAGGTTCGGTCACTATCTCATAGTACGTCACCTCTTCTGTGTGGTTCCCATTATTGACCAGCTCTGTGCGTTGCTCTAACGTGTGGAAGCTCTCATGTGTCTCCAGACAGAAAGCTGTGATGGAAAGGAGGACGAAGAAGAGGGAAACAAACGCAATGACCTGCAAATGACAAGAAGGGTTATCATATGACTCTGAGTGGATCATCTCATAATGATTAAAGACACAAACAACACACTGATTTATTTGTCTTCTAGGTTTGATTGGCGTGTTGGACATACATTGTATCAAAAAGGCTATTGGTTGGTGAGATGAGGCTGTTGTCTCCTGAACTGACTCAATCCCATGGTTGCTGTTCATATGGAGCCACAGTACCTTCATTTGAGTGACATGAGCTGATGAGAGTTACATTACTGAACCATTCAAGGGACTCTGAGGGTGAATCTCAATTGCATTTTTTAATTCCTCACATCTTCTCTCCCCATCTCCTTCTCAAAGCACATTGGAGCAGAAGATCTGAGGTTCCTGCACACTAATATTCTCTGTTTTAAGAAGGAGGAAAGGAAAACATATGTAAGAAGAACATAGAATTGAGATTCACCCTGAAGCTTCAATTCTGGTGAAGCTGCTTTTATTATTACAGTCCTAGCCTATGGAACAGCCGACAAGAGAATCTGAGTGTAATAGAAACAGTGGATTTTTTGTTTTATTTTTGCACACCCCAGGTGTGCCTTTACTTATTTTTTACATTTGGTTTATGCTACTACCTTTTGTAGTAGTTGTTTTTTTGCCCTTTTTGTCTGTGATTACTTTTATTTATATCTTATTATTTTTTGTTTTAAATTGTATTTGTGAAGTGCATGGCTTAAAGATATGGATATGGCTGATTCTGTTGCAAAACTTTTCCTAAACAGAGGCAAACAAAACGGGGCGTGATCTCCCTGAATTTGTTAAATAAAAACTATTGTTTGGCAAATGATTACACCCCAGGTGTAGCCCACAAATGTTATGTTGTACACAAAGGGCATGGTTGACATGTTCCAACTATTTATTGGATTCCATGCCTCAGTAGGCTATTAAGCATATGCACAATTGCATGTTATTTTTTCAGGAGGGGAATTAGGCTACATGCAGCTATTTACATGTTGTACACAAAAGATGATCAACATGTTCATACAAACTTGCAGATAGTTTTTTTGCCCCAAGGCATAACTCAAGTGGGGAGTTACATGCAGCTATTTAGGCAGCATATCAAACACAAGCAGGACACAGACATATAGTCTAATTAGCAATTTAGTGTTATTTTTAAAAATCATAGTTGTAAACATTGGCTAAACAGGAGGCGGACAGGCAGCCAAAGTAGTAGTGTTCTATTTCAGCAACTCTGGCAAGTGGCAACGAAATGGCAGCAACTACGAAGATTGGCCTACAGCATCCCACAAAACACAGATTGTTTTTACTCCAATGCAACATGTATGGACTGTGTCCTGCTTGGGCAACTGCAATATCCATTACAGCAGACAGAGAAGGTTGTAGCCTTCATAAAGGCCTTGAATGTTCGTTCAAATCACCGCGGGATTCTTATTTCAGCTGCTCAGAATATGAGGTAGTGATATAGACCACATTAACAAAGAAAAAAATGTGTACGCAAATTAACACATGCACAGAAGGTGATCTGGATGTATAGGTTTGAGAATCAGGTTTCCAGAGGGGCAGAGCAGGGGCACAAACGCAGTATTCATAACCACAGCCTTTAAAGAGGTGTGGTTCATCAGATGTGCTTGAGGCTTTCAGAGCTGCTTCCACGTGCATCTCCAAGCCAGTGCAAGTGTTTATTGTTCTTCAAAATGAGTGACTCTGTTTCACTGCTGTGATCCGTATCTATGCCTGCTGCCTGCTCTGCACAGTCATTAGAGCTGTTTGGTTTATGGAAAAGCCATATGGTTTATAACTGCAGTAAACAGAGCCTGCCTGCTACCACACCACCTTATCCACAGCTTGGTAGGAATGTCCAGAGGGAATTACCCAGCCTCACACTGACTACTCTGATTCAGTCCCTATCAAAACTACATTTTTTTTTAATTGGGAGAGAATAAAGAATACAAACCTTGGCAGCCTTAGACGAGAACGGGTCGTCAAATAAAGCCCATATTTTTGCTTTCCACCTTTTGCAGCAGCTCTGAGAATTAGCTGGGTTGTCCTCAACATCAAATGACTCTGGAAACTCTTCATTGTGGTGCTCTTTTGAGTCAGATGGACCGAACGCTGCAAGGGCCACTTCGGCATCCCTATGTTGGCAGAATGTTATCCAGCAACAAGGTTCCACGTCCGCCTTGTCGACCTCCCAAAAAGCCAACTCCTCTTCAAAAAGGGGACCGCAGACATCTGTTGGACAGTGAAGCTTACCGGTTCTGTAATAATTCAGAACATTGGAGAAAACACCTGGATGTCTGTCGAAGAAGAATTCAAGGTCACCACTTGGGTCGTGATCCATCAGTTTAGCCAAACGTGTACCAGGCAAGCTCTTCAGAGTGCTCATGTAAGTTTCATGACGCATGCCACCAACGTTGATCACAACCTTTTTCATGACATCCCCCTTTGTGTCCCAGTCTTCCCTTAGATATGTTTTCAATGAAGTCCTGTCGAGGCCATGGGCTGAAGTATGGCCCTGAGAGGACAAATACATTGAGCTGATCATGACCTGGAGGGGAGAGAATTGCACGTCCAGGAATGTTGTTTAGCCTACGGTCCTCGTCTGCGCCAACATTTTTGAAGAGATTTAAAAGGTTTCTCAGGCCCAGGGGTAAAGAAAAACAGCATTACGGCAGGCTATCATCTCTCTCCTTTGGTAGTTAAGTTTGGGAAGAAATAATGATCTTTCCTTCCTATTTATTTCTTCAGAGCCTATCACAGTGTAGTCCCGCCCTGTAGGCAGCCCCCTTTCTGCATTCCAACGTTTTTGTCCACTTCTGTTAGTTAGGGAAACCTGGTCTCTAAGCATTTCGTATTATTCCTTAAGTAAATCTGAGATACTCCATTTAGTATGTTATGTTACATTTTGTATGGTATATATTAATTTGTGGATGTCCAACACCCATTTCATATGATATATTACAAATTAAAAAGGTGTATTATGTTACAAATTGGTAAAACGTACAATATGTTCCCGAATTTGCAAAACATGATATGTTGCAAATTCCAACTAGGTGGCTAGAGTTAACTAGCTGGCTAGGGTTATGTTTAGGAGTTAGGTTAGAGGGTTACGGTCAGGAGAAGAGATCCGTTATGAGATTTGAACTCACAACCTTTGAGTTGCTAGACGTTCGTGTTATACCCCCACCCTGACCAACCACCCTGCTTTTGTTTTTGCTTTAAGTAACCATCTGTCTTATGTAGCCATACCAAACGTAACATATCATACTATCTTGAGTGCATCGGATTTACATTTAGTATGTTATGTCTAGTCTATAAGACCAGGCTGGTTAGGGGTACGGCTTCATTTCTTTACATCTTAAAGTTTATATCAATATATGTCAAAATAGGTAAAACATCCAAACATAAATCTCTGGAAAAGAACAACCTCACAATATGTGAGACAGTTTTAAGACAGTTTCTCCATCAGTGAACAACTGTGTTCACTGTCACCTTTACTATAAGGATGAACTAATAAGTAATTCATTGAAGTGCAAATGGTTCACAAACTCTTCACATTCTTTGAATCTCAACATTGACTAAAAGCGTAAAGCAGTATCTATTGGGCTAATGACCTCGTCTCGTGTCCTCCTGCTGTGTAAGGGACATGACACTGCCCTCTAGTGTGTTTCCAAGAGAAATAGTCAGAGAAAGAATGACATAAAAGCTGTATAATAACCAACACTTTTGCTCTTTATTCGCTGCTTTTATATGTATATTTATAAAACTGTTTATAAAAAAAAAGATATTACAAATGTAAAGAGGGTAACCATGAAAACATTTAGAGGTTTACAATCTATTTAGACAATAAGATTCCCCAAAACCTAACAGCAATCTAAAACCTTTCAAATGTTCTCCGGGATGTACAGTGCATCCGGGATGTATTCAGACCCCTTCACTATTTCAACGTTTTGTTACGTTACAGCCTTATTCTATAGTGGATGAAATGTTTTTTTCCTCATCAATCTACACACAATACCCCATAATGACAAAACAAAAACAGTTTTGAATTTTCATGCATTAATTTTCCGAATGCATAGCTTTATTTTAAACTTCTATCCACAGCCTACTCTTCCTGGGTGTTTTGTTCTCTATCTCATGGTTAGAATCTCTTATGCCTCAGATTACATAGTGTGATGGGACTCTCGTCCCCAAGCCAGAACCCTGGGTAGAGGGGTTCAGTGAATGTGTATTTCTGGGTTCTGTAGAGAAACTTCATCCTATCTGAGACTTCATAAAATGCTATGGTGCCCTCCTTGAATTTCAGGTAAACCCCTATTTTGTGCTGGCTGGGGGTTGCACTGAGTAGAATACTTTTATTGTTGTGGGACACAGAATATCCTTTTGAACAGTCGAGGCTCCAGGATTGGTCACTGCCCCCAAAAGCGGATGTCTTAGAGCGTGATTTTCTGTTTATGCCCCAGTAGACCAGGGCAATCTCAGCCTTGTTCCCCACCATCTCCACCTCCCAGTAGCAGCGCTCAGCCTCAAGCCCCTCCCTGCACATCACCTGGTGACGGTTTGTAAACCTCTCAGGGTGAGGTTGGACTGGGACCTTCTGCTTTTTAGGGTCCCACCTCACCATTCTGTCCTCCATTGAGATGGAGAGGTCCTTGTGGGCAGTGTTGGGGTCCAGAGTGAGATCACAGGCATCTGAAGGATCAGAGGATCGTAAAATGATGTTCATAGTCATGTTCAAACAGCATTCTCATGAGGTTGGTTCAGACCCATTTAAAACTAAAATCTCTTCATTATTATGTTTCTTTACAGTTGGTGTTGTACAGGTTGAGGGGATTTTAGATGTGTTGCATGTCTGTGTGTGTGACTAAAAGACTTAGGACTCACACTGTAGAAACTCAGGTCTGGTCGTAGGCTCTAGGGTCTGTGCAGCGCTGATAACTGTCAGTCAGGAGAAAGGCAGAACAGGCGTAATATGTCATTGATCATGTTCAGTTGTGGTTAAGGTTGTAGTTACTAACTAACTCTCATTACTTAAGGTCAAGTAAACTGTGACTGATTTTCTAAAACACTCAGGATAACAGTCACCTGGAAGCTGCTCAGGTCTGACTGGAGATTGGGAACCTCCATTACCAGCCACTGTTGAGACAGATCATAAAATCCTTTATAAATGTATTGTATATTGGTCTCTGTCTGTCTGTCTGTCTGTCTGTCTGTCTGTCTGTCTGTCTGTCTGTCTGTCTGTCTGTCTGTCTGTCTGTCTGTCTGTCTGTCTGTCTGTCTGTCTGTCTGTCTGTCTGTCTGTCTGTCTGCATTCCTCTCTTCAACTGACCAATTTGAGACACTGTATTGATTTCTTCCTCACAGAATGACTCCAGCCGATCCCCAAACTCTGAAACGGCAGTTCTTATGGCCTCAAAGGGGAGGTGTGGATCTGTCGAGACACTGTACAAGTTTTGGAGCTCTGAGAGGGTTGAAAGAGAGGGCCAACTCTTTGGTAATAAGAGAGAGGGAGATAGAGAGACATGAAACTGAAAGAGTTATTGTTATTAATCGTGACAATTCACCATATCATCATGCACACAGTTGCAAACCTTCAGAACCAGACCCTACATCTATCTACTACCCACTGGGCACAAACTGGTTGAATCAACGTAATTTCAATGTCATTTGTCAATTTATTGTGACATGGAATGTATGTGGAAAATACATTCGATTTGATATGTTTTTAAGCCATTTTCAACATAGACAAACCTTGTATAAGATGTGATGAATTTGTACCTTGAAACAAAGTCAGATCTTCAACTTTATATCCACATTCAGAAAAAAAACTAAAGGCTGGGCAGCACATCCTAATGGAAAGTATTCAGACCTCTTCCCCTTTTCCACATTTTGGGGAAAATTTTGCAAATGTATTAAAAATATAACAGAAATACCTTATTTACATAGGTATTCAGACCCTTTGCTATGAGACTTGAGTTTGGAACCACCAGGGCAGGGAGATGACCAAGAACCTGATGATCACTTTGACAGAGCTCTCCTCTGTGGAGATGGGAGAACCTTCCAGTAGGACAACCATCTCTGCAGCACTCCACCAATCAGGCCTTTATGGTAGCTTGGCCAGACGGAAGTCACTCCTCAGTAAAAGGCACATAACAGCCCGCTTGGAGTTTGCCAGAAGGCAGCTAAAGGATTCTCAGACCATGAGAAACGTAGTCTGATGGTCTGATGAAACCAAGATTCAACTCTTTGGCCTAAATACCAAGCGTGTCAAGCGTCACATCTATAGGAACCCTGGCACCATACCTATGATGAAGCATGATGGTGGCAGCATCATGCTGTGGGGATGTTTTTAAGTGGCAGGGACTGGGAGGATAGTCAGGATTGAGGGAAAGATAAAGTACAGAGAGTACAGAGATATCCTTGATGAAAACCTGCTCCAGAGCACTCAGGACCTCAGACTGGAATGAAGGTTCACCTTCCAACAGGACAATAACCCTAAGCACACAGCCAAGACAACACAGGAGTGGTTTTGGGACAAGTCTCGGAATGTCCTTGAGTGGCCCAGCCAGAGCCTGGACTTGAACACGATCGAACATCTCTGGCGAGACCTGAAAATAGCTGTGCAGCAACACTCCCCATCCAACCTGGCAGAGCTTGAGAAGATCTACAGAGAAGGATGGGATAAACTCCCCAAATACAGGTCACCAAGAAGACTGAAGGCTGTAATTGCTGCCCAAGGTGCTTCAGCAAAGTACTGAGTAAAGTGTCTGAATACTTATGAAAATGTTATATTTCAATTTTATTACTTTAAAAACCTGTTTTTGCATTTTCATTATGGATTATGGATTAATCTGTAGATTGATGAGGGGAAAAAAAAAATATTCAATTTTAAAATAAGGTTTTAACGTAACAAAATTTGAAAAGAAGTCAAGGGGTCTGAATACTTTCTGAATGTGTTGTATTTACAGCTATTAATTTGGTCTCCCATCCAGGGTTTTAAACAAGCCCAGTCCTGCTTAGCTGTGTAACTGACTACTACCAATGTGCTATCATAAGAATGATTATTGATATATCTGTTTATAACTAAATATATTCACTGTTGCCAGTGAAGTCATTCCAAAGGGTAGGTTCAACAGAGCAAATGAAAAGTAACCATACTTTATCAATCATGTATCATCACTGATGCTATTTAGGCCCCCGGAGGTTGGTGGCAGTTAATTGGGGAGGACAGGCTCGTGTTAATGGCTGGAGCGGAATCAGTGGAGTGGTATCAAACACATGGTTTCAATGTGTTTGATGACATTCCATTAGCGCCGTTCAAGCCATTATTATGAGCCGTCCTCCCCTCAGCAGCATCCACTGGTTTAGGCCTATAAAGCATCAACAACTATTGTTTCAATTCAACCCAGGATTCAACTAAAAATAGACAATACATATAGGCATGGGGATTCAAGCTTTGGTTGATTTGAAATGTAGTCTTCAAGTTAATCATTAATATGTTGGATTCACGTCTCCATCTCAACCTAAAATCTATGTTAAAGAATGGTTTTGAATCTAATTTGATTTCAAGTGCATTTAAAGTTTGATTAGATTAGATTTAGTCAATTATTAATTTGTAGACAAACTGGATATTGTCAACAAAAACAAATATCAACATTTGAAGGAGATGTGTTCCATCTGTGCCACTGACTTAGTCTGGCATTTATTCCAGTTGATCTACAAATAATTGATGTTGCATTCAAATCTCCATCTCAAGCAAAAATGTAATTTAAAGAATAGGAATAAATCTAATCTAATCAAACTTTAAATGCTCTGTAAATAAAGTTTATTTGATTCAGTTCTATTCTTTAACTTTGATTCTTGGTTGAGATGGAGACGTGAATCCAACATATTGGCACACGCACTCGGCACATGCATACTCAGGCTGACTGGTTCTCGTTCAGGCAAATGAGAAATAAGTGCACTCAGGCTATCCGGAAGGCCAAAGTTAGTTACTTTAAGGAGTTAAGGAGCAGTTCTCTCTCTGTGGGTCTAACCCCAAGAAGTTCTGGAAAACGTTTAAATACCTGGAGAATAAACCCTCCTCCTCACAGCTGTCCATGTCCCTTAATGTTGATGATGTGGTTGTTACTGACAAGGAGCACATGGCTGAGCTCTTTAATCACCACTTCATTAAGTCAGGATTCCTATTTGACTCTTCCATGCCTTCTTGCCCATCCAACATTTCCTCATTTCCCACCCCTTCTAATGCGACTAGCACTGATGCTCCTCCTTCTTTGTCCCCTGCCCCGCTACAAAGTTACTCCCTCAGGCAGTCACTGAGTCTGAGGTGCTAAAGGAGCTCCTTAAACTTGACCCCAATAAACATCTGGGTCAGATGGTTTAGATCCTTTATTCTTTAAGGTTGCAGCCCGATCATCGCCAAGCCTGTCTCTGACCCTTTTAACCTGTCTCTCCTCTCTGGGGAGGTTCTCATTGCTTGGAAGGCAGGCACTTCGTGTCCTTTATTTAAAGGGGAAGATCAAGCTGATCCTAACTGTTATAGGCCAATTTCTATTTTGCCCTGTTTATCAAAAGTGTTGGAAAAACTTGTCAATAATCAACTGACTGGCTTTCTTGATGTCTATGTCACCGCAAACTTAAAGGTGCTAAATTATGTCACCATTGCCCTTGATTCTAAGGAATGTTGTGCTGCTATTTTCATTGACTTGGCCAAAGCCTTGGATATGGTAGACCATTCCATTCTTGTGGGCCGGCTAATGAGTATTGGTGTCTCTGAGGGGTCTTTAGCCTGGTTTGCTAACTACCCCTCTCAAAGATTGCAATGTATAAAGTCAGAACATTTGCTGTCTCAGCCACTGCCTGTCACCAAGGGAGTACCCCAAGGCTCGATCCTAGTCCCCACACTCTTCTCAATTTACATCTACAACATAGCTCAGGCAGTAGGAAGCTCTCTCATCCATTTATATGCAGATGATACGGTCAAAAAACTCAACTGGCCCCTCCCCAGATTTTGTGTTAAACGCTCTACAACAAAGCTTTCTTAGTGTTCAACAAGCTTTCTCTGCCCTTAACCTTGTTCTGAACACCTCCAAAACAAAGGTCATGTGGTTTGGTAAGAAGAATGCCCCTCTCCCCACCGGTGTGATTACTACCGCTGAGGGTTTAGAGCTTGAGGTAGTCACCTCATATAAGTATTTGGGAGTATGGATAGACGGTACACTGTCCTTCTCTCAGCACATATCAAAGCTGCAGGCTAAGGTTAAATCTAGACTTGGGTTCCTCTATCATAATCACTCTCCTTTCACCCCAGCTGACAAACTAACCCTGCTTCAGATGACCATCCTACCCATGCTAGATTACGGAGACGTAATTTATAGATTGGAAGATAAGGGTGCTTTCGAGCGGCAAGATGTTCTTTCCCATTCAGCCATCAGATTTGCCACTAATGCTCCTTAAAGGACACATCAATGCACTTGATACTCCTCTGTAAACTGTCCATCACTGTATACCTGTTGCAAGACCCACTGGTTGATGCTCATTTATAAAACCATCTTAGGCCTCACTCCCCCCTATCTGAGATACCTACTGCAGCCCTCATCCGCCCTCATCCTCCACAACACCCGTTCTGCCAGTCACATTCTGTTAAATGTCCCCAAAGCACACACATCCCTGCGTCGCTCCTCTTTTTAGTTCGCTGCAGCTAGCGCCTTGAACGAGCTGCAAAAAACACGCAAACTGGACAGTTTTATCTCCATCTCTTCATTCAAAGACTCAATCATGGACACTCTTACTGACAGTTGTGGCTGCTTCGCACAATTTATTGTTGTCTCTACCTTCTTGCCCTTTGTGCTGTTGTCTGTGCCCAATAATATTTGTACCATGTTTTGTGCTGCTACCATGTTGTGCTGCTGCCATGTTGTGTTGCTACCATGCTGTGTTGTCATGTGTTGCTGCCATGCTATGTTGTTGTCTTAGGTCTCTCTTTATGTAGTGTTATGGTGTCTCTCTTGTCATTATGTGTGTTTTGTCCAATTTTTTTTATTTAACCACAGCTTCTGTCCCCACAGGAGGCCTTTGCCTTTTGGTAGGAAGTCATTGTAAATAAGAATTTGTTCTTTACTGATTAACCTAGTTAAATAAAGATTAAATAAATAAATAAAAATATAAATTATTCATGTGTAGACAAACTAGAATTAAAGTCGGACTGAATCGGTGGCACAAAAGATACATCTCCTTCAAATGTTGATATTTGGTTGATATTTGGACAACCAACCCCAATTCAATATGACTTTTGCAATACATAAATAGCCTATTAACTTGATGACAAGTTAACAAATGATATGTTGGAGTCACGTCTCCAACTAAACCAAAAATAAAATGTAAAGAATAGGATCAACTTGCCCAAGCCTACCCCATTTCTCCTTCAGCCAAATCCAGATAGCTGATGTTCTGAAAGAGCTGCAAAATCTGGACCCCTACAAATCAGCCGGGCTAGACCCTCTCTTTCTAAAATTATCCGCCAAAATCTGCCCTATTACTAGCCTGTTCAACCTCTCTTTCGTATCGTCTGAGATCCCCAAAGATTGGAAAGCTGCCACAGTCATCCTCCACTTCAAAGGAGGAGACACTCTAGACCCAAACTGCTACAGACCTATATCTATCCTACCCTGCCTTTCTAAGGTCTTCGAAAGCCAAGTTAACAAACAGATCACTGACCGTTTCGAATCCTACTGTACCTTCTTCGCTATGCAATCTGGTTTCCGAGCTGGTCATGGGTGCACCTCAGCCACGCTCAAGGCCCTAAACGTTATCATAACCTCCATCGATAAGAGACAACACTGTGCAGCTTTATTCATCGACCTGGCCAAGGCTTTCGACTGTGTCAATCACCACATTCTTATCGGCAGACTCAACAGCCTTGGTTTCTGAAATGACTGCCTTGCCTGGTTCATCAACTACTTCTCTGATAGAGTTCAGTGTGTCAAATCGGAGGGCCTGTTGTCCGGACCTCTGACAGTCTCTATGGGGGTGCCACAGGGTTGAATTCTCGAACCGACTCTTTTATTAGTATAAATCAATGATGTCGCTCTTGCTGCTGGTGATTCTCTGATCCACCTCGACGCAGACGACACCATTCTGTATATTTCTGCCCCTTCGTTGGACACTAACCTCCGGACGAGCTTCAATGTCATACAACTCTCCTTCCCTGGCCTCCAACTGCTCTTAAATGCAAGTAAAACTAAATGTATGCTCTTCAACCGATCGCTGCCCACACCTGCCCGCCCATCCAGCAACACTACTTTGGACAGTTCTGACTTACAATATGTGGACAACTACAAATACCTACGTGTCTGGTTAGACTGTAAACTCTCCTTCCAGACTCACATTAAGCATCTTCAATCCAAAATTAAATCTAGAATCGGCTTCCTATTTCGCAACAAAGCATCCATCACTCATGCTGCCAAACATACCTTCGTAAAACTGACTATCCTACCGATCCTTGACTTTGGCGATGTCATTTACAAAATAGACTCCAATACTCTACTCAGCAAATTGGATGCAGTCTATCACACTGCCATCCGTTTTGTCACCAAAGCTCCATATACTACCCACCATAGCGACCTGTATGCTCTCGTTGGCTGGCCCTCGCTTCATATTCGTTGCCAATCCCACTGGCTCCAGGTCATCTATAAGTCTTTGCTAGGTAAAGCCCCGCCTTATCTCAGCTCACTGGTCACCATAGCAGCACCCACCCATAGCACGCGCTCCAGCAGGTATATTTCACTGGTCACCCCCAAAGCCAATTCCTACTTTGGCCGCCTTTCCTTACAGTTTTCTGCTGCCAATGACTGAAACGAACTGCAGAAATATCACTGAAGCTGGAGACTCATATCTCCCTCACTAACTTTAAGCACCAGCTGTCAGAGCAGCTCACAGATCACTTACATTTACATTTACATTTAAGTCATTTAGTAGACGCTCTTATCCAGAGCGACTTACAAATTGGTGCGTTCACCTTATGACATCCACTTCACCTGTACATAGCCCATCCTTAAATAGCCCATCCAACTACCTCATCCCCATACTGTTATTTATTTTTCTCCTTTGCACCCCAGTATCTCTACTTGCACATGTGTCTTCTGCATATCTATCACTCCAGTGTTTAATTGTTATATTGTAATCATTTTGCCACTATGGCCTATTTATTGCCTTATCCTACCTCATTTGCACACTGTATATAGACTTTTTCTATTGTATTATTGACTGTATGTTTGTTTATTCCATGTGTAACTCTGTGTTGTTGTTTGTGACGCACTGCTTTGCTTTATCTTGTCCAGGTCGCAGTTGTAAATGAGAACTTGTTCTCAACTAGCCTACCTGGTTAAATAAAGGTGAAATAAAATAAAATCTAAAAGAATTAAGCCAGTGGCTAAGATGAAACTGTCCAAGCATTAGATATCCTTTAAATGTTGATATGTGGTTGTTGTCAACCAAACACAATTCAATATGACTTTTTTAATACAGTAAATAGCCTAATGTTAAGGCTATCTTACAAACTAATGTAACAGGATTTATTTAACCTTAAAATGAGTAACACATCCATGGCCACATTTTGAGGTCAGGGTACTGTAACTATCAATATTTTCTTACGTAATCATAGAAAGCATGCTAGAATAATCTGTGCAGAATCTCGAACACCATTGGACACTTTAACTATGTACTTTTAATGCAATCTCAACTGCAATCCAGGTAATTTGGTTGTGTTATTTGATTATGCAGAGTGATGACACATTAAGTTGTTGTGTAAATACAAAATATCTGACATTGTATCCCATTTGAATTTTGTTGTGCTTTAAATGGTTGAAAGCGCAGTGATAACACATTTAAATGGTTGAAAGCGCAGTGATAACACATTTAGATGGCAACTAAACCATAAATCAGAAATGTTTTTTCCATTGGAATTTGATTGTGCTTTTAGATGGTTGAAAGCATAGTGATAACACATTGGTAATTAAACAAACTTCTCGCTGTCTTTTTGAGTGGGTGAATAAAGGTTGAAATCTCATTGATCAACGTCTCAACCAAATCAACCGTTGGTTTAATATAATTTCATTGAAATTAAGTGGAAACATTGATTCAACCAGTGTGTGTACAGTGGGTACAGCCTGTGATGACACTAACCATACCTGGAGGAAGTGAATATCATCATCTGTCTGTGACAGCTCCTCCAGCTCAGTGTCTTTCTTCTTCAGCTCAGCAATGTCTGTCTCCAGGTTGCACAGGGAGCTCTCAGCCTGAGCCACTACAGCTGTCTCCTGGGCCTTGATCAGCTCTCTGACTGTGGTGGAGTAGTGCCTCTGGAGGGAGTCAATCAGCCCAGCGAGGACGCCCTCGCAGTGCTCTTCAGCAGCCCTACTACCTTCCTGTTACACATACAGTTAGAGGCAATTCATGTTCGTTTTTTTTCAGAACCTTTGACTTTTTCATTTTTAAAGATATAGGCCATATAAAGCTGATTTTAACACATTTCAGTGGGGGCCTCCTGGGCAGCTGGGGAAATGTACACCCATAAGGTAGGAAGGAGACATAGACATTGCCATTAGTTGGTTTAGTCCTAAGAGCATCGTAAATAACTATTTTCACTTCCTTCTCTGACCTACTATATACCCACCTTAATCCTATGTATGCTCTCTGTCAGGTCCTTCTGCTCCTTTTCTCTCTTTTTGATCCTTCTTTTTGATTCCTTCTTAAGGTCCTGGAGCTGTTTCTGTGGAAGGAAAATACATCTACAGATTAAATATTTAAAAGGTTAAAACCAAAAATGATCTCATAAATCCTGGAACGCACAAGGGAATTAAGTGATATTTACTCATTTGAATTGAATCAATAAGTGATCAAATGAACATTATACACAAAACCCTTGGGATACTTGCAGCAACAGATTTAAGTTTATAGGTCAGTACCTGTTTCCTGCTCCATCCCTCATTCACGAACAAAGTGGAGTGTGCTTTGTGCTCAACCAGGGCGCACAGAAGGCAGATGCATTGATCATCATCGCAGCAGTAAACCTCCAGCAGTCTGTCATGTGTGGGACATACTCTGCTCTTCAGTGCCTCTGAGACTGTAGGGGTTTGGGGACTCTTCATGGGTCTGGCCTTTTCCTGAGTCTGACTGGATAATGGCACTGCCTGGTGGCAGGCTGCAGCAAGTCTGTGCTTACCTACGGAACCCGCATTATTTCTACACCTGGACTTCTCCATGGCTTCCACCATTTCAGCCAGAGCAATGTTCTTGATCAGGTTAGGCCTCGGGTGAAAGGTATATTGGCATTCAGGGCAGCTGCAGAAACGATCATGCTTTTCTTCATTGTCCCAGAAGTCCTGGATGCAGAGACTGCAGAATGTGTGCCCACATGGAATAGCAGCAGGAGTCCTGAGCACCTCCTGACAGAGTGGACAGCTGAGGTGGTCCATCCTGACTGATACACCAGACACTGCCATATCTGAGAACAAACTGATACCACTGACTGGAACAAGTTTCATTTCCGCCAGAAAGACAAGAGTTTCGATTCTGTAAAGTGAGGTGGCACTCCTTGTCATTTCTTGGTATGTTAGTGAGAGCTGAGGGGAAGTGGTTGAATCAGAGAGATGCTGAGGGATACAACATGTAGAAAATAGTTCTGACATTGAGAGCTCTTTCATTTACATTTACATTTAAGTCATTTAGCAGACGCTCTTATCCAGAGCAATGCAGTGATAATAATAATAATAATAATAATATAGTTAATAGAATAAAAACAATATTTAAATAAACACTGCGGGTGGTCTTAAGACACGCCTCCAACATCAGTCAAACGCTGATCTTCCACCGGTGTCATGAAATTGTGCCAGACGGTAATTACAGAGGTGGCCGATGTACCCAGTGTAACTTTACGGACAAATGTTCAATCAGCTGTTCTTTACTTAAGAGCTCATTCCCAACAATGCAGTGATAATAATATATATAGTATAATAAAAACAATATACAAAAAAACACATAACTACGAATTGAGTTAAAGAAACACGAGTATGCAAGTACAGTGCATTACATAAGTATTCAGACCTTTTACTCAGTACTTTGTGGAAGCACCTTTGGCAGCGATTACAGCCTGGAGTCTTATTGGTTATGATGCTACAAGCTTGGCACATCTGTATTTGGGGAGTTTCTCCCATTCTTCTCTGCAGATCCTCTCAAGCTCTGTCAGGTTGGATGGGGAGCATCGCTACACAGTTATTTTCAGGTCTCTCCAGTTGTGGCGATTATAGCATGTACATCTTTGTGGGGCAAACTCCCCCCCAAAATGTTATATGCATGCCAGCAAAGCCCCTACACAACACTTAACAATGAATTAATTGCACTATAACGGTGACAAACGGTGTCCACAAACTGTTAGGGCCTGTTGGAAAAGCACCCAACTGTCATACTTGAGTGAAAGTAAAGATATCTTAAAAGGAAATGACTCCAGTAAAAGTGAAAGTCACCCAGTAAAATACTACTTGAGTAAAAATCTTAAAGTTTTTGGTTTAAATATACTTAAGTATCAAAAGTAAATGTAATTGTTAAAATGCACTTAAGTATCAAAAGTAAAAGTATAAATCATTTCAAATTCCTTATATTAAACAAACCAGATGGCACAATCTGTTTTTTAACATTAATTTACGGATAGCTAGGGGCACACCAACACTCAGACATCGTTCAGAAATAAAGCATTTGTGTTTAGTGAGTCTGCCAGATCAGAGGAAGTAGAGATGACTAGGCATGTTCTCTTGATAATTGGTGAATTAGACAATTTCTCTCCTACTAAGTATTCAAAATGTAACAAGTACTTTTGGGTGTCAGGGAAAATGTATGGAGTAAAAAGTGCATCATTGTCTTTAGGAATGTAGAGAAGTAAAAAAAATGTTTTGTCAAAAATATAAATAGTAAAGTAATGTACAAATACCCCCCCAAAACTACTTAAGTAGTACTTTAAAGTATTTTACTTAAGTACTTCACACCACTGGGGCCTACATAAAGCTGTCCCAACATCAGAGCTTTCTTTTCAGCACCATGAATCCTTACCACTGCTACATCTGGCAATCAGCGGAACCTTGTCTGGCAGCGAAACAGTTCATTCAGACTAATTTACTGCCTTTTAAAAATACATATCTGATATGGCTGACTTCCTTAAACAAATGTGGTTTCTACTGATAATTCAGATGTACAAACTATGGCATAACGGGACGACAAGCGGATAAGAGGCAATCTATAATTTCGATAAAGACATTAATGAGCGAGCTAGGATGGACGTAGTGAATATAACTATTTGTTCAGCACTTTTGAAATGCACAGTGACAGAATTCAGAACATGGGCCGTTCTTACAGTATTCTCCCTGTACACCAAGTCAGAACCATAGTATAAATAAAGGGGGCATAAGCAGCCAATGAAAGCTCTTACAATATTTAATGATTACATTTCTCTAAAACAGGCTATAGGTTACATGTGCACGAGTGGCGACCCATTATTCAGGGCAGGTGGGGATGTTAAGCTAAAAAAGGCCTGATTCACATAGTCTCCTCTGAACACTTGATGTTGAGATGTGTCTGTTACTTGAACTCTGTGAAGCATTTATTTGGGCTCGAATCTGAGGTGCAGTTAACTCTAATGAACTAATCCTCTGCAGCAGAGTTAACTCTGGGTCTTCCTTTCCTGTGGCGGTCCTCATGAGAGCCAGTTTCATCATAGCGCTTGATGCACTTGAAGAAACTTAAAAGTTCTTGAAATTTTCCAGATTGACTGACCTTCATGTCTTACAAGTAATGATGGACTGTCGTTTCTCTTTGCTTATTTGAGCTGTTCTTGCCATAATATGGACTTGGGTCTTTTACCAAATAGGGCTATCTTCTGTATACCACCCCTACCTTGTCACAACACAAGTGATTGGCTCAAACACATAAAGGTAAGAAATTCCACAAATTAACTTTTAACAAGGCACGCCTGTTAATTGAAATGCATTCCAGGTGACTACCTCATGAAGCTGGTTGAGAGAATGCCAAGAGTGTGCAAAGCTGTCATCAAGGTAAAGGCTGGCTACTTCAAAGACTTTAAAATATATTTTGATTTGTTTAACATTTTTTGGTTACTACATGATTGTTCTTTCATAGTTTTCATATCTTCACAATTATTCTACAATGTAGAAAATAGTGAAAAAAAGAAAAAACCCTGGAATGAGTAGGTGTGTCCAAACTATTGAATGGTACTGTACATGTAAACAGAGCTGAAAAGTGACTGGTAGTAGGAATATATAGATACTTATGGTAATGTATACATGTAAACAGGAGTAATAGTGACCAGTAGTAGGATAAGTAGATAAATACTAATGGCAATCAATGGATAGCAGCATAACGGAGTAATAAATCAAATCAATAATAATTTTAGCAGCAGCATAGGTTGAGGGGTTAGAGACCTATGGATGAGCATTGAGTCTGCGAAAGTGTAACTTTAGACCGTCCCCTCGCCCATACCCGGGCGCGAACCAGGGACCCTCTGCACACATCAACAACAGTCACCCACGAAGCATCGTTACCCATCGCTCCACAAAAGCCGCGGCCCTTGCAGAGCAAGGGGAACTGCTACTTCAAGGTCTCAGAGCAAGTGACGTCACCGATTGAAACGCTATTTAGCGCACACCACCGCTAACTAAGCTAGCCGTTTCACATCCGTTACAAAAGCAGTAGTTGTTAGCAAAAGATCACTAAACTCAGTTTTTAAAAAAAAAAGAAACGACCTCTCACTGTCAACTGCGTTTATTTTCCTGCAAACTTTACATGTGTAAATATTTGTATGAACATAAACAAGATTCAACAACTGAGACATAAACTGAACAAGTTCCACAGACATGTGACTAAAATAAATGGAATAATGTGTCCCTGAACAAAGGGGGGGGAGGTTCAAAATCAAAAGTAACAGTCAGTATCTGGTGTGGCCACCAGCTGCATTAAGTGCTGCAGTGCATCTCCTCCTCATGGACTGCACCAGATTTGCCAGTTCTTGCTGTGAGATGTCACCACACTTCCACCAAGGCACCTGCTAGTTCCCAGACATTTCTGGGGGGGAATGGCCCTAGCCCTCACTCTCCGATCCAACAGGTCCCAGACGTGCTCAATGGGATTGAGATCCGGGCTCTTCGCTGGCCATGGCAGAACACTGACATTCCTGTCTTGCAGGAAATCACGCACAGAACGAGCAGTATGGCTGGTGGCATTGTCATGTTGGAGGGTCATGTCAGGATGAGCCTGCAGGAAGGGTACCACATGAGGGAGGAGGATGTCTTCCCTGTAACGCACAGCGTTGAGATTGCCTGCAATGACAAGCTCAGTCCGATGATGCTGTGACACACCGCCCCAGACAATGACGGACTCTCCACCTCCAAATCGATCCCGCTCCAGAGTACAGGTGTAACGCTCATTCCTTCGACGAAAAGCACAAATCCTACCATCACCTCTGGTGAGACAAAACCGCGACTCATCAGTGAAGAGCACTTTTTGCCAGTCCTGTCTGGTCCAGCGACGGTGGGTTTGTGCCCATAGGTGACGTACTTGCCGGTGATGTCTGGTGAGGACCTGCCTTACAACAGGCCTACAAGCCCTCAGTCCAGCCTCTCTCAGCCTATTGCGAATAGTCTGAGCACTGATGAGGGATTGTGCGTCCCTGGTGTAACTCGGGCAGTTGTTGCCATCCTGTACCTGTCCCGCAGGTGTGATGTTTGGATGTACCGATCCTGTGCAGGTGTTGTTACACATGGTCTGCCACTGCGAGGACGATCAACTGTCTGTCCTGTCTCCCTGTAGCGCTGTCTTAGGCGTCTCACAGTACAGACATTGCCATTTATTGCCATGGCCACATCTGCAGTCCTCATGCCTCCTTGCAGCATGCCTAAGGCTCGTTCACACAGATGAGCAGGGACCCTGGGCATCTTTCTTTTGGTGTTTTTCAGTCAATAGAAAGTCCTCTTTAGTGTCCTAAGTTTTCATAACTGTGACCTTATTGCCTCCCGTCAGTAAGCTGTTAGTGTCTTAGGGACCGTTCATTAATTATTTATGGTTCATTGAACAAGCATGGGAAACAGTTTAAACCATTTACAAAGAATATCTGAAGTTATTTGGATTTTTACAAATTACCTTTGAAAGACAGGATCCTGGAAAATGGACATTTCTTTGTTTGTGGAGTTTATAAGGGGGAAAAATCAAGATGTTTGACAGAAATCTGTCTTATTCCATTATATAAATAAAGCAAAAACAAGAATGACAGAGCAAGAGGGAGCATTCTTTTTATCCAGTATTTTTAGTCATACAATGTAAAACAGATTGACAAAAGACATTTTTTTTCCCAACATCTGTTTTCATTTCTCCATCTTAGATTTAATAACCATTATAAGACCAAAATAAACAATAGAAACAGCAAATAAGTATAAGCACAATGCAACTATAAAACTATCTTAAATCTGAGGAGTTATCAGGTGGGCAAAATTGTTCCCTTGAGTAAAAAAAACAAACATCTGATAGCTTGTTAAGTGAGAACCACAAATAATAACATAGGGCTCATTTAGTTTCTTTCCTCACTCTCTCAAAAATACTGTATACACACACACAATAAAGTACATTTTCCAAGTTCTTATTCAACGAGGTTGTGGAGTGCGCCAGCACGTTTTCCTGTTGCTTTAGGATAAAACGTTGGTCTGTAAATTGAATTAAAATGTCTTAATACCAAACGGTCTCCGCCTGGGTTGCATACAGGTGTGTGATTCATACAAGCCAATGGACACTCAGTGCGTAGAGTAACAGTGGAACATCAAAAAGGACTCAAAAGCCTGATCAACAGGAGGTTAAAGCAGTAACCATAAGTCAGACACATACTGTACACACTCAAGCAACTCCTCCCTTACAAACAGAACACTTTTTATTTTGCACTTGTTCCTAAGGGTTATCATACTATACTGTAGTGCTTGAAGGGCAAAGTACTGGGCCGCCACCCAGAAGTGGGGTTAAGTGTGTAAGAAGTCCAGAATACAAAGGGTTAACATCCCCACCCTGGGAGGTTTGACAAGGCTGATAAGACCTATAGCACTCTGTAAAAAGGTCCAGTTCAAAACAAAAAAGGGTTCTACATGGGATAAATTTACCCCAAGGTTTCCCCAAACTTGATCCTGGACGTTTTGGTTATTGCCCTATTACTACACAGCTGATTAAACTAACCAACTCATCAAGCTTTGATTATTTGAATCAGCTGTGTAGTGCTAGGGCAAAAACATGTACCCAGGGGGGTGCCCAGGACCAAGTTTGGGAAACCCTGGTTTAGTGCCTGGATTCAGGGATTATAAATGATTGGTCCAACTGTGTAGGGGAAATGCAGAAGGTCCACATTTAGGTGGCTTTGCTGTTGACCCTTTACCTCCTAAATATAACTTACTGACTTGTTACTCCTCTCTGCATGAGGTGACAACAATGCAAGGATAAGGTTTGTTATTGGGACTCATGTCTGCATCGTTTTCACAAACAAATGCAGTGCTCTATGAATGCTGTCTTTAAGTAACAGATATGCTTGTTCAGCAACATTTGCACTTATAGGAGGTACACTTAAAGAGGTGGGGATATAGACCATTGTTACCACCTTGGGGAGGTGTAATGAAAACCTCCTTATAGCACCACCACTCAACCCCAGCCCTGTTCTCATTGCAGTAGCTCTTCCCAGGATATTGGCTTGGAGAAGACCTCTCGCTCCAGCCAGAGGTCATAGTTCATCTGGAAGTCCTCCGGCAGGTCGACACGCTGTCCCAGAACGCTCTGCAGGCAGTTGTCCACGGGCAGGAAGTCAGGGTTGCTCTGGTTGTTGTCGTAGCGGCGGCTGTTGAAGCGCTCAATGTTGGCGCGCAGAGCACACTCCTCTGCCTGGAAGTCCCAGGGCCGCGCATCCAGGTCTGCTGTCAAAGAAACATGGAAGCTCATTACTTGGGGTAATGGGGTAACTTGACAAACGTAGGGGTGCTTACATTTAGCAGTTCACAGTCATTGTGAGGAAATGTTTCACGGTTACATCTATGATAGCAGCTATGAGGCTCCCAATCATATCATGTCAATCACTGACTGAAAAACTCAATGGGCTTTTTCTGGGTCGATTTGTGTTGACAGCGACTCACCGTTACCGTAGGCCCAATCGTCATTGAGGCGATGGCGGACCTTCTGGTAGATGGCAGACATGGTCTTCATGTTGCTCTTCCTCCACTGGCGGCCCAAGTACTTGGTTTGCACTTTGAGCAGCTTGAGGACATACAGCTGCATCATGGCCTGTTTGACCTTCAGCGCCCTCTTCAGGATAGGTGCAGACTTGAACACCACCAGCATCTGACAGAGAGAAGTGCAAGGTATGAAATTATGATCTAAAAGAATCGCAGACTGATGTCTCTCCTAGTGAATAAGAATAACTCTGCATTGTTTTGGGTGGGTGGGTCTCTCCCTCACCATGGTTCTGGAGTGCTTCCACTTGGTCAGCTTGTTCAGAATCCTCAACAGGTTGATACAGGAGAACAGGTTCCTCCAGCAGAACTGGTTAATGTCTCCAGCCTCCTGAAGAACACAGACAAACCAACCAATTGGTACCAACACCTCACCTCCAATGTTCGACTACTGTAACACTTCCATTAGGTACCCTGGTGTTTTCCTCACCTCTTCTACAACATTTCCTAGGTGTTTGTTTAAGTTCAGCAGCTCATATTACAATAAGTATTTCAATTATGTGAGGGATGGAGTGTGCAACTTACCAAACTCTCTGCAGTAAGTTCCGGAAGGTCATGCACCACACAGTAAGGGAAGTCCAGCACAGAAATACTGCAGGAGATAGAATGAGTAAGGTGGTGAGAGAGATGATTACTAAAAAAAGGTCACAGAACTTCTTGATCATCTGAGTCTTGAAATGGCTCAAATCCACCAACGTACCTGTTTTTGGCTGTGATGTAAGACATGATGTTCTGGTTGAAGAACTTGAGAATGAGAGGAATACAGTTGGCAAACACCAGGTGCTGAGCCATGTACTCAAACTGTTGAAAAAAAATCCCACAAGAAACTGAAGGGTAAGGCAAGGTAAAACCATTCACAAGTTTGAGGTGCTTGTGAGAAATGACCACTCCTATTAAGTGGTTGTCAATACTTGGTAGATGAGGCTAAGTCAGAGTTTGACTGTATTTGGTGGCAGTGGTTGAGTGTGGGTTGCCAGTACCTGGTAGATGTGATTGAGTTTGAAGTGTTTGAGAAGCAGCAGCAGGATGGCAGAGATGGCCTTAACAATGATCTCCTTGTGGCGGTTAACATCTACACCGAGCTTCATGCTCTGGAGCACCGTGGTCCTGCAGATACAGTATCAAATCAAACCCTTTCAATTGGAGCTCAACTGAATACAGCTCCCTTTCAAAACGAACAGTTGACTCACGGCATCTCCTCAGGCAGCACATCTGCCAGGATGTTGATGGAGTCTGTCTTGGCCTTGGAGGTGGGGGCTGCAGCCAGCAGGATCTTCAGCAGGGCAATCTGATAGGGACAAGAGTCACAGGTCAATTTTACCAAGGGTTTAGAGGTCATAGAAATGGACTGGAGATCTATGTTCATCAGCATACAAGGGGAGCAGAACACTCACCATGTACTGAGGCAAGCTGGGAAGAATGCCCTGGTATAACAGCTCAGTGGAGCACATCTCCACATCCTCTTCCCCCTATAAACAAACACAATACTTTTTTTTTTTTTAAATAAACACTTGTTGCCCTTTCTCTTGGACAGTAATATTCCTGTATATATCCCAGTGATAGGTCAGTGATATGCATTGGCACTCACCCCTGACAATGGAGTTTTCTGAAACTCATCCTCCTTGGCAATCTGAATCTCAGCTATAGAGATGTACTTATGCTGCAAGGAAATGGAGAACACTGTCACGGTCTTCCCACTACCAGTGGTGAGGTCCCTCTCATCACCTCACGCCACCCATCCCGCAACAGTGCCAGAGAGACTGGGGGATGATAAACATGCCCCTCAAAATCCCAGTGACCAGGCCATTGATAGGGTGCTAGGGTCAGGTTGCTAGAGGGCCAGACACCTGACAACCCTTCAAAGGTCAGACTCCTCAGTTTCTCTCCAAGTGGACATGTGTAATGGAGTGAGTGGACAAAGTTGAGTTGGTGTAACTATAGTAACTTGTGTTTGCTGTTTACGGTTCCAATCTGTATTGTTAGTTGTTCATAGTAGTTGTGCTAGGTGTTATACAGTCCTTTTCGTACATTCCTATCCCCCTAGAATCGATGTCCACGCAGAACTCAAATTACCATAATAAAAAATCTTCCATAAAAAACTGTCTATTTAAGTTATAGATATGGTTTTCTGCATGGGCTGCGTCTCAATCCGCCAATGTAGGCCTTCCGCATCTGCTGTGGAAGGTGGCAGAGCAACAGTGGTGTTTCTTAGACCAGGGCACATTACACAAAAAATCAGTCTTCTCACAAAAACGTCTGTAGCATCCGAACGGTTTGGGCTACTAACTATACTGAACAAAAATACAAAAGCAACATGTAAAGTGTTGGACCCATGTTTCTTGAGCTGAAATAAAAGATTCCAGAAATGCTCCATACACACAAAAACGTTCTCAAATTTGGTTCACATCCCTATTAGTGAGTATTTCTCATTTGCCAAGATTATGTCACACCTGTCAGGTGGATGAATCTCAAGAAGCTGATTAAACAGCATGATCATTACACAGGTGCACCTTGTGCCGGGGACAATAAAAGCCACTAAAATGTGGAGTTGTGTCACACAACGCCTAGTTAAATAAAGGTTACATCAAGTTGAGGGAGTGGGCA
Organism: Oncorhynchus nerka; assembly: GCF_034236695.1. NCBI lineage: Eukaryota > Metazoa > Chordata > Actinopteri > Salmoniformes > Salmonidae > Oncorhynchus > Oncorhynchus nerka. Next base: position 64,379,319 of record NC_088397.1, on the reverse strand, counting down.
ATTGGCATGCTTGGCAAGTCACAAGACTCATCAAAACGTAACCCGGAACTGTTATTATTATTTTTAATGAATGGAAGTAGTGTTGAGCAAGAAAATGGGGTTAAATATGGGTCCCACTTTACAATATACTTCCTTTTTTGACTATTTTTCCATGTATGAATGTTATTCAACGTGTTTCTATGGGCTAAACGCAGTAAGGCAAAACTCAACATGATATCAAATCAGTTAAATCAAATAGCAAAATGATCATTGGTATGACATATTAAAACAATTTCACATTAGCTTAGTAGAACCCCCCCAACCAAATGCATAGACTTTAGCGGGATAACAATAATATTGCTTGTGCTACTGTATCCAATTACCCATTCATTGTATTGCTATCTGTATATATTCATTCATATCATCTCTTTGTACAGAACCACATCCAACTCATATCCTCTGGAAATTAAGTTCTCAATTGTGTGACACTGAGGTTGCCCTATTCTTCTGAATAATAACGTGTCAGTGAGTCACAGACCAGCCCAACTTGAGCCGCTCTCTTTCAGGCACAATGCAGGATTATTACGCAAGAACTAGAACATCTATCCATGTTTAACAATGCTTGAGACATGTTGAGAACTGCATAATACCTGCTTCAATGTTCTGATGCTTTCATGGATGGGTCTGGGTAGGCCGACAACTGTATCTGTGTCACTGCAATACAAATAACCACGAAATCTAGGTCAAGGATCCTCGACAGGAAACTACTTTTCAAGAAGAATAGTAAATCTCTGTTAAAGGAATTCTTCAAGATTTGGGCAATGAGCTTGTGGATATCATTTTTATTTATCTGCGTCCAGTATGTAGGAAGTTAAGAGGTAGTTTCACGAGCCAATGCTAACTAGCATTAGTGCAATGACTGGAAGACTATGGTTTGCGCTAGCGCCAGTTAGCAACTTCCTTCAAACACAGAAACATAAAAATGGTATGCACAAGTTCATCTGACCGTGGGTAAGTAGATAAAGGGCCTCGTTGCCAAAATCCCGTAGTATCCTCTTGGGCGACCCAACCAAATTCACATAGAAAAGTGTGTTATAGATCTGTTATTCGCATTGAAAGCAAGTCTAAGGAGCGGTCGATCTGTTCTATGTGAGCTATTTCTATACTTCCCGTTCTCAAGTTTTGTTTTGCGTCTTTTACTTTCGGTTTTGTACACCAGCTTCAAACAGCTGAAAATAATATATTTTTGGTTATGGAAAAGATATTTCACAGCGCTTTAGAGGGAACATTAATATTCTACTGTACTTGCTTGTTTTGTCACAAAAAAATTAGGTTAACCATTAGAATTTTAGCAATCTGGAAATGGCAGAGCGATTTCTGCATAGTGCATCTTTAAATAAAAAATTTTTTTTAAAACACCAATTGAACTTACTTTCCAAGCGTATAGCCAATAAATTTGCTTCTACTTGATTCCAGGAAATGTTCTATGTCCTTTTCCCTGTAAAAGCAAACAAAACAAAAAAATAGTCATACACTATTAGGCATATTATACAAGACACATAAAACCACAAAGTACATCTAAAGACACAGCATTAATCTGTAGCAAATGGTCTTCTTGAGGTCTCCCTCAGAAGTACCCCGCACCGTACCTGACTTTGGGTGCCCAGGGCAGACCCTTGGGGAAGTTCACCCTCTCTGAGGGGGGGTGTGGGATGGGCGGGGGCATGACCTCATCCCGCTCCATGGGAAAAGGCTCCACCTCCATGGAGTTGTCATTGTCATCGTTGTCATCCTCATCTTCACGAGGGTCATCTGACTTGTAGGGGTCCTTCTCATTGAAGGCATCCAGGTTGTCCTGTTTTGTCAGGGACTAATGGAGAGGAAAGGGTACTTTTCATATGAGCCTGACAATGTTACATTGAGCAGGTGTCAAACAGGGGGCTGCCTTCACTTTGTTGCCTTGCATTGAGATTTAATTCAGGCACGGTAGAGGTTACCTTGTGTTCACGACGTGCCCGTTTCTGCTGCTGTTCGATGAGGTCAGAGGCAGAAGCTGGAGGCGATGCTGCCCTCATGCTCCTGATGACCCGGATGCTGTCCTCTGGGAGGGGGGGCAAGCGCAGCTGCTCTCGCTTACGCACCTTAATGTTCTGGAGCTGTTCAAACCCCCCGAGGGTGAACTGGAGAAGATGTGTTGTAAGAGACTAATATATATGCCAGCCAAAAGTACCTGGCTAACACAATAGCCAAAATCAGCTAAATAAGATAAAATCCCTCTCTCACCAGTATGCTCTTCCACAGCAGCAGAAGAACCTTCTTCATGGGGAAGTGGGGTGCATGGCCACTGCAGAACTTGGTCACCATGCCAAAAAGCATGACAGAGATGGGCTCGTTGTTGTACAGAGGAGAGCCTGGGAGAGAGAGGGGAAAGAGCAAAGACTATAGTCCAAAATTACTCCTCTACAAAACCCTTCTATCTAATAAAAACACACACACTCTTACCCAGCTCTGTTTTAAAGGTCTCCCTGGTGGCCCTCCACTCAGGTGAGTCAGCTGGGTCCTCCTGCTGGATGGTCTCCACCATCAGATACATGATGTTGAGCAGCACCCTGAGGAACACTAGCATCAGAGGACTCCAATACACTTGTGTATAACTATATAGAGCTGCAGGAAAGTCTGTGTGTAATCTTACCTGAGGTCTGTGCTGTCAGCCAAGGAGATTGCTGGCTTTCTGACTGCACTGCTACAGGCAGCACTGTTACTGAGAGCGAAGAAGCAGAGGAGAGAGAGGGGAGAAGAGGAGAGAAAGAAGAATCAGCTACCTGATTTTGACAACATTTTGTATAGCAAATAATTTCATCCCAAAAACAATCTCACTGATTTGTAGTTCCAACTTACTCAACCTCCATGTTGAGCAGCTCCACCAGAGCAGTGAAGGTGCCAACATCCAGCAGCAGGAAGATGTTGTACCTCATCCAGTGCTGCACTTCTGCCTCAGAGCTGCACTCTGCAAATGTCCCTGTAGAGCCACAGATAGGAAACATGACTTAAGTGCTGAAACATTGTTTGCTGGCTGCCTCACTATAAAAACATATGGCAACAGCTACATCTTCACAGGCTTCCTTAGTCAACTTATGCTGCTAAAGCCTTGAGAGCTGATGACCTACCCTGAGCCATGTAAAGGATGGCCCTGGCCACCTTCAGCCTCTTCTCCCTGGTGATCACCTCCAGGCCGTCCAGTAGACGCATGGCGTGAGCTCTTTGTTGAGACACGTCCAGCTCAGTCCATTTATCATCAGACACTGAGACAGGGCAGGAACAAAACACACTCAGTCAGAGGTACTATATCTATATAAGCACACTGGAGGAAGACAACGCATGCAAGTCGATAAGGTATGTACCATGAATTCGGAATTCCTCCTCAAAGCATTTTCTGTTGAGAAGAAATTCTGGTCCTTCAGTGTAACTGTATAGCTCTGGAGAAGATAAGTAGGCAAAGTTGGTACCAAATTCACAAGAGCATATGTCATAGAGGTCACTATTTAAAAAAAATAATAAAGGAGGTTGTCCAGAAATACCTCACCTGACAGTTCAGCAGACCACTTGTCTGTATCTGCATACTCAAACTCGAGGTCTGGAGACTCAGAGAAGCCCTATGTCGGAACACAGACAAAAATACACTACTGTATTGCTATTTCAGACCACAAAGAGACGAAAAATGTGGGCACATTCCAATGTCCTAGTCTTTTTATTTAAGGAAATATTGTTTTAAGTTTGCAGCCAGATGGAGCAAGTCCATTGCATTTGGATTTGACAGTATTCAATACAGTGAACTCATAGTAGGCTGTAGGATCAAGGGTGTTTGAAATGTCAAGTATCCCTGTTGTAACGCTTTAGACACCCCCTGGGGGGGTATTAGGGATCCGAAGTGCCCTAATAGTGTACTATATAATAGTGTAATATATCTACTATAGTAACGAGTTCTGAATAGCAGAAGGCTTGAGCTATATTTAAACAGAAGCTGGATAGCTATAGCAAGTAGCAAACTACTGTAGCAAACGTTACCTAGCTAGCTAACAGGTAGCGTTGGACAAGTGGCAGTTCCGTGTTCAGGGTTAACAATTCTGAAAGCGAGCCACAATTCTTGACTAGCTTACTGTTGGTCATCAGAACAGTTGTAATGGGTGAAAACGGACCACGGGATAAATAAATATCTAGTTAGCATGTATCGGCTAACACGCTAGTTGCTAGCTACCGTTCGGCTTGTTGCTAGCACAAAACATGCATTTATGATGCAGAACGTAATACAGTAAACCAGTATTTTTTTTTGTCCTTACCTCCGAGTCTTTTCTTTGATTACGGACAAATTCACCCCTACTTTTGTTGGGTAACATAGCCCTCTGTTTATTGTTAACAATCAATCCACCACCATTACCACCAACGTCCATGTTTGATTGACCAACAAAGTTTTCCTTTTTTGTGTGGCTCTCCGGATGACGAGACGCATACTTTCTTCTTCTTCGTGTGAATTTCAGGCCGACTAGACACTGTGTTGAGTACTGCTGCCTTTTGCAGGTTGGAACCCCTTCTTTCAAAACTCCATGTAGATCTTGTGCACTAAAATCTCTCACACACCAATATTTTTATGCTGCTGCAACTACCACATCAATTTCCGCTCCATGAGTGCAGTGCAGTTGATCACCATGGCTATAAACACAAGAAATCCAACCTTAATAAAACCCCATCTTATCTGGATCTTTCTCTTCAGGCCTACTCACTGGGGGGGTCCTAGTCGAATCCCTCATCCTTGGGCTATCCTCGACTCTCCTTACTGCCTCAGCATATGAAATATTCTTCTTCCCCACTCAAACTCTGGCAATCTCAATGTGTCTCTCTCATACAGGGCATTTCGGATCCTCAGTTGTATGGGCACCCCCACAGTTTACACACAGTGATTTCTCAACCCCAACTTCACACTAAAGGTCAAACCAAACCCGAATGCCAAGACCCGAAAACTCTAACCTTTTCCTTGGGTCCGGGTCGGGTCCTGTCTGATTGTCATCAGGTCTCGGGTCTATGTAAACTAGCTGATAGTCCTGAGTGGACACAAATGGACCCGACCACAGCTCTGCATAGTCTATAGCATATTTATTTTATGTGAATAAGGTGAATTTATTGACTTATAGAAGACCTAACCAACAAATAAAGACATTCGTTAACCAGAAGAGCAACTAGGATGATAGACATAGTTTTTTTTGTCACTCGGTTCTTGTCTAGACCCGTTAGGGTACGGTTTTGGCCTAGGTCTGGTTGTCGTCGGGTCCATTAGGGTTTGGGTCTGAATGTTCTCTGGTCCGTTCGAGTCTGGGTCCCCCTTTTTAAAAAAATATTGAGTTCTGGTCTGATTGTCCTCGGGTCCGGATCCAATTGTTTTGACCCGAGAAGACCTATACTTCACACTCCCTCTGACTATGCCCTCCTGCACACTTTTCACATTGTGGAATCTCCCTTCTACATACTGCTGCCACATGTCCAAATCCTTGGCACTTAGAGCATCGTAGTGGGTTCGGAACAAACACCATCACCGAATAGCTAATATACCCTAGCCTGACCTTATCAGGTAGAAAGTCCATATCAAAGCTTAAAAAGACAGACAGCGTATTCTCTGTCTCACTATTTCCACTGGGTCTGTGTCTCACCAAACTGCAAGCATCACAAACACCAGGAATATTATTTCTCATCTTAACCACCTTTACACTCAATGCCACCCCACTGATCACTCCTTTGAGCGGTGCCCTGCTCCGGAAAACAAAGAACGACACAGGTTGAGCCCTGAGATGCATGACGCGGAACACCTTTATACAAAAACTTTCACAGATGTAACCGTTCCCAGTTTGTCCTTTACCCAGTTTGAAACAATGTATGGGTCGGCCAAAAAGCAGGAATCCACATTTAAAAAAAAAAATGTCACTCCTACCAGTCCAAAATCATCTCAGGCTCCTCAGGGAAAATATTGGAAGTCTCTACTTCACCCTGGTCAAGCTCACTTCAAAACTCCAACCCACTGGGCATAGATGTCAATTCAGAGTCTATTCCACATTGGTTCAATGTAATTTCATTAAAATTATGTGGAAACAACGTTGATTCAAACAGTGTGTGCCCAGTGGGATGTCACTCCCTCCATGGTCACCTGTAACAGGAGACAGGAACTCACACTCAGTAGTTGTTTTGTACTCTTTAACACCATTAGGTATTTATTCAGAAGACAGGTTTGAGCCTGGAGCCTTTCTTCCGCCTCTGGTTCATGACTCGCACTCTCATTCACACCCTCAGCAATCTCTTCCCCGACGCAGACTTACTTACGTATTGCTGCCTTTTACAGGTCGGAGTGTGAATTGAACATTTTTGTCCAAAACAAAATGGAAAAGGGGAAGAAAAGAAACGCCTACACATTACAGGAGGCTGCTGAGTGGAGGATGGCTCATAATAATGTCTGGCATGGAGTAAATGGAATGGTATCAAACACATGGAAACCATGTGTTTGTGTTCAATACTATTTCAGTAATTCCGTTCCAGCCATTACTAAGAGCCCATCCTCCCCAATTAAGGTACCATCGGCCGCCTGTGCTACACATATTCAGTACACCCCCCCAAAAAATATCCTACTCCAGGCCTGGAAGGATGGAACCACTCCTCTCAAAACTCCCTGTAGATCTTCTGCACTAAAATCTCTTACACCCAATCAGTGCAGTACAGTTGGTAATCATAGCAATAAGCACAAGAAATCTAAAACTCATCCTATCTGGATCTCTCTCTTCGGGCCTACTCACTGAGGAACTCCCAGTCTAATAGCCTTGAAGGGTCAGTGTTTCTCCCTTTCCTCTCTTAACCTGTGAGTATGTCACTTCACTTGAAACAGATGTGTATTAGCTATCAGTTCCATTATTTCCTGTAGTATTCATGGTCTCTGAACTTGTGGCCTTCATTTTCTGTCTTGCTGTAGCATAAATACTACAAGCAGAGCGCAGACTGTGACTCAAAGCAAACCAATTGGTTTTTCATCCAGAAGCTTACTCCAAGGCCACTGAGGACAACAACAGTGACTTAACCTACTTCCCAGCCTCCCATCTACAGAGTGCATCTTGGAAGGTGGTGGAAATTGTCACCAGTGATTCTCAGAGTTGGAGCCAACCTTGCAGACTCCCCTGAGGGAGAGGGATCACCAGCATGGATGGCACTTGTCGACCTGATGATGTGGGTGGCGATATCTGTTCTGCAGGACCTTGATGGTACTCCAACCTGGACTCAGGGGTAGACGAAACATAGTAAATGTAAATCCCGTATACCCAAATTAGTATGATATGTTAAGTTTCGTATGCTATGTAGTTATTTTGTGGATGTCCATCATCCATTTTGTATGTTACAAATTCCAATTTGTAAGATATGTTACGAACTGCAAATCATACAATATGTTACAAATTTAAAAAATGATATGATATTGTGGCTAACATTAGTTAGGTGGCTAATGCTAATGTTAGCTAGGTGGCTAACATTAGCTAGGCTAGGGGTTAGGGTTATGAGTTAGGTTGAAGGGTTAAGGTTAGAGTTAGTTAACATGAAAAGTAGCTAAAAAGTAGTAAGTAGTAGCAAAGTTACTAATTAGCTAAAATGCAACCTTTGGGTTGCTAGATGTTTGCGTTATACGCCCACCCCGACCAATCACCCAACTTTAGTTATGGCCCACTAATTTAAGTGTCCCAGATTCTATGTAACCATACCAAACTTAACATATCATACTAATTTAAGTGTCCCAGATGTATGTTTACTATGTTATGTATAGTCTATGAGACCAGGGCTGGGTTTCCCAAAAGCATCGTAGCATTAAGGTCGTCTTAATTCCAATTAAATGATATAAGATGATCTTAGTGCTAAGATGCTTTTGGGAAACCCAACCCAGGCTGGGTACTCTGCACAACACAGATGTTTTAAATGATACAAAGCAGATGCAGGTCCTATTCTTCAGGCCTGTGGGGTCAGGAATGTGCACTCCATACTTGATGACCTGCTGAGTGTGGCTGCCCTGAAAAAAGCCCTGGCTGCTGGATATGGTGAGGCTTCTGGGACTGTCATGACAGCGGTCACTCGAAGTGTCCGTCAGCCGATCACATTTGACTGCAAGACTGGACCCTCCTCCGGTATAAACTTCTGCTTTATCGGAGTCCCCTCTTGTCCATGGAGAACTTCTTGGGATTGGTTTTCCAACCATATACACCATTGTGACCAAACTTCTGAATCTAATGTGGTGCACCTGAGGATTCCACACTCATCCTGAGGGACTGGCCCTTACTGGATGATCTGGAGAAGCACCTGTCTGACATCCTTGGAATGTCAGTGGCCAGTGGAGAAGAGGTCAACTTATACTTGAAACCAGAAGTTGAAAGAGCTATCACCTGTCTGATTGTGAGAGCCATGATGAAGCGCCATCCCAGTGGTTACTCTGGAAGATACCCTGTGAGACCTGGTGACTGTGGAGAGCACTGCAGAGAAGATGAGCACAAAACTGGAACATAACTACTGGACCATAATGTGGAGCAGCGATCTAAGGCACTGCATGTCAGTGCTAGAGGCATCACTACAGACCCTGGTTCGATTCCAGGCTATCACAACTGGCTGTGATTGGGAGTCCCAATGGCACACAAGGGTGGCACACAATTGGTCCAGCATCGTCCGCGTTAGAGTTTGGCCGTCATTGTAAATAAGAATCTGTTCTTAACTGACTTGCCTAGTTAAAGGTTAATGATGATTACCTCTTTCTACACATTATTGACACACTTGTGTACATCTTTCCAATTGACCCTGCCATGCCAGTGCTGGGTGAAGATGTGTGGAAGCACTTCTGCTTGGCACTGCAGCTTTGGGTTGTTATCTAAGATGAGTTAGTCAAAGCTCCAAAAAGCTAGTGATCATAAATCACCCAAGGAGGGAGATTTCCTCTGCTGTGTTTGGAGGGCAGTGAAGCGAGTTAACCTATGGCTGCTGTAGACGTATCAGGAGCTAGGACTGAAATACACAGTCATTGTTGGCCCAGTCTTACATTATTTGAAGCAGCCACATCAAATATTTGTTATACTTTAATCTATATTTTGTCATTTAAAGCATTGTTTACATTAATACAATTTCTAACAGTGTTAGAAAATATTATGCTAAGTGGAAAACCCCCATACAGTCAGTTACAGAAATGGGACAACATTTTTGCACGAGCAGTTTAATTCAAACACATAAAAGTTTATTAAAGGGATAGATATACATCAACCAACAGAAAGCAGAAACAACAGCATCGGAGAGCATTCAAGTAAATCAATTTGAATTGAGACTCAGCCAGACTACACCAAATAATACACAGAAAAATAATACATAGTACTGTATAATCTAACATTATGATTTCATTTGCAAAGCTCAAATAATCAGCTAAAAAGTTAGTTTTGTCGAAACCAGAGATACATAAGCGATTCTCGCATCATGTACGTCTCAGTGATCCTTGCTTCAAATAATAAAGGGTCAACATTTCAGCTCCTCACGCATCACTTGGTTTTGAATACTGTTGTCAATAAGTGAAACTTGTCACTAGGTATATGGTATTTTCGAGATGAAATTATTAAAAATGGTTACAAATCAATCACATAAGCATAATAATTATATGTCACTAGAGTTCTTCACTATTTACGTCGGTTGAAGTGAAATTGCAGAGCACTGTTGCATACAACAGCCAAATGACCCTGGACTTGAGAGCTGGTGAGATAAGAACTCTCTCCTGTTAGACAATGTTTCATAAACTGACTATATTTGTCAGTTATTAGGACATCTGGCTAGTCCTTATCGTTATGACAATATGAATGAATTAAAAATATGGAAGATTCATTTAACTAAAACTGAACTTGAGAGGCATTGTAATCAATGCAGTGCATGTAAAGGAATTCTGGGCGATCGAGTCATTTTGCTTTTGGTAGTGCTATACAGACCATACCCAAGGGAAGAAATGGAAAAATGTACTGTACTTTCAAAAACAATGGTATGTACAAAACAAGTGAATTAAAACTACTTTGTTAACTCACAATGGAAGTAACTTTAAAATATTGACACATCAAGCAGTAAGTACAAATCTTTATAAGAGTCCACTAGATTTGTGCACAGCGATTATATTGCAGAATCAGAACACTGTTGGACAGCTTCCAAAGAGGAAGAGAGCAGACGGACATAATCCTACAAGTGATGAATATGTACAGTAGCAGATGAGTCACAAGGCACTGTCACTTGACCAGTAACCAACGTTACGACGCCAATGTCCCGCCAACAATGTTCTTCTCACGCATAAGTCCTTGCTTGTAATGCCCAACAGCTTTAGGTAGTGCAAAGATGAAAGTGCTTTATCTCACAGTTGCATCAGCGAACATATACACAAATCTGTTTCACACAGCTAAAATGGAAGGACAGAAAAGCCTGAAAACTTCAGCAAAAACTAAAATTGTATGCACAGATGTGGTCTGTATTCAATGGACTCGGTGTCCCATGTTAACAGACCAGGATGACAGTGGTCTGTTAAATGCACAGGTAATACATACATATTATTTACCCTCTGTAATACTATCGGCGGGTGAAAAAAACTAAACACCATAAAACATGCAGTTTGCAGTCTGATGATCATCATTACTCCACTGAAAAACAACTCTCCCTTATGGAGAGTTGGTTGGCTGTGTAAGGTTATTCTTTCTGCTAAAAACTGACAATAGTGACCATGTGATGGTGACATGAAAACACGCAGGTATGGATGTAGAGAACAGAGAAGGACAACATGGTGATTAGGAACATTAAGAAAAAACAGGATTCACGACACAAAAAATGATACCAGTAACAATAAACTATCAGCCATCTACAATATTTCAAAAATATTTTCAATAAACGCATTTCCACATAATTAGGACCAGACATGGAGAAATGTCAACTCCATTATTGTCATTTGAGTCTGATAAGAGTCCTTTAATGCAAAACATTTCAGTCTTATTACCCTATAACCATGTGAGAACCAATCAAAACCAGTGCCACATTGGATAATCGCTCTTCTGGTTACACATACCTTTCTGTATCTACATGTTGGTGAAGATAACTACATTTCTGTACTGTACATGCATGCATACATGTACGCCTTAGGAGATTCAGTCAGTAAAAGTAATCATATTTTCAATTCAATCACATTTCAGCTCTGTTTCAAAGGGAGAGAGGATAGAGCAGTAAAATTAACAGCTGGTAATAAACATCTATGTGGGTATCATGTTTCCAGTAGGAAACGTGACAATGTGTTTAAGGCCCAGTGCAGTCAAACACTTAATTTCCTTTGTTTTATATATATTTCTAGACTGAGGTTGGAATAAGGCTGTGGAATTGTTAAAATTACAATAATGCCCTTTTAGAGTAAGAGCTGTTTGAAAGACTGCCTGAAGTTTCAGCCTGTTTTGGTGGGATGGAGTTTGGCCGGCCTGATGACATCACCAGACGGTAAATTAGTCAATAGACCAATAAGAGAGTTCCAAACCTTTCTGACAATAACAGCTAGTTTTCAGTTTTCCCCAACCCACTCAGACCACTCCCTGACAGTCCTAGCAAAATTCTTGCTTGAGAAATTGCTCTTTGCTAAGAAGCTGTTTTCAATTAAAATAGTTTTAAAAAAAGAAACAATCGCAGTAAGGTACTTAATTGTGACCCAGAAATGATTAGATATTAAGATACAAACGGCTGCATTGGACCTTTAAATGCGATTGGGACTTTCTAGTGTAGAGGCCATTTCTCCCTGTTCCCCTGGCTGGAATGTAATTATTTGAGAAGCGTGTAGCGACATCAATGCAGAAAACAAATAAAATCTCAATCACAACGATCCCCTTCCCTACACAATCATTTGGCACAATAATATAAACATTAAACAAACTACTGATAAACCACCAAAAAAAATGTCTATTCTAGTGGAGAGTGGGTATGAAATCAGACTTCTGTAGAAAAAAATACATCTCTAGCAGAGAGCAGAGTTTAAGTGCTGTACTTTCAATTAATTAGTCATTCATGGCCAGTGGGATCCTGCGTGCTGGTTTCTTAGAGGAGGTGTGTATTTACAGAACTGATGGTGAAACTAAACACACAAAACAGCAAATGAAACAGGGTAACATTTACTTAAGATGACGGAATAGAGCTCGATTTGAAAACAGAAACAGTGTCTTTAAAAAATTAAATATAGATTTCATTATCTTCTGGTCATCCAGGCCTTGTCCAAGTCAAGGAGTGCAGAGTTGTGGTCCAGTCATGCAAGCTAATACCTGTGAAACCCAAAAATTAACAAACCTAGCAGTCAAATGTTTGTACTGTACAACATACAAACATTTACTTTACCTTAACTCGATTGGACCAATGAGAACATGTATGTTGTGGCTGTGGGGATCCATTGCAGATAAATCATACATAAATCTGATATTTGGGTGTCATTTAAAGGGATCTTAGATGGATGATTTTACCTGTAGTAGTTGGGTTTGAATGGGCCATTCTTGTTGAGACCCAGGTACTTGGCCTGCTCATCTGAAAGCTCAGTCAGGTGGGCATCAAAGGTGGGCAGGTGCAGGCTGGCAACATACTCATCTGAGACAATCACAACACACATACAATTATAGAAATGATAAACAATGTTTTATTTTATTCAATGTAACGATTCGTGTCAATGTAACGGAATGCCACATTCATGTCATCAGAGGAAATAAGTAGGGCCTCAGAAACCAGTGGATGTGGTTTGAACAGCTTGTCCAAAACAAGCACTTGTGAAACAGTATCATTACGTCCACAATCAGAGGGAGTGATTAAACAGCTAGAGCAGGAATTGCTGCATGTTGTCAAATCAAATTCTATTGGTCACATACACATGGTTAGCAGATGTTAATGCGAGTGTAGCGAAATGCTTGTGCTTCTAGTTCTGACCATGAAGTAATATCTAACAACTAATCAAACAATTTCATAACAACTACCTTATACACACAAGTGTAAAGGAATAAATAAGAATATGTAAATCAAAATATATGGATAAGCGATGGCCGAACGGCATAGGCAAGATGCAGTAGATGGTATAGAGTAATGTAGGGTATGTAAACATTATATAAAGTGGCATTGTTTAAGTGGCTAGTGATACATTTATTACATCCATTTTTTTATTATTAAAGTAGCTAGAGATTTGAGTCAGTATGTTGGCAGCAGCCATTCAATGTTAGTGATGGCTGTTTACAGTCTGATGACCTTGAGATAAAAGCTGCTTTTCAGTCTCTCGGTCCCTGCTTTGATGCACCTGCACTGACCTCGCCTTCTGGATGATAGTGGGGTGAACAGGCAGTGGCTCGGGTGGTTGTTGTCCTTGATGATCTTTTTGGTCTTCCTGTGACATCGGGTGATGTAGGTGTCTTGGAGGGCAGGTAGCTTGCCCCCGATGATGCGTTGTGCAGACCTCACTACCCTCTGGAGAGCCTTGCGGTTGTTGGCGGAGCAGTTGCCGTACCAGGCGGTGATACAGCCAGACAGGATGCTCTCGATTGTGTATCTGTGAAAGTTTGTGAGTGTTTTTGGTGACAAGACAATTTTCTTCAGCCTCCTGAGGTTGAAGAGGTGCTGCTGCGCCTTCTTCACCACGCTGTCTGTGTGGGTGGACCATTTCAGATTGTCCGTGATGTGTACCTCGAGGATCTTAAAACTTTCAACCTTCTCCACTACTGTCTCGTCAATGTGGATAGGGGGCTGCTCCCTCTGCTGTTTCCTGAAGTCCACGATCATCTCCTTGGTTTTGTTGACATTGAGTGTGAGGTTGTTTTCCTGAGACCACACTCCGAGGGCCCTCACCTCCTCCCTGTAGGCTGTCTCGTCGTTGTTGGTAGTCTACCACTGTGTCTACCACTGTGGTGTCGCCTGCAAACTTGATGATTGAGCTGGAGGCGTGCATGGCCACGAAGTCATGGGTGAACAGGGAGTACGGGAGGGCTGAGAACGCACCTTTATGGGGCCCCAGTGTTGAGGATCAGCGGGGTGGAGAGGTTTCCTACCCTCACCACCTGGGGGCGGCCAGTCAAAGTCCAGGACCCAGTTGCACAGGGCGGGGTCGAGACCCAGGGTCTCAAGCTTAATGATGAGTTGAGGGTACTATGGTGTTAAATGCTGAGCTGTCGTCGATGAACAGCATTCTTACATAGGTATTCCTCTTGTCCAGGTGGGTTAGGGCAGTGTGATCACGATTGCGTCGTCTGTGGACCTATTAGGGCGGTAAGCAAATTGTAGTGGGTCTAGGGTGTCAGGTAGGGTGGAGGTGATATGATCCTAGACTTGTCTCTCAAAGCACTTTATGATGAAGGAAGTGAGTGCTACGGGGCGATGTTTAGCTTAGTTACCTTAGCTTTCTTGGAAACCGGAACAATGGTGGCCCTCTAGAAACATGTGGGAACAGCAGACTGGGATAAGGATTGATTGAATATGTCTGTAAACACACCAACCAGGTGGTCTGCGCATGCTCTGAGGACACGGCTAGGGATGTCGTCTGGGTCGGCAGCCTTGCGAGGGTTAACACGTTTAAATGTTTTACGTTGGCTGCGGTGAAGGAGAGTCCGCAGGTTTTGGTAGCGGGCCATGTCGGTGGCACGGGCGGTTTTCTTTTTGTAGTCCGTGATTGACTGTAGACCCTGCCACATACCTCTCGTGTCTGAGCCGCTATGACTCTACTTTGTCTCTATACTGATGCTTAGCTTATTTGATTGTATTCGGTCATGTTTCCGGTTGCCTTGCCCTGATTAAAAGCAGTGGTTCGAGCTTTCAGTTTTGCGTGAATGCTGCCATCAATCCACGGTTTCTGGTTGGGGAAGGTTAACAGTCGCTATGTGTACATCACCACCGATGCACTTGCTAATAAACTCGCTCACCGAATCAGCATATACATCAATGTTGTTGTTCGACGCTATCCGGAACATATCCCAGTCCACGTGATCGAAGAAATTTTGAAGCGTGGAATTGAGTAGCTAGCTAGACCATAACATAATAATTATAACTACCACTACAACCACTATTTCTCTGTATTCTCATGTAACGCTCCAAACACATGAGGATATAATAAGGACTCACCCATCTTCTTGGGCAGCAAGTAGACATCCTGTTTGTAGCGGCCCTCTGGAGCATTGTACAGCTCAATAAGGGCCAGAGCCTGTTGGAGAAATTAAGCACCATACACAATCATCTGTCTACACACACAATCTCAGAAATAGACATATCAATAATCACATTATACAATGTACTCGTGTGAACACACAGAGCCCCGTTACTTTTATTTCACCTTTATTTAACCAGGTAGGCTAGTTGAGAACAAGTTCTCATTTGCAACTGGACCTTATTCGACTTGCATTCAAACAACATTTTATAAATACCCACACTGTTCCTGGAACCGTCGAATAACCCCTGAACCTTTTTAGAAATGCCATGACAGCAGTCTAAATATACAGCTGTGTATGTAAATATACTTTTCTTAATGTGCCAAATGAAAGGTGTTATTCGATGCACAAATTGTCACTGAATGAAATATGCACTAGGGGAGATGGCTACACTATGCCATTGCTTCCCCTGTCCTAGCTCTATCTAATCTACATGAGACATGCTCAGTTCAGATAAGCCCTCCTTAGCCATTCCCGGTAGGTTTATTATTAGAGATGACACTGAGGTCAAGGCACACTCTTATCATCTACCACGGTGGCCTAATTATGGGAGGGAATAGACCACATAATAACCCACAGACTCCTATCTGGTAGCTAGTGTTGGGTTGAAAGAGGCAGTGAGGGTCTGTATTACCTGCTGCTATCTGCAGCACTACTTTTTTTTTAACCTTTATATAACCAGGAAGGGCTCATTGAGATTTAAAATCTGTTTTTCAAGAGCGTCCTGGCCAAGATAGGCAGCACCAAGTCATTACAAAAATTACAGACAAACAACATGAAAAACTACAAGAAAAAAACCCATCATAGAATTCACAAGAGTATAACAAAATCAAAAACAGCAAATTAAAAACATTGATAGGTCAGGCAATCAGTCTCAAAATCATTCATCAGTGATTTAAAAATACCAATCTGGACAAGTTCTTCCAGTTTAAAAGTATTTTGTAAGGCGTTCCAAGACGATGGCGCAGAGTACATAAAAGCCCTTTTACCAAATTCATTTCGGACATTTGGAACAGTTAGCAGGATAAAGTCCAGCGAACAAAGAGAGTACCCACCACATTTCTGAATAATAAAAATGCCCAAATAAAAAGGAAGTAAACCCAAAATGGCTTTGTAAATAAAAGTATACCAGTGCCTGAGAATACGAGTGACTAGAGAAGTCCAGCCAACCCTGGTATACAAAGTGCAGTGGTGCGTAAGGGTTTTGCAGTTTAAAATAAATCTCAAAGTGCCATGGTAAAGGGTGTAAATTATTCTCAAACACTAAGTGGAAGCATTCATATATAAAATATCCCCATAGTCTAGTAAAGGCATAAATGTAGCTGATACTAGCCTCCTTCTGGCTTCAAAAGAAAAACCGGCCTTATTCCTAAAATAAAATTCAAATTTCAGCTTTAATTGTTTTGTAAGTTGTTGAATATGCAATTTAAAAAGAGAAGCCGTCATCAATTAAAATTCCAAGATATTTATATGAGGTTACAACCTCAATCTTGCCCTGAAAGGTAGTAATAGGTGAAAGGTTCAGAGGTCTATTTCTTGCATTAGAAAACACCATTAGTTTAGTTTTGTCAGTATTGAGGATAAGCTTCAATTGACACAAGGTATGTTGAACAGTATAAAAAGCGGTTTGCAAGTTCTGGAAAGCTTTTGTAAGAGACGAGGCACAACAGTAAATAACAGTATCATCAGCATAAAAATGAAGTTGCGCATTTGACATTTTTGTCTAAATCATTTATATAAATAGTGAATAAGAGAGGACCAAGAGCCATTAAAGACAGACAATTTGACATAAGCCCATCAAATTGAGTGCACTGAGTTCTATCAGACAGATAGTTGGCAAACCATGCAACTGCATGCTCTGAAAGACCTACACTTGACAATCTCTGCCTTAGTATAGCATGATCAACTGTATCAAAAGCCTTAGAGAGATCAATAAAAAGTGAGACAGTGCTGTTTTTTGTCAAGGGCTTCAGTGATATCATTTAAAATCTTCATGGCTGCTGTAATTGTGCTATGCTGCTTCCTGAAACCCGATTGGTACATTGATAAAATAGAGTTAGTAAATAAAAACAATTTTAGCTGTTCACTCACAAGGGTATTTTCACCAGGGGTGACAGCTTTGAGATTGGCCTATAATTATTTAAAAGAGTTGGATCCCCCCCTTTTAAAAGTGGTAGGACAAATGCTGATTTCTAGATTTTCAGAATTTCATTACATTCCAGGGTTAGATTGAACAGAGGTGTAAGTGGTTCAGCTATGAAATCAGCTGCAAGATTTAAAAAGCAGGGATCCAAAAGATCAGGACCTGCAGGCTTTCTCTGATCTAAGGATTTCAGGGCTTTATGTACCACCTGCACTGAGAATGGCAGAAAGCTAAAGGTTTGACCAGCTCTCACTGGTTCATCCACACAGGGTTGTACAGAGACAAAGGACACTGAATCAAACAGCCTACCAGATGATACAAAGTGCTCATTGAAATAATTCAGCATTTCAGTTGTCATATACAGCAACAGAGTCCTTCAAAACACATGACGGTAATTCATTAACATTACATTAACATTACTGTTACCAGACATCGACTTAATAGCCTTCCAAAACTTTCTAGGGTCATTCAGGTTATCAGTGGTAACAGACATAAAATATTCAGACTTGGTCTTCCTGAGAAGAAAATAACACTTGTTTCGTAACTGCCTAAAAATAAGCCAATCAGCATCAGAACGTGATTTCCTTGCTTTAGCCCAGGCTAGATTACAGTTGTGAATAATACAAGACAGCTCAGAAGAAAACCATGGATTATCCCGCCCTTTAACCCTGATCCTGCGGAATGGGGCATGTTTGTTTACTATTTGGAAAAAAACATAATGAAAGAATTTCCAGGCAGTTTCCACATCAGGGATAAGCTCAATCTTACTCCAGTCAAAATAAAACAAATCATGAAAGAAAGCCTGCTCATTAAAACACTTCAAATTTCTCTTACGAATAAAACGTGGGTTTGTATTAGGAATCTTAGTATTTCTAACAGCAACAACAACACAATGGTCACTTAAATCATTACAAAAAACACCAACCGCAGAATATTTATGTGGAACATTTGTCAATATCAAATCAATCAGGGTAGATTTATCTGGGCATTTAAGATTTGGGTGAGTGGATGAGTTAATCAACTGGGTAAGATTCATAGAATTACAAAACATTTTAAAATCATCAGACACCGGCTTTAACCGACATCATCAATCAAGATCATTTCACTGTAAAGAAGTTAAGACATAAGGTGCGTCGAATAGGAAAATGCATCACAGAGAGCAGAGGGGGGGTCTATAACAGCCAATCACTGTTATAGACAGCAGAGGGGGGTCTATAACAGCCAATCACAGTTATAGAGAGCAGAGGGGGGTCTATAACAGCCGATCACAGTTATAGAGAGACCCTTTGAAACCTCAATATTCAAAGCAAGAAATTCCAACTGTTTACAAATAGTTTCAGACTTTGCCACCCTTAAAGGGAATTTAGTTTTTACATTTTTAGCCACACGCCCACCTTTCTTAACTCGATCAGTGTGATAAACATTGTAACCACTTATACAAATATCCTTATCAAAAACAGAGTTGCTGAGCCAGGTTTCAGAAAACACAATTACATCAGCATCAGTTGATTTAGCCCAAATCCAGGCTGCGTACATTTAAATGAAAAATACCAAAACCAGATCTTGATTTAAAATCAAGACTACTCTGTCTGGTTGTTAGCTACTGTGGGGAGTGTCTTTTACCTGGGTCGTGGCTGTGATTGACAGGACGAAGGTGGGAACTGTGGAGCAGCTGAGGTTCAGAAGACGACCCTGAGGGAGACACACAAACGTGTAATTTGCTATGTGGGAGTATATGTGCATGTGTGTGTGTGTGTGTGTGTGTGTAACTTCCCACCTCGGCCAGCAGGATGACCCTCTTGCCGTCAGGCCAGATGACGTGGTCCACCTGAGAGCGCACTCTCTCCCAGGTCAGTTCTGGGGTCCGCAGGCTTGCCTGGTTAGCAGGTCACACACACACACAAGGGTCATGAAAATACACTACGCACTCTCACTCACACTCTATTAAAAGTCTAAATATGCAAATCATTTGAAATCATCATCATGAACTTCATATTCCTAGGAAAACTTAAAATATTCCCTCCCTTGATTTTTACGTTTTACTGTAGCAACAAATTGGTTTATCAAAGTCCCTCACCACGTCAATCTCAGTGTTGGAGTGTCCCATGTTGCACACGATGGAGCCGTTCTTCATGCGGTCCAGCTGGTCCCTAGTTACCACGTTCTTATTCCCTAGGAGACCAGAGAAAAACCCCAGTCTAAAACCTATCTCCGTATAGGGCTTAGCACAAACCCTCAGGGTGATTAGGTGATGCAAAGGGCCATGAAGAGTGTGTATATATTTAAAAAAAAAAAAAATATATATATATATATATATTTAAATATATAAATAAATAAAATAGAAATTAATTGTCTACTTATTTATTTATTTTATTTGTGTATATATATATATATTTATTTGATATATATATTTATATCAAATAAATATATATATATAATATATATAAATATATTTTATTTATTGATATATTTATTTTATATGTGTGTGTATATTTATATATATTATATGTGTGTGTATATATATATATATATAATAATAAAATATATAAAATAACTAAATACACATATATATATATATATATATATATTTTTTACAAATCATATATAATTGTCCAAAATAATATCACTATTGATTACATAAACACAGTAGTTTGATGTTGTTTACCAGTGCATGTGATGATGACGTCCACCTGGCGGATGACCTCGTTCAGCTTGACCACCCTGAAGCCGTCCATGCTGTTAAGACACACATGGGGAAAGAGCGGTTAGTCAGAACCGAGGGGGAGAGACAAGTGCTCTGTTTCCTACTTGCTGTCCCTCACCAGGCCTGCAGGGCGCAGATGGGATCAATCTCTGTGACGTAGACGATGGATCCCATGGCTTTCAGTGCGGCAGTGCAACCTTTCCCAACCTGCAGGGAGAGCACATTGCATTAGCATTACATAATATGACCACACCACATTGACCTTGATAAACAGAAAAGGCTACAAATTACCCACTACAGAACATGCATACTGGAAAACCTTGACGTCCACATTAGACTCTTTAGAGGCGGATTACATTAGACTAAATACACAATGACTTAGCATGAGATGACATTGAACTCTTCAGTATATTGATGTACGAGCAGCTAACCGATCGCTGCAGCTGTACATAGTCTATTGGTAAATAGCCCACCCATTTTCACCTACCTCATTCCCATACTGTTTTTATACTGTTTTTTTTATTTATTTATTTACTTTTCTGCTCTTTTGCACACCAATATCTCTACCTGTACATGACCATCTGATCATTTATCACCCCAGTGTTAATCTGCAAAATTGTATTATTATTCGCCTACCTCCTCATGCCTTTTGCACACATTGTATATAGACTGCCCATTTTTTTTTTCTACTGTGTTATTGACTTGTTAATTGTTTACTCCATGTGTAACTCTGTGTTGTCTGTTCACACTGCTATGCTTTATCTTGGCCAGGTCGCAGTTGCAAATGAGAACTTGTTCTCAACTAGCCTACCTGGTTAAATAAAGGTGAAATAAAAAAATAAATAAAATACTAACATGTACTGTACATGTGATAATCATTACACTGAGTGCACATATTCTCATTATAGCAGGTTTAGCATAGCCGGAACAGACTGACTATTTAAACAGAACTACATGTACAGTATGAAACCGCCTTACCTCTCCATACCCACATACAACAACCTGCTTTCCTCCAAACATCACATCTGTGGTCCTCTTCAGGCTGCAGACAGAAACATGGAGACAGAGACAAGGGAAACAATAGGATTCAGGAAGTCAGCCTTTCTGTGGTGTGTTAAAACCACAGGTTGAGTTAAATGGGCAGTAGTCGTCTATAAAAGCAATTTCCCAGACCACTGGAGGCCACACAGGCCATGTTGTTAGCCTGATTTATTGGTTTACACAGGCCAGAGATGCTTTGGCTGGGACACAGAAAATGCATCATATTTTGCCTTGGAGAAAAATTCAGCAGAACAGGACAGAACAGCAGAATACAACAGGTATCAGTGATTTATTGCTACTTGTCAAAACAGCATTTTTGGTGCTGGTGCAGTTTATAAGGTGCTTGTTTTAAACCTTATCTTGAAATGCTTACTTACAAGCCCTTAACCAACAATAGATCAAGAAATAGAGTTAAGAAAATATGACTAAATCCAACATTTACTAAAGTAAAAAACATAATAAAAAGTAACAATACAATTACATAATAACGAGGCTATATACAGGGGGTACCGGTAATCAAATCAAAATCACTGGGGGTACCGGTACAGAGTCAATGTGCGGGGGTACAGGTTAGTCAAGGTCATTTGTACATGTATGTAGTGGTAAAGTGACTATGCATAGATAATAAACTGCGAGTAGCAGCAGTGTAGAAACTTTTTAAAAAAAGGGGGGGGGGGGGGGGTCGTCAATGTAAATTGTCCGGGTGGCCATTTCAGCAGTCTTATAGCTTGGGCGTAGAAGCTGTTATGGAGCCTTTTGGACCTAGGCTTGATGCTCCGGTACCACTTGCCAGGCGGTAGCAGAGAACACAGTCTATGACTAGGGTGGCTAGAATCTTTGACAATTGATGGGGGCTTCCTCTTGACACCGCCTAGTATATAGGTCCTGGATTGCAGGAAGCTTGGCCTCAGTGATGTATTGGGGCGTACATACTACCCTTTGTAGCACCCTATGGTCGGATGCAGAGCAGTTGCCATACCAGGCGGTGATGCAACCGGTCAGGATGCTCTCAATGGTGTAGCTGTAGAACATTGAGGAAAAGGTGTTGTCGTGCCCTCGTCACAACTGTCTTGGTGTGTTTTGACCATGATGGTCCCCACATTACCAATTAACTAAGGTACATGAAACTCGACCCGCTCCACCGCAACCCCGATGATGTTAAATGTTTGGCCCTCCTTTTTCTGTAGTCCACAATCATCTCCTTTGTCTTGCTCATACCTCCTCTCTGTAGGCTGTCTCATTGTTGTCGGTGATCAGGCCTACCACTGTTGTGTCATCAGCAAACTTAATGATGGTGTTGGAGTCGTGCTTGGCCACGCAGTCGTGGGTGAACAGGGAGTACCGGAGGGGACTAAGCACGCACCCCTGAGGGGCCCTGGTGTTGAGGATCAGCATGGCAGATGTGTTGTTGCCTACCCTTACAGCCTGGAGGCGGCCCATCAGGAAGTCCAGGATCCAATTACAGAGAGATGTATTTAGTCCCAGAGTCCTTAGCTTAGTGATGAGCTTTGTGGGCACTATGGTGTTGAACGCTGAGCTGTAATCAATGAACAGCATTCTCACATTGGTGTTCCTTTTTTTCCAGGTGGGTGAAGGCGATGTGGAGTGTGATTGAGACTGCGTCATCTGAGGATTTGTTTATGCGAATTGCGAGTGGGTCTAGGGTTTCCGGGAGGATGGTGTTGATGTGAGCCATGAGACCTGCCTTTCAAAGCACTTCATGGCTACTGACGCGAGTACTACGGGGTGGTAGTCATTTAAGCAGGTTACCTTTGCATTCTTGGGCACAAGGGACTATTGTTGTCTGTTTGAAACATGTAGGTATTACAGACTTGGAAAAGGAGAGGATGAAAATGTCAGTGAAGACACTTGCCAGTTGGTCTGCACATGCGCCGAGTACATGCCCTGGTAATCAGTCTGGCCCGCGACATTGTGAATGTTGACCTTTTTAAAGGTCTTGCTCACATCGGCTATGGAGAGCGTGATCACACAGTCCTTCCAGAGTGCTCTCATGCAAGCTTCAGTGTTGCTTGCCTCAAAGCGAGCATAAAGAAGGCATGTTGCTCGTCTGGTAGGCTCGCGTCATTGGACAGCTCGCGGCTAGGTTTCCCTTTGTAGTCCGTAATAGTTTGCCAGCCCTGCCACATTCATCCACCTCTGGCCTGCTCGCCTCCCTACCACTGAGGAAGTACAGTTCCCGCTCAGCCCAGTCAAAACTGTTCGCTGCTCTGGCCCCCCAATGGTGGAACAAACTCCCTCACGACGCCAGGACAGCGGAGTCAATCACCACCTTCCGGAGACACCTGAAACCCCACCTCTTTAAGGAATACCTAGGATAGGATAAAGTAATCCTTCTCACCCCCCTAAAAGATTTAGATGCACTATTGTAAAGTGGCTGTTCCACTGGATGTCATAAGGTGAATGCACCAATTTGTAAGTCGCTCTGGATAAGAGCGTCTGCTAAATGACTTAAATGTAAATGTAAATCTGACACGCGTCAGAGCCCGTGTATTCAGATTCAATCTTAGTCCTGTATTGACGCATTGCCTGTTTGATGGTTCGTCTGAGGGCATTGCGAGATTTCCTCCGGATTAGTGTCCCGCTCCTTGAAAGCGGCAGGTTTAGTCTTTAGCTCGATGCGGATGTTGCCTGTAATCCATGGCTTCTGGTTGGGATATGTACGTACGGTCACTGTGGGGACGACGTCGTCGATGAACTTACTGATGAAGCCGGTGACTGAGGTGGTATACTTCTCAATGCCATTAGTTGAATCACAGAATATATTCCAGTCTATGCTAGCAAAACAGTCCTGTAGCGTAGCATCCGTGTCATCTTACCACTTCAGTATTGAGCGAGTCACTGGTACTTCCTGCTTAAGTTTTTGCTTGTAAACAGCAATCAGGAGGATAGAATTATGGTCAGATTTGCCAAATGGAGAGTGAGGGAGTGCTTTGTATGCGTTTCTGTGTGTGGAGTAAAGGTGGTCTAGAATTTTTTCTCCTTTGGTTGCAGATGTGACATGCTGGTAGAAATTAGGTAAAACTGATTTAATTTTGCCAGCATTAAAGTCCCCTGCCACTAGGGGTGTCGCTTCTGGATGAGCATTTTCTTGGTTGCTTATGGCCTTATACAGCTCGTTGAGTGCGTTTTTAGTGCCAGCATCGGTTTGTGGTGGTAAATAGATGGCTACGAATAATATAGATGATAACTCTCTTGGTAGATAGTGTGGTCTACAGCAATACCTCGAGACGACTTTAAGATTAGACATTGCGCACCAGGTGTTACTGAAAAACAGACACACCACCGCCCCTCGTCTTATCAGACGTAGCTTCTCTGTCCTGCCAATGAATGGAAAACCCAGCCAGCTCATTATTATCCGTGTCGTCGTTCAGCCACGACTCAGTGAAACATAAAATATTACCGTTTTTGATGTCCCGTTGGTAGGGTAGTCGACCGTAGATCATCAAGTTTGTTTTCCAGTGATTACAAGTTGGCCAATAGAACCGATGGTAGTGACGATTTACTCACTCGTCTCTGAATCCACACAAGGCACCCCGACCTTCTCCATCTGTATCTTCTCTTTAGGTGAATGACGGGGATTTGGGCCTGCTCTCCAGAAAGCAGTATATCCTTCGCAACGGACTCAATAAACTTCTAGTCGGACTCATGAACCTCGTCCAGTTCGAGGTGAGAAATCGCTGTTCTGATGTCCGGTCATAAGCCATCCCCTCCGGCGCCATTATATTGTTTAGTGTATATGATTTTATGTATGTACAGTATATCAAATTAATTTGATTTGTCACATACACATGGTTAACAGATGTTAATGCGAGTGTAGCGAAATGCTTGTGCTTCTAGTTCCGATCACGCAGTAATATCTAACAATATCTAACAGTGTAAAGGAATGAATAAGAATATGTAACTAAAAATATGGATAAGCGATGGCCGAACGGCATAGGCAAGATGCAGTAGATGGTATAGAGTACAGTATATACATATACGAAGAGTAATGTAGGGTTTGTAAACATTATATAAAGTGGCATTGTTTAAAGTGGCAAGTGATACATTTATTACATCCAATTTTTTATTATTAAATTGGGCTAGAAGCTGTTTTTCAGGTCTCTCGGTCCCCACTTTGATGCACCTGTACTGACCTCGCCTTCTGGATGATAGCGGGGTGAACAGGCAGTGGCTCGGGTGGTTGTTGTCCTTGATGATCTTTTTGGCCTTCCTGTGACATCGGGTGGTGTAGGTGTCTTGGAGGGCAGGTAGTTTGCCCCCGATGATGCGTTGTGCAGACCTCACTACCCTCTGGAGAGCCTTGCGGTTGTGGGCGGAGCAGTTGCCGTACCAGGCTGTGATACAGCCCGACAGGATGCTCTCGATTGTGCATCTGTGAAAGTTTGCGAGTGTTTTGGTGACAAGACAAATATCTTCAGCCTCCTGAGGCCCTCTTCACCACGCTGTCTGTGTGGGTGGACCATTTCAGTTTGTCCGTGATGTGTACGCCAAGGAACTTACAACTTTTCACCTTCTCCACTACTGTCTCGTCGATAGGGGGCTGCTCCCTCTTCTGTTTGTTGACGTTGAATGAGAGTTTATTTTCCTGACACCACACTCCGAGGGCCCTCACCTCCTCCCTGTAGGCCGTCTCGTCGTTGTTGGTAATCAAGCCTACCACTGTAGTGTCATCTGCAAACTTGATGATTGAGTTGGAGGCGTGCATGGCCACACAGTCATGGGTGAACAGGGAGTAAAGGAGAGGGCTGAGAACACACCCTTGTGGGGCCTAGTGTTGAGGATCAGCGAGGTGGAGATGCTTCCTACCCTCACCACCTGGGGGCGGCCCGTCAGGAAGTCCAGGACCCAGTTGCACAGGGCGGGGTCGAGACCCAGGGTCTCGAGCTTAATGACGGCAGCCTTGCGAGGGTTAACATGTTTAAATGTTGTACTCCCGTTGGCTGCAGTGAAGGAGAGCCCGCAGGTTTTGGTAGCGGGCCGTGTCCGTGGCACTGTATTGTCCTCAAAGCGAGCAAAGAAGTTGTTTCATTTGTCTGGGAGCAAGACATCGTGGTCCGCGACGGGGCTGGTTAACTTTTTGTAGTTCGTGATTGACTTTAGACCCTGCCACATACCTCTCGTGTCTGAGCTGTTGAATTGCGACTCTACTTTCTCTCTATACTGACGCTTAGCTTGTTTGATTGCCTTGCGGAGGGAATAGCTACAATGTTTGTATTCGGTCATGTTTCCGGTCGCCCGCCTTGCGCCTTGCCCCGATTATGTACAGTATATCTACAGTATGTACAGTATCTACAAAATAAATTGAATCGATACATTGTTATGTAGTGCAAAGAACACTGTTGTAGTGAAGATTAGCTTAACTTCTTAAGGTATAGGGAACAGCATTTTCACTTTTGGATAAATAGCGTGCCCAATTTCAACTTCCTGCTACTCATGCCAAGAATATAAGATATGCATATTATTAGTAGATTTGGATAGAAAACACTGTTTGAATCATGTCTGAGTATAACAGAACTTATGTAGCAGGCAAAACCCAGAGGACTAACCGTTCAGAATTGTTATTTTTTGAAGTCTCTGTCTGTTCAGTGAGATCTCAGTTCCTACCGCTTCCACTGGATGTCACCAGTCTTTGGACTTTGGTTGAGGTTATTCCTTTGTGCAATGCCGGGGCGGCAGCGTAGCCTAGTGGTTAGAGTGTTGGACTAGTAACCGGAAGGTTGCAAGTTCAAACCCCCGAGCTGTCGTTCTGCCCCTGAACAGGCAGTTAAACCCACTGTTTCTAGGCCGTCATTAAAAATAAGAATTTGTTCTTAACTGACTTGCCTAGTTAAATAAAGGTAAAAAAAAAAAATTGCGTAACACTGTTGAGAGTTGCACAAGACTTGAAAAGTAGCTTGGTTTGTTGTCTTCTTGTATTGAACACAGATAGACCAGTCTTCAATTTGATTGATTATTAACATTTAAAAATACCAAAAGTTGTATTACAAAAGTAGTTTGAAATGTTTTGGTAAAGTTTACAGGCAACTTTTGAAATATTTTGTAGTGACGTTGCGCAATTTGGAAGCTGTTTTTTCCTGGATCAAATGCGCCAAATAAATTGACATTTTGGATATATATGGACGGAATTAATCGAACAAAAGGACCAATTGTGATGTTTATGGGACATATTGGAGTGCCAACAAAAGAAGCTCGTCAAACGTAAGGCATGTTTTATATTTTATTTCTGCGTTTTGTGTAGCGCCTGCAGGGTTCAAATATGCTACCCTATTTGTTTACTGTTGTGCTATCAGATAATAGCTTCTTATGCTTTCGCCGAAAAGCCTTTTAAAAATCTGACATTTTGGCTGGATTCATAACGAGTGTAGCTTTAATTTAGTATCTTACATGTGTGATGAATGAAAGTTAGATTTTTATATCATTTGATTTGAATTTGCCGCGCTGCATTTTCCCTGGCTTTTGGCCAAGTGGGACGCAAGCATCCCCTATACCATAAGAAGTTAAAAGTTAATTTAACACCTACCCATCCAGGATAGACTCTCTGCAGCAGTAGAGGTTGTCAAACTTCTGCTTTGTCACAGAGTCATTCACGTTCATGGCTGGCACACACAGTTTGCCTGCTTTGGACAACTGGTACAACCTGAAAGACAAAGAGATGACTAAGTAACTTAGCTCAGAGTTGCCCGCTGGTCTTGCGTGTGTGACTGTACTGTAATCAGAAATAAAATTACCTGTGGACCCCAGTCACACTCTCCTCCACAATGCCCCTGATCTTCTTGAAGACGTTGGGGTATTTCTTATACACCCAGTGGGTCAAGTCCCCTCCATCATCAAGGATCTACCACAGACACAGCAAGAAGGGACAACATTCTCAAACAGTGACAACAGACACATGTCAGTAACACAAAATGGTCTACAAGGAAATTTGCCTTGTTGTTAAAGGAGGATAAATTATAGACTTATATGGGTACCATGTTAGGCTGCCAGCCTTCCATGTTGACGCACTTGTCGATACACCACCAGAAGTCATCCTCCGATTCCCCCTTCCAGGCAAAAACCGCCACACCTGCACAAATCACAAGGTAGTTGGAAGAATAGAGGGGTTTAGAAATTACTATATTTCTCCAGATCAGACAGATATTACAAAACAGAGACAAATCAAAATCCCTTTTTAAACAACCGCACAGGGTCCTGAACCTTTAATATAAGCAAAAGCATTGGTTTGTGACCCAAAGACCCTTCATTCCAGAGAGAGCAGAACTGATCACGTTTGAACGCATGGTGCTCGACGTCCGTATAATCTGCTCTAAAGCCATATTAATATAATGGCCTGCAGCTTAACTCCAGATATCTGGACCTGCACAACAATCCAACCACAACACCACAAAGCCTAGAACAGCGCTGTAGGCTCCTCCAGCAGGCAGTACACTTACACAACCCTGCTCACTAAAGACTTCAGCTCTCTAACATTAAATATAACTTCACACTCTCATAATCATTCAGGAAACAGGTATCAATAGCAGCCGTAACAGTATTGACATCAGTACTGAACAATCATGTAGAATCGCTACAGTAGCTTATTAGGCTTAGTTACACAGTAGTACTGTTGTGTCTTCATGACCAATTGTTGTGAACTGACCTAACATTTTACTTCCTTTCTGACATGCTAATAACATCATAATTCAGGCTTCATAACACAGAGGGTGTGAGTAAAACCCTCCGTATGTCTGTTCTTTAAACCAAGAGGGGATAATAAGATGGGTCTCGTGTCTCAAAAGCTGTTATCCTGTCATTTCTAGAAGAGGACCAAACATCAGGTGAAAGCTGCAGCAGGACAGAAGGCCTCCTGGTTATTTCCACCCCAGAGAGAGCAGAGCAGAGCAGGCAGGAACAGAAGCTGCCAGAGGACACAGCCCTTTCATCTGTTAGCCGGGAGATTTCTCTCCATAAAAGACCTGGACCAACTGTTTATTAGAAAGAGATACTCTGACAGATGGAGCTTTACACAACTATGTGGGAAAGGGAGAGCTTATGTAAAAAATAAAAATAAAGTTTAAAAAAAGAGTGGTACACTAAAACACAATTCTGATTCCTGCTATTGGACTTGAGGGGTCTAGACTGAAGGCTCTATGGTTCCTCTGCTACGCTACTTGGGCTTAGGATCTCTATTCCACTGACCTTTTCTTAGTTAACCTCATATCTAGTCCTCCAACCTCATTCCTGTCTCTGTGTCTGTAAGTATACACCTATGTACTACTATCTACTCCTTTCATCTGGTCAAGTCTCCATCTCAGTAGGTTTCTGGCAGGCTTGCTGTATGGTATGAAGATTGCTGGCATAACTCACTCGTAGAAAATGTCAACACTGCTGAGTGGGTTGTAAAACAGTCAGAGGATACTGTGTGCGTAGGACAAGTTAATCAGCCCACAGCCTGTGTGCCAGTTCCTCTCCCAGCTTGAGCTGTGTGACTACTTTAATGCAGTCTGACTCTAGTGAACCTCTCCGTCTAACAGGCCATGAACAAAGAGACCCCACTACGGAAACACATATACTTAACAATCACCCAGCAACCCAAGAGATATGCGTGTCTTGGTTCTGTAGTTCAATAACTAGAGGGCAAACCTGATGTTCTCTAGTCTCTGTGTTTTCCAAGACTTTATTGAGAACATATCGAAAAACGTCTCCTTGG
Source organism: Oncorhynchus nerka (assembly GCF_034236695.1). Classification (NCBI taxonomy): domain Eukaryota; kingdom Metazoa; phylum Chordata; class Actinopteri; order Salmoniformes; family Salmonidae; genus Oncorhynchus; species Oncorhynchus nerka. Next base: position 64,349,482 of record NC_088397.1, on the reverse strand, counting down.
TTTCAAAGGGCACAGGGAAGCAAATCACTCAACTCTTAGCACCCTTACAAGAAACACCCATTTAACAATCATGTAATTCATTACATATTAATACAAGTTAAAGTATGCATAGTATGCAGAAATAGTACTAATTCATATGAATGTGATGAACCACAACTTTCAAAAACATCTTATGAAGTACAATCAGCCTCTCATTCTTTTCCATATAGAAGCTCATACTGTAACAAAGCAGTAAAGTATTGATGTTGAAAGCTTTTACTTACCGATCTCTGAGAGGGCAGCTGCCACCTCATTCTGTGTTGAGTAGATGTTACAGGCTGTCCAGCGACACTGGGCCCCCAGGGCCACCAGAGTCTCAATCAACACCTGAAGGCAAGAGAGAGGAGGGGGTTGAATGAGAGAGGAACAAGAAAAAAAAAACATATTACTTTTACACCTCTGTATCATAGCCTTAGCTTTACAGTACACAAAAATAGAGCAGTAAAACTCAATATATTTAGTCTTCAGCAAATATTCACACTGAGCTCTTGTTTCACAAAGTGGGATTAAGATTGATTTAATTGTACATTTTGGTCAGTGATGTACACACAATACTCTAATTTCAAAGTGGAAGAAAAATTAAACAATATTTTTTTCATTCGTTTTAGGTTATTGTCCTGCTGAAAGGTGGATTTGTCTCTCTGTGTCTGTTGGAAAGCAGACAAACAGGATTTCCTCTAAGATTTTGCCTGTGCTTCGCTTGATTACATTTATTTTTGTCCTAAATAACTCCCTAGTCCTTGCCGAAGACAAGCATACCTAGAACATGATGCAGTTACCACCATGCTTGAAAATATGAAGAGTGGTACTCAGTGATTTGTTGTGCTGGATTTGACCCAAACTTAATGTTTTGTATTCAGGACAAAAAGTGATTTTTTTTGCCATATTTTTTTGCACTATTACTTAAGTAGCGGCAGGTAGCCTAGTGGTTAGAGAGTTGAACTTGTAACCGAAAGGTTGCAAGTTCGAATCCTCGAGCTGGCAGGGTAAAAATCTGTAATTCTGCCCCTGAACAAGGCAGTTAACCCACTGTTCCTAGGCCGTCATTGAAAATAAGAATTTATTCTTAACTGACTTGCCTAGTTAAATAAAAGTAAAAAAAAAAAAAAAAAACTGTCATATTGCAAACAGGATGCATGTTTTGGAATACTTAGTTTCTGTACAGCAGGGGTCCCCAAACTTTTTCCTGTGAGGGCCACATAACTTTTCCCTTCTCTGATGGGGGGCCGGTGTCAGTTTGTAACAGAAAAAGTGTGACGATCGTAGGGGAGCTTAAAAATTTTATTTTTTCCAGAAAGCCACACATAACCAAATAACCCTTTCCAGGTTCTATACAGAAAAAAAGTCAGGAAACAAATAATAACACTATTAATGAAATAAATAATAACTAAATAACCCTCTCTGAGTTCTTCACAGAAAAAACAGGAAATAAATAATAACTAAATAACTCTCTCTGGGTTCTTCATAGAAAAAAAAGCCATGGAACATTAACTTTCTGTCGTGCCATGCACAATCTTAACAGATAAAAGTTCAGCTCAGTTGTCAGAGCAGAATCTCTCTGACACATATGAGCAGTCTCTTAAAGTTCTTGTGTTCCTTCCTTATAATCCTTTTGTAGGTTCCAGTAGGCTTGTAGACACCGCTGTTTGCAGCTCTCTCTCATCAACTTCCCTGTGAAAACCACAAAAGAAGCAGGTTGAGAAACTGAACTAAGTGATACAGCACCTACACAGCAAAATACATTTCACTACCAGTATGGTTGTAAAGATGGATTTTATCCCAGTAGATTTTATTATGATTATATTTGTTTATGCTCAGAATGACTCATTCAAGTCAGAAAAGTGAGCTTACCTATGTATGTTCATCAGTGTGAACTGTGGGCCTGCATCTGGCTGGTGAGAAGTTGAATATCAGGTTCCATTCTAGTTACAGCCAGTCTCAAGCACTGATGCAAATGTTCATCTGTCAATCTTGATCTCATCGGGGTTTTCAGCAGTTTCATGCGAGAAAAGGTTTTCTCGCAGATATACGTGCTGCCAAAAACTGTGGACATTTTCATTGCGTGTTTTTTGATGTTTGGATATGTGTCGTTTGGGAGGGCGGCATAGAAGTCAATGAGACTGTTGGGCTTGAATGAGTCTTTCAGAACATCACAGTTCTGTAACTCAGCCAACTCAAACTGATATGAAGGCTGGGCTTCATCAATGTCGGCAACAAAGGGGTTCTGAAAAAGACGGATTTCTTTTGCATGAACATGTAGTTCACTGAATCGCACACCGAACTCCGCCTTCAGCATTTCCAGTGCTTCCACGCACTTTTCAGCTGGGAACGGGACCGCTGGGTTCTCTGTCGACAGGTTTTGGGTAGCAGGAAGATGGACGAAGTTGCGCTTTTTCACTTGTTCCAAAAGCAGCGCTAATTTCACCTCAAATGCTTTTATGTGTGAATACATGTCGCAAATGAGTTTCCCCTCGCCTTGTAGCTGCAAGTTAAGGCTGTTAAGTATTTGTCACGTCTGTTAAAAATGCGAGGTGCCATTTCCATTCTGGGTCGATCAGCTCTGGGACCGTTTTGTCTTTTAAATGAAGAAATGCGTTAATTTCGGGTAGCAGCTCGTAAAAACGCCTCAAAACTCTGCCCCGGCTCAGCCATCGGACCTCTGTGTAGTACAGCACATCTCCGTGCGTAGACTCCAGTTCAGACAGGAATTCTTGAACTGCCTGTGTTTAAGTCCCTTTGCTCTGATGAAGTTTATGCACGACACCACAACCTTCATTACAGAATCCCACTTCAACACTTTGCAGCACAGTGCTTGCTGGTGAATTAGGCAGTGGACTCGTAGCGGGGTGGTGAGACCCCTTTTTTCCAACTCCCGGTTCATGCGTCCTATTAGACCGCGAGTTTCGCCCACCATGCTAGGAGCCCCGTCAGTCGTGATGCTAGCTAGCTTTGACCAGTCCAGGTCCAACTTCTCCATGGTTTGGCACACTTTGTCAAAAATATCCTCTCCCGTTGTAGTCCCTTTGAGACTTTGGAGGGCTGCCAGCTCCTCGCATATCTCAAAGTTTGCGCTAACTCCACGAATAAAAATGAGCAGTTGCGCTGTGTCTTGCACGTCCGTGCTCTCATCCAGTGCTAATGAAAAAAGTCAAATTCTTTCGTCTTCTGCTGCAGCTGGGCATATACATTACTCCCGATTTCTTCAACGCGTCTGGTGATTGTACTCGCCGACAGACTTACGGCATTAAATGCATCTTTCTTCTCGGGACACACCTCCTCCGCGACAGCATCCATACATTTCTTAACAAACTCTCCGTCAGTGAAAGGCTTACCGCTTCTTGCTATCAGTTTAGCAACCCGAAAGCTGGCCCGAACGGATGCCTGGTTCAGCTGAGCTTGGCGTACAAATGTATTCTGCTGAGATAGTAGTCCACTTTTTAGCTTTGAGAGTTTGTCTGCTCGTATTTGGCCTTGCAAGCTATCGTACTTGTCTTTGTGACGGGATTCATAGTGTCGGCGAAGATTGTATTCTTTGAATACCGCCACCGTCTCTTGACAGATGAGACAAACAGCCTTTTCTTTGCATTGAACAAAAAAAAAATCGTTTGTCCACTGCAGGTTAAATACCCTGCATTCTGAATCAATTTTTCTCTTACCTAACCTTTTCGCCATTATTCTGTTCTCTCTTTGACAGGGCCGGGCCTAGGATTTTTTTTCTGGAGGCCAAATAGGAAAAAAATTCGATAGCGTCTCTGGTATTGTTCAGAGGGCCGGGCCAAATGTGCTGACGGGCCGTATCCGGCCCGCGGGCCGTAGTTTGGTGACCACTGCTGTACAGGCTTCCTTCTTTTCACTGTCATTTAGGTTAGCATTGTGGAGTAACTACATCCTCAGTATTCTATCACAGTTATTAAACTCCAACGCTTTTAATCACTATTGGCCTCATGGTGTAATACCACGTGGTTTCCTTCCTCTCCGGCAACTGAGTTATGAAGGACACTGGTATCTTTGTAGTGACTGGGTATATTGACACACTATCCAAAGCGTAATTGAGAACTTCAACATGCTCAAAGGGATAGTCAGTGTCTTTTTTAAATTATTTTTTTATCTACCAACAGGTGCCCTTCTTTGCGAGACATTGGAAAACCTCCCTGTGCTTGAATTGCACTTTTCGACTAGGGGACCTTATAGAAAATAATGTTATCATTCAAAAATCATGCATCTTATTTTGTGACCTAGTAAGCAAATGTTTACACCTGAATATTTAGGTTTGAATACTTACCGATTTAAGACATTTCAGCTTTTCCTATTATATTAATAATAAAATGTGTATAATGTTTGTAGTTCAGCGACGCAAAATCTCAAGTTAATCAATTTTAAATTCAGGCTGTAAGAGGTGTGAATACTTTCTAAAGGCACTGTATGTATATATATATATAAGCTTATTCACAGCATCAATATACTCGATCTGCTTGTTAAATCGTAGATGCAAATGGGGTATACAGACACTGAACATTATTTACGGGCTGTCATGAGATGAGCCAGCTACCATGATTAGCCACAGAGCAGAATGCTGCAGTTAAAGCAGTGGTGGTTGGGTTCTGCGGTAGGCTTGGGCGGTATATCATATTCCGTTTTTGGAAATAACCACAGGATGGTTTTTCAATACCGTTAAACATTATTTTTGAAGTTTATCTATACATTAAAATGTATAGTAACTTTTTAAGTAAATACCTGCAGTCAACTTGTGCAATATGTTAGAAGATAAGCAGATTGTGTTCATTTCACCAGTCACATTATTTACATAATGAAGTTCTCTGTAGTTCCCCAGAACAGTTGAGCCAGTCACGTTTTTGCTTGTAAATAGCACAGCTGGAGAAAGTGGAAGCAGATGAGTCCAGCTGTGTATTGACAGCGGTTGTGTTTTATATGGAAAGTCAGTGTTTCTTTGCTTCAATAGAGTGATCAGGGACATGCAACTATAGTTGTCCTTCACAGAAAATACATTAGTGAAACACATTCGGCAAAATAGCTTCATTTTCATCAGACGACAACAGAAGTGAAAAGCTATTTGAATGGCAGCCACACACAAGTAGGCTAAATGGGCTTACGATGAAAAAGCAAGGTATTTTCTTATCTTAGAAATAATGTAGCCAGGTACATTTCTTAATGTTTTTCCTTAAGGTTCATCTTGCATTTTACCAGAGAAAAGGAGTGTGTCTACGCTGAGAAAAGTACCTGAGAAAAGTCAGTCACAGCGCGCTGTCTGCTGATAGAACGCCAGTTTGTGAATTCTCATTCAAGATTTGTCTGATGCCAAGCAGAAATTACAATAAGAAGCATTTTAGATTTGTGCTTACAAAATGCAGCAATATATTTATTTTGCATTTTATTTGATTTTTTCTGTGTAGTAAACTAAGAATTTGGCCTCCTGGGTGGCGCAGTGGTCTAAGGCACTGCTAGCTGTGCCACCAGAGACTCTGGGTTCGAGCCCAGGTTCTGTCGCAGCCGGCCGCGACCGGGAGGTCCATCTGCTAGCACAATTGTCCTAGCGTCGTCGGGGTTAGGGAGGGTTTGGCCGGTAGGGATATCCTTGTCTCATCGCGAACTAGCGACTCCTGTGGCGGGCCGGGCGCAGTACACGCTGACCAGGTCGCTAGGTGTACGCTGTTTCCTCCGACACATTGGTGTGGCTGGCTTCCGGGTTGGATGCGCGCTGTGTTAAGAAGCAGTGCGGCTTGGTTGGGTTGTGTTTCGGAGGACGCATGTCTCTCGACCTTCGTCTCTCCCAAGCCCGTACGGGAGTTGTAGCGATGAGACAAGACGGTAACTACTAATAATTGGGGATACCACGAAATTGGGGAGAAAATGGGGGTAAAAAAAAAGAAAAAACTATGAATTCTGCATTAACACAACCCCTAAGTTTAAATTGCTAGCTATCTAAGTAAGTGGCTGAATTAATAAGGTGATGGTGATTGTGTTGGCTTTCTGCCGTGTTTGAGAAGTCAAAGCCCTTCCAACAAACCATTCTGATTTCCATGCGTTTTTTCTCCTCTCCATTCTCTGCCCGTCTGCTTCTACCACAACTGCTCCTTGCCAATCTTCTCAGAGCATTGCCTTAGCGACTCCAGACTCCACACAGACAGTGTGTACACATTCTGCTCTAGTGCCAGTACTGTTCATTTGCACAATGTCTCTCTTTCAAATTCTCTTATAAAATGTCAAAACACACCAAAAATGACATTCGGTAGCTCCTACCTATACATGTATAATTTTAGGAGCTGGATTGCCTGTCTTTGCAATTCATTTCTCTCTCGATTGCGCTCGTTAGTTAATTTAGAATTTTTCCGCCCTTGTGTACTAAGCTAGTAATACCGTAAATCCCGGGATGAGAGAAGAACGGTATGAAGATATGAAAATCTGTATACCGCACAACCTTATTCTGTAGTAGCGATACTGTGGGGAAGTCTTCGCACTGATATTTGGGTATGTCAGAGGGAGAGGTGTCTCATTGCAGCAAAGCTTGGGTATTGGAGACAGTGTAAGTTAGTGTAAACAACAGGGCCAACTTGGTTACTGCAAAAGTCTCTGTGTACGCTGTGACCTTCAAATCCTACTTTATACGGATGAAAATGTCCTCCTGTAGCCTTGGCAGAGATATTAAGATAGGTAAGAAGACAGAGTTTTCTTACTGCAGTCTGGGCAGTGATGTGAGTGCAGCCAACAATTTTTGCCCCAGCAAGTGGCTTCTCTCCCTGGGCTCTCTTCCTGAGGGAGATTAATGCTGACATATCTGTGGAGAAAGAGAGAAGTGGGGTGATAAAGAGAGTGAAAGAGATGGAGAAAAAGAGATTCCAAACATGTTAGCTACATTCAGAGAGTAGATAAACAGAAAAGTGGTCTGAATATAAAGCCCTTCCAACTCTCCCATCTTCCACACAAATCTCTCTCAAAATTAAGGGACTCAAAGAATTTCCTACACCAAAACCTTCTGAGCGCCGTAAAATTCAAATAACCTCAAATAAGCTATGACTTTGCAACCTGCCAATGCATATTGGACAATGATGATCACTCCACATCAAGCTCTGGAGTTGTGCTGACAGTGTTAGGGGTGTAGATTCAGCTGCCATGCTGCACATAAAAAAAACATTTAGGCCAAGGACAACACATCAAATCTAAATTATTTGGGGAGTAATGTCTGAAATCAAACGCAATGATAAAATGAGAACTTTAGACAAAGAATTTGCTACATGGCAAAAACTGAAGGTCAGCTTCATCAAAGGTGTCAACTAGTGGTTAGGCCAAGGGCTGTTACGGTGACCGTATTACCACCACACAGGCGGTCAGGAGTCATGACCTCAGTCAAATTCTACATGACCGCTTAGTCACGGTAACTAGGATTCTCCGAGCTCTGATGCTGCTGGTCATTAGTAGCCTACTAAGCTTGCTAACTGCATGGTACTCAGCACTCTATTGTCCCTCTAATCACTCTGACAACACAAACGTAATCGAAAATCCAACACTTCATGAAAGCCCATAAGCTTATGGTGCACAACATTTCTATAGGCTATGCAATTGCGTGAGAAGACAGAGTTTTGATGGCCTCTATTAAAAATAGGCGGATCCAATTAGCTTTCTATAGGCTAGGCCTACTATATTTATTTTTAACTTTCCTAACATTAAGCACATTGCTTTACTTTACCACAGGAGTACAGCCTACCTGGCTGGCATGAAAATGAACCATGGGAAAAGCGTCCTCCATTCGATATTTAAGTGCATGAATAACATTTGTTGTTTTTCCCCTGCCCCTGTTCCGAGACAGGTGCATGATAATGGTCCATTCTATATCAAAATTAATTTCCCACCTATACACAAAAGTATGTGGACACCCCTTCAAATGAAGGGATTTGGTTATTTCAGCCACACCTGAAATGTATTATAACTTATGAATGATGCCCAGCGTGCGCAGTAAGGCAAAAAAATAAATTAAAAAATTGTAAAACGTATTAAAATCATAGCCACACTTCTCATGTAGCCTAGCCCATAGGCCTATATTTGTTGATAAGATTTGTATCACAAATAAAATGGGCAAATAACTTCCAAAAATTAAGCACAATCTGCTTCAAAACCGGTGTTGAGCCTAACTGGCATACAAAGGCGGCACGTGAGTTTCAGGAAGATCATTTTCACCACAGAAATACACCTTTATAATAAAGCATTACATGCATAATCAAATTTGCGGTTACTTTTGAGAACAGTGTTTTCCCGCTAATTGTGCGCATTGCTACGCTTATAATCTGAGGAAATAACCTAATACTTTATGAACATTTTAAGCTAAATGTTCTGAATTGTTGCATCAGCCTCATTTCTTTAAAACATTTTTTTTATCCGAATGGTTGTATTCATTTGGGATCTATCGCATCAAACAGAGTATATTTGGAATATTTATTTCTCACACAGAAGGAAAAGAATAGATAAACTTTTGTACTATGGGGGGATAGTAGATTGACATAGGCTAGTGCTTTTCGTTAGGCCTACTCATCTTGTTGGCTGTCAAAGTAAATATGGACAGTTCTTCTAACATCTTCAATAGGCACCGCGGAATTCAATAAGAGGGACGCGCACAGTTGTGTCCCCGATGTGTCTGTCTTCACTTCAAGCCTACTTCAGTGCTGAGATGGCTGTGAGAAGGACCCGATCAAATGACGGGCATTGGTATCTGAGAGAGCCATGTGAGAGCCAGATATCTGAGAGAGCCATGTGAGTGAGAGGTGGCTGCCGGGAGAAGGGAATGATAAATATTATATTCAGCCCAAGGGCACATCGGCCACTTTGGCCGCAAAACGCATGGATTTTTTTAGGGGGCATTACTGCCACACAAGGAGGATGCCGCTGGAATTTCGAGGCCTGGGGAGCATATTATCAAGCGCTTCTCAAATTGTGAATGAGAGACTGATGAAGTGTGTGCATCCTTCAAAATCAACAAAGCAGAGCTCATGCCTTCCATGACTTTTTTCAAGTCATCATTAGAGTCGCATCATGCAGCATTAGAATGTATTAAAAATCAAAACATATAGCCCAACGTTTGTATCACAACAACATTTGCATAATTAACTAAATTAAGCATGTAGGATGACCTGTTTCTTTGTTAACCGCTCAACACAGACGAGCCGCATGTGCGCACTCCCTCGGAAATAGCTTGGAGAAAATATCCTTTCTATTTTATTCAGCTATGTTCAATTGGATTCTTTATACTATAAAATAATGCCACGGAATTCTAAGCAAATGTTGTTTGCTAAATGAACTAGTGTAGCCCACAGCTACGGAATAGCCAGATCTGGGCCTAACATAAGGACAATTCAAAGTTTGCTATTCTGTTCTTCTGAAATTGACTAAATTTTCCTCATATCATGTTTCTTTAGACCAAAGGTCTGCATCAGTGACTTGCAGGCTATGCGTGGAAGCCAAGAGATGCTACATTTAACATTTACATTTAAGTCATTTAGCAGACGCTCTTATCCAGAGCGACTTACAAATTGGTGCGTTCACCTTAAGACATCCAGTGGAACAGCCACTTTACAATAGTGCATCTAAATCTTTTAAGGGGGGTGAGAAGGATTACTTTATCCTATCCTAGGTATTCCTGAAAGAGGTGGGGTTTCAGGTGTCTCCGGAAGGTGGTGATTGACTCCGCTGTCCTGGCGTCGTGAGGGAGTTTGTTCCACCATTGGGGGGCCAGAGCAGCGAACAGTTTTGACTGGGCTAAACGTGTTAATTGTAATTAAAGGTCAATTACCGTGAGACCGGCAGTTATTTGCTTGACAATCACCAGCTGACAACATTTCATGACCGCCACAACCATAGTTAGAACCAGTGAATCTTAGATTTTTCTGCATAATGTTTTTCTCTCTCTGATGTGACTTGTGTGAGTTACACTTCAAATGACTGATCAGCAAAACCAAAGAAAAGCCTAATAACACGACACAGCAGTCATCTATTAAGCCCTTAAGAGCAAAAGACATATCTGCAGACAGATTGGTCGAGGTCAATCTGACTAAAGATAACAAGCTTAATATAGATAACTAGCTAGACTCTAGCTGCTATAGAGGATGTCAGTCATTCACAGAACTGAGAGAAGCTGTTATTTTCTTATCCCAGATTCTCCCCTTCAATCAGTGTATTGGTTAATCTGACATGGCCAATCCTGGTCTTGGAGGGTGGAACTCTAGTACATTTCTGAGCAACAGGCCCAAAGTCCTGGCAAGAGCAATATTTAGATATACTTTACTGTCGGTTGTTCACAGAAATGTTTTTGTTGCTCTTTTCATCCTGATTGATGCCAGTAGTGGTTTTTATTAACATGTCCTAACATTACCTATGATCAAAGACTGTCAACCATTGATTAGTCTAATTGATTCATGCCATAAAACAGCAAAATTCGAGAACATGCTTTAAATAACCAACAACCAGTACCTTACACCTGGAGCCCCCTAGGAACGTTTTTAGGTTTATCACTTCTTATCGTCTTGTGTTGTTCTGTATGTGAGAGGTGAAGGTGACAGGTTACTGAGTCATGTTACTGTACCTTGTTCTGCAATCTCAATCTCGCGACGACCAAATTCGGCCTGTTTGATGTTCTTCACACAGAAGTCACTGGTGCCCTTGGAGTTGAGCTGTGTTTTGTCCCGTGGTGAAGTCTCATCGTCAGAGCTGTCTGTGTAGGACGCAGCTGGGAAAGGAGACAGAGAAGGGAAAGTCAGCAAGAAAGGGTCAAGCAATCCATACATAGCTATGTATGTATATGTGTGTTTGTTTGTGTAGTACCGGAGCTGTAGCTGTCCGTGGATGACTGAGAGATGGATCGAGACAGCGAGCGTCGGCCAGCCTTGGTAGGGAACCTGCTGAACTCCTGCTTGTCTTCCACAAACTGGATTTGCTGAAGGTGCAAAAGAGGGTACAATTTAGAATAGGGCCGACCCCATTTAATCTACTGGTCGATTATTGGTTGACCGAGATATCATTAGTCGAGCAGTAGCAAAAAAATTCAAATAATTATAATTCATGGTGTACAAGACACCAGTCTGATTCATGCCTGTCGAAGTAGACTAATCCATTGTGGAGGACGTGGGGATGGCACGCACTACAGCAATTAATTTGTTATATGACGTAAGAACTATAGTGCAACACTAATAAAAATATTATTTTATAACATGTGTTTTCTCCCGCATTGGATAGTCGTCGCTGTCCATGGTTCTGAAACACATCAGCGTGCTGTTGAATTGCCACCTTTTCCTAGACCATGTTGCTATGTGCATAATAACAAAGGTAAAACAGCATATTGGTGTTGAGAACAACGCGGCGGAGGCAGCAGAATAAGGAGACGAGAAACAGCCCTTGCCTTATTGCCTAAGAAAAGTGAGGTAACACCAACTTAATTAGGTCTAGAATCAATAGCCGAACTGTTAAATGTGCCTGGCTTTATAAATAATCCATATACACTACCTGTCAAAAGTTTTAGAACACCTACTCATTCAAGGGTTTTTCTATATTTTTCACTATTTTATACATTGTAGAATGTTATTGAAGTTATTGAAATAACACATATGTAATCATGTAGTAACCAAAAAAGTCAAACGAAATCAAAATATATTTTAGATTCTTCAAATAGCCACCCTTTGCCTTGATGACAGCTTTGCACACTCTTGGGATTCTCTCAAACAGCTTCATGAGGTAGTCACCTGGAATGCATTTCAATTAACAGGTGTGCATTCTTAAAGTTCATTTGTAGAATTTCTTTCCCTAATGCATTTGAGCCAGAAAGTTGTGTTATGACAAGGTAGGGGTGGTATACAGAAGATGGTATTTTCCCAAATAGGGCTAAATCCAAATTATGGCAAGAACAGCTCAAATAAGCAAAGAGAAACGACAGCCAGTCATTACTTTAAGACATGAAGGTCGGTCAATCCGGGAACATTTCAAGAACTTTGAACGTTTCTTCAAGTGCAGTCGCAAAAACCATCAAGCGCTATGATGAAACTGGTTCTCATGACGACCGCCACAGGAAAGGAAGACCCAGAGTCACCTCTGCTGCAGAGGATAAGTTCATTAGCGTTACTAGCCTCAGAAATTGCGGCCCAAATAATTGTCTCAGAGTTCAAGTAACAGACATCTCAACATCAACTGTTCAGAGCAGACTGCGTGAATCAGGCCTTTATGGTCGAATTACTACAAAGAAACCACTACTAAAGGTCACCAATAATAAGAAGACGTGTTTGGGCCAAGAAACACGAGAAAATGGACATTAGACCAGTAGAAATTTGTCCTTTGGTCTGGAGCCCAAATATAGCCAGCTGAAGAGTTCCATCAGCCACTCCTGGGCTACAATCAACTATCTGGACACGTTTTACTGCCGACACGGAGCCCCACCGGGCCTTCACGACTGGACAACCGACGTTATCTGCCCGGGGGAGTTATCCAACTGGCCCCTCTGTCGTGAACGCCCATCTGCGGCCCGCTAATCGTTAGCTGTCTTATAGGCTGCTATCTGGGTCACTACAACTATATCTATTTTGCCAATTGGATTGGTCCCCTCTACACACACGGAACCCCACTAATCTACCGACAGAAACGCACGAGGTGCGTAGAGGTGAATCCAGGCCCTGCAGTGTCTAGCTCCACTCCTATTCCCCAGGCGCTCTCTTTTGATGACTTCTGTAACCGTAATAGCCTTGGTTTCATGCATGTTAACATTAGAAGCCTCCTCCCTAAGTTTATTTTATTCACTGCTGTAGCACACTGCCAACCCGGATGTCCTAGCTGTGTCTGAATTCTGGCTTAGGAAGACCACCAAACACTCTGAAATCTCCATCCCAAACTACAACATTTTCAGACAAGATAGAACGGCCAAAGGGGGCGGTGTTGCAATCTACTGCAGAGATGACCTGCAGAGTTCTGTCCTACTATCCAGGTCTGTACCCAAACAATTTTAACTTCTACTTTTAAAAACTCTCTAAAAACAAGTCTCTCACCGTTGCCACCTGCCATAGACCACCCTCTGCCCCCAGCTGTGCTCTGGACACTATATGTGAACTGATTGCCCCCATCTATCTTCAGAGCTCGTGCTGCTAGGTGACTTAAACATGCTTAACACCCCAGCCATCCTACAATCTAAGCTTGATGCCCTCAATCTTACACAAATTATCAATGAACCTACCAGGTACCACCCCAAAGCAGTAAACACGGGCAGCCTCATAGAAATCATCCTAACCAACTTGCCCTTTAAATACACCTCTGCATTTTCAACTAAGATCTCAGTGAACACTGCCTCATTAACTGCAACCGTAATGAGTCAGCTTTCAAGCGACCTTCACTCATCCCTGTCAAACGCTCCCTGAAACACTTGGAAGGATCCTGGAAGGAATTTGACCTCATCCCGTCAGTAGAGGATGCCTGGTTATTTCTTTTAAATGCCTTCCTCACCATCTTAAATAAGCATGTCCCATTCAAGAAATTTTGAACCAGGAACAGATAAAGCCCTCGGTTCTCTCCAGACCAGACTGCCCTTAACCAACACAAAAACATCCTATGGCATTCTGCTTTAGCATCGAACAGCCCCCATGATATGCAACTTTTCAGGGAAGTTAAAAACAAATATACACAGGCAGTTAGAAAAGCCAAGGCTAGCTTTTTCAAGCAGAAATTTGCTTCCTGCAATTCAAACTCAAATAAGTTCTGGGACACTAAAGTCCATGGAGAATAAGAACATCTCCTCCCAGCTGCCCACTGCACCGAGGACAGGAAACTCCGTCACCACCGATAAATCCACTATAATTGAGAATTTTAATAAGCATTTTTCTACGGCTGGCCATGCTTTCCACCTGGCTACTCCTACCCCGGTCAACAGCACTGCACCCCCCACAGCAACTCGCCCAAGCCTTCCACATTTCTCCTTCTCCCAAATCCAGTCAGCTGATGTTCTGAAAGAGCTGCAAAATCTGGACCCCTACAAATCAGCCGGGCTAGCCAATCTGGAACATTTCTTTCTAAAACTATCTGCCGAAATTGTTGCAACCCCTATTACTTGCCTGTTCAACCTCTTTCGTGTCGTCTGAGATTACCAAAGACTGGAAAGCAGCTGCGGTCATCCCCCTTTTCAAAGCAGGGGAAACTCATGACCCAAACTGCTACAAACCTATATCCATCCTACCCTGTCTTTCTAAGGTCTTCGAAAGCCAAGTCAACAAACAGATTACCAACCATTTCGAATCCCACCGCACCTTCTCCGTTTCAGAGCTGGTCATGGGTGCCCCTCAGCCCCGCTCAAGGTCTTAAACGATATCTTAACCGCCATCGATATGAAACAATACTGTGCAGCCGTATTCATTGACCTGGCCAAGGCTTTCGACTCTGTCAATCACCACATCCTCATCGGCAGAGTCGATAGCCTTGGTTTCTCAAATGATTGCCTCGCCTGGTTCACCAACTACTTCTCTGATAGAGTTCAGTGTGTCAAATCGGAGGGCCTGTTGTCCGGGTCTTGGCAGTCTATGGGGGTGCCACAGGGTTCAAATCTTGGGCCGACTCTCTTCTCTGTATACGTCAATGATGTCGCCCTTGCTGCTGGTGTGTCTGATCCACCTCTACGCAGACAACACCATTCTGTATAATTCTGGCACTTCTTTGGACATGGTTAACAACCCTTCAGGCGAGCTTCAACGCCATACAACTCTCCTTCCGTGGCCTCCAACTGCCCTTAAGTACAAGTAAAACTAAATGCATGCTCTTCAACCGATCGCAGCCTGCACTAGTCTCCAATCCAAAGATAAATCTAGAATTGGCTTCCTATTTCGCAACAAAGCATCCTTCACTCATGCTGCCAAACATACCCTCGTAAAACTGACCATCCTACCGATCCTCGACTTCGGCGATGTCATTTACAAAATAGTCTCCAATACCCTACTCAATAAATTGGATGCAGTGTTATTTTTGCCTTTACCTCCCTTATCTCACCTCATTTGCTCACATCGTATATAGACTTATTTTTCTACTGTATTATTGACTGTATGTTTGTTTTACTCTGTTGTATGTGTTGAACTGCTTTGCTTTATCTTGGCCAGGTCGCAATTGGAAATGAGAACTTGTTCTCAACTTGCCTACCTGGTTAAATAAAGGTTACATTTAAAAAATGTTAAATGTGGGAATTCCTTCAAGACTATTGGAAAAACATTCCAAGTGAGGCTGGTTGAGAGAATGCCAAGAGAGTGCAAAGCTGTCATAAAGGCAACGGGTGGTTATTTGAAGAATCTAAAAAATAAACATTTGTTTAACACTTTTTTGGTTACTACATGATTCCATAGTTTTGATGTCTTCCCTATTACTCTACAATGTAGAAAATAGTCCAAATTAAGATTGAACGAGTAGGTGTTCTAAAACCTTTGACAGGTAGTGTATATCTACAGAGAAGACAGATTCTGTTTATATAGCCTGTTTTGAGTGTTTGTTTAATTGCCTTCTGATTCCGTGAGCACCAAGCCTCACGCAACCACAACATGTTGGATAAACAATTTCACAAATTCTGCTGTTTTTAAATCTTTGCTTTGCTGTAATAAAGGCTTTACACTTTTTTCCGTTAGAACAGCCGCTCTGGTATTTACACTGTTCCAAATTCACAGAAAAATTATATTTATAATACATTTTCTTGATATCATTGTTATTATTATTATGATCATCATTATAGCAGCCTTAGTATAGCAGCCTTGTATAACCACTACTGAGCTGTAGGCCTAAGAGCACATCCTGTTTAGTCTTAATACCACAACTTACTTAGGCCTGTATTTCAATACTTATATAGGCTACTGTATCAATCATTAATTCGTTCATGTCATCACACAGCATATGAGTCATTAGCTGAAGCTGGAGACTCATATCTCCCTCACTAACTTTAAGCATCAGCTGTCAGAGCAGCGTACTGATCATTGCAGCTGTACATAGCCTATCTGTAAAGTTTTCATAATAATAATAATTAATCGCCATTTTTGAACACCGATCATGGCCGATTACATTGCACTCCACAAGGAGACTGCGTGACAGGCCGACTACCTGTTTTGCGAGTGCAGCAAGGAGCCAAGTTAAGGTGCAAGCTAGCATTAAACGTATCTTATAAAAAACAATCAAACATAATCACTAGTTAACTGCACATGGTCGATGATATTACTAGTTTATCTAGCGTGTCCTGCGTTGCATATAATCAATACGGTGCCTGTTAATTTATCATTGTATCACAGCCTACTTCGCCAAACTGGTGATTCAACAAGCTCATTCGCGAAAAAAGCACCGCCGTTGCACCAATGTGTACCTAACCATAAACATCAACGCCTTTCTTAAAATCAATACACAAGTATATATTTTTAAACCTGCATATTTAGTTAATATTGGCTGCTAACATTGTGTCACTTCTCTTGCGTTCTGTGCAACAGAGTCAGGGTATATGCATCAGTTTGGGCCGCCTGGCTCGTTGCCAACTCTGAAGACTATTTCTTCCTAACAAAGACAGCCAACTTCGCCAAACGAGGGATGTTTTAACAAAAGCGCATTTGAGAACAAAAGCCCAATCGTTGCACGAATGTACCTAACCATAAACGCCTTTCTTAAAATCAATACACAGAAGTATATATTTTTTTAAACCTGCATATTTAGTTAAAAGAAATCCAGGTTAGCAGGCAATATTGAACTAGGGAAATTGTGTCACTTCTTGCGTTCATTGCACGCAGAGTCAGGGTATATACAACAGTTTGGGCAGCCTGGCTCGTTGCGAACTAATTTGCCAGAATGGTACGTAGTTATGACATAACATTTAAGGTTGTGCAATGTGACAGGAATATTTAGACTTATGGATGCCACCCGTTAGATAAAATAAGGAACAGTTCCATATTTCACTGAAAGAATAAATGTTTTGTTTTCGAAAAAATTGTTTCCGGATTTGACCATATTAATGACCTAAGGCTCGTATTTCTTTGTGTTATTATGTTATAATTAAGTCTATGGTTTGATATTTGATAGAGCAGTCTGACTGAGCGATGGTAGGCAGCAGCAGGCTCGTAAGCATTCATTCAAACAGCACTTTTGTGCGTTTGCCAGCAGCTCTTCGCTGTGCTTCAAGCATTGCACTGTTTATGATTTCAAGCCTATCAACTCCCGAGATTAGGCTGGCAATACTAAAGTACCTATTTGAACATCCAATAGTCAAAGGTATATGAAATACAAATGGTATAGAGAGAAATATTCCTATAATAACTACAACTTCTTACCTGGGAATATTGAAGACTCATGTTTATAAAAGGAACCACCAGCTTTCATGTGTTCTGAGCAAGGAACTGAAACGTTAGCTTTCTTACATGGCACACATTGCACTTTTACTTTCTTCTCCAACCCTTTGTTTATGTATTATTTAAACCAACTTGAACATGTCATTATTTATTTGAGGCTAAATTGATTTTATTGATGTATTATATTAAGTTAAAATAAGTGTTCATTCAGTATTGTTCTAATTGTCATTATTACATAAATAACACATATAAAATAAATAAATACATCTTTTTTAAAAAACATTTTTAAATAGGCCGATTAATTAGGTATCGGCTTTTTTTGGTCCTCCAATAAATCGCTATTGGCGTTGAAAAATCATAATCGGTCGACCTCAAGTAAATAACCCACCCAACTACCTCATCCCCATGTTATTTATTTTTGATCCTTTGCACCCCAGTATCTCTACTTGCACATTCATCTTCTGCACATCTATCACTCCAGTGTTTATTTGCGAAATTGTAATTATTTCGGCCACTATGGCCTATTTATTGCCTTACCTCCCTAATCTTACCTCATTTGCACACACTGTAAATATACTTCTCTAATTGTGCTATAGACTGTACGTTTGTTTATTCCATGTGTAACTCTGTGTGGTTGTGTCGCATTGCTTTGCTTTATCTTGGTCAGGTCGCAGTTGTAAATAAGAACTTGTTCTCAACTGTCCTACCTGCTTAAATATAGGTGAAAATTTTTTTAATCATGATTTGAAGTGCAATCAAGCATTTCAGTTTTATAATAAAATAAAGCAAGAATAATTAGCCTAAACAATAAATTAACCGTTCCATTTCGGAAATTGCATACACAAATGAATGTGACTTTTTCGTCTTTGCTGTAAAAAAGGCTTTTAAAAAACTCTGATACGTTTATAATTTATTTTGTGTTGTTTACATTGTTCCAAATGGTCAGAAAATGATATTGGAATCTAACAGCACCTGTTTGGCACACAAAATATGCACGCAGCGCTTGCTCCTTAATTTATTTTTCTTGACCTCCAGTATTTTCCACAACTAGTCTAATTTTTTCCACACATCTGACTACCTCTTTACCTCCTGTGCAACCAGCAAACATTGCCCCATTTCAAGTTTATTTGTCATGTTTTGCATCCATTTGGCTTTTACGGTGTTCAAAGTTTGATATAACCAATTGTTTGATGTGATTATGATATGCTATAGGTCAGGCCCTATTGATCATGTGCATGCAATGTATACTTGTCACGTAAAGAGAACAAGGGTTGAGGGAATAGGGAATGTATTTCCAAAACAAATGAGGGATTTCGGTAACAGAACCTTTGTCAGAAATGGCTGTAATTATGTTGCAGCTTCAACAACATGGACAGAGCGATAGATACTGTTAATGTTCTGTGGTGGTCGCTGCAGCAGGGAGGAGAGGGAGACAACAGGTGCTAGTCAGTCATTCACTGTCATTTTTTTTAACACAGCGCAGCAAGTCTGAGCCAGGCCCGGCACAATCATATCAATTGCGGTCTGACTCCCTCTAGTCATTTTTGTGTCTTAATTATTCCATTAAACAGTGTGCTTAAAGCATCAGACAAGCTCAGTGCATATAGCTGATTTGATTAAAACACATAGGGTGTGTCTATTTATGGAAAAATAAACGTTTTTAAAATTGGTCGAAAGAACAGACGACTCTTGGTCGACGAAGATTGTTTTTAGTTGGGGACTGCCCTAATTTAGACATCCATTAACTTCAATTCACTTGAAACCTGGATCAAAAAATGTAAAGATCTGAAATCACCCGATACCTATAATAGTGGTTTGTAACTAATTCAAAGCTACAGTATGTGTGATCAGAGCTGTGATGAAACAAACATACTGAGGCATAAGACAAAACATTGTATTGCAACTTGATGAGAGAATTGGTTTTGGTATATTACTTTTCATGTAAAAGTAGTCTAAATTTATAAATTGTGAATGGATATGTATGCAAGGGGATATATTCACATTAAGCTTTGTGATATCATAAGGACTCTGTTCACTTCTAAGAGAGCACTTGAATTTTGAATGCCTTCTCAGAAAAACTACTGTGTTGTGGTGTTGGAGTTGAATCAGGTATGTGATTGTGGCCTAGAGTGTGTGTAGTATAGCCTAAATACATTTACACACATCAGGATAATACTATCCTGAAATGTTGAGCTTTATTTTTAATGCAGAATCCAAAATATACGTTTTAGGTGTGTTAGCCAACAGACGTCGGTTCACTGAGATGTGTCAGTTCATTGAGAAGTGTCGTCACTCGAGGTCAAAAGCCATCTTTAGTGAAGTGACAACTCACTTTTGCTGAGGCTTGAAATACTGAGCTGTGGTGTGGACTAGAGGTCGATCGATTATGATTTTTCAACGCCGATACCGATAATTGGAGGACCAAAAAGCTGATACCGATTGATCGGCCAATTTTTTAAAATGTATTTGTAATAATGACAATTACAACAATACTGAATGAACACTTATTTTAACTTAATATAATACATCAATAAAATCCATTTAGCCTCAAGTAAAATAATGAAACATGTTCAATTTGGTCTAAATAATGCAAAAACAAAGTGTTGGATAATAAAGTAAAAGTGCAATATGTGCTATGTAAGAAAGCTAACGTTTCAGTTCCTTGCTCAGAACATGAGAACATATAAAAGCTGGTGGTTCCTTTTAACATGAGTCTTCAATATTCCCAGATAAGACGTTTTAGGTTGTATTTATTATAGGACTATTTCCCTCTATACCATTTGTATTTCATTAACCTTTGACTAAGTCCTTCTGTTCACCGGACTTAGAATTTCTCACAATTAAATGTTGTCCGCATTATCTACCAAGGGAATTCTCTTCGATTATAATCACAGCCGTAAATATTCCCCCCCAAGCAGACACGTCGATGGCCCTGAACGAACATTATTTTACTTATTTTAATCTTTGCAAACTGGAAACCACATATCCTGAGGCTGCATTCATTGTAGCTGGGGATTTTAACAAGGCTAATCTGAAAACAAGACTCCCTAAATTGTATCAGCATATCGATTGCGCAACCAGGGCTGGTAAAACCTTGTATCATTGCTATTCTAACTTCCGCGACGCATATAAGGCCCTCCTCCGTTCTCCTTTCGGAAAAGCTGACCACGACTCCATTTTGTTGCTCCCTGCCTACAGACAAACTAAAACAAGAAGCTCCCGCGCTCAGGTCTGTTAAACGCTCGTCCGACCAATCTGATTCCACGCTTCAAGATCGCTTCGGTCACTTGGACTGGAATATGTTCCGCATTGCGTCATACAACAACATTGACTAATACACTGATTCGGTGAGCAAGTTCTTTAGAAAGTGCATTGATGATCTCGTTCCCATAGCAACGATTAAAACATTCCCAAACCAGAAACCGTGGATTGATGGCAGCATTCGCGTGAAACTGAAAGCGCGAACCAATGCTTTTAACCAGGGAAAGGTGACCGGAAACATGACCGAATACAAACAGTGTAGCTATTCCCTCCGCAAGGCAATCCAACAAGCTAAGCGTCAGTAGAGAGACAAAGTAGAGTCACAATTCAACAGCTCAGACACAAGAGGTATGTGGCAGGGTCTACAGTCAATCACGGATTACAAAAAGAAAACCAGCCCCGTCACGGACCAGGATGTCTTGCTCCCAGGCAGACTAAATAACTTTTGCCCGCTTTGAGGACAATACAGTGCCGCTGACAGGGCCCGCAACCAAAACCTGCGGACTCTCCTTCACTGCAGCCGACGTGCATCCCCAGCTGCGTCCTCAGAGCATGCGCAGACCAGCTGGCTGGTGTGTTTACGGACATATTCAATCAATCCTTATCCGTGTCTGCTGTTCCCACATGCTTCAACAGGGCCACCATTGTCCCTGTTCCCAAGAAAGCTAAGGTAACTGAGCTAAACGACTACCGCCCCACAGCACTCACTTCCATCATCATGAAGTGCTTTGAGAGACTAGTCAAGGACCATATCACCTCCACCCTACCTGACACCCTAGACCCACTCCAATTTGCTTACCGCCCAAATAGGTCCACAGACGATGCGATCTCAACCACACTGCCCTAACCCATCTGGACAAGAGGAATACCTGTGAGAATGCTGTTCATCGACTACAGCTCAGCATTTAACACCATAGTACCCTCCAAACTCGTCATCAAGCTCGAGACCCTGGGTCTCGACCCCACCCTGTGCAACTGAGTACTGGACTTCCTGACGGGCCGCCCCCAGGTGGTGAGGGTAGGTAACAACATCTCCACCCTGCTGATCCTCAACACTGGGGCCACAAGGGTGCGTTCTGAGCCCTCTCCTGTACTCCCTGTTCACCCACGACTGCGTGGCCATGCACGCCTCCAACTCAATCATCAAGTTTGCGGACAACACTACAGTGGTAGGCTTGATTACCAACAACGACTAGACGGCCTACAGGGAGGAGGTGAGGGCCCTCGGAGTGTGGTGTCAGGAAAATAACCTCACACTCAGGAAACAGCAGAGGGGGCACCCCCTATCCACATCGACGGAACAGTAGTGGAGAGGGTAGTAAGTTTTAAAGTTCCTCGGCGTACACATCACCGACAAACTGAATTGGTCCACCCACACAGACAGAGTCGTGAAGAAGGCGCAGCAGCGCCTCTTCAACCTCAGGAGCCAGAGGAAATTTGGATTGTCACCAAAAGCACTCAAACTTCTACAGATGCACAACTTTTTTAACAAATCAAAAACTGAAAAATTGGGCGTGCAAAATTGTTCAGCCCCCTTAAGTTAATACTTTGTAGCGCCACCTTTTGCTGCGATTACAGCTGTAAGTCGCTTGGGGTATGTCTCTATCAGTTTTGCACATCGAGAGACTGAAAATTTTTCCCATTCCTCCTTGCAAAACAGCTCGAGCTCAGTGAGGTTGGATGGAGAGCATTTGTGAACAGCAGTTTTCAGTTCTTTCCACAGATTCTCGATTGGATTCAGGTCTGGACTTTGACTTGGCCATTCTAACACCTGGATATGTTTATTTTTGAACCATTCCATTTTAGATTTTGCTTTATGTTTTGGATCATTGTCTTGTTGGAAGACAAATCTCCGTCCCAGTCTCAGGTCTTTTGCAGACTCCATCAGGTTTTCTTCCAGAATGGTCCTGTATTTGGCTCCATCCATCTTCCCATCAATTTTAACCATCTTCCCTGTCCCTGCTGATGAAAAGCAGGCCCAAACCATGATGCTGCCACCACCATGTTTGACAGTGGGGATGGTGTGTTCAGGGTGATGAGCTGTGTTGCTTTTACGCCAAACATAACGTTTTGCATTGTTGCCAAAAAATGTTGGTTTCATCTGACCAGAGCACCTTCTTCCACATGTTTGGTGTGTCTCCCAGGTGGCTTGTGGCAAACTTTAAACGACACTTTTTATGGATATCTTTAAGAAATGGCTTTCTTCTTGCCACTCTTCCATAAAGGCCAGATTTGTGCAATATACGACTGATTGTTGTCCTATGGACAGAGTCTCCCACCTCAGCTGTAGATCTCTGCAGTTCATCCAGAGTGATCATGGGCCTCTTGGCTGCATCTCTGATCAGTCTTCTCCTTGTATGAGCTGAAAGTTTAGAGGGACGGCCAGGTCTTGGTAGATTTGCAGTGGTCTGATACGCCTTCCATTTCAATATTATCGCTTGCACAGTGCTCCTTGGGATGTTTAAAGCTTGGGGAATCTTTTTGTATCCAAATCCGGCTTTAAACTTCTTCACAACAGTATCTCGGACCTGCCTGGTGTGTTCCTTGTTCTTCATGATGCTCTCTGCGCTTTTAACGGACCTCTGAGACTATCACAGTGCAGGTGCATTTATACGGAGACTTGATTACACACAGGTGGATTGTATTTATCATCATTAGTCATTTAGGTCAACATTGGATCATTCAGAGATCCTCACTGAACTTCTGGAGAGAGTTTGCTGCACTGAAAGTAAAGGGGCTGAATAATTTTGCACGCCCAATTTTTCAGTTTTTGATTTGTTAAAAAAGTTTGAAATATCCAATAAATGTCGTTCCACTTCATGATTGTGTCCCACTTGTTGTTGATTCTTCACAAAAAAATACAGTTTTATATCTTTATGTTTGAAGCCTGAAAGGTGGCAAAGTTCAAGGGGGCCGAATACTTTCGCAAGGCACTGTATATACTGTACCCTATATCATCTACTGCATCTTTATGTAATACATGTATCACTAGCCACTTTAAACTATGCCACTTTGTTTACATACCCTACATTACTCATCTCATATGTATATACTGTACACGATACCATCTACTGCATCTTGCCTATGCCGTTCTGTACCATCACTCATTCATATATCTTTATGTACATATTCTTTATCCCTTTACACTTGTGTGTATAAGATAGTAGTTTTGGAATAGTTAGGTTAGATTACTCGTTGGTTATTACTGCATTGTCGGAACTAGAAGCACAAGCATTTCGCTACACTCGCATTAACATCTGCTAACCATGTGTATGTGACAAATACATTTGATTTGACTATTGGATGTTCTTATAGGCACTTTAGTATTGCCAGTGTAACACTATAGCTTCCGTCCTTCTCCTCGCTCCTCCCTGGGCATGAACCAGCAACACAACGACAATTAGCGCGCGCTAACTAGCTAGCCATTTCACTTCGGTTGCACAAGCCTCATCTCGGGAGTTGATAAGCTTGAAGTTATAAACAGCGCAAAGCTTGACGCACAACAAAGAGGTGCTGTCAAAACGCACAAAAGTGCTGTTTGAATGAATGTTTACGTGCCTGCTTCTGCCTACCACCGCTCAGTCAGATACAAGTATCGAAGTATGCTTGTATGCTCAGTCAGATATGCAACACAGGACACGCTAGATAATATCTAGTAATATCATCAACCATGTGTAGTTAACTAGTGATTATGATTGATAGTTTTTTATAAGATAAGTTTAATGCTAGCTAACAACTTACCTTGGCTTACTGCATTCGCGTAACAGGCAGTCTCCTTGTGGAGTGCAACGAGAGAGAGGCAGGTCGTTATTGCGTTGGACTAGTTAACTGTAAAGTTGCAAGATTGGATCCCCCGAGCTGACAAGGGGAAAATCTGTCGTTCTACCCCTGAACAAGGCAGTTAACCAAATCAAATCAAATTTATTTATATAGCCCTTCGTACATCAGCTGATATCTCAAAGTGCTGTACAGAAACCCAGCCTAAAACCCCAAACAGCAAGCAATGCAGGTGTAGAAGCAGGTGTAACCCACCGTTCCTAGGCCGTCATTGAAAATAAGGATTTGTTCTTAACTGACTTTCCTAGTTAAATAAAGGTATAACCATTTTTATTTTATTTAAAAAATATATATATATTATTTTTAATTCATTAAAAAAATATCTAAAAATTGGCGCTCAAAATCTTACCGATTTCTGATTGTTATGAAAACTTGAAATCGGCCCTGATTAATCGGCCATTCCGATTAATCAGTCGACCTCTAGTGTGGACAGCATAGAATTAAGAGTTCCACTGAACTAGCAAGGCTATTCCAAGTGCAATTTCCAGTCGGACAGTATTATGGTTATCGAGGAACATGATATTGTCCATGAAATGTAGACTACTGTACAAATGGCTATGGTCTTAATTTGCGATGTCACAATGTTGTGTTGCAATGGAGCCCAGTTTAAAAACAACAAATCACCTCTCCAATGTACAGAGAACCACATCTGAAGTCCAAGCCTATTTACAGCTCTCAGAACTAGCTCCCTAAAGGGAAATGTGTCAAAACTACTTCCTGCTCACGTCCACTGTCCACATTCTTACAGATTCACCTTCTGACGTGTTTGAGAGGTTTCATACAAATACAGGTAGTGTCATGAAGTCACGCAACACAACAATGCTAAGACAGGCTTGAGATAAAACACCTCTTTCAAACCAAGGTGCTTTAAAAGAATTATACAATCCTATACAATGACATTATGAACAGGGTTTCTTCTCTTAGCAAGAAGGTCCTACAGCTTCTTCATGCTTTGGTAACTACCAACGTTTTGAAAACTACAAGTGGAATATTTGTATCTCTCATTAGCAGTCTGTAGTAAGCAGATAAGGTCTATGACAGTATTACACAACTATAACCCCTTGCATAGCCAATGCATGCTTTGCTAACCCACTATGTCCTGCGTGTGGTTACTGGGGAGGTCTAAACAGAGCCAGAGGTGAATGTGGGATAATCGCCCCAGTATTCGAAGAATCCAGTGAGAACATAAGCATATTAAACTGGGGCTGGAGGCCAGAGGGGAACACCAGATATGGTGTTAGCATGCCAGTGGGTCTTTACACAGATTGAGGGCAGTGGGACCATAAATTAACCAACTTCACATTTTGCACCAGAACATTGCCCAAACAATTGAGTCTGTATAAAGGATAAAGCACCAATAGCAAAATGACAAAACGCAATCATGTGAATCCAATCAATAAAGCTCTATTCAAGGTTAACACTGAGTTGACAATGGTGGAAACTAATTTAAAATGCAGCCTATTTCATAGGTCCCTTTTCTCAGATCATTGTAGACTCCAGAGACTGAACCACAAGGCATGCACAGAGTCCCAGACGCACGCACACATATGCCTACACAGATTCAGATCATCCTCATGATTGCAGCCCACAGATTACTCAGTGTGTCTGACACAAACAGTATAATAGTGAGTATTAATATCTTAGGTTTTGTTTTTGCTGCCTAGTCGAGGCAGGACAAGTGCCAAGTTGGCAGAGTCCCAGAGATTCCCGGGGTAGCAACCTATCCCTGGAGGTTGAGTCGGGGTCACACAGTCCTGGTTGAATGTGCATGCCTCCACATGCAGGTGCGGACCTGGTTGGGTAGTGACAGGATACAGAGAATCACCAATGGACATGTTTATGTTTGGATTGTATCTACCACTGTCAGCGCATTTTGTGCTTGTATCACATTGTATGCCTGCAGGACACTGGTTCCCAAACAAACAGCCTTTAAAAAATTATATATTATTATTTTTTAGAAAGAGCCAGTGATCTCTGCATGCTTTAAATCCACCAAACCTGAGATTTGAGATGAATACCTTGTACATCAGCAGCTGTAACTCTATCCTCCTCCCTAAGTCGAGGCAGGGAGGGATGGATTGGGAGGTTTCTCCACAAACTGTCTTTGGAATGCAATTCTTTTCATTCTCGCAAAGTGCACAAGCCCAATCCTTTCTTAAATTCAGCCACAACAGAGACAGAACAGACTCCGTGTTAAAAAGAACAAGGGCTCTCGTCCAGAGGCACTCTGCCAAAGCACAAGTAGTACAAAGAGATTAAGATTGTTTTCTTGGTTCATGTGTTGTTGTAAAGGTATACAGTATGTGTAAGAGCATTTTATTGTGTGGGATGCAGTAAGCATGTGTCTCTTCTACTACTTGGCATACACAGGATATGCTCCCTCCATTCCCTATATTTCCTTTAACTGAGGCTCAATTTGAGTCCATGGCAAGACTCTTAACACACATTTTTTCACCGTTTCTCTAGATTCTTCAGTTGGCTTATTCTATTCCCCTTTATGCTATGAATAAGAATGAGGGTTTCCATTCCAGACTACAGGCAAGAGGGACTCAGCCTTACTACGTTCTATTGCATTCAGTCAATTATCCACTGCATTTGTGTAAAGAACTGGGACAGCACAACATAAAAATTCAGTACACACCCATAATCCTCTTTCAGAAAGCTGACCTCTATCAACTGCAAACAAACAAGAACATTTGACAGCATATGCTTAGGAGAGATTGTCGCTCTCTACCTTAACCACCATAATTGAGAAAGTCCTCATTAAATGGCTGGCTGCATTGTAACTTTTCTACAATAACACTTATATCACTTTAAGGGTGTTGAAAGCTCCCAATCTCTCCCAACAATAAACTAAGAAGAACAAAAAAAGGCTCAAAAAATGACACTAATCTTTCTTAGCAAGGTCAGGCTGCAGAGCAGTCATAGGGGGTTTCTATGGAGCGGTTCTCAACCATCCTCTCACCCTCTCTGGCCAATCTCACTCACCCTGTGTTTGTGTGCCTGTGCCATGGCTCCCGCTTGCAGCTCCATGCCTCCCACTTGCCGTACAGGTTCCATGTTCATCCCTTACCAGTGCTCAAGCTCTTCTCCTGGTTGTTACGTACAGCGCCTGTTATCATGGAAATCTCCACACCAGGAGGGCAAAAGAGGGCCGTGCCATAGCCCCCACCAGCAGCCACCTGACAAATTATCTTCCCTCTTTTTTTCTGTGCTTTACTTGAGTTGTTTTCTGCTGTTTGCAGTATCGTCTCGGTGTCTTTCCCTCTCACCGTCTCTCTGCTAATGTTCTATTCCATGGATTTTTCTGCCATTGTAATCCTTGGGCTGGCAGCCTAAGCATTTTTTTTTGGGGTCGCCTAAGTCCAAACAGTCTAAAAATATGTATACTTATATTTTTTGCAATACATTTTCGGGAATGGAATGACTTTCAATGTAAACGTAAATGGCTCAAATCAGATATAAAGTATGTAAAAACAATAATGGAACTATATATATATATTTTTTATAACCAAAGATAATTGAAAATTCCCCCAAAAATCTATTTAGTTATATTGATTTTATTATGTTTGAGCAAAAGAACACAGCATTAGCCATAGCAAAATGCACAGACTTGCAGGAAACTAGCTTTAAAACTGCAACATTCTCTCTCAGCTCCATGGCAGAATATGTATAATTGAAGGACATTAGCTTTAAAACTGCACAAATGTATCTTAGGTCCAAGGAGAAAAAAGGTAGGATTGAGGGAAATTGGCTTAAAAATGTTTAAAAAAAGTCTACACTGCCTCTAAAATCCTCTAAAATGTAGATGCGCCCCTTGCCACACCCATAACCAGAAAAAAACAATAATTTGGGGAGTATCGTGACCCTTTCCATCCAATGTAATCCTGGCAGTGGCTGCTTGCTAATAGATAGCTTGAGGTTGATGGCTAATAAAAATGATGGAAAGGGAATTAAAGCGTGTTTCCATAAGCCTAAAATCACTCCAGCAGATCTGACCAGGCCCACAGATCTGGTCCAGCCTAAAAAAATAATACTATTCTGACCTATCTTACCTTATTTACACACTCACACAAACCCTCCCCCCCCCCCCCCCCCCACACACTAAAATGGGGTGTAGGATGTAGTGGTACACACCAGAGTATGGGTTTTAGAATGAGCAGTCAGTCATTAGACATTTAATTCCCCACGGCTAATACTAATACCCGCCAACCCAATGACCAATAAGTCAGCATGCTCCTCTATGCTACGATGAGGATCAGTAGTGACCTCATTACATTATAATCCATACTAAAACACACTGCTGCAGCAAAGGGAGCTTTTATTTAAGCACGCTTCACGCTTCCCTGGGTAATATCCATCAATTAGGTTTTTGAAGACAAGTATCAAAATGCCAAAAGTGCTAGGTCGTGAGTATTTCACCACAAAGTTTGATCAATATCACTCAGACATGATGATTCTGAAAGAAAGCTTCTAAGAACAGGCTTCTGAGAACAAGCTTCTAGGTAGGCTAGATAAGGGGAATTAGCATCAGTCAGTGATGAGCTGTATTTAACCCTGGTCAGTCAGGGGACTTCACTGTGGATGAGCCAAGGTCATCCTCTAAGGTTGCCTTCTGGATTTAGCTCACACTACGTCCTGTCACATTTGATGGACAGGTGTTCCTTTCCACCGAGTAGTGAGGTCACGCTGCCGTCTCCTTGATAGATTCCATGACGCCTGCCTGAATTCATCTCCAGACAATTCGTCTGCAGAGTGTTCTGGGAAACAAGCTGATGCTGCACTCACGACTGACGATGTATGTGAACAACACCGATACACAAAACAAAACCCTCCCCCCAAAAGCAAGTAACACGGCTCAGTTGGTATACTGCGCACACCTGTAACTGGATAACACTGACCAGCGTTCCAAGAGGCAGAAACAAACGAGAGCTCAAGACCAAAACCTCTGGTTCTTGAAGGAAATCCCAAATTAACAGAAGACAGATGAAGTTGTCAGTATCAACTCCGGCAAGGATGAGTAATAATGTTTCTATGTCGCCAACAAGTCACCAGAGGGTAAGAGTTGAGAAGCTAAAGAAGTCACTGGATCAAGAAGAATGTTGAAATAGTGACTTCACCTGTGCACATAAAGTAAAGGAAATCCCAGTTGCTTATAATCTCTCCATTGTTAGTCAATTTAGGCATCCTATCCAAATGGTACACCACATGACTAAGTATGTGGACACGTGCTCATCAAACATCTCATTCCAAAATCATGGTCATTAATATAGAGTTGCCCCCCCCTCTGCTGCTATAACAGCCTCAACTCTTATGGGAAGGTTTTCCACAAGATGTTGGAGCACTGCTGCAGGGATTTGCTTCCATTCAGCCACAAGAGCATTAGTGAGGTTGGGAACTGATGTTTGGCGATTAGGACTGGCTTGCAGTCGAAGTTCCAATTAATCCCAATGGTGTTCGATGGGGTTGAGGTAAGGGCTCTGTGCAGGCCAGTCAAGTTCTTCCACAACGATCTCGACAAACCATTTCTGTATGGACCTAGACTTTGTGCACAGGGGCATTGTCATGCTGAAACAGGAAAGGGCCTTCCCCAAACTGTTGCCACAAAGTTGGAAGCACAGAATCATCTAGAATGTCATGAAATGCTGTAGCATTAAGATCTCTTTATTGGAACTAAGGAGCCTAGTCCGAACCATGAAAAACAGCCCCAGACCATTATTCCTCACAGAATTTTTACAGTTGGCACTATGCAGTCGGGCACAGATTTGTCCGTAGGATTGCCAGATGGTGAAGCATGATTCATCACTACAGAGAAAGCGTTTCCACTGTTACAGAGTCCAATGGCGGTAAGCTTTACACCACTCCAGCCGACACTTGGAATTGTGCATGGTGATCTTATGGTTGTGTGCGGCTGCTCGGCCATGGAAACCCATTTCATGAAGCTCCCGACGAACAGTTATTGTGCTGACGTTAATCCAGAGGTAGTTTGGAACTCGGTAGTGAGTGTTGCAACCAAGGACAGACAATTTTTACGTGCTACGCGCATTAGCACTTGTCGGTGGTTGTTTGAGCCTGTGTGTCCCACCACTTCCCGGCTGAGCCGTTGTTGGTCATAGGTGTTTCCACTTCACAATAAAAGCACTTCGTTGACCGGGGCAGCTCTAGTAGGGCAGAAATTTGAAGAACTGACTTGTTGGAAAGGTGTCATTCTAAA
The DNA here is from genome assembly GCF_034236695.1 of Oncorhynchus nerka. Classification (NCBI taxonomy): domain Eukaryota; kingdom Metazoa; phylum Chordata; class Actinopteri; order Salmoniformes; family Salmonidae; genus Oncorhynchus; species Oncorhynchus nerka. The sequence continues at coordinate 64,318,807 of NC_088397.1, read as the reverse complement.
CTCAGCAAAAAAAGTAACATCATCTCACTGTCAACTGCATTTATTTTCAGCAAACTTAACGTGTGTAAATATTTGTATGAACATAATAAGATTCAACAACAGACAAACTGAACAAGTTCCACAGACATGTGACTAACAGAAATTGAATGTGTCCCTGAACAAAAGGAGGGGGGTCAAAATCAAAATGAACAGTATCTGGTGTGGCCACCAGCTGCATTAAGTACTGCAGTGCATCTCCTCCTCATGCACTGCACCAGATTTCCCAGATCTTGCTGTGAGGTAACCCCACTCTTCCACGAAGGCACCTGCATTTCTGGGGGAATTGGCCCTAGCCCTCACCCTCCGATCCAACAGGTCCCAGACGTGGCCATGGCAGAAAACTGACATCCCTGCCTTGCAGGAAATCAGCCATACTGCTCATTCTGTGCGTGGTGGCATTGTCATGCTGGAGGGTCATGTCAGGATGAGCCTGCAGGAAGGGTACCACATGAGGGAAGAGGATGTCTTCCCTGTAACACACAGCGTTGAGATCGCCTGCAATGACAACAAGCTCAGTCTGATGATGCTGTGACACACCACCCTAGACCATGACAGACCTTCCACAACCAAATCGATCCCGCTCCAGAGTACAGGCCTCGGTGTAACGCTCATTCCTTCGACGATAAACGCGAATCCAATCATACCCCCTGGTGAGATAAAAATGCGAGTTGTTAAAGAACACTTTTTGCCAGTCCTGTCCAGCGGCGATGGGTTTGTGCCCATAGGCGACATAGTTGCCTACAAGCCCTCAGTCCAGCCTCTCTCAGCCTGCTGCGGACAGTCTGAGCACTGATGGAGGGATTGTGCGGTCCTGGTGTAGGTCGGGCAGTAGTTGTTGCCATCCTGTACCTGTCCCGCAGGTGTGATGTTCAGATGTTCCGATCCTGTGCAGGTGTTGTTACATGTGGTCTGCCACTGTGAGGACTATCAGCTGTCCATCCCATCTTTCTTTTGGTGTTTTTCAGAGTCAGTAGAAAGGCATCTTTAGTGTACTATGTTTTCATAACTGTGATCTTAATTACCTACCGTCTAAGCTGTTAGTGTCTTAACGACCGTTCCACAGGTGCATGTTCATTAATTGTTTATGGTTAATTGAACAAGCATGGGAAACCGTGTTTAAACCCTTTACAATGAAGATCTGAAGTTATTTGGATTTTTACCAATTATTTTTGTAAGACGGTGCTGAAAAAGGGACATCTCTTTTTCTGAATTTTATGATGGTGCCACGTTGAAAATCACTGAGCTCTTCAGTGAGGCTATTCTACTGCCAATGTTTGGTCTTTGGAGATTGCAATGGCTGTGTGCTCCATTTTATACACCTGTCTGGTACTGCTTGCAGCTGAGCAGTACCAGAGAGAAATTGGAGCGAGAGAGAAGGCAGAGGCTAACATTTTTTAATCCCCTCCTCGCTCCACTCTGTTTTCATCCTCTGGTCAGCGAGGCTGAATTTAAAAGAACATTTGAGGCTCCCCCATCTTGGCGGTGTATAGAAATCTTTACATTTTTAAGCCAATTTCCTGCAATTAAAACACCTTTCTTCATGGAGCTGAGAGAAAATGTTACAGTTTTAAAGCTAACTTCCTGCAATTCAATGCATTGCCATGGCTTAAGCCGCGTTCTTTTGCTCAAACATAAAAACAAAATCAATACTGCTAAATTAATTGTTTATGGAATTTTCAATTCACGCCGACTGTCTAACTTTTATTTGTGATTGAGATTTAACAAAGGTTATGATTTTAAAATACACTGCTCAAAAAAATAAAGGGAACAACACAATGTAACTCCAAGTCAATCACACTTCTGTGAAATCAAACTGTCCACTTAGGAAGCAACACTGATTGACAATAAATGTCACATGCTGTTGTGCAAATGGAATAGACAACAGGTGGAAATTATAGGCAATTAGCAAGACACCCCCAAAAAAGGAGTGGTTCTGCAGGTGGGGACCACAGACTACTTCTCAGTTCCTATGCTTCCTGGCTGATGTTTTGGTCACTTTTGAATGCTGGTGGTGCTTTCACTCTAGTGGTAGCATGAGACGGAGTCTACAACCCACACAAGTGGCTCAGGTAGTGCAGCTCATCCAGATTGGCACATCAATGTGAGCTGTGGCAAGAAGGTTTGCTGTGTCTGTCAGCGTAGTGTCCAGAGCATGCAGGTGCTACCAGGAGACAGGCCAGTACATCAGGAGACGTGGAAGTGGCTGTAGGAGGGCAACAACCCAGCAGCAGGACCGCTACCTCCGCCTTTGTGCAAGGAGGAGCACTGCCAGAGCCCTGCAAAATGACCTCCAGCAGGCCACAAATGTGCATGCGTCTGCTCAAACGGTCAGAAACAGACTCCATGAGGGTGGTATGAGGGCCCGACGTCCACAGGTGGGGGTTGTGCTTACAGCCCAACACCATGCAGGACATTTGGCATTTGCCAGAGAACACCAAGATTGGCAAATTCGCCACTGGTGCCCTGTGCTTTTCACAGATGAAAGCATGTTCACACTGAGCACGTGACAGACGTGACAGAGTCTGGAGACGCCGTGGAGAAAGTTCTGCTGCCTGCAACATCCTCCAGCATGACCGGTTTGGCGGTGGGTCAGTCATGGTGTGGGGTGGCATTTCTTTGGGGGGCCGCACAGCCCTCCATGTGCTCGCCAGAGTTAGCCTGACTGCCATTAGGTACCGAGGTGAGATCCTCAGACCCCTTGTGAGACCATATGCTGGTGCGGTTGGCCCTGGGTTCCTCCAAATGCAAGACAATGCTAGACCTCATGTGGCTGGAGTGCGTCAGCAGTTCCTGCAAGAGGAAGGCATTGATGCTATGGACTGGCCCGCCCGTTCCCCAGACCTGAATCAAATTGAGCGCATCTGGGACATCATGTCTCGCTCCATCCACCAACACCACGTTGCACCACAGACTGTCCAGGAGTTGGCCTCATCAGGAGCATGCCCAGGCGTTGTAGGGAGGTCATACAGGCACGTGGAGGCCACACACACTACCGAGCCTCATTTTGACTTGTTTAAAGGACATTACATCAAAGTTGGATCAGCCTGTAGTGTGGTTTTCCACTTTAATTTTGAGTGACTCCATATCCAGACCTCCATGGGTTGATAAATTTGATTTCCATTGATAATTTGTGTGATTTTGTTGTCAGCACATTCAACTATGTAAAGAAAAAAGTATTTAATAAGAATATTTCATTCATTCAGATCTAGGATGTGTTATTTTAGTGTTCCCTTTATTTTTTGAGCAGTGTATATGTGTCCATGATCTTTTCTACATACTTCATATAGTTTTTTTCCCCAAAAAAGTTACTGTTTGGATTTAGGCATCCTGAAAAACACTTAAGCGGCCTGCCTTAACGATTTCAATGTCAGAAAAATCCCTGATTGAGGAATGGAAAAAGATACAGGTAGGTGGCATGATGAGGTCTAACAAATACAAAAATGTATTTTCCCCAACCGTACGACAGAAGGGAGAATCAGCAGCTGTACGCTTTCATAGTGGAGAAGACCACAGACTAGCCATATTTAGGTGGGAGGAAATGGGTTTCGGGGGGGGGGATCAGTGACATTTGGTGCGGTAGAGCAGGGAGGGGGAACAGACGGGCTGACAGGAGTAGTGCGTGGCTTTTAAGAGTAATGTGTAGCTGTATTCTCTTTTCTCTTTAAACAAATGCAACATTGGCTCAGTTGTGTTGTATTACTTCCAACTGAACACTAACACAGAGTGAGCTAGAGCTAAAGCACACCCACACACAGCTAAGGTCAAGTCCCAGCATCACTGGTCACCCACAGTTCCTGGTCTGTTTTTCTTTCAGTTCCCTAAACATGAATAATATATATACTTCACTGGAATGATCATTTCAAGTAGGCCAATACATGTAAACGTAACAAAAACTCTCACATTATGTCAGCTGCCCACTCAAACTGTATGTCGATTTCTATTACGCCCGCTCTCTGAAGAGCCCAGAAGGCTTCATTTCCTGCTGGACCAGCATTGCATAACGCCCACAAAATGTGTGTGTGTCTGCGTGTTTTTTTGTGAGTGTGCGTATGTGTGTACACATGCATTTGAGTGTAACATTACACCTCCGGCTTGCGTAATATGACAGGCTGCTCCTGGGAGCTAACGCAGGAGAGAGCTCCAAGCTAATGTTTATTCAGGGGCAGAGAAAATTCTCTAATGAGTTCCAAGCTAATTATTACTGTTTTCGGGAAGATTATTTCTATGATATCCATGCAAAATGAAAGAGAGAAACCTACACACTGTTGAAAAAGAGAAAAAAAATTGAAAACTGAGTCAATGCAAAAAATATTAAAAAGGTTAAAAAAAAATATTTATGCACTATGAACTTTGCATTTAATCTTTGCATTTGAAACCGACAATATTTTTGTAATAAGGACTTTTAAAAAGCCTTGACGGCCTCCAATCATTTCTATGATATCCGTGCATAAACAAACCTATAAGCCAAGAGGTTTTAGTAGCTACTAAGGCACTTTTTGTTAAGTCACTGGTGACACAGGATGTGTCACCTGCTTCTTGGCAGAGCCAGTGAGGTTTATAGAGCTGCACAGGGATGTTGCGCAGGTGTTACTAATGTAGCAGATGTTACAGCAAGGCATGAGTTGGAGAACCCAAAAACAATCCTATTAGTTCCTGACCAGTGAGAGGGAGTACCATTTCCAGTTTCTCAGCTTGTCTCCCCCACAGTACATAGGATAGACTCAACCCTCTCAGACAACGGAGTCGTGAATTACTACCCCTAAGATTTATTGCAGGGATCGTGAAGGCTCTCTTAAGAATTGGGATTAATTGCAGTGCATGTAGTTCCCTTTTTGATAGACTTGCAGACATAGTTTGCTTATAGGCAAACCGAACGAGTGTGCTCACATACTCACTTAAAAGACCTTCGCTTGAAAAACAAGAAAATCACGCCCCTTCGACTCCCAAACTTCGGCTGGCCCCGGGGAAAAAATGGAGTGTGCCCGAACAGCCGAAAAAACCCTTACAGAAGGGACAAAATGTCATCATAATATATGCACAAACTCTAACCAACTGTTTCAAGAAGGAAGCAGACTGATTTTCAAAATTCCAAAGGCCAACATCCTCCTTCCTTGATGGTTTGAGAGACAATGAACATTGAGAAAACTCGGTCTTGTCAGCCATCGACAGCCATGGCCCCCTTGTGTGGCTGCAATCCATGCCTGATGGCCAAAGTGGCTGTTGTGCCCTTGGGCTGAATATAGTCATCATAATTCCCTTCTCCCGGCTGCCAATCACCCTGCACCGCTCACTCACATTGCTCTCTCAGATCTCTATTCTTAATAGACAATGCCTGTCACGCAATCGGGTCCTTCTCACAGGCCTCACAGCGCCGAAGTAGGCTACTAGGGAAGAAGGGGAGATGTTAGAAGAACTGTCCACATTTACTTTGTCAGCTAACGAGATGAGTAATGAACAGAAAAAGCACTAGCCTATGTCAATCTACTATCCCCCGTAATACAGAAGTTGACCTATTCGATTTGTCAGCTTGTCGTTCTGCCCGAGAAACAAATATTTCAGACTGTTGTGGGATGATAGATCCCAAATTATTACAACCACTGAACATCAAAAAAAAAATGTAAAGCATTGAGGCGTTTAGCTTAAAATGTTAAACTATTAGGCTATTTCTTCACATTATAAGCACAGCAATGCGCACACGGCAGCAGGCTATAAGCGCAAATGTTCCAAAATGAAATTAGCAGGAAAACACTGTTCTCCAAAGCACACAAAAAATTAGAGCGCTTTCATGACAGATATGAAAATATGCTTTTGAAATTTAGAAAAAGAGGGACGATCTAAAGCAACAACTAGCACGGGTTGTTAACACTTTAGACCCCAATAGAATTCTAGAACACTGCTGTAGATTACTGAGAATTCAAGATAAAGCTCATTTTCTCACACATGACAATTACAAGTTAACTTAGGTTTTAAAGAGCACAAATTTTCTATAATGACACCTCATTCAGGTCAACAGGAATAACACTCCTTTATTCTTCCATTGTGTACACTATCAAAAAACGATTAACACTTAACACATTTTTTACCTCACAATGACAAAGCAAAAACAGATTAAGAAATGTTTGCAAATGTATATGATTTTTTATTATCACATTTACATAAGTATTCAGACCCTTTACTCAGTACTTTGTGGAAGCACCTTTGGCAGTGATTACAGCCTCCAGTCTTCTTAGGTATGATGCTACAAGCTTGGCACACCTGTATTTGGGGAGTATCTCCCATTCTTCTCTGCAGATTCTCTCAAGCTCTGTCAGGTCGGATGGGGAGTGTCGCTGCACAGCTATTTTCAGGTCTCTCCAGAGATGTTCAATCGGGTTCAAGTCCGGGCCACTCAAGGACATTGAGACTTGTCCCGAAACCACTCCTGCGTTGTCTTGGCTATGTGCTTAGGGTCGTTGTCATGTTGGAAGGTGAACCTTCGCCCCAGTCTGATGACATGAGCACTCCAGAGCAGGTTTTCATCAAGGATCTCTCTGTACTTTGCTCTGTTCATCTTTCCCACGACCCTGACTCGTCTCCCAGTCCCTGCCACTGAAAAACGTCCCCAGAGCATGATGCTGCCACCACCATGATTCCCCGAACCGATAGTGCAAGGTTTCCTCCAGACATGATGCTTGGCATTCAGACCAAAGAGTTTAATCTGGTTTTCATCAAACCAGAGAATCTTGTTTCTCATGGTCTGAGAGGCCTTTAGGTACCTTTTGGCAAACCCCAAGAGGGCTGTTATGTGCCTTTTATTGAGGAGTGGCTTATGTCTGGTCACTCTACCATAAAGGCCTGATTGGTGGAGTGCTGCAGAGATGGTTGTCCTTCTGGAAGGTTCTTCCATCTCCACAGAGGAACTCTGGAGCTTGATCACCTCCCTGACCAAGGCCCTTCTCCCCCCAATTGATCAGTTTGGCCGGGCGGCCAGCTCTAGGAAGAGTCTTGCTGGTTCCAAACTTCTTCAATTTAAGAAATGGAGGCCACTGTGTTCTTGGGGACCTTCAATGCTGCAGAAAGGGTCTGAATACTTCTGTAAATAATGAATGTTTTTAAATATATATATATACACACATTTCCAACAATGTGTCATTATGGGGTATTGTGTGTTGTGTGTAGATTGCTGAGGCCATTTTAGAATAAGGCTGTAACAAATGTGGAAAAAGTCAAAGGGTTTAAACACTTTCCAAAGGCAACGTATAAAACACATACAGTGGGGCAAAAAAGTATTTAGTCAGCCACCAATTGTGCAAGTTCTCCCACTTAAAAAGATGAGAGAGGCCTGTAATTTTCATCATAGGTACACTTCAATTATGACAGACAAAATGAGAAGAAAAAAAATCCAGAAAATCATATTGTAGGATTTTTAATGAATTTATTTGCAAATTATGGTGGAAAATAAGTATTTGGTCAATAACAAAAGTTTCTCTCAATACTTTGTTATATACCCTTTGTTGGCAATGACAGAGGTCAAACGTTTTCTGTAAGTCTTCACAAGGTTTTCACACACTGTTGCTGGTATTTTGGCCCATTCCCCCATGCAGATCTCTAGAGCAGTGATGTTCTGGGGCTGTTGCATGGTCAACACGGACTTTCAACTCCCTCCAAAGATTTTCTATGGGGTTGAGATCTGGAGACTGGCTAGGCCACTCCAGGACCTTGAAATGCTTCTTACGAAGCCACTCCTTCGTTGCCCGGGCGGTGTGTTTGGGATCATTGTCATGCTGAAAGACCCAGCCACGATTCATCTTCAATGCCCTTGCTGATGGAAGAAGGTTTTCAATCAAAAATCTCACGATACATGGCCCCATTCATTCTTTCCTTTACACGGATCAGTCGTCCTGGTCCCTTTTCAGAAAAACAGCCCCAAAGCATGATGATGTTTCCACCCCCATGCTTCACAGTAGGTATGGTGTTCTTTGGATGCAACTCAGCATTCTTTGTCCTCCAAACACGACAAGTTGAGTTTTTACCAAAAAGTAAAGGACCGTGTGAAGATTCTGGAGGAAACTGGTACAAAAGTATCTATATCCACAGTAAAACGAGTCCGATATCGAGTCTGCTCAGCAAGAAAGAAGCCACTTCTCCAAAACCTCCATAAAAAAGCCAGACTACTTTTTGGAAAAATGTTCTCTGGTCTGATGAAACAAAAATAGAACTGTTTGCCCATAATGACCATCCCTATGTTGGGAGGAAAAAGGGGGAGGCTTGCAAGCCAAAAAACACCATCCCAAACGTGAAGCACCCCCACAACAGCATCATGTTGTGGGGGTGCTTTGCTGCAGGAGGGACTGGTCCACTTCACAAAATAGATGGTATCATGAGAAACGAAAATTGTGGATATATTGAAGCAACATCTCAAGACATCAGTCAGGAAGTTAAAGCTTGGTCGCAAATGGGTCCTCCAAATGGACTATGACCCCAAGCATAAAATCAAATTTTATTTGTCACATACACATAGTCAGCAGATGTTAATGCGAGTGTAGCAAAATTCAAAAGGCACTCCCACATCTTAGCAATCTTTTTTGCATGGCAACAGTTGAACAAGATGAAGGAAAAAGGAAACCGCACACTGCTCTTGATATTATCACTGATATTTAATAAGCTTACGTATCGGCCTCACTGCCTTCGTCAGAGCTTTTGTGAATTTAAAAACAAATGTGCACCCTTATGTTGACCTAGCCCCACCCACATCCGTTCCACACATCAAAAGGGGTTGGACGCAAAGGAAAAACAAGTGCTGCCAAATACAGTATAACAATATACATTTCATAAATATTACAAAAGTGTATAAAAACAGAGTAATCTTAAATAGGCACATAATTCATGTTCAAATTCACAACATAACATAAATAAGCATTTCATCAACCTCTTGAAACTAGGGGGCACTATTTTCATTTTTGGAAAAATAACGTTCCCAAAGTAATCCGCCTATTTCTCAGGACCAGATGCTTGAATGTGCATATAATTGACAGCTTATGATAGAAAACACTCTAAAAAGTTTCTAAAACTGTCAAAATATTGTCTGCGAGTATAACAGAACTGATATTGCAGGCGAAACCCTGAGGAAAATCCAATCAGGAAGTGCCTCTTATTTTGAAACCGTTCTGTTTCTATGCACCCCTGTTGGCCATTGAAAGGGATATCAACCAGATTCCTTTTTCTACGTATTCCCTGTGTGTCTACGCCTTTATGTTGAAGAATGAGCGTAAACGACTACATTGCGTAAGTGGCCAGCTGAGGGCTCTCAGAGTGATTCTTGCGTAAAAGACAGAGGTAGTCATTTTTCCTCTCTCTCCTACTGAAAAGCCAATTGTCCCAGTTGATATATTATCTAATAGATATTTGAAAAACACCTTGAGGATTGAGTATTAAAAAAGTTTGCCATGTTTGTCGATATTATGGATATAATTTGGATTTTTTTTCCCGCCGTTGTCGTGACCGCTATTTCCGGTGGATTTCTCAACATAACAATCAAACGGAGGTATTTTGGGTATAAAAATAATCTTTATGGAACAAAAGGAACATTTGCTGTCGAACTGGGAGTCTCGTCAGTGAAAACATCCGAAGATCATCAAAGGTAAATGGTTAATTTGATTGCTTTTCTGATTTTCGTGACCAAGCTTCCTGCTGCTAGCTGGACATAATGCTATGCTAGGCTATCGATAAACTTACACAAACGCTTGTCTTGCTTTGGCTGTAAAGCATAATTTCAAAATCTGAGATGACAGGGTGATTAACAAAAGGCTAAGCTGTGTTTCACTATATTTCACTTGTGATTTCATGAATATTAATATTTTCTAGTAATATTTTTTGACTGTTATGCTAATTAGTGTAGTTGATGACAATTCTCCCGGATCCGGGATGGGTAGTTCCAGGAGGTTAAGTCCTTTAGGAAATCATGTCTGGAGGGTGAAAATCCCAAAACATTCTCTTTTACTCAAGAGTTTTATTAATATCACCTCCCCTGTCTGATATCTTAACTTTCTCCGTGCCACAAAATCTTTTTAAAAAGTTAGAAATGTCATACTTTAGGTCATTAAAATGTACTGCGACTGGATAATCCCTGTCGTTTCTTTCTTTTATGTTCACTAATTATCTGTTTGAGAGAGCGGGAGGTTTTACTGACAGAGCCCACATGGACATTTAATAATGTAAATAACATGGGTAGTGGAACACGTAATAATGTAATTGATTTGGAACCGTTTTCCTGTGTGTGGGTGGCAGAAATATTCACACTTCATCATATTGTTGCACTGTGCACATCCTCTGCATTTATAGCTACCATTTGGCAGAGGGCGTAAAAGAGCCCGATTGATTTTCTTTTGCGGCTGGAAGATGGCATGAACCAATTTATCGCGTAAATTGCGACCTCTCCTATACACAATAAGTGGTGGATTTTTAAATTCAGCCGGCAAAGCTGGGTCCGATGATAAAATATGCCAGTGTTTGACGACACCTCCCACTTTTCGCGATTTTAAAGTATATGTGGTTGTGAACATTACGGAGTGTTCTTTAGCTTTAGCGGGTCTTTTTTGTAACAGTTAATCTCGTGTTTTTCCCCAAAGCCAAATTAAGAGCTTCATCAACACAATGTATTCATAAAGTGGCTAGAGATGAGTCAGTATGTTGGCAGCAGCCTCTCAATGTTAGTTATGGCTGTTTAACAGTCTGTTGGCCTTGAGATAGAAGCTGTTTTTCAGTCTCTCGGTCCCCGCTTTGATGCACCTGTACAAGAGGTCGACCGATTAATTAGGGCCGATTTCAAGTTTTCATAACAATCGGAAGTCAGTGTTTTTTTACACTTATTTAGATAGGCAAGTCAGTTAAGAACACATTCTTATTTTCAATAACGACCTAGGAGCGGTGGGTTAACTGCCTTGTTCAGGGGCAGAACAACAGATTTTCACCTTGTCAGCTCGGGGATTCAATCTTGCAACCTTACAGTTAACTAGTCCAACGCGCTAACCACCTGCCTCTCATTGCACTCCACGAGGAGCCTGCCTGTTACGTGAATGCAGTGGAAGCCAAGGTAAGTTGCTAGCTAGCATTAAACTTATAACAAACAATCAATCATAATCACTAGTTAACTACACATGGTTGATGATATTACTAGTTTATCTAGCGTGTCCTGCGTTGCATATAATCGATGTGGTGCGTATCGTTGCTCCAATGTATACCTAACCATAAACATCAATGCCTTTCTTAAAATCAATACACAGAAGTATATATTTTTAAACCTGAATATTTAGCTAAAAGAAATCCAGGTAGCAGGCAATATTAACCAGGTGAAATTGTGTCACTTCCGTTGCGTTCATTACACGCAGAGTCAGTGTATATTCAACCGTTTGGGCCACCTAATTTGCCAGAATTAATTAATTAATTATGACATAACATTGAAGGTTGGGAAATGTAACAGGAATATTTAGACTTATGGATGCCACCCGTTAGATAAAATACGGAACGGTTCCATATTTCAGTGAAAGAATAAACGTCTTGTTTTCGAGATTATAGTTTCCGGATTCGACCATATTAATGACCTAAGGCTCGTATTTCTGTGTGTTATTATGTTATAATTAAGTCTATGATTTGATGGAGCAGTCTGACTGAGCGGTGGTCGGCAGCACTTTCGTGCGTTTTGCCAGCAGCTCTTCGTAAGCACAGCGCTGTTTATGACTTCAAGCCTATCAACTCCCGAGATTAGGCTGGTGTAACCGATGTGAAATGGCTAGCTAGTTAGCGGGGTGCGCGCTAATAGCGGTTCAAACGTCACTCGCTCTGAGACTTGGAGTAGTTGTTCCCCTTGCTCTGCATGGGTAACGCTGCTTCGAGGGTGGCTGTTGTCGATGTGTTCCTGGTTCGAGCCCAAGGAGCGAGGAGAGGGACGGAAGCTATACTGTTACACTGACAATACTAAAGTGCCTATAAAAACATCCAATAGTCTAAGGTTAATGAAATACAAATGGTATAGAGAAATAGTCATATAATAACTACAACCTAAAACTTCTTACCTGGGAATATTGAAGACTCATGTTAAAAGGAACCACCAGCTTTCATATGTTCTCATGTCATGAGCAAGGAACTTAAACGTTAGCTTTCTTACATGGCACATTTTGCACTTTCACGTTCTTCTCCAACACTTTGTTTTTGCATTATTTCAACCAAATTGAACATGTTTCATTATTTATTTGAGACTAAATGGATTTTATTGATGTATTATATTAAGTTAAAACAAGTGTTAATTCAGTATTGTTGTAATTGTCATTATTACAAACCCTTTTTTAAATTTTTTAAATGGCCGATTAATTGGTATTAGCTTTTTTTGGTCCTACAATAATCGGTATCGGCTTTGAAAAATCATAAATCGGTCGACATCTACTAACTACCAATTGAATATCACAAAATTGTGGAGAAAAAGGGGTAAAAAGTACCCCAAAAAACAACTAAATACAATTACATTGAATATAAATGTGATATAAATGTACATCATTTTCAAAACCATATAATAAAATGTACATTTAGATCTTGCATAATGAAATGTATTACTGATTTTAGAACATATTGATGTTTCAAATGACAACATTAAGTTCAACAGTAATGGTGTCTTGCAATGCTCCTGGGTAGGGTCAAATTGTCTTAAATAGGCCAACTTTGATTCATTATTTCTCAATATGCTTTAAAATATAAATGTCAAATATATGTCAATACGCATTCCTCCAAAGGACCATTTTATTAATTACATTGTGACAATCCCAAAAAAAGTCACGTTCCTTTTTTGCTCTACTTTCTTGATGAATCGCCCCCAGACTGCTAATAAGCACTGCCTTCTCAATGGGATCCTGAAGTTGAATTAAGTGTGCAGATGTGTTTGTTTGTGTTTAGTTTCCTCACTTTAAATGCATACTAGGCCTAACTGTAGCTGACAACCTGTGACCAACAAATCTAATGAATCTAACACGGTGCCCTACTCTGGGTATATGGGGGTGGATGATGTACTGCACCAACAGCGTTCACATACAATAAATAGTAAATGCATTGAAAATGAATGGTTGGACTTCAGAAGCTGCTAACGAAGTGAACATGTGTGAATTACGTTAGGCTTAGAAGGGACATCCTGAAATGGGACATGATGTGATGACCACCCAGACAATAAAAGAAACCAAATCAACTCATAAGTAGCAAGTTGTTCACTAGCTAGCTACGTAATGAATGTGTCTTACCTTTTTAACGGGTTTGTGAATAGGGACCGCACTGAACGCAGCAGACGACACTGACAGTTCACCCATGGTAATTTCGCTGTTCTTGCTCACGGTCATGGCTGAGTATTTTTCAGCCACATTCTCGCTCTCCTTTACTTCTTTGCTGGCTTGTTTCAGCTCCAACTTTCCGTCCCCCGGAATGTCCGACATTTCGATAAATAATTAAAACGTACAACAAATTAGTTAGCCCGTGGTATAGCTAACGTTAGTTAAGTTAGCTACAGGATTCGAGTTTCTCCCCACTGTTCGGTATATTGCGGAAGAGGGATTGTTTTGTGCAGCTGAAGACTGCAATTCACACGATTTAGAAACAATTAATTAACAGCCGTTTGGTGTATCAGTTGGTAATTCTATATTTACAAACTACAGTGTAGTAATTGCTGTCATAAAACGGTTCGTTGCCTGCGCAGTTCCTTGGCGTGCAGCAAGTTGTGAACGGCCTGTTTTGCCTAGCTGTCACCTGAAATTGTGGGCGGGGGATGCGAGCCTCCTCTGCCTTCGTTTGCTCAAGCATCTCGTTGTTGAGGTTGCTCTAAAAACATTGATTGAGAATCAGCTTCCCAGCCTACTCCCCAGTGGCGGATTTAGGTATAGGCGACATGGGCATTTGGTCAAATCATGCAGTGTACATACAGTATGTGTACAGTACAGTTCTGGCAATATTAATTCCAAAACAAAATATGTTGGAAGTTGGAAAATGTATTCATTGTATTTTCAGAGGCATTCTAAACACATACAGAACATTTGATAATGTTTCCTTTTATTTATGCAATAAATAAATTGCTAAAACGCTTTTAAAAAGTATCTACACTCTTACAAGACTGTTACAATACAATATAAAAAACTGATGCAGGTAATTAGGCATTTGATTATTGCTCCTTTCAAATAGAATAACCAGGAAATCATTTTTTTAAAGTCTGAAAGCCTTAAAATAAGTGATGATAGTTACATATTATCATGAACCAGAGGACACAACTTATCTGTACAAAAGAAAAAGTATTTCATATTTCTGAAGAGCATCAGGAAAGGAAGAGGGCTATCATAACAACCACTTTGGACTTGTGGCCTATAGGATGGTGTGTTTATTGATCAAGTTCTTGTGGCACATCCAGAGATAAAAGTAACTGACATGAAACAAGTCAAGGTTGCTTTGGAAGAAACTTTCTTGTAGAACTTGTGCTGTTTCTTAAAAGACATTCCCTCCTGAAGGCCCAATTGTTCTCCAGTGTTACCATGGTTACAGTATATCTGTATGTGCAGTATCTCTGTGTGCTAGCAATCTCTTCACCCAGTCTGTCCTGCTCTCTACCAGACAGGGGACTTGGGCAGCTTGGGACTGGTTGGAAAGCACTGGTTGATTGATGTTTGGGACATCTGATCTCAACTCCTCCGCAACCATTCTCACAGAGACAAACACATGAGCACACACACACCTCACAGGTCTTCTAGAGGTTATGACACACAGATCACCTGCCCGACTGCCTCTTCTCTAGCATGTGGTTGGGCCGCCTGTACCTGGAGGAAGAGGAGCGGTTGGTCAGCCTGCGTAATGACCATGCCACAACAACATGAATCTCTCCCAGGTATACGCAGCTAAAGTGTGAAAGTATAAGTCTGGGGGTTAGATTTCAATCAGACTATACCTTAATCTAAATGCTCACTAATGTTTTTGTTAGGATTTGGTCTGGGAGGTGATACTATGTTATTGGTCAAAATGCATTTTTCCATCATACCAAAAGGAGCTACACAGCTGAATGTATTAGATAGGAATTCATTTATGTGCCGTTCCAAGAAACTGGTAAATATTTTATTGATAATTGTTTTGAATAGTATTTTTAGTTTAGTGGACAGATTTTTCATCATGTAAAAAAAAAATTAGAAAAGCTTGAAAGCCAAGTCTTTATTCATATTAAAAACAATACCAACAGAAAGAGACATGTTTATTTGTATACACACACGTCACAAATGTGAATGATGGGCAATGAGACAGGTGGCAGTCGCAGAAAAATGTCAGCAATCATAAAAACTAATAGAAAACAGAAATCATACACAAACATTATACACAGAAAACACACACAGCCTCATTCTTAATCTGTTACATGTGGTTCACCATTACCAACTTCTCAATAAACCTTGCGTGGGCATAAATAAAACTGCTGCAAATTCAGGCTTAATGTGTGTATAATTACTGTATGTTCAGCATTGGTGTTTATTGCTCGTTCTCCAAGGATGGTTGGATGTATAGCACCATGTTTAATATTTAAAATTAGGATAAATCAACCTACATTGAGGGGTGGGTCTGACCCAAGACATTCATAATATGAAACAGCATTGACAAAGGTTAGGAAAGTAAACATTTGTTTTATAGTGATCTTGTGTTAAATTCATACAGTACCTTTACACCACTCCCATCCTAGCCCTGCAGCTGTTAAATGAACACAGGTGTTAGCAGAGATGTTTACACTACAACATGGTACAAGTTTAACAAGGAAACACAACAGCAAGGAAGCAACATTAACATTCCAACATTCTTCAGCTTGCAACAAGAGCTCAAACGAAGCCAAGACACATTTCAAACGACATTGGAGAACATTTTACTGAGTCAGTATCAAAGGAGGTTGGTGGCACATTAAATGGGGCGGATGGGCTCGTGATAATGACCGGAGCAGAATAATTGGAATGGTAACAAATACATCAAAACACATGGTTTCCAGGTGTTTGATGCCATTCCATCTGCTCCGTTTCTGTTCTGGACATTATTATGAGGTGTTCTCCCCTCAGCAGCCTCCTGTGGTCAGTATGTACAGCTCTATGTGAAAGAACGAGCTTTTGAACTCAGTGTGGTTTGCCAGAGACATGGTTAGGGATCAAGTGGCTAGAATACATCAAAAGAACAACAGAAGGTACACAAAAAAATATGCCCGCATCTAAAAGCACCCCCGTCTATATACTCAAAAAACAAGCAAGTACAAAAAAACATAATTTGTAAAAAACTATACTATTCTTTGATACAAAACTACAAGGTAACCAATATAATAAAAACATACAAAGATAGCAATGATGACCATTTTAAGAGTGCAAGGGAAATGAGTGGCTGCGGTGGACATGTGACAGAGTGAGGGGTGGAAATGGCTGCTACTTGTTGGTTAGCTGAGGGAGGCAACAGAAGTAGGTTGCCAATTAGAGTTGAGTTCAACACCTCCAAACACGTCCTCTTGTTTGAGGGCACCCTGAGCCCTCCTCACCTGCATGGCCAGAGCCATCTCCTCCCTCTCCTTCGGCGAGAAAAAGCGTCCGCCATCACCCCTCTTCCTCGCCATGGCGTGCTTGTGACGAGACTCGTGCAGGTATTTCTGAGGGACAAGTAAAACCACATCCTTTACTGCCCACACAATTTCCTCATCCTAAAACTGTCATCCTGGAATATTCCCTCTCAAACTCACATTAAATCTTATAGACAAATATTGTGTCTAAAAACACTCCCAGCAGTTCTCTGTCTTCATAAAAACAACAACCACACATATATACATCTGCTCATGTCACAGACACTCACCCTCCTCTCCTTGGGGATCTTTCCCTCTGCCTCCAGCTTGGCGCGGGCCTGCCGTCTCTTCAGGATGCGGTGGTACTGCTTAGCGTTGACATACAGAGGCTCCTCCTCCAGCATCTCCGCCCCCGGCAGGGGGATACGCTGCATGGTGGGAACACTGCCACCGCCACCCGGAACCATCTAACACATACACACACTGGTCAAACTGATGCATAGCATACACACATGCCAACAAGTCTGTATTAATGTCATTAAGGACCTTACCATGACCATGCCACCTGCGTTGACCATGTTGCCAGGCAGTGTGACGGTCACTGTACCCTGACTACTGTTTGTTGTGTTGGTGCTGTTGCCTGCCTGAACGATCTGAGCACCAGCCAGACTAGAGGCAGGGATGGTAATCATACCTGGGGGAACCGCAAAAGGGTTAAGTTAATATCAGCTATCATTCATTAGTGATCCAGAAGTGTGGAGTGTGAACCACTTTGCATACAGCCACTGATTCAGTTCTAAATCAGCTGATAATCAAAAGAAGGGGACAATAGCCAGCACACTAAGCATCCATCAACACACAGTAGGGATCCCAGCTATGAGTGTGAACGTGTTACCTTGCTGTAGAATGGACCCATCAGCATTGACTGGCTGGTACACAATGGTCTGGCCGTCTGCAGTCTGAGCCACTTGCTGCCCCGGCTGTAATGTAATCTGCTGCTGGCCCTGAGAAACAAACATCAACAATCATTACCACCCAGTTATACACCACACAATGTGGTGGGTTTCTATGGTGTCCATAATATGTTTTATGCATTACAGCTATTTACATAAAAATGTGGGCCTCTTCTGAACAATGGAAACTATGAGTATGTGTTCTATTACAGACCAAAATATTGTATAAAGAGTGTGTGAGTGTCTATACCTGGTTTTGTCCTGCGGTCACAGCAGTTTGGGGCTGCTGAATGATGAACTGCTGGGTCTGGCCTTGCTGACCCTGTACCTGTAGAGTCTGTCCCCCCTGGAGCTGGATCTGACCTGGCTGCACCAGCTGGATCTACAGCAGAGAGCAGGACAATCTTAATCAGCCAGTCTGCTTTATCATATCTCGTTCACTAATATCTTGTTAGAGAGACATGTTTGCTAGGTTTCAGATAGGTGTGGTGTACAGTTGTACAACAGTTCAGTCACCTGTTGGAGCCCCTGAGCTCCAGACATGGGCACCTGCATGATGGTCTGCCCCTGCCCTCCCTGCCCCCCCATGACCATAATGGGCTGGCCCGACGAGGTGATGAGCTGACCACCGCTGACCTGCACCATCAGAGGCTGCCCCTGCACCTAGGAGAGAGAGGGGAAGGAAGGAGTGAAAGAGAAAAAAGGTGGGAGATTGTAAAAGAGACATGGAAAGGAAAGGAGAGAGGTTAATTCAAGATATCTCTAATGGAACTGCAACCATGCATAACAACCATTCTACATCACAGCAGAGCTTCCATGCAGCACATGTTGACCACAGACAGACAAAACAGAACAAAACAGGCCAGAGGGCAGCAAACAGATAAACATGGTGCTGTGATAGTCAATGCACCTTTTCTTTGAGTTAGTTTGATCTCCACAAGATGCTGAATGAGCGCACACGAAAACACAAATGACAAGAAGGGAATCATAATAGGGTCCGAGTGTACTGTAATTTCAGTGTATGCTATATTCACCGGGATATTTACTTGAGATTTGAAAAGGCAATGTAGGAGTCTGGTCAATCTTAAACTCAGCAAGGAGAGCATTTTATGCCACTCAGAATATTGTTGTAGGTTACAAAATACACATATATCTATAGATTCATGACTTGATTGTGGTATAACTGTACCACCTGTTGGACAATGTGAGAATAACACAATTGACAATCTCAGACTGAAGAAAATACAGATAGCAAGATTGATATTGGAGAGGGACATGCATGTAGTTCTTCAGCCTGGCTGACAGCAACTCATGGCAACACTACGATCACAGGCGGCTGTAGTGTCAGAAATGTTGACATGCATCTGTACACAACAGTGTAGCAGTGAGGCCCAGAGGATATGATGAGGCGACATGTAGGGAGCAGTGTTACGCGGTTTATTCACCCACACTCGCTCGCATTTGGCGAATAACCAATTCGCCCAACTATATGTGATAAGGTGAAAATCTGCAGTTCGCACCAGACCTTAACTCACGAATAAAAAAAATGCTCTGTAGGCTACAGTCAGAAACTGCAGAACTATTTTTTTGATGGGGGTTCAGGATTTTTTGTTGTTGCCTGATTTAGATATATTTCTGATTTTAATTTCTGACATTTTGGTAGGCTATTTGTTAGTCATCTTGTTTATAATTATAATGCAGCTTTTCTTCTGTCATTATGAGTTGCCCTAGAAGACCCTTGCTCACCAGAATACTGTCATAAATCGATAGAATGTATGCTTCAATCGGTAAAGTTCTCTGTCATATCTGCTTCTTTCGTGGAGCAAAGACGGACCGGAGAGAAAATGATTTTTTATTTTTTTTTCAACTGAAAAGATTTTCTGTACAAAATGTCCAAATGACACCAGTTTGACCTGTTGTAAGGAAATATATTTCAGTTTGGCTTGGATGCATATTTTATGTGGTTGAAATAATATCAGCTTTTATGATGCTGATAAAGATAGCACTCCACAGACAGTATCTAACTGCACAATCGCATTCTCTCAAGATGCTGAAAGAATTAAATAATATTTCGCCACTCATGTTCCCATGTCGAAATGTAGCCTACATTTGGTGTATAATTTTACTGCAAGAAATACTTAATTATGCTAGAGTTAATAGTAAGGCTGTGAGAAGTTATAGACCTACAGTCAGTATCCAGATTTCAGTTTTCATTTAACCCATCCGAACAGTAGGCTACAGTTTCATTGATATGCCATAGGCCTATTTGAAGTTCTGTCTTGTGACTGTCGAATTTGTATATCCTATCATCAAACATAACATAGATGGCACTGCTATCATCCTTTTTTACCACTTCACCAAATCTTTCCCAAACATTACTTTTCTGTCCCTCCCTTCTCTTTATTTTAAAGTCACCATTTTGCAGCTTTTATCTAATTGAATTAAACTCAGTGTCATTTATGCCTTTGTGGATTGTTGTTAACTTTTTCTGCCCTTTCCCAAAAGCATTTGGCAACTGGCCTATAGGCTATTTGGCTCGCTTACAGTTACGCTTTAGGGCCTAGGCATACACACTAATAACAGATAACCTAAAATAATGAATGAAAAACCTCAATGTAGCCTATACATAATACATTGCACAATAATTATACATTTAAGGTGTTTTCTCTTTATTCAACCTGACCCTAAACCCACTCATCTTGCGGATATAACCGCGGGGACTGTGGATTATGACTCAAAGCATTGCCAGCAGGGAGACAAACTGGGTAAATGGGGTAGAGACATGGTAGGACCTCGGCGGTCCCAACACTAATAGGAGTGTCTGAACATGTTGGCCTCAGCCGGTGGCTGCCTGGGGCCTAGCTTGCAACTGAACCGCAGTCACTGTGCCAGAGATCGGTGTTCTCCGTATGGTTTTCAGCAGTTAGCTTCGCCCACGGTTGTCTGCGTGTGAACAACAATTCCGACACCGTTTAAAAATGTCAATAATCATAGCTTGGGAAACGGTTTTCGAAACATTATGATGTGCCCATTATCTTTCATATCAGCAATAAATATTCTTTCAAATAAAAAATATATACTTACTGTAACAGTTTTACACAGATTCATATGCTGTGTGTGCCTCAAATTGACGAACCGCTTACACACAGGTGTTCGGAGCACGCTCGATAGCTAATACGAACAGGTCTCCTGTCTTCTGTCTGTATTCCGTAAACAAGAGCTGTAACATGTAGATATGGCCACGTGGGAACACTAAACCTATAAAAGGTGTGTACTAATTTAACAATTTTTTTCTTCTTGCTGATATGGAAGAAACGTTCCTTATGTTTCCAAAACCATACTGCAAGCGATGCGTTTTAACATTCAGAACGAGCGTCGTCGGGGCTCTTAACAAAACTCCCCTGGCCAGAAGATTACAATCTTCAATAAATCAAATGAAATGTTATTTGTCACATACACATGGTTAGCAGATGTTAATGCGAGTGTAGCGAAATGCTTGTGCTTCTAGTTCCGACAATGCAGTAGTAACCAACGAGTAATTTAACCTAACAATTCCACAACTGCTACCTTATACACACACAAGTGTAAAGGGATAAAGAATATGTACATAAAGGTATATGAATGAATGATGGTACAGAACGGCATAGGCAAGATTTAGTAGATGGTATCGAGTACAGTATATACATATGAGATGAGTATGTAAACATTAAGTGGCATTGTTTAAAGTGGCTAGTGATACATTTTTTTTTACATCAATTTCCATTATTAAAGTGGCTGGAGTTGAGTCAGTATGTTGGCAGCAGCCACTCAATGTTAGTGGTGGCTGTTTAACAGTCTGATGGCCTTGAGATAGAAGCTGTTTTTCAGTCTCTCGGTCCCTGCTTTGATGCACCTGTACTGACCTCGCCTTCTGGATGATAGTGGGGTGAACAGGCAGTGGCTCGGGTGGTTCTTGCCCTTGATGATCTTTATGGCCTTCCTGTGACATCGGGTGGTGTGGGTGTCCTGGAGGGCAGGTAGTTTGCCCCCCGGTGATGCGTTGTGCAGACCTCACTACCCTCTGGAGAGCCTTCCGGTTGTGGGTGGAGCAGTTGCCGTACCAGGCGTTGATAGGATGCCCGACAGGATGCTCTCGATTGTGCATCTGTAAAAGTTTGTGAGTGCTTTTGGTGACAAGCAGAATTTCTTCAGCCTCGCTGCTGCGCCTTCTTCACAACGCTGTCTGTGTGGGTGGACCAATTCAGTTTGTCCGTGATGTGTACGCCGAGGAACTTAAAACTTACTACCCTCTCCACTACTGTCCCGTCGATGTGGATAGGGGGGTGCTCCCTCTGCTGTTTCTTGAAGTCCACAATCATCTCCTTTATTTTGTTGACGTTGATACAATAGGCGCTAAAGGTAGTTAGCTTCTATGAATGGGTTAACACACAGCTACTGTGGCCAATGCCCAGGAACTTTCACCACACAATGAGTAAAGCCACAACCTAGCCCAAACTCATGGCATTAACATTCTTCCGTAGGTACATTTCTCCTAACCCCCTTCCAATACACAAACACACCATACATAACAGATATGAACAAACTCTTCCTTCTTACCTGTTGTTGGATCTGCCCAGCGGCAGTCTGAACCACTATCTGTTCCCCAGTAGATGTGGTGGCGGTAGTGTACTGCTCCATGGTCAATGAACTCTGAATGTCCTCAATTCAGTCTACTGCTACAGATGTGAGGGGCACATAACTGCATGAGATGACTATCCTCGATTAGATAGTAAGATACATTCTTACTTAAGAAGGTGAAATGATGAGGCATTTCAGCAACAGGTTAACACATTTACAGTATGGTGGTGGAACAAATGTAACAGGACGTCATATCTTATCAAATTATTATAATTTGTAAGGGTATATTCGCTAAGGCTCATAATCATAGTGCCAATAAATACTACAATCACATGTAAGTACCATGATGAATATGACTGCCTTCAAAAATGACTCTCTTGGACTCATTTTCAATTGTCAAAAAATCTGTCCTCTCCTTCCCTTGATCTGGAAATACTTGTTGACAGGAAAAACATCTCATCATTAGGCAGGCTTTCACCTGGTCAGCTCTTTCAGATCAGTGCAGATAAGTTGGACAGAGCCCAGGGACATGGTTTGTTTGGTGGTCAAGAAATAGGCTACTCTTCTTGCTACTTTAAGACAAATTACGAAAATATATGCCAAATCACAATATTGTCCTAGACAACTGGTATGTCAACTTTGATCACAGGCTAGTGTAGTGACTGACGGTTTTAGTAAAATTTTTCAACTGAGTATGCAGCAGCCCAATAGTCAGTAGACCAGTTAAGTAACGTTAGCTAGCTCACGAGTCACGCACCTCCTCGAATATTGTTTTATCTTTTCATGTGGCATTCTAGCTAGCTATATTATGAGACATTGGTCATTGTTGTCTCTCACCCAACCAGGCATTTGTCACTGTGCCACCACACATAACTAGTTAACGTTAGTTATCTTACAGAGCTAGCTAGCCAGGCAGCTAACAATGAGCCATGGTGGTTAGTGAGTTAAGGTTTAGTTATATTTTAGCTAAGTAGCTAGCTTTTAATTCTTGCATTTAACTAGTGGAGTTAGTATTTTGGTTGGTCAATGACACACCAATCCCCTGCTACCGGATCACATTCCTCCTCAGCCGTGCAACCTCTCACCGTTTGTCCGCCGCCCGGTTTCTCTGATTGGCTCCAATACCCACACACAAAATCCAATCACGGCGCTCTCGACATGTAGACAAAATGGCACTTGTATGAAAAACTACCACCAACAACAAGCGTCTTCTTCTCCAACCCACGATATATGCACATGCGCGTTGTGTAGTATAAAGCGAGAGGGAGGTGAAGCTGAAAGTTTTGGCCAAGGTTTCGGGAACTGATGGCTTTATGGAGTAGCCTACAGCACCACAGTTGTCGCATCCGGACACTGGTGATTTTTCATAAGGGAGGGACAACTGTACATTTTTAGTGATGGGATGTTTGATATTGAAGCTCCGATGCAATATTCAAAGCACGTATGTAACATTATCACGTGTTCAATGACGTCCGAAGAACACGTTTCTAAACCCGGAGGCGCAACATCGCCATGAATCATTATAATAAGATATTTTCAGAGTGAATATAATTGCACTTAAATAGTTTATTTTTTGTATTTTATTTATATTTTTTGTATGTTTGAGCATTGTTAATACCTGTGTTTGGTTTGCTAGACATTTTTGATGTAGCAATGTAAATTGATTTTTGTATTATGAATAATAAAAAATAATAAAAAGGCGCAACATCGCGAGATTTCCGGGAACGCGCGCGACAAACCAGGCCAGGGTTTTGGGTTGAGAAGTGAACCATTTAAAACATTCTTCCTGAGTTTTTCATTTTCTCGAAATCTAAAGGCTTCGATTCGAGACGATTTCTTAAGTTGTTGAACATGTTATTACTTTGATTTGACGGCGTGCGCATTTCGGCGCAAGACGACCCTTACACCCGATGACGTGTCTCTGCGCATGAGCTTAGCGAACCAACGTCGCCATGACATCGCCTACAAGCGTGATCAGGGATTTATATTGGAGAAGCAGTTTTAGCCTATCTTCATGTCTTTGGTAATACTATTGGCGCGAGTCAATTGCCGCGTTTGTCTACCAGTCGGAACTAGGCAACTCCGAAATGTCCGACTTGATAATTGGTTGTAGTTATACACGTGCCGTGTTCAACTAGTTAGCATTTCGGAAATTTGTTTCCTAGTTCCGACTAGTACATGAACGCAGCACAAAGCCTTTTATAAGGTTAGAAAATGTGGGTGAACGCAGCACAAAGCCTTTTTTAAGGTTAGAAAATGTGATGTTTTGTTTGTAAATGTACTTTTGTGAATACGAAATTTGGCCAAAATAATAATTAAATCAATTACATAAAAATGTTTCAGCTTATTTCTATCGTAGGTAAAGAATCCAAGCAGTACATCTCCACAATAGTGTAAGATCTTCATAAATGTGTTCAATTATAAATCTACTGATGTTTTGACATAGTTTTCTTACATCAATACAATGCCAAACAAGATACAACACTGTTTCTGGGTGGTCCTTACAAAAGGAACAATTTGAGTTGATGTTTTCTTTAAACTTCTTCATATAGTGGTTGGCAGGATAATATTTATGAATAATTTTAAAGGAAACTTCCTTCATTTTGTTAACAAGTAGGTATGTGTGTGGCAACATCCAAACTTTTCCAACTGATATTATCAATAAATACACCCCAATAAGAAATGACATAAGGTATATATAGATACAACATCCTGCTGAAACAAGGTTTGTATCGCTCTGTTGTTGAATGGACCAAAAGTGAAACAAATCTTTCCAACTGATGAGTCAACAGTGTCAATGGAAGGTAAGTTCTGAGGGTCAGGTCTTGACACGTTCCTGAATAATAAAGCAACACCTGAGGGAATGGCATCTTAAACAATTGCAAAATCTTTAGGTGTTACAGGGACCTTGTAAAGTGATAAGAATTCCTTATAACTAAGTAAAAGACCCTCTGCATTTACCAGTTGGCTCACCAATAGAATATTATTTCGGAACCAATATTCTAAAAACAAAGAAGTATTTTTATACAATATATCCCAATTATTCCATATACAATATCTGTGTGGAGAAAAATTAGGCTTATAAATTAAGGTCCATGACAAGAAAACCTGCCGATGAAAAGCAGAAAGTGTCACTGGAACTTTGTCAATATTATAATTGCAAACCAATATGAAGTTAAGGCCACCAAAAGTAGAGAAGACATGAGGAATAGAATTCCACATAGAAGTGGGTCTTCTTAGGAATTATTTTATTCAATTGATCTTAAAAGTATTATTTAAGGTAGTAAAGTCCAGAAGATTCAGCCCACCATTCTCATAAGTGTTCATTGCAACAGTTTTCCTAATGTAATGGGTACAGTTTCTCCATAGAAAGTTGAAAAGCATCTGGTCTATCTCCTTGCTTATTTTACCGTCACGATATAAAGGTAGAGCGCCATATGTTAGTCTAGAGATACCTTCAGCCTTGGTTATTAGGACTCTACCTTTTAAAGATAAGTCCCTCTGTAGCCATTGATTTAGCTTCTTCTGGGGTTTTTTAATAAGAGGGTTAAAATTTAGTAAGCCTCTAGACTTCTGATCCTTTGTAATGGTTATGCCTAAATATGTAAGTTCTTCTTTTACTGGAATATCATAATATGAAGGTGTCACAAAATCTTTGACAGCCATGAGTTCAAATTTATTAATGTTAAGATATAGATGATGCTTTGGAAAAGGATTGTATCACATTGATCGATATGGGAATTTGGTTAGCGTCTTTCAGAAAAAGTGCCAGCCAGCTGGCTAATAATAATTTCTTCACCAGCTATGGAAATACCTTGTACAGGACTATTATTTAAAGAATTTGTAAGAAGTTGGGTGATTACTAAAAACAGGTATGGAGAGATAGGACATCCTTGCCTAATTCCTCTCTTTAACTCAAATCTCGGTGAGGTGCCATATGTCAATTTGATAGAGCTGTTACCATTTGTATAGAGAGTCTTAAAACGTCTTTGGGCTGCAATCCCGTTAACGGGATGATATGACAACAGCCAGTGAAAGTGCAGGGCGCCAAATTCAAAACAACAGAAATCTCATAATTAAAATTCCTTGTTGTTAATCCCACCACAGTGTCCGATTTCAAAAAGGATTTACGGCGAAAGCACCACAAACGATTATGTTAGGTCACCACCAAGCCACAGAAAAACACAGCCATTATCCCAGCCAAAGAGAGGAGTCACAAAAAGCTTAATAGCCTTACAGAAATAATCCCCAAAGCCAAGTCTCTCAAGGGAGTGGAAGAGGAACGGATGCTCTACTGTGTCAAATGCTTTATAAAAATCTAAAAATAATATGAAGCTATCCTCGGTTATTAGGTCTGAGTAGTCAAGCATGTCTAATACTAGTCTGATATTGTTAGAAATATGTCTGTTCCTCATAAAGCCCGACTGTGTTTCATCAATGATTGCATCCAGGACTTCTTTAATTATTTTTGCAAGTAGTAAGGCTAATATCTTATAGTCATTATTAAGAAGACAAATTGGACGCTGGTTATCGATGAGCAGCACTTATTTTTTAGGCTTAGGTATCAGTGTTATTAACCCCTGACTCATTGTAGGAGGGAGAACATTGTTTTTAATACTCTCTAAAAAATACTTCAAATAGGAAGGGAGCTACTTGTTCAGAAAATAATTTGTACAACTCTGATGTAATTCCATCAACAACTGGTGATTTATTGTTCTTTAGATGTTTAACAGACTATAATCTCTTCAATTTTGATGGGTTCATCTCACTGTTTAGATTCTATATCACTCATAGAGTGAACATTATTCAGTGAGTCAAAAAACATATCTGTGGATTCCTGACATTACTTAGAGCTTTCTGTAAAAATTTCTACAGTATGTAGCGATATATTTTTGGTCATCTGTAATAACACCAATGTTTAACTTATGGATAGTGTTATTTGTAGAGTGAAATTTCTCAAATCTAAAGAAATAGGATGAATTCTGTTCTCCCTCCTCAATCCATTTTTTCCTAGATCTAATAACGGCTCCTTCTGCTTTTAATCGCAGCACAAAGCCTCCCTCCTCTCGTCTCTCTGTACATACGTCACACACTCCTTAAGGATTTCCGGTCCATAGTGTGGCGTGTGGGGGTTGTTCAGTTATGAAAAGACAGGTGGAAGATCATATCAGCTCCACCTCACCTGACACCCGAGACACACTTCAATTTGCATACCACCCCAATAGATCCACAGACCATGCAATCGCCATCACACTGCCCTATCCCATCTGGACAAGAGGAATACCTACGTAAGAATGCTGTTCATTGATTATAGCTCAGCCTTCAACATCATAGTACCCCCAAGCTCATCATTAAGCTCGGGGCCCTGGGTCTAATCCCGCCCTGTGCAACTGGGTCCTGGACTTTCTGATGGGCCGCCACCAGTTGGTGAAGGTAGGAAGCAACACCTCCACTATGCTGATCCGCAACACAGGGTCCCACAGGACACTTACAGCACTGGATGTCACAGTAAGGCAAAAAAGATCAAGGACATCAACCACCCGAGCCATGGACTGTTCAGCCCGCTATCATCCATAAGGCATGGTCAGAACAGGTGCATATAAGCTGGGACCAAGAGACTGAAAAACAGCTTTTATCTCAAGGCCATCAGACTGTTAAATAGCCATCACTAGCTGGCTACCACCCGGTTACTCAACCCTGCACCTCAGAGGCTGCTGCCCTATGAACATAGACATGGAATCACTGGTCACTTTAATCATGTTTACATACTGCTTTGCTAATTCATATGTAAATACTGTATTTTATCAATGCCACTCCGACATTGCCCATCCTACTATTTATATATTTCTTAATTCTGTTCTTTTACTTGTATATTTGTGTGTATTGTTGTGAATTGTTTGATTCTACTGCACGATTGGAGCTAGGAAAACCAAGCAATAACATCTGCTAAATATGTGTATGTGACCAATAAAATTTGATTTGATTATGACCTAGAATTCCCGGGCAGATTGGGATGCAGGTTGAGTGTGATGTATGGAGCAGAATGGGGGAGAGCACAAGAATGGTAGTAGACATGATATAGGTTGTTACGTTTGTGACAGCAGCAATCAGTTTCACAGAAGAATTACAATCAAAGACTAGGAAGATACAGATCATAGTGGAGCGAGCAGTGAGGTGTCTTGGGATCACAGGACTGACATGGGTAAATGTACAGGATGACCTCAATAAGATTGAGAATCAGTCCAGCCAGGAATCATGTATTGGTTAATTTTCATAATGGTGTTAATCCTTCAATGGAATGCCAGAAGTTTGATGGCTAATGGACAAGAGTTCAAACAGTTTATTGAGGAGTTACCAGCCAAACCTGATGTGATATGTCTCCAGGAGACATGGCTTAAACCTACTCTAGATTTAGTATTACAAGGTTATGTTGCAGTCTGTAGTGATAGGGTGGCAGGGGGAGGAGGAGGTTGTGCAACCTTTATAAAGAGGGTGATCCATATAGGTGTGTGGGAGAGGGAGTTGAACAGGAGTATGTAGTGGTAGATGTGTGGTTGGGAGGGGGGGTTAACGTATTAGTGAACTATTACAACCTGTGTAAGAGACTAGAGTTGGGAATGTAAAAGAGATTACCCTTGGGAATGTAGAAGGTCAAGATAGGAAACTGGTCATGAGTGGGGATTTTCATGCACATAGTATGCTCTGGGGAAGGTTATAGACTGATGTAAATGAACAAGTGTTGGAGTAACTACTGGATGAGAAAGGGCTTGTGGGTCTTAATGATGGCCGGGAAACCAGGACTGACCCAGTAACTGGAAATTAATCTGCTCTGGATCTTACTTAGATCTCAAGTTCAGTGGCAGGCAGATGAAGTTGGGAGGTTTTGGAGAAATCTACAAGAGGTAGCTATCACTATTCTATCATGTGTACTGTAGGATTGAGAGCATACGGGGTCCTGTATCAGAGAGAGATGGTGGGGATAGATGTAATGCCCCTTTTATGTTGGCTGAGATGAAGAGAGCATTAGCTAATGTAACCGAAGTGAAATGGCTAGCTAGTTAGCGGGGTGCGCGCTAATAGCGTTTCAATCGGTGATGTCAATCGGTGACGTCACTCGCTCTAAGACCTTGAAGTAGTTGTAGTTGTTCCCCTTGCTCTGCTTTTGTGGTGCGATCGGTAACGATGCTTCGTGGGAAGCAGTTGTTGATGTATGCAGAGGGTCCCTGGTTCGAGCCCAGGTAGGGGCGAGGAGAGGGACAGAAGCTATACTGTTACACAAACGTTGGAGTAACATCTCCTGGGAATGATGAGATGAGTTACATCATGATGGCTCATCTCAGTGACACTGCAATGGGGAAAGTATTGGGTCTTTACAATAAGGTGTGGCAGGAAGGGAAACTGCCTGGAAGTTGGAAGCAGGCTGTAGTGGCGCCGATACGGGAACCTGGGAAAGACCCTACATGTCCTTCAAGCGATAGGCCGATAGCGTTGACATCTCATGTATGGAAAGGATGATAACGGAAAGGCTGACTTACTTTCTGGAGAGAAGAGGACTAATGTCACCAGATCAAAGTGGGTTCAGCAAAGGCAGGGGAACAATGGATCCTGTATTTTTCCTTGAGTCAGTCATACGGAAGTCACAGGCAGATAAGGAGGTGGTGGTAGCCGCTTTTCTTTGATGTAGAGAAGGCTTATGATGTGGAAGGAAGGCTGGATAACATGGGGGTTGGAGGGAAGGTGTTAACTGGATAAAGGATTTTATTTTTGGGCAATCAATAAGTGAGGGTGGGGAGCTCTGTTTTTCTCCATTATGATTGACAATGTATTCTCCCTGGGAGGTCATTGTTTGCAGATGATGGGGTACTGTGGAAGAGAGGGAGAAATATTACCCATACAGCCAGAAGAGTTCAAGAAGCGATTAGTGAAGTTGAGCAATGGTCCCTCAGGTAGGGCTTCAAGTTTTCAGTTGATAAAACACAGGCTGTTTTTTTCGAGAAGGAAGGTTGGTGAGGAAATATACTTGAAGTTGTTTGGAAGAAATCTCGAAAGGGTAGGAGGGTTTAGGTTCCTGGGGATCTGGTATGGTTTAAATGAAGGTTAAATAAAATATAAAATAAAAGTATGGTTTGACACTCAAATTACATTGGCGGCGCATATTAACAGAGTAGTTGTCAAAAAAAGAATATATTGAATGTGATGCATTGCTTGTCAGGAATGACTTGCCTAGTTAAATAAAGGTAAAATTAAAAACATAGAAATCAAATTTTAACGGAGTGGGTGGCAGATAGTATTTTCAATGCCATTCTATATCTAACGCTGTTAAGGTCATCATTGGATTATAGAATTGTAGCATATAGATCAGCTGCTCAGACATCTTTAAAAAGCTGGATGTAGTCCAGTCCCAAGCCCTAAAAATATGTTGTGGAGTACTCAGGACCTCCCTGGTGGCAGGATGCAGGTAGAGTTGGGAGAAATGCCGTTAACGTTAAGAAGACAACAGCTAACCATGAAATATTGAGTAAATAGACACTGTGTTAACAAACCTCCAAACGAGCTTCAATGTCATACAACACTCCTTCCGTGGCCTCCAACTGCTCTTAAATGCTAGTAAAACTAAATGCATGCTCTTCAACCGATCACTGCCTGCACCTGCCCGCCCGCCCAGCATCACTACTCTGGACGGTTCTGACTTAGAATATGTGGACAACTACAAATACCTAGGTGTCTGGCTAGACTGTAAACTCTCCTTCCAGACTCACATCAAACATCTCCAATCCAAAGTTAAATCGAGAATTGGCTTCCTATTTCGCAACAAAGCCTCCTTCACTCATGCTGCCAAACATAGCCTCGTAAAACTGACTATCCTACCGATGCTCAACTTCGGCGATGTCATCTACAAAATAGCTTCCAATACTCTACTCAGCAAACTGGATGCAGTCTATCACAGTGCCATCCATTTTGTTACCAAAGCCCCTTATACCACCCACCACTGCGACCTGTATGCTCTAGTCGGCTGGCCCTCGCTACATATTCGTCGCCAGACACACTGGCTCCAGGTTATCTATAAGTCTATGCTATGTAAAGCTCCGCCTCAGTTCACTGGTCACGATAACAACACCCACCCATAGCACGCGCTCCAGCGGGTACAGTATATCTCACTGGTCATCCCCAAAGCCAACACCTCTTTGGCCGCCTTTCCTTCCAGTTCTCTCCTGCCAGTGACTGGAACGAATTGCAAAAATTGCTGAAGCTGGAGACTTATATTTCCCTCACTAACTTTAAACATCAGCTATCTGAGTAGCTTACCGATCGCTGCAGCTGTACATAGTCCATCTGTAAATAGCCCACCCAATCTACCTACCTCATCCCCATATTGTTTTTATTTACTTTTCTGCCCTTTTGCACACCTGTATTTTTATTTTATTTATTTATTTCACCTTTATTTAACCAGGTAGGCAAGTTGAGAACAAGTTCTCATTTACAATTGCGACCTACAGAATGGTGTCGTTTGCGTAGAGGTGGATCAGAGAATCAACAGCAGCAAGAGCGACATCATAGATATATACAGAAAAAAGCGTCGGCCCGAGAATTTAACCCTGTGGTACCCCCATAGAGACCGCCAGATGTCCGGACAACAGGCCCTCCGATTTGACACACTGAACTCTATCTGAGAAGTAGTTGGTGAACCAGGCGAGGCAGTAATTTGAGAAAACAAGGCTATTGAGTCTGCCAATAAGAATACGGTGATTGACAGAGTCGAAAGCCTTGGCCAGGTCGATGAAGACGGCTGCACAGTACTGTCTTTTATCGATGGCGGTTATGATACTGTTTAGTACCTTGAGCGTGGCTGAGGTGCACCCGTGACCAGCTCGGACATGTTCTATTTTAGTGCCAGAAATATGGGAGGAAAGGGAGTGATTGTTATTAGATTTGAGGAGCAATGGGGTTGAACAGCCAGGATTAAGTGAACTGCTGGGGAAATCTTCAGGGGATGTAGTATTTAATTATGTATTTCGTTTCCTTAGGGAGAGGAGAATGTTGGGTAAGATTTCGACCTTCACTGTCTCTGGTCCACACTCCAGTCCAGTTGGTGGCGGTAATGCAGCTTAAAGTTGGTTGCCAACCGCCATATAAAACCCACAGAAGAAGATTTCCGGTCTCCATTTTATTATAGCTAGCAGCTCATGTCGCAGCTACAGACAGGCGTTTCGACGGAAGACTGCAAACGGATCGAATATTAGTGTTGGTTTTACAATACGGTAAATAACACATACCTAAATAATGCAAAGTGTGATATGTATTTCATTTTTCAATTCATGTTTATTTTATATTTACTGACTCTTTCATTTATACTATCTAGCTAACGTTAGTTAGCCCACCGAAGAGCTAGCTAGTAACGTTATCCATTTTCAGTATTTTCGCAGTTAGTTAGTGAAGTTAACTGAAATGGTTAAACCAACGGTACTACATCATGTAATTGTATTGACAAATGTTTAAGTGAATTTGCAGCTATACTCTGGCCTCACACGTAGCCCATGGCACGTAAACAAAAAAGTGAACTAGGAGGGAGCAAGCCAAGCAAATGTCGTGAGGGTTCTATCTCGTCAAGGCCCCAGCCCGGGCTTCTGCCATTTTGCATAACTACATACGGGCAGGTAGTTAGTAACCTTAGTGAACGATGCAAAGGGGCTGTGGGCGATTTTGACCAACGTTGGATCAGAAAACAAGCTTGTTCTAACAAACGTATTACTTACTTTGTTGCTGTAATGGCAGAACCTGTTAATCTTTCACGGCAATTATATATTAGAAGAATTACCGCAATGCATTTCCATGTGCTATGCATTTCCACACCACTTGCTTTATGCCCTGTATTAATTTCTGGCACTTTGTTGCCTACCTCAAATTCAGCCAGAACGACGCAAAACATCTGATTGCGTGTTATAAACACACCTGGCTGTTTGAATGTGGCTTTGTAAATTGTATGTGTAGGGAAATTTGTAAATCTGCGTGTTATGAACATAGACTATAGTACAGTCCTAGTTGAATATAAATTGTGTGGAAAATGTGTACTACGTGAAAATCTAAATGGACAATTCTTCTTTCAGTTTCTCATTCACGTTTGCGGGAGTATCAATTTTTGTTTTGAAAATTGAGACCTGTTGAAATGGCAGGTAATTACAAAAGTTTTCGTTCCTTGCATGCCAGTGTACACTTGACAGATTGACTGTTTGACACAAGAATTTCAAATAATTAGAGTTGTGTGTGTGTTCCAGAACTGCTTGATGTAGCTTTTCTGGTTCATATATATATAGTTCACTTTGTACATTGGCCATTCTGATGCCTTTTGAAGCATGATTCCTAGAAAGCAAAACTAGTCAGATACTGTGAACCATCAACTCTAATACCAAAGAGTGAGTGGAACCTGATGAATTCTATTCATTTTGCTTAATATTTTTACAGATCCAGCCATGCACCGAGATTGCCCTCTTGACTGCAAGGTCTATGTGGGAAACCTGGGAAATAATGGCAACAAGACAGAGCTGGAGAGGTCCTTTGGCTATTATGGGCCACTTCGCAGTGTCTGGGTAGCAAGGAACCCCCCAGGCTTTGCTTTTGTGGAATTTGAAGATCCAAGGGACGCAACAGACGCAGTGAGGGAGCTTGATGGAAGGTAAAGCCTAAGAACAAGTTTCTGGTATAAATAAAATAACTGAATGATAGAATCAGGAAATTGATGACTGTTGAAATGAGAGGCAATCACTAAAGTTTTTGTTCCTTGCATGCCAATATACTTTACAGATTTACTGTTTGACCAAAGAAATTAGAGGCATTCCAGAACTGTTTGAAGTAGCATTTCTGTTTTTGCTATATGAATGCACATTTTCTCCGTGTGCTTTTCACTTTATAAGATAACTATATGACAGAGCCTAGTTTGCTTGGAGATCCTTGTTTCCAAGCAATGCACTTACTCTGATATTTGGAAGGACTACATATTCATTTCAGTTGCCACTGGCCTCCATTTAACTACCCGACAGGTGGCGAAACAAGTCAATGTATACCATAATGTTTTGGTGACCGTTAAACAGTATACTCATGGTAACATCCTTATTGATCTACACAGGACACTAAGTGGTTCTCGTGTGCGAGTGGAGCTGTCCAATGGTGAGAAACGCACCCGCAACCGGGGTCCTCCTCCCTCATGGAGCAGACGTCCTCGAGATGAACATCGCGGGCGTCGTGGTAGCCCGCCCGCCAGGCGCAGGTAACCCGTCTCCCTACAGGGCTTTATGATAGCGATGCCCAACAGACTACACATCCCTTCCTTTTCCTATTTAAACTTTTTTTGTTTGTTCCTGTGTCTTTCCAAAATGCGTCTCCTGTTTCTCTGCACCATGTTGATAGTTCAGCTCTGTTTGATAACCCTTGCTTCCATGGTAGTCTACAGTGGTTACTGTGATGTGGTGCTGAAAACGTGCTGTTTTCATCATTATCATTGATCAATTTAACGAGTTCCAGGGAACTTTAGATCCAGGGGGTGCTGCTTTTTATGCCAAGTTAGGTACATTTGCATTTACTGCTGCCACATTTTCTCTAAATTTGGATTGCAAGCTTTTCACTGTTGCCTAAAGCACTGAGTGTGTTTTGGAACTGTTCTATACCGTATGCGTGCACATGCAAGATTATTTTAAGATTTGACAAAGTGTAAAAATTGCAGCTAGCTTTTTAAGTAGGTGATTCGTATTACAAAGCAGTACTTATCTATGATCCCGGTGGGGTGGGAGGGAAGCCTAATGATGCTAGATTGGTTGTTTTTGTTACAAATTGAGGTTGCCTTTTTATTTACCATTTATATTAATAAAAATGAACCCCCGTTACAGAGTCATCACCATGCCTCTTCTCACCACCCTCTGAGTCAGTCAACTAGTCCTCTTTCAGCAGCATGTGACCTCTGACCAGCGTGCACCAATCAGCTTGGCTGGTGTCGTGTCACATGACCCAGGCATGGCCAGTCGTCAGGTTGCACCAGCCCATTGGTTCCTGCGCATGCAGTTCTCAGCCTCCTCCAACCTTAACCAAATCGGCAGCGGCCCACCTCACATTCCCGACCAATCAGCGTTTTACGTCCCCAAATGTCTACACTACTACAACCTACCAGCAACAGCCTTCGGCTAACCAATAAAAGCAGGAAAAATCCACAGCCAGCCCCCATCCGCCAGCCAACTAATCACCTCGCAGCATCTGGCCAGTCCTTTTCAGCCAAATCTGCCTACCCGGCCGACAGTCTGCCTCCCCTTCGTCATTTCTAGCTTGTTGAAAACCAAAAGACTAGTAAGTTTTTCCTGCTTCATACAGTACACTGCTGATTACAAATTTAAAAGTGAAGAGAAAGCTGCTTTTAAAAAAAGGTTCTCCTTATTTGAATCAAATAGCGTTGGTATTTCTCACTCATTACTGTAATCCGTTGGGGCATGGCTCTGCATCCAGTGAGTCTAGCTAGGACCCTGACATTTTGAGATGTGAATTATTAAATTGTGACTTTCTAAATGTTCAAAGGAGCTATTCTGATCAGTGCTTCCCCTTCCAAAGTGTAGGTCCCTCCCTGGTTTAGGTCGCAGTGGCCCTATCTTGTGTGTACTTTGTCGTTGTGCATAATATGTAACCTTGATTTTACTGCAGCTTTAAGAGGCCAATGTTAAAACCCAATGTTTTACCATTAGTTATGTCACAACCCTTCATTTTCTTACCCCTCCCCATTTGGCATAAATGCACTTTTTTGCCATTCTCTCAGCTGGCAGTATTAACTAACCATGACCTTTTAGGGGAGGTGATGACTGAATTTCGGATTACAAATGCCTTATCAGAGGTCACCCATTCTCATCCCTTAGGAGGGGTGTAGCCTATAACTTTGTGCCCACTGAGGGTCAGTTTTCAGTGGGAACCGTAGGGTTTACTTCAAGGGAGTACAGGTAATTTGTGGGTCGGATGGGTTTGGTATCAATGGGTCACCAATGTATTGTGCTCTGCTTTTGACACCCTGTCACCCCCTCCCCCCACCACCAGATCTCCACGAAGGAGGAGCTTCAGCCGCAGCCGAAGCAGGTATGTTGACAACTATAAGCGTTATTGTAAAATTGAACAGCTATACTGTGGGCAACTGAGATCAAAACAGATTATTGGTCATGGAAGCATGGACTTAAGGACTCAATTTTGAATCATAAAATATATATGTATTATTTTTTTAACACCGCTTTCCAGAGGGTAACTGACAAACTTGTCAATGATGACATCCTCTTGTCAACAGAGGCCTCAGTAAGATGCAGGTTGCTTTGGTTAATTCTGTGGTTCCTTCTGTATGCAGGTCTCTCTCCAGAGACAGGAAGAGGGAGAGATCTCTGTCCCGGGACAGAAACCATAAACCCTCAAGATCATTCTCTCGATCAAGGAGGTAAGCAGGAGAGGTTTTATGAGACAGCAAGGATCTTATATCTCGTCTTAATATAACAATGAAACCTCTTGTGTTAGTATGTAACTTATAACAGACCATGGCTGTAACATTGTTCTGAGAGTGCATGAATGCTCCGGGTAAAGTTTTAATTAACGTTCTTGCTTAACTGTTTTTCCCCTTCTCACAGCCGCTCCAGATCTACTGAGAGAAAGTAAGAAGATTCACGGCAATCGATGGATGAACAAATACAGCCATCCCTCTAGCGAGTTGTTTCATGTGATGGACTTTAAATGACCTCTGGTCATTTTTGTCACTATTTTAATTTTTATTTTGAACAATCAAATGTTTAGTATTTGCTTCTTTGTGACTTTCAAGGTATCTATTTCCTCTGTATTTTGTAAATAAGTGGGTATGCAGGTGTAATACGTTACTGAAAGGGCTGAACTTGAGAACCAACTTCTCATTCAAAATAGCATATAAGACATCGATGTTAGTCAAACATTTATTCCAGTGCCAAAATTGACAATAAAAATGCAAGTAGGTACATATATAGTCCGTATCGTCCAAAACAGACCTGTGAGATTTGTGTACAAGATTTCGGCATGACTTGAGTGTTTGAGTCTCTGTATGTCTAAAAGTACCAGGTCAAGGAAAGGCCCTGTTTTAAATAGTCTAGTGCTCACATCATGTTTCCGTGTCAGCAAGATTTGTCTGGAGGTGGTAAAAGGCTATGGTCATCTATTCTATGTTGATTAATATATGTATCTTGTTGTCTAGTTGATCAATAGGATTTTCGCTGTTCTTCCATTTCCTGTTGGTAAATATTTGTCAATGGGAATAATGTTGGAATCGATTTGAGAAAAAAAGATGCAAAGTACTGAATACAATTATCTCAATTTTGGCTCTACAATATTCCATTTTCTTTTCCTTTGTACTATTTGTAATGTTCTCTGAATTAAAAACTGGTTGTAGAAAAGTCTTCTGTTACCATTTTGTGGGGAGATATAAAATATTAAACTGTCTACAGACCTCAGATGTTCTTGCTTTGGATGTAGAATCATCAATATGGAACTAGAAACGATCCAACTATGCTTCCATCATAAATCAACAGGGAAGTGCTTGGCTTCATGATGACAAACAATGCATATATTTCTGTTTTTGGTATTGAGGCACACAGCAGATTTCCAACAAGGGGTTGGAAAATGTATTGCTTTGATTTGAGCAAACACTTTTAATAGGTCAGAACATGTTTGCTCTTTATTTTTCAAATTGGTGCACTCGATACTGTTTTGTTTGTCTTCAGATTCACCACAAGATGTAGCTGATTAAATGGCATGATCATTACACAGATGCACCTGGTGCTGGGGACAAAATGCCACTACAATGTGCAGTTTTGTCACAATGCCACAGATGTGAAGTTTTGAGGGAGTGTGCAATTGGCATGCTTACTGCAGGAATGTCCATCAGAGCTGTTGCCAGATAATTGGATGTTCATTCCTTTACCATAAGCTGCCTCCAATGTCATTTTAGAGTGGGAATGCTGCTGAGGAGTATTTCTGTCTGTATTGAAACCCTTTTGTGGGGGAAAACTCATTCTGATTGGCTGGGCCAGGCTCCCAAGTGGGTGGGCCTAATTCATTAATTTAAATTGACTGATTTCTTCATATGAACTGTCAGTAAAATCAATAAATTGTTGCATGTTAAGTTGATATTTTTGTTCAGTATATTTGCACAACCATTGATTACAAACAATTGGCACTGTGATTGGCTGGGCCTGGCTCCCAAGTGGGTGGGCCTATGCCCTCCAAGACCAACCCATGGCTGCACCCCTGCCCATGTGAAATCCATAGATTAAGGCCTACTTTATTTAAATTGACTGATTTCCTTATATGAACTGTAACAGAAAAGTTTTTGTAATTGTTGCATGTTGTGTTTATATTTTTGTTCAGTATCATTGTCCTTCAATTCGTAAGAGGCTGAATGTATCTCACCGAAGAAAGCATCCAAGCGAGCGAAACAGCGCCCCTGTGTATTTGTAGGCCATTATCTGATTCTGTCTGGTCATAAAGAGTATGACATTGTTGCCTCCCATAGCATTGAATGCAAGGGAAGCCAGCGAGCAATTGGCCTCAATGAGCGTTGAACTAAACTGAGTGAGCTGAACTGTGAATTGCCCTGGAGCACCAAAAAAAGCTTGTTTGGATTTGGCTTCATTCCTATTACCTCAAGAGAAATACATCATTGACAGAAACAACTTGAATTGTTGCATTTCATTGTGCTGTTGCCCTCTTGTGGCTGGCTAGCTCGCTAAAATGGTCCCTTTCCTAAATTAGCCATGGATGGAGATAGGGATTTGGACTTGTGGTTTTACTTTATTCTCTGTACTGGCCAATGATTATAATGGCGATTCTGATCCAACCATACATTTATACATTGGACTCAAGAGGATGGAAGTTCAACATGTAGCTAGATGTAGAAGAATAATGTTAACTAGCTAACGTTGCCTATAAAAGGAAGTTAGACTAGCAAGCAATAATTTTAGCCAGATTAAAATAAAAGATTGTACTGTATGACAGCCATAGACTGTTTCGTCATCATGAAAGAAAGGGGGATGGTATTGGCGTCTCTCCACAAGTAGGGTGAGTCAATATGTTTTTTTATACTTGCACGCACACACACACAAATCAGAACCACAGACAGCCACATATTTACCTTACGTTGATTGTTTTTGGTATCTTTTAGTCGATGTTGAAATGGTGCTGGAATAGTGGAGGCAGCTCCTGTTTTCTTTGCAACTTGCAATATGCTTTTTGGACTTCACCGGACAGAGGTTGTTCTCCAGTTTAGTAATGAAACAAAGGTGTGGTGGAATTTATTCTGCCACTACATCTTATTGTCTCGACCTTAGGCGTATAGATCACGGTGTCAAGGTATATGAACTAACAGGTTATAGAGCAAACAATGCAATTATCACAACACATAAGTTGTAATATGTACATTTTTTCTGGCTTCCCCAGGGATTTTACTCACTCACCGCTACTGTAAGTTAGTTCTGCCATTAGGTTCCAAAAAGGAGAGACGGGGTCAGTTATACATTAGGTGCTATGATCCACATCTAATATCCCTTCAGTCTGTGACTGAATGACAATTTAGTTTCAATAATATCACAAAACAAACTTTACTGTCAAAATAGCTTTGTCTTCGGCTTCATATTCATAAACTTAAACTCATCTCCTATGATCATATGAATGGCCTCCATCTGAATGCCCTCAGCTCATAATAGGGTAAGGTGTTACATTTATCAAATGTATGGCATATCATAGGTGTAAATGTACCAATGACAATAGTTTTAAAAAGTCAAACCTGGACATCACAATTCTAAAATAGTAAACAAAATCCTATAATTGACTACAACTGGTGGATAAGAGGGATGTTGACCAATTCGTAAATTAGTGATTGAAAATAATTTTTGTTTAACTAGGTAAGTTACAATGACGGCCTACCCCGGCAAAACCCAGACCACGCTGGGCCAATTGTGCACTTCCCTATGGGACTACCAATCACAGCCAGATGTGATACAGCCTGGATTTGAACCAGGGGCTGTAGTGACACCTCTTGCGCTGCAATTTTTTAAAACCTTTATTTAACTAGGCAAGTCAGTTAAGAACAAATTCTTATTTTCAATGATGGCCTAGAAACAGTGCCTGTTCAGGGGCAGAATGACAGATTTGTAACTTGTCAGCTCAGGGATTTGAACTTGCAACCTTTTGGTTACTAGTCCAACGCTCTAACCACTAGGCTACACTGCCTCCCTAATGCAGTGCCTTAGACCGCTGCGCCACTCGGGAGCCCCTCGTCCTCATGAAAGTACTATAAAAAGTTCAATTTAATTGTAATGTCACAAGACAACTTTACATAACTTACATTTTAAAAGGGTGGTGACTGTCAAAGTTCCCTGTTGAATTCCCTCCATTTTACAAAAGTATATTCCAGTCTTTCTGGGTGTCTGTGAAATCTCTGCGTCTGGACACCACCCTCTGCAACTGGATCCTGGACATCCTAACATAGACCGACAACACCACCACTCTTGTCAAGAGGGTGCAACAGCGTTTCTACTTTCTAAGGCGGCTGAAGAAATTCAGCATGTCACCCCGGTCCTCTCCAAATACTACTGCTGCACCATCGAGAGCATCCTGACCAGTTGCATCATGGCCTGGTAAAGGAATTGACCTCGTTGAAAATCTGTTTGAATTGAAGAGGCCAATCCATAAGCGCAGAGGCAGGATTACCAAGGACCTGGGACGATTCTGTATGGAGGAATGGTCTAAGATTCCTCCCAATGTGTACTCTAATCTCATAAAACATTTTAGAGGAAGGCTCAGTGTCATTATCCTTTCAAGGGGAGGCTTCTAGAGTATTAATCATTTTGATCCCTATCTTTTTTAATGTTTTTTTAAAATTACTTGTTTGACTAAACCTCTATCTCTGAGCAATTGTATTAGTATAAAATAATATAATTTTCCCATTTTTGTGAGAATACAATTTAGTTCAGTATGTGCATTATTTGTTTTATACAGTCTTTTTTGCTTATCTTTGTCAGGGGAGCCGCACTAATTTGGGACCTGACTGTAATACCCTCAAATAAAAGGTGACACTGTACTGTCTTCTCATATAAAACATTTAATCTCAAATCCAAAATAGTGGAGTATAGAGGCAAATTTAGATTGCAGATTCACTGTCCAAATTTATCTGAAGGGGAGTGTACCTTCTCCTTTAAAATGTCATAACTTGCAAAGGAACCAAGAGCCCCTGTTAACCTCCTGCATTGCTAAACAAATGGGTTACTGTCCCATGAGGCTGAGTTTCTGGTCATTTAACACTCTTTCATGAGAGTAGGTCAACTGTCAGGGGTCTTTTATTTGCGGCTGCAGTGGGAAGAAACCGGGCAGGATGCCAGCAGGAATGAGGTTGGCTGGGGCGATCTGTGGAATAGAATGGAGATAGTGTGGCAGCCTGATGTTTTGGCTGACACAAGCAAGCCTGACTTCGAGAACAGGTAGATCAGTTGGAGCTAGCTCAAATTTCGGCACAAGATTGATCCACACCATGTGGAGTTGTGGGTCCTTAAAAGGGTCCATCTGTAGTTGCTACATCAATTTTTTGACAAATAAATTAATGCTATATTCTTAAAAGAATCAATGGGTATATAATGTATAAATGCCTCATAAGCTTAGTTCAACTGTCAAACCCCCAAAACACTGTATAGCCTCAAAACATTCTTAAAACTAAATGTAATATCTTGGATGGTCAGTTTGTCGTTGCATAGCACAGTCTATACATTTCAGAGTGGTTGCATTTTATACACGCATTGGCTGTAAGTCGCTTTGGATAAAAGCATCAGGTAAAGGTCATAAAAATGAAAAGAACTCAGGCCCATCCCTCAGCTTTTTACCAAAACTGAAGCAGGGTGCCCTCTTTGTTGTTGTTTCAACTAAGGATTATCCCTTTAAATACACTACAGTAGACATAGGCCTTTGACCTGCGGCCCTGAACATGTGCTTCTGGTATTCTATTGTTTGGTATTCTGTAATTCTTTTGTTTTTACACCAGAGCGACTCAAGTGCCTCTGCAACTCACTTCATGACATATATAATCCTCGATTTATAATCCTATATAATATATACTCGACTTTGGCGATGTCATTTACAAAATAGCCTCCAATACCCTACTCAACAAATTGGATGCAGTCTATCACAGTGCAATCCGTTTTGTCACCAAAGCCCCATATACTACCCACCATTGCGACCTGTACGCTCTCGTTGGCTGGCCCTCGCTTCATACTCGTCGCCAAACCCACTGGCTCCATGTCATCTACAAGACCCTGCTAGGTAAAGTCCCCCCTTATCTCAGCTCGCTGGTCACCATAGCATCTCCCACCTGTAGCACACGCTCCAGCAGGTATATCTCTCTAGTCACCCTCAAAACCAATTCTTTCTTTGGCCGCCTCTCCTTCCAGTTCTCTGCTGCCAATGACTGGAACGAACTACAAAAATCTCCGAAACTGGAAACACTTATCTCCCTCACTAGCTTTAAGCACCAACTGTCAGAGCAGCTCACAGATTACTGCACCTGTACATAGCCCACCTATAATTTAGCCCAAACAACTACCTCTTTCCCAACTGTATTTAATATATTTATTTATTTTGCTCCTTTGCACCCCATTATTTTTATTTCTACTTTGCACATTCTTCCATTGCAAAACTACCAATCCAGTGTTTTACTTGCTATATTGTATTTACTTTGCCACCATGGTCTTTTTTGCCTTTACCTCCCTTATCTCACCTCATTTGTTCACATCGTATATAGACTTGTTTATACTGTATTATTGACTGTATGTTTGTTTTACTCCATGTGTAACTCTGTGTCGTTGTATCTGTCGAACTGCTTTGCTTTATCTTGGCCAGGTCGCAATTGTAAATGAGAACTTGTTCTCAACTTGCCTACCTGGTTAAATAAAGGTGAAATAAAATAAATAAAATAAAAAATATATAGGCCTACACAGACTTTTATTCAAGGTCCAGGGAAGTCACTAATACAAACAACTATTACAGTATTGTACATAGGCCTAAATACCATATGTGAGTAAAAGAAATAGCATAATCCAGAGACATATTACAATGTAGGCATGTAGCCCAAAATAGAAAGGGCACAACTGTGTGAACTGTGGGTGGGAGAAGTCTACTCCCTGGAACGTCACTCGAATAATCAGGCCAACCTACAAGAAGTCTAAGCCAAGTGAAGAAATTGGTCTGGAATTGACTCATACCGGAAAAACTTGGGAGAGTTTGAATGTGTGTACACATGGTTGTTTACTGGACGAAATACACATGCTTAACTCAGCCTTTGCACCAGAGAAAATTCATCACGCCCCCCAGAGTTTATGGAAGTCGGCTTCTGCTTAACCGCCACTCTGCCAGAACAGTACACTTTGAGAAAGTATCAAGCAAAGAGAAGACATCAGTGAGAGCTTGAGTTGCTTTAGTTGTGCCTCAGGCATTTAGTGAAACATAGTTTTTAGAAAACTGATATTCAAAGCAAAAGTTTACTTAAAGTAAACGGTAATTTCATTCATTTTATTTTCAAAGAGTAACCTGAAACCGAGAAAGGGAACTTTTCCTGATGTTTGGATTGCAGTTTCAATGTATGTATAATCTTCAAATATCTATGCATGCTACTTTTTATGTAAATTGAAATAACGGTAACTCAGAAAAGCCTCGTCAGGCTATAGGCTTATGGAAATGTGTTATTTCATACAACTGAACAAAGGAAAGGTTGAATCATTATCAAATCAAAGTTTGTCACGTGTGTCGAATACAACAGGTGTAGACCTTACAGTGAAATGCTGAATACAACAGGTGTA
Organism: Oncorhynchus nerka; assembly: GCF_034236695.1. Classification (NCBI taxonomy): domain Eukaryota; kingdom Metazoa; phylum Chordata; class Actinopteri; order Salmoniformes; family Salmonidae; genus Oncorhynchus; species Oncorhynchus nerka. The sequence continues at coordinate 64,274,771 of NC_088397.1, read as the reverse complement.
GACCTTACAGTGAAATGCTGAATACAACAGGTGTAGACCTTACAGTGAAATGCTGAATACAACAGGTGTAGTAGACCTTACAGTGAAATGCTGAATACAACAGGTGTAGACCTTACAGTGAAATGCTGAATACAACAGGTGTAGTAGACCTTACAGTGAAATGCTTACTTACAGGCCCTAACCAACAGGTGTAGTAGACCTTACAGTGAAATGCTTACTTACAGGCCCTAACCAACAGTGCAATTTCTAAGTAGAAAAATAGGTATTAGGTGAACAATAGATAAAGTAAGGAAATAAAAAACAACAGTAAAAAAAACTGTGAATAACAGTAGCGAGGCTATATACAGGCACCGGTTAGTCGGGCTAATTGAGGTAGTATGTACATGTAGATATGGTTAAAGTGACTATGCATATATGATAAACAGAGAGTAGCAGTAGTGTAAAAGAGGGGTTGGCGGGAGGCGGGACACAATGCAGATAGTCCGGGTAGCCAATGTGCGGGAGCACCGGTTAGTTGGGCTAATTGAGGTAGTTGGTACATGAATGTATAGTTAAAGTGACTGCATATATGATAAACAGAGAGTAGCAGCAGCGTAAAAGAGGGGTTGGGGAGGGGCACACACACACAATGCAAATAGTTAACAGCTTTTACCCCCAGACTCCTGAACAGGTGAGAAGCCTTTTGGTCCTAGACTTGGTGCTCCGGTACCACTTGCCATGCGGTAGTAGAGAGAACAGTCTAAGACTGGGGTGGGTGGGGTCTTTGACAATTTGTAGGGCCTTCATCTGATACCGCCTGGTGTAGAGGTCCTGGATGGCAGGCAGCTTTGCCCCAGTGATGTACTGGGCCATTTGCACTACCCTCTGTAGTGCCTTGCGGTGGGAGGCCGAGCAGTTGCCATACCAGGCAGTGATGCAACCAGTCAGGATGCTCTCGATGCTGCAGCTGTAGAACCTTTTGAGGATCTCAGGACCCATGTCAAACCTTTTTAGTTTCCTGAAGGGGAATAGGCTTTGTCGTGCCCTCTTCACGACTATCTTGGTGTGTTTGGACCATTCAGGTTTGTTGGTGATGTGGACACCAAGGAACTTGAAGCTCTCAACCTGCTCCACTACAGCCCTGTCGATGAGAATGGGGGCTTGCTCGGTCCTCCTTTTCCTGTAGTCCACAATCATCTCCTTAGTCTTGGTTACGTTGAGGGATAGGTTGTATTTCTAGAACCACCCGGCCAGGTCTCTGACCTCCTCCCTATAGGCTGTCTCGTTGTTGTTGGTGATCAGGCCTACCACTGTTGTGTCGTCTGCAAACTTAATGATGGTGTTGGAGTCGTACCTGGTCACACAGTTGTGGGTAAACAGGGAGTACAGGAGGGGACTGAGCACCCCTGAGGGGCTCCATTGTTGAGGGTCAGTGTGGCAGATGTGTTGCTACCTACTCTCACCACCTGGGGGCGGCCCATCAGGAAGTCCAGGATCCAGTTGCTGAGGGATGTGTTTAGTCCCAGGGTCCTTAGCTTAGTGAGGAGCTTTGAGGGCACTATGGTGTTGAACGCTGAGCTGTAGTCAATGAACAGCATTCTCACGTAGGTTGGAATGGGTCTAGGGTCTAGGTTTTCTGGGATGACAGTGTTGATATGAGCCATGATGTCATGGTTCCTCCTGGCGGCAGAAACCGCCCTAGAGACTTTTATTGGACTCAGGTGTGTCTTATTAGTTCATGATTGTGTCCCTGTTGAAAAAGGTAAGTTTTCTGTGGTCCTTTGTAGAAGCTTGACTTGTTTACCGTGTGCGTTCGTTTCCTGAGTGAGTTTGAGGCTTAGTATTTGTTATTTTTCTAGTGTACTGTGATCCTGCTTCTACTGCTTCTCAGTAAAGTATTAATGTTTATCCTTATCCACTAATTCCTCATCTGGTCTCTTCTCTGCACCTGGGTCCAACCTCTCCACGCCATACATGACCAGCTACAGACGTGAGTGCTACAGATCGGTAGTCATTTAGGTAGGTTAACATGGTGTTCTTGGGCCCAGGGACTATGGTGGTCTGCTTGACTCACTCAGCACTTAAGGAGGCAAACATATTGAGTGAATTTGTTTTTCCCAAATAAATACAGTCTCTGTCCAACAATACTCTATTGTGGCTCTTTGTTTCCACAAACATTCAGTCCAGGTTATTTGTTTTGTTGTCATTCTCAATTAGCCTTTGAGGCTTTGGCAGTCCTTTTTGGTTCTGCTGAAGCACTTATTGAAGCAGTTGAACAGCATTCATTGTCAGTCAGGGTGTTCTGACTTTTGTCCAATGCTGAAGGCATTTGACACTTAAGTAGTGTCCTCCTGATGATCCTCAGTCCCTTGAGTAAACGTCTGAAGTCTTAGAGCCACTCGGTTTCCTCGAAGTTGTGATCCATGCGCCGTTTGGATCTCATAGGAATGCGGTGCAACTTCTCTCTGCACGTGTCCTTGCTGCATCCAGGTTCCTCTATTGATGTCTCTGGAGTTTTTGGGTTTTCCGTTCAATTAAAACCGACAGCCATCTTTTCTTCGTCTTCGATGGGGTTAACGGCTGTTGGCGACAAAGCGAGAACGTTGCATTACCACCACCAGCTGGACGGGATATTGAATAAGAAACTAAAAGAACAGTGCAGAAAAGGGGGGAAAACTTCATCATATTAAAATAAAACATGTTAACTAAGAAAACCCATCCCACTTCTTCAATCCCAGTCCACTCTACAATACACCCCTACACAGGCTCAGGGGCCTGCCATGGCGGTACATTCACGTCAGGATTTCTTGCATGGCCTCGGCTGTGAAATCACATAGACCCCAAAAACATCCAGCAGCATTCACAATACCAGTTTGATTAGACTTGTTCTCCGCTTGTGCTGTACAGTTTATGACCATTGCAATAAATAATACCAAGTCCACCTTTTTAACATGCAGCATTTCTCTATCCTTCGGTTGATGAGAAACCTTCACTGGTCTTGGTGGCTCTACTGCCGTTGTTTCTTCCCCGCTACTCGTTCCTTCCATAGCTTCCAATTTTCTCACCGCCTCCACATGGGAGACGCACTGGACACTCCTTACCCTTGCCACCTCATTCTCCTCCACCCTAACAGGGCACTCCAGAAATGCAGGTGCATGATCACCTCCACAGTTGCAGCATTCATCTGGCATAAGATACTCTTCCCTTCTGCACACACTTGACACATTACCAAATATTTTACATTTATGACACTTGAAGGGGTTTGTGCACAAAAGCTCTTACAGGGTAACTCATGAATCCTAACTTCGTATGAGAAGGGAGAGACTCATCAAAAAACAGTAGCATGGATGAATTGAATTTATTTTCTCCATACACGTCAGTCGATTTGCACCAACCACACCATCGATGTCTTCAGTTATATTCCCTGCCTTTATTTCTTGCGCCACCCTAGAAATCACCCCTAGATAGCACCCTGCTACGAAAATCCACACAGGAAACATTCCGCAACAATATATTTTGGGTCTTAAAATACGCTTCTTCTCCTCCGCAGACAGAAACAATCTAAGATCACTTCTTGTGACTCACCGACTCCACACTTTCCAGATTTTCCTGGAGACGTTACATGGATTTCCTAAATAGTATTGATCCAAAACCCTCAATCCGATTAAATACTACCTATTTTCCAATACTGCTTTACTTGTTTCCCTTTTTCTTCGCCACTGTAACCCAGTATTCTCACTTTCTGTATTATTAGCTTCACCCGACTCACTAGCAGTTTCAAACAAAACCTCAGTTTCCAACCATCTTCTCAACCGATGATCTTTCGACCTAGACAACCAGGGGAGGGGAGTTCCTTATTAATTAGTGACCTTAATTCATCAGTCAAGTACAGGGGAGGAGCGACAACCCGAAGACGCTCGGTCCTCTGTGGAATGAGTTTGACACGTGACATAGATTTACCCAATTTCAGCCTCTATTCATTTACTGTAGTTAACTCTGTTTATATTGTTGCCTGACACCAGACAAGTTTTCACGAAGCTAGTTTGGAGTGAGATTTATTTTCTTTAATCTGTAAATGTCTATCATTATCTGTGCGTATATTCAACATGATTCACAAATGAAACTATGATCTATGAATATATTTAGTAAATAAAATAGGATCTGTAAATGTGTAAAAATATTTCACTAATTCAACCTTGATCTGTATATGTATTAGAACGATGTGTAAGCAAATGTTCAGAAACATTTACAACTGTGGAATGTGCATTTTGCACATTCAAAAAGTGCTTGTGGATCTCTGTATTTTGTTTGTCAAAAACGAAAGTTATGGGTTAACACTGGCACCTAGTGGTTATATGTAGTACTACAGCCACAAGAGTTGACGTCCAGGACTTGTCTTTACATGTCGCTGTAGAGGTTTGCCCAGGCATGTACTGTACTAGATCAGGACAGTAGGAGGGCTTTATTAATCATAGTCTGATGGCAAGCAGTTAAATAGAACTGCAGCATCCTGAACACACAGTCCAGTTCCTCCTTTACACTGATGAAGTGTACAGTTGGGATTTTGAGAGAGATTTACTTGTGCATAAATGGTAAGTTCTTTATTGGTTGGGGTAGGCTAGCTATACAACTTCTTACATCTTGTTGCATTAGCTAGTAGTGTTTCAGTGATTATGGTGTGATATTTGGTTGTTATTGGAATATCTGATTTATTGATGCCATTTACTAATATTTGTTTCAGTTTGATTGTTGGTGATATGATAGGCCGATTTAAAATCATTTATTTGGGTTACTACCTTAGTTGTTGATATTTAAATCTGAGAGAAACAGTCTTGGTCTTACATAGCAATAATCTATCATATTTACCTTTGTTCACAAGTTCAGAGGCATCTGATTGAAGTGAAACATTTAAAAAAAAAATCTAATTTAAGATTAGATTAGATTAGATTAGCTATTCTATAGAGTAGAAGACACAAGAAATGGACTTGTGTCACATATTAAGGATATTTCAACAAACTATCAACTCAGACAATGTACACTATATTTACAAAAGTATATGGACACCCCTTCAAATTAGTGGATTCGGCTATTTTAGCCACACCCGTTTCTGACAGGTGTATAAAATCGAGCACACAGCCATGCAATCTCCATAGACAAAGACTGGCAGTGGAATGGCCTTACTGTAGGGGCTCCCTGACCTTCAATGTGGCATCGTCATAGGATGCCACCTTTCCAACAAGTCAGTTTGTAAAATTTCTGCCCTGCTAGTAGTGTTATTGTGAAGTGGAAACGGAAAGGTGGAAGTAACAAGACTCAGCCGCAAAGTGGTAGGCCAAACAAGCTCACAGAACGGGACCGCCAAGTGCTGAAGCACAGAGCCTCAACCTCATCGAACACCTTTGTGATGAATTGGAACACTGACTGTGAGCCAGGCCTAATCGCCCAACATCAGTGCCCGACCTCACTAATGCTCTTGTGGCTGAATGGAAGCAAGTCCCTGCAGCAGTGCTCCAACATCTTGTGGAAAGCCTTCCCAGAAGAGTTGAGGCTGTTATAGCAGCAAAGATGGGGAGGGGGGAATGAGATGTTGGACGAGCTTTTGGCCATGTAGTGTAAATATAGTGTAAATAATGGTCATGTAGTGTAGATCAGGTGTCTACATTTGACATGAGATCTTTTTACATGATCTTATTGATGACATTACTGTTTGCTCTAGCTGTGCTCTGTAACAGGGAAGCCTAGTGGTTAGAGTGTTGGACTAGTAACCGGAAGGTTGCAAGTTCAAACCCCCGAGCTGACAAGGTACAAAGCTGTTGTTCTGCTCCTGAACAGGCAGTTAACCCACTGTTCCTAGGCTGTCATTAAAAATAAGAATTTGTTCTTAACTGACTTGCCTAGTTAAATAAAGGTAATAAAAGTAGATATCTGTATACTTAAATAACCATGCTGTTCTCTCCCTTTGTCCCCTGCAGTGTAGAACCAGAACAACCATGGACAAGTGGATTCTGAGCTCCCTGGGGAAAGGTCCTGCCAGACGGAACCTGTTTGGCCCAGTGGACCATGAGCAGCTGCAGCAGGAGTACCAGAATGCCTTGCGCAGAGACCTGGAGGACGCCTGCCACCGCTGGGGCTTTGATTTCCTGTCAGAGAAGCCTCTGGCTGGGGGAGACTTCCAGTGGGAGGGGGTTCTATGCACCAAGCTGCCTCTCCTCTACCAACCCTGCCTTTTGGCTCAGGGGGAGGCACAGAGGGAGGGAGGCCTGGTGGCCATCACAGGGAGGGTCAGGGCAGGGCCATTGCACCGTGGCAAGGAGAATATCCCTTGCACCCCTGAGAAGTGCGTAGCCAACCACCAGAATCTGGAGAAAACACCAGACAAGAAGGAGAACACGAACCACAACGAAAACAGACTGATGACGAAACAGACCGAAGACTAAACAGACCAACCTTACAGGCAGGAGTGTTGGTGTCGTGTGTGGATGTAGGGGTTGGTTTTTGGGGATGGGTTATATGTTGGTAGGGTTGAACTGCTGGTTTACTTTAAAATTCCATTTTGAATAAGAAGTCCAATGCTGACAAGGCCTCTATTGGTTTCTGTCTCTGCAGATTTCTACCAAGCCAAGAAGAGAGTGGTGGGTACGCAGTGTAAGTCAGGCCAGTGATTTCAGGGCATACAGTCACAGCTGCCAGGGAGCCAACAGTCAGGACAGAACCACAGCAAACACTACTTCTCGCAGGAACCCACACACTGCACAGACACTGGACACATAGAGTGGATACTTACCTGGAGGAATACATAACCAATACTCTAGACAAATGCAGGGGGAAATTAAACAACCTCTTTTGTTGCATCCATTACCAATGCATACTGTAAAAATACATAAATTAGTTCCATGTATGGTTAACCGATGTACTAATGAGTTCAATGTAAGGGGGCTTGTGTTCTTCCTGTGGTAAGGGAGGGACATTCAAGCGGTACAAATGATGCATCCATGTTCATTTGTGAGTCATGTAAGGACATCCTCTAAAACCCTATGACCTTTTGGTGTAAAGGGGACTTTTGCTATAAGAGCTCACTGTCTGGACAGGTAAGTTCCTGTCTGACATTCCACAGCACTGAAATGGACCAATCAAAGCCCTGCCTCTGGGTCTACCCTTAACCCCTCTTGTCTTGATGACATCTTGAAAATATGAAAACATACTGTTTATGGTAGAGGTTGAATCTACTACAATATACTGTCACATTGAGAGGACTCATTGAAAAATGACCCCAACAACACAATAGCTTTTTACAAAGTATTTGTGGTTCATATGTCCAAATGTATTGATTGATGTTATTTTATTTCATGTTTTTTCATTATGCTGTATTTCTTGTGAAGAGCGCCAGAATTGTGTTATTGTCTGTCTTTTGCAAGCAATTCCTGCCCAAAGTATGTATTTTTGTACATATTGTGTAAATTTGTGAAATCTCAACATGTACTTATAGGAAACTAGTGGAAGAGTACCGTAATGAATAAGACTGTTATGCTTATAATGCAAATTCCTATATAGGAAATGTCACCAATGTCCCCCACCTTCTATCTAACTGGGGCATTTTGCTATAATACTCCTGGGAATTTGTTGATGGGTACCTCCCCAATGCTCTTTCATGCTTTTCTGAACACAAGGCCAGACATGAAAGTTTCCTTTGAATAGTATCAGAGATCTATGTTTTCTTTCAGTATTGCTCAATATTTTTAATTTTGCCCACAGCAGGTGCATCAAGGGACTCAAATTAGTCAAGTGCATGTATGGTATTTTAATCTAAACAGGGAAATTGATTGCTCAAAAACACATAGATACTTTAGAGTAAGCTACAGCCAAGTGTAAGTGCAGTAAAATACACATTAAGTGTTTTTATCTGCCTCAAACTAAGGTCCATCACGGACCACGGTTATTTTTTGTTATGATGGCTGATCCTTCTGCTATTGGTCATTTGAATGGGGGTTAGACACGTATCTGTCATGACAATTCTTCTAAACTAATAGCTTCACAGACCCTGATATTCTGCATTACACCAAAAAATGCATTTGTGTTTATAGATGTTGGTGCACAAGTCCTACATAGGGTTTATGTTCAAAGCTACAACTAAAATATTATTTATTGTGAAATAAGGTAGATATGTGTAATTGGTTATTAGATTTTTTAAATAAATACAGTATGTATATATTATCCTGAAGTACATTTATTGTTTCACCTTTGGGTGTCATGAAAATCTTTTGACCTGAAGATAAGTAAACAATATTTATAAAAATGTTTCTCTCCACCTCAGTCAGGCAACGATTCTGAAATAATACAGATCGTAGTTCTATGGAACCATATTTATACTGAACAAAAATATCAATGCAACATGTAAAAGTGCTGGTTCCATGTTTCATGAGCTGAAATAAAAGATCTCCGTATTTCTCTCAGATTTTGTGCACAAATGTGTTTAGATCCCTGCTAGTGAGCATTTCTCCTTTGTCAAGATAATCCATCCACCTGATAGGTGTGGCATATCAAGAAGCTGATTAAACAGCATGATCATTACACAGGTGAGCCTTGTGCTGGGGACAATAAAAGAACACTCTAAAAGGTGCAGTTTTGTCACACAACACAATGCCACAGATGTCTCAAGTTTTGAGGGAGCATGCAATTGTCATGCTGACTACTGCAGGAAAGTCCACCAGAGCTGTTGCCAGAGAATTTAATGTTCATTTCTCTACCATAATCCACCTCCAACGTTGTTTGGCAGTACGTCCAACCGGCCTCAAAACTGCAGACCACGAGTAACCATGCTAGCTCAGGACCTCCACATCCGGCTTCTTCATTTTTGTGATCATCTGAGACCAGCAACCCAGACAGCTGATGAAACTGTGGGTTTGCAGAACCGAAGAAGTTCTACATAAACTGTCAGAAACCGTCTCATGGAAGCTTATCTGCATGCTCATCGTCATCACCAGGCTCTTGACCTGACTGCAGTTCGGCATCGTAACCGACTTCAGTGGGAAAATGCTCACCTTCGATGACCACTGGCACAATGGAGAAGTGTAATCTTTTTTTAAAGTATCTGTGACCAACAGATCCATATCTGCATTCCCAGTCATGTGAAAGCCATAGATTAGGGCCTAATGAATTTATTTCAAATGACTGATTTCCTTATAGGAACTGCAACTCAGGAAAATCTTCATAAAGGATGAAGACGGGGCCAAGCGTACGTTTGATTACATTTCTAAGTACCTCTACACATTATACACCATTACCACATCATGAACTCGTTTTAATCATGCTCATCATATTCCGAAAACTGTGAAAGTTAGCTCATCAAATATAAATTATTTGCATAAACGAAGATTAAAAACTAAATCCCTAGTATTTTTGTATTTATAGAATAATGATTATGAATACTATCATCATGTCGAGAGCTCAAATAAAAATAGGATTTGTAATTATGTTACCGCTATTAATAGTTGACAGAGCCCATTGTGGTTGTCAGAGGCCTCACCTTGGTCACTCCTCCACTCCTGTGCCCCTTTTTCACCTTGGAAACAGAAGATGACCACTGAAAGTAGTGACAACATCGTGATCATCAAGGGCAACTGCTCCACCCCTGAGTTGAACATACACATTCTCCCCAACCTTTTGTTGCAGGGAGACTGAGTTGGACATGTTGATGTAATAATCATTAGATGAGTTGTGGAACGCAGAGATGACCTTCTGGGAGTTCTTGTACATGCTTAAAATCATAGGATGTGTTCCACGGCCAAATCCAGTAATCGCAAAGTGGTAGACTCCTTTAACCTTTGCAGTGAACACACCTAAATATAAGCATTAAGATATTAGTGATTTAGTTGATGAGACATTGGATTGTGCAGTCAGATGTGTCACAGGCCGGCTCGTGGCAAAAATGAGGGGACCCGAACAACAGGTATAGGCCAATCAAAAAGGTTCTTTATTATAACCCAAAAACGATTAACTTTAAACAAAGATAAAGGAATGAGGTGTGAAAATATCATAATGTGCCCCACCGATGTTGGTGTAGACTCGTTTGAAGACCACAGTGGTGTGATTGTTATAAGGCCCTATGGTGCTCCCCAGTGCAGAAGAGAACACCACCGCTGACCTCTCTGTGGACACAGGGCAGGGACCCTTACCAAAAAGTACCAAAAGGGAATGATTATCAAAATGTTGCTTTATGCATTACAGTACCGGACATTTCTTTCTTCAGCCCCGCTACCAAGCCCTCACTGACTTTCAGCCTGGCCTCCATGGCTATAATGACAGAAATAATGTTGAAGGATATTTATTAAATAAAACCAACCAAAGACAGTAGTTGAGTTGATCTCTTACTGTACCTTCATTAACTATGGTGAGTTTCTCCACCACACCCTTGGTGGCTCTCAACTTGGCATCTGTGTTTCTCAGCTCCAAGCGTTGCTCCACTACCATGTCTCTGACAGCCAGGAGTTCAGTCCAGATGTTGGGGGGGGGCAGCTGTTCTTTTCATCCGTTGTGTTTGCAGGAGCTGCAAGAGCAATGACCTCCTGCTTAGTGTTGCTCATGGTTCTAATGTTGTGTCTCAAAATGTATTTTCTTGTTGTGTGAGGTGCACTTATGCCTCTGCTCTGCGCCTCACTTCTGATCAATGATGAACTTGCAACTAGGAATGGCAATGTAGACAAAGACCTCTACGGAACCCAGGTGTATCTAGATTGGGTGAAATCAATCATCAACAATTCTATTCTGTGATAAGTTCAAAAGCTTTAGGATGGTTATCACATCCACAATAATCATATTTTCAAGAAATTGCTCGTATAGAGCGGTCAATGGCTGTGATAAACCAAGCTTGGGCCACCATCGTTGAAGTGTGTGATGGACTGTAATAAACCAAGCTCGGGCCACCACCGTTGAAGTGTGTGATGGACTGTGACAAACCAAGCTTGGGCCACCACCGTTGAAGTGTGTGATGAACCAAGCTCGGGCCACCACCGTTGAAGTGTGTGATGGATAAACCAAGCTTGGGCCACCACCGTTGAAGTGTGTGATGAACTGTGATAAACCAAGCTTGGGCCACCACCGTTGAAGTGTGTGATGGACTGTGACAAACCAAGCTCGGGCCACCACCGTTGAAGTGTGTGATGGACTGTGACAAACCAAGCTCGGGCCACCACCGTTGAAGTGTGTGATGGACTGTGATAAACCAAGCTCGGGCCACCACCGTTGAAGTGTGTGATGGACTGTGATAAACCAAGCTCGGGCCACCACCGTTGAAGTGTGTGATGGACTGTGACAAACTCCAAAAGATCTTAACAATGCTTTCGATTAAAACATTTATTCACCTACTTTGTAAGGGAGAGGGTGGGGTACATTTTCTTCTCCAGTAATATACCATGATGAAATTGTTCTGTTAACTCCTACTTCTCCCTGTAAGATCATAGCGTTGTGTACTCTGTAACTATGGCGTAAACTCTTGACAGTTTGCAAATAGTTATATCGTTCTTGAAACGTAATTTTGTTTTGTGTGGATTGTCATGATTGCTGATATCTGTGATTGGGCCCTCCAGTATGTGTGCATTGTCTATTATTGAAAATAAATACAAATGTTGATAGAAAAAGATTTATGGTGCTTATTCATAAATAACCCACAATAAAAATTCCTTCTGGCATAAATACAGCTGAGCATTGAAGCATGGCTGTGTGAGACATAATGTATTTGTGGAGCTTTTCCCCAAGGAAGTCTGAGGAGAGCTCATGGCAACCCTCCAAATCCCTACAGACCCCACAACCTCCCAACACATTAGAGAGAACCAAGAGAAAAATAAATATATATAATAAATAAGGGCATCAAATATGAACCCATCCATCACAAAGAGACTATTATTAGTTATCTGTTTTGGAAACCCTCACCAAGCATTCCTATAACCGGTGTGTGTAGGCCTATTTCTATTTAACTTTTTTTTGCATCTGCCTATATAATGCTGCACCGTGGGACAGAGAAGATAGGGCACTCCTTTATAAGCCTGGCCGTAGATCCACAGTCTTTGTAAACCACTGCAGCAGCCCTCCATTAACATGCGTGAGGCGGTGTATATTCAGGGTTTAAGGGATGAAATGGCTGCAATAGGCCCTGACACAAGCCCTGCTGTACTACCGTCCCCCCTCCCTCCCCCTCTCCGCTTCCCTGGCTTCAGCACATATAGGCACCTGCGCGCGTGCGCTAAATTCTCCCCATCCCCCCTCCCTTCTCCCTCCATCATCTGTGCCTCTGCTCACACAGCCGTGATAGAGCAGGACCGCTAGTATTTGCACTCAGACAGCGAGAAGGGGAAAGAGAGAGAGTGAGAGAGCGAAAGAAAGAGGCAGACAGAGCAAGCGTAAGATACAAAGGGGGAGAAAGAGAGCAACAGCAGAGACACAGAGAGAGAGAGAGAGAGAGATGGAGGAAGACAGGGAGGCTGCAGACATCTTTGTTATCAACAATGGAGCATGAAGCTCTGGTAAGGCGATAGGCAGATATTGGGTAGGGGAGAGACATTGAGGAAAGAGGGTCTCGTGTGACCACAGGGGGGAGGAAGGAGGAGAAGGAGGAAGTGGAGGAGAAGGATGGGCCTCGAACACAGACCTGCAGTGGCACTGCCAATCCTGGATTAAACAGTATGGTAACGTTCCCAAATTAATCTGTCACTGCACTGGTTTTGTCTCATCATCCTCTAGTATTTACTTCCATTCTCATTGACACCCATCACTCATTTCACCCATGTCGCAGTGCGTGTAAACTCCTCATGTGAAGACCCTTTTTTTCACGCCATAGCCGTCTGTTATGATGATCTCCCTGCTTCTGCTCTTGTCTCCAGGAGCCTCACCCACCGTGGACCTAACCCTGTGTTTTCACACACACTTTTGGATCTGTGTGTGTGTTTTGTTTTTGTTGTATTTTTTTCCCATCCATCCAGAGAGGAAGGAACATTGTGTATTTCTTCCCTTCATCCAGTCTGTAACATAATAAGCTTTCCATTTTCTCTCATTGAAATAAAAGGAATAGATGAATAGCCTGGTATTGTAGTGCCTGCAGTCATTCGTCCATTAAAATCACATGCCTCCATTTCAATGCAGCTATCTGATTGTAACCTACTTTCTAAAATTGTCGCCTGCTTGTCAGTGAATCTGTTGGGAAATAGTGCAGGGCACTGTGGCTCCTCTGAGACCTCGTTTACATGCTAATACAATCCTAATAAAGCCTCAGTGGCCTGACTAGATGAATTAGGGCAGCGCTTGCTGAGATATGTGTGGTGTCTGCCCTGGTTCCTGTCTGCTGGGGTTGGTGACAGTAGTGTTGTGATGTCTACCCGGGCGACATGGGGTAATAATTCAAACAAGTCCCACTCCCAGAAACAACTAGATGTTTTTTTATCCTTTTTAAACAGTCCACAGATGGTTGTGTCTTTCAGTGAGATGTTAAGAATTCACACTGAGGGAGATTAGACCTCCATTGTTTGTTGAGCTGCCTGCCACGTTGCAGAAGTGGGAGGGTACTCCCCCATGTTTATGTCATGCAGCATCACACCACTAGATCATACATCACACAAGTTTGAAAGGGATAGAATGATACATTGATAGTGCAGATGTCTGAACTAATAATCACAGTATTCATCGTTGTCTTAGGCCTAACCATCATCATCACCATCATTATTATCACCATCACATTCATCGGGTATTCATGTGCCAAAATAGTTTTTCACAGTTTAGCAGTATGCACTGTGAAAACACTTGATGTAAAATCTGTTTTTTAAGGCGTAACACAGTAACTGTCTGAGTCTTATGCCAAGGATCTGAGGGAAAGTCTGTGAAAAGAGAACAGTCACTAGATCTGTCATTGTGATGGGTGTTCTGCTTTAAAGATCATGTTTACCTTACGATGCTGACTTCACATCAATCATGGCAACCACTTTCTCCCTGTCCGCGCACTCTGTCACCTCTGCCTCCCCCATCCCCTGTCCCTGCTTAGCTGGATAAAAGCGAAGTGACAACATTGGGCCTGCCCCCCTCAGCCAGCCATGGCGGCTCTGACGGTAACATCAGCTTGGATGGGGCTGGAGTGGGTGTGGGGGCGGGGGCAGTGGCCGGGTTGGGGACTGTGGCTGGAGGGGCTGAAGGGGTCTCCGAGCCTCAGCGAACGCGGGTCGCTCTGGAGCACCTGCAGCAGAAGATCCTGAAGATAACTGAGCAGATTCGGATAGAACAGGAGGCAAGAGATGACAACGTAGCCGAGTACTTGAAGCTGGCCCACAATGCAGACAAGCAGCAAGCCTCGCGCATCAAACAGGTGTTTGAGAAGAAGAACCAGAAGTCTGCACAGACCATCGCCCACCTGCACAAAAAGCTAGAGCACTACCACAAGAAGCTGAAGGAGACAGAGCAGGTGAGTGAGTGTGTGTGTGTGTGTGTGTGTGTGTGTGTGTGTGTGTGTGTGTGTGTGTGTGTGTGTGTGTGTGTGTGTGTGTGTGTGTGTGTGTGTGTTTGTTGGTTCCTGCCACACTGGTTCCATCTCATGACTGATGATGACTCCTCTCCATGGCTCAGTTGTTCCTAAGGGACATTTGTAATGTAATGTGTTTGTCTCACTTGAATGTTTTACCCTGACTGCTGCTTTCTGAGGTGATGCACAGGAGGTTGATGGCACCTTAATTGGGGAGAAAGGCTCGTGGTAATGACTGGAGAGGAGTCAGTGGAATGGTATAAAATACATTAAACACATTGTTTCCAGGTGTTTGATGCCCTTCCATTATTATGAGCTGTTCTCCCCTCAGCAGCCTCCACTGACGTTATGACACATGTTACATCACTTTATAAGTAGGGTTGGGCCATATCCACATTACCCTATGAATTAATTCATCCCTGGAGTATTGATGTATTTTGAAAGTTACATATCTTTAACACTTGAGTGCTGACAAGCAAAACATTTTGGGACTATGTCAACAATGAACTAATGAAACAAATATCAAAAGATCATTTTTTGGTGGAATTTCCCTTTAACTCCGGGTTGTTGAAAATACCTATTTCAATACCTGGCTTTGTAGAACATGACATGAGATGTCACTCACTCACTATCTAAAGATGTTTTGTTGTTGTAGAAAAGCAAATACGAATGATTAGCTTTATCTTTCAACTAACACACACATGTATTTATTTAAAAAGTACAAATATTGACATTTTAAAGAAACTGTTTCCACATTATTGGAAATCATGTCTCCTGTATTTCAAAATTCCTTGGTATAGGTGCTATCATAAACCTGCCCAACCCTATTCCTAGGTAGATTATCTGAGGGTTCTGTTCTGACTATGCCCTCTTATTGATAAAGTATGTTTATATTCTCCTATCTCCCTGCTCTGTTGTGTCACCTCCACCATTCCACTTTAATTTCCATCCCTCTCTCACCACTTATCCACCCATGTATCTGCTACTCCTTTACACCCTTTCAATCTATCCCATTTATTTTTGTTTCTCCCTCTCATCTTCCATCCCCTGTCCTCCCTCTACCCTCCTTATAGAATGGTCCAGCCCGTCAGCCTAAGGATGTGCTGCGGGACATGCAACAGGGGCTGAAGGACATGGGGGCCAATGTACGAGCCGGGTTCCATGGCTTTGGCGGGGGTATGGTGGATGGGGTCAAAGGAGGGGTAGAAGGGGTCAAAGGAGCTGTGGTGTCTAAGCCACGGGAGTTCGCCAGCTTGATCCGCAACAAATTTGGCAGTGCAGACAACATCTCCCACCTCATAGAGGACGAGGTGGGAGGGCACTCGGAGGACGCGCCTGCTCAACGAGCCCTGAGTGGCAGTGCCACCCTTGTCTCCAGCCCCAAGTACGGTAGCGACGACGAGTGCTCCAGTGCCACCTCTGGCTCAGTGGCAGGCAGTCACTCAGGCGGGGCTGGGGTAGGAGGTGGGATGTCGGGGCAAGGGCAGGCTGGCCTGGGGAGCCCCAGACTGGATGGGCACCACCACCACCACCACCACCACATTCACAGCTCCTGGGACGCCTTGCTGGAAGGCCTGCAGGAGATCAAGGCCAGCCAGGCCCACATGGAGGATGCCATCGAGGACATGAAGAGCCAGCTGCAGAGTGACTACTCCTACATGAACCAGTGCCTGCAGGAGGAGAGATACAGGTGCAGACCAACACCTAGGCCAATACACAGAGCATCGAATGAGAGTTGGTAGTATACATCAATCTCACACTAAATGCTGAAACAAGCTGCTTTGCTTTTAGCTTGTTTCAGTACAGCAGTGTAAATTATGTTCAGTGTTTTTACACTACATGATTTATGCTGAATGATATTCATGAGGATAATTAAAAAGGTCCAGGGAACTTTTACAGATTTTGTACATTTCAAGTTTTGTCAAGATCAGAAGTAGTTGTTTTAATGTATAAAACTGATCCTTAAATTAAACGGAGTGACGCCTTGAAAATTGCATAAATATGTAAAATCTTTCTCTAATTCGTTGAATTTGTCTTTACTCCGCTGGTCTAAATTATACCGGCTCTGCCTCATACATTAAAAAATATATATCTTTCTGTTTAGGTATGAGCGACTGGAAGAGCAGCTGAATGACTTGACAGAGCTGCACCAAAACGAAATGACTAATCTGAAACAAGAGCTGGCCAGCATGGAGGAGAAAGTGGCCTACCAGTCCTATGAGAGAGCCAGAGACATACAGGTAGAGAGATAGAGACCTGGATTTACAGTTTATGATACTTTTCCTGAAGATAAACAAGTATGACTCCAGAAATGAGTCTTGTTCCCCTAATTCAGTTGTAACATTGTGTTTGCCTGTGTTTGTCATTTGTCCCTGTGTGTGTATGTATACATGCAGGAAGCGGTGGAGTCGTGCCTGACCCGCATCACTAAGTTGGAGCTCCAGCAGCAGCAGCAGCAGGTGGTGCAGTTGGAGGGTGTGGAGAACGCCAACGCCCGCGCCCTGCTGGGCAAACTCATCAACATCATCCTGGCACTCATGGCCGTAGTGCTGGTGTTCGTCTCCACCCTGGCCAACTTCATCACCCCACTCATGAAAACTCGAGCGCGGGTGGCCACCACCATCATGCTGGCCCTGTTTCTGTTCATCCTTTGGAAGCACTGGGACTTCCTGGAGCTGTGGCTAATGCCCAGCTGAGTTTCCTACAGCCAATCACCCACGCCCTTGTGTCTGAGTGACCAGGATGTGGACAGAGGGACCAGAGAGATTCACTGAGCTGTCCTAGACACTCTAACAGTCTGAAACTCAGAGAGCGTGAATACAAAACTCATATTTCTGAAAGAGAACCAGCGCACTTTTTTGATAGGATTTATGCTCAGAGAGTCGTACTTAGGAGGGTTGAAAGGTCAAAACGTTTCTTTACAAAGCAACTGGCGAAGACTTCCTTCGGACAGGGGGCATTTCTGGTTGACTGATGGTCGAGAGAGAGACATTTAAGGAAGAGTGTTGGGTGTTTTATGGTGATTACCATGACAAGGAAGCTGAGGAACTATCTGCCTGGTCGCTTGGCAACTCAAGCATTTGCTCTTTCTCATGACCAATCTAGTGGTGTCAACTCGCCATCGTACTGTAGTCACTATGACCTAATTACAATTCGAGAATTCATGTTGAAATTCTTTGACACATTTTTCTAATGTTAGTATAGGCCTACACTTAAAAGTGAAAATGGATAAAAGAACAAATTATACTTTGTCTTTGCTAAACCATGTTTGCTGTTACCTTTTGTTGAGCCAATTGTATATTTGGAGGACAAGGCCAAGCAAAAGGATTGGTTTTTTTGCTCAATGTTAGGGTATGTACTACTCATGCATGTCCTCACGTGCATTTATACCTGTGTGATGCACTTGGCATGAGTAGCATTCCAACACCAACAGAAATACTCTTTGGACTTAATAGCATTCTGTTGTCTGTAGACAGTTTCTACCTAAATGTTTTTTTTAAACTTTCATCTCCATATTATTTTTAAAACAGTCAACTCAATCTCTTCTGGTGTTTAAAACTACACCTTTTTTGGTGTATCGGTCATTTTAGTGTCTTATGTGTGATGTAAAGAAGAATTTGAGGGCCAGAAAGTAATCTGGTGAGATGGATCATCAAAACTACTAAATTATCTATAATCTATTCTGAGCATCAATGCTATTTTATAACCACTGTTGTTGTAGAGCAGCTAAGAATATATGTAGTGTCAGATTCATAGGCATGTTAGACCATTGCTTCCATATTTCTATCCAGTTTGCGAAATCCATCACAACTCTGTTGCATTCTTAATAAATACATTCTTAAACTATATGCTAATGTTGCATGATATTGGAAAGTAGGATCATTTGCATGCAACTATGTATATCTAACAGTACTGACAATGGAGCAGAATAATAATATGGTAAGTAATCTGTGATAGTTGGGTCTTCATTATGAAAAAATTACTACAAATGTCAAATAGAGTTCCACAACCTATAAAATCCCAATGTAACCCCACTTCAACATTTTATTCTAGCCTGGTTCAAGCTAAAGGTTGTTTTTATATCAAGTTATGACATATCTTGTGTCCATCATTTCAGTCAGGGGGGGCTAAAATATGTGTTATATATGTCTAAAAATGTATTCAGTTCCAGCCCAACTGAATATTCACCCACTAATCCTGTGGATTACAGCATTATTTACACTTAACTGCCCCCCCCTCTCACTTTTATTCACTGGCTCAGTAAAACTGCTAATCCTCATATGTGATTGGGTGAGAGGTTACCAACTCCGCACAACTGAATTTCAAATGCCTGAAAGAATACACGTTTAGGTTGGTTCTGTTGCCAAAATGTAATAGTTTACTGTTCTTACCAACAGTACTAAATAAACTATGGAACTCTCAAAGGCTAAGACTGAGCCCTAAAAAAATTAAGAGTTGTCAAGGTTGTCAGATGTAGTAAAGAGGCAAAAAGGTTTTTAGTGAGGATTTCTTTGGAAAGGCTTCAACCATCAGACAGACCCTGACGTATGCTGAAATACACTGAGTGTACAAAACATTAGTATTGGCTTACACCCCCTTTTGCCCTCAGAACAACCTCAATTCATCGGGCGTGGCCTCTACAAGGCATCCCACATCCCATCAAAAGCATCCCACAGGGATGGCCCACATTTACTCCAATGCTTCCCACAGTTGTGTAAAGTTGGCTGGATGCTCTTTAGGTAGTGGGTCTGGGAAACTGTTGAGTGTGAAAAACCCCAGCAGTGTTGCAGTTCTTGACACATTCAAACCGGTGCGCCTAGTATCAACTACCACACCCCATTCAAAGGCATTTAAATATTTTGTCTTGCCCATTCACCCTCAATGGCACACATATACAATCCTTCTCTCAATTGTCTCAAGGCATAAAAATCCTTCTTTAACCGGTTTCCTCCCCTTCATCTACACTGATTGACGTGGATTTAACAGGTGACATCAATAAGGGATCATAGCTTTCACATGGATTCAACTGGTCAGTCTGTCATGAAAAGAGTTCCTAATGTTTTGTACACAATGTATGTCTTGTAAAATAGTCACAATCACATTGTAAGTTTCAGCAGCACAAAGGCACCTCCTAGTGGAAAATATGTATATTTTTTATTTTGTGGACAGTAAAAGGGAAGTCTTCACTGCGCCAAAATCAAGAACTTGACTGAACCTGAGTGTTGACAGTGGCACCGTTCTCTCGAGAAACACAAACTAATATTGTGAGAAACACAGACAGTTTAAATCCCATGTGTCAATCAAATTAACTCAATGAAAAAGATCCCCATCATAATCCGTCAGTATAAACTAGAGATGTGTTTTTTTTGCATTGGCTACGTCTCAATCCACCGCCTCCTCCTATGTCAGCCTTCCGCATCTGTGGTGGAAGATGGCCGAGCTACAAAAGTGTTTGTCAGACCATGAGACATCCCGAAAAATCTGTCTTCTCACGAAAGTGTCCAAAACGAATAAGGAAATATGAGACTCATGAACATGATGGACTCGTCTGAAGTCGGTACTGCTGATGTGCCAACTTCTGTCTGTAGTGTCCAAACTGTTTGGGCTACAAACTAATGACCCCACTATGGAAAAGGGCAACTCTCACAAACACTATGGTGTTCTCCATTTAGCTCTACGATCCCCACAAAGTCTTGGACTCATCTGAAGATAAACCATACAAATGGGAATGTAAGTATGGAGTTAGTTCTGTGCCAACAAAAATAAAGATTAAATATTTCCTGAGCTTTCTCTAGGAGATGTAAGAAAGTGTGACATATTTAAGCCTTTATTTTTGTTGGCACAGAACTAGGACAGACACTTTAAAACCTTATTCCTTATGATTGTCTTTTTTTGACCATTTATGAATGTGTTATTCAATGCATTTCTCTGGGCTATTACTGTAGTAAAGGCCAAATTCAATATTTTATCAAATAATGATACCTAAAAGGGTCCTTAAAATTCAAAACCAAATTGCTAAATGATCCATGGTATAACCATCTTATATACCCCCCCCCCCCCACAGCTTAGAAATTAAGACAGTCCATCAATGTAAGAGGTTAAAGCAGGCAGTACATGGACAAAATACATGCAAGTAACACACAAAATATGTAATTTCTTGTTTTTTAATCAGTTTGTCCGGCAAAACCCCATTTGACTATTACATTGATAACAGGTGCTTTTACAATACAGGACAGAACCCAAGAGATCATGACAGCCCAATGGAAAGGCCATACCTGACCTCAAAGTAAGACATTCATCGTCATTAGATTGTAAAAGTTGAAACACTTCACAAATTAATTTTCTATTTGATTCATATCAAGACCAGCAGTACCATATATCTTCATTACCTGGCAAAGTAAGTAACTGCCCAGCATTTCTATGAAATATGACCTATACTTACAATATGAGTAAAATAAATGTCCTTCTAAAAAAAAATCGAATTAAGTATGTTAAAAAGCAGCTTTTCTGTTGGAAAGGTGTGGACGGAACCCAACGACAGAATGGTGTGGGCGTATACCAGTCATTAAGTAGACCGCTGATTGGCCAGCTCATCCACCTCAGGGAGATTACATGTTCTATGAGGACATTTTTTAAACGGTCTGTTTGAGATACAAGCTAAAACAGTACAGTATGAAAATATGCAAAATAAAACTGCTTTCCCAATAGAAATCCCCGACCACACTTGTAGGCGATGTCATGGCGACGTTGGCTCGCATAGCTCATGCGTAGAAACATGTAATCGGGTCTAACCGTCATCTCGCGCTGAAATGCATATTTGCAGGCCGTCAAATCAAAGGCACTCCTTCGATATAAAGTATTTTTTGATAAAAATGAAAACATAGGTGTCACTTTCAGAAGGTAGGAGTAATAACATGTTCAACTACTTAAGACATTTGTATAGAATCTAGGTTGTGCAAACATGGAATAATTTTTCACTTCACTCATTTGGCTTCTCAAAACCCCGACCTGGTCTGGTCTGTTTCGCAAGCGTTCACCGACGTCTCGTGATGTTGAGCCTCTGAGTTTTGAAACTCTTAATACAAGTTTGAGGTGGGATTTTTAAAAGTTTTTTTTTCTTCCAATTATGCTTCGGCCACAAATACAAGTATAGAATGGGTCAACATTATTTGGATAAGAGTTAACAGAATATTACACAAAAGTAAAAAGCAACCTGCAACAACTTCAAAGATTTTACTGAGTACAGTTCATAAAGGAAATCAGTCACTTGAAAAATAAATTAGTCCCTAATCTATGCATTTCACCACTGGGAATACAGATATGCTGCCGTTGGTCACAGATACGTATAAAAACATTTTTTTTAAAGAACCGCACTTCTCCATTGTGCCAGTGGCCATCGAAGGTGAGCATTTGTCCACTGAAGTCAGTAACGACGCCGAACTGCAGTCAGGTCAAGGACGATGAGCCAGCAGATGAGCTTCCCTGAGACGGTTTCTGAACGTTTGTGCAGAAATTCTTCGTTTCATCAGCTGTGTGGTTGGCTAGTCCCAGACGATCCCACAGGTGAAGAAGCCGGATGTTGAGGTCCTTGGCTGGCATGGTTACACTTGGTCTGCAGTTGTGAGGCCTGTTGGACATACTGCCAAATTCTCTAAAATAACAGAGGCAGTTTACAGTAGAGAAATGAACATTCAAGTCTCTGGCAACAGCTCTGGTGGACATTCCTGTAGTCACAGCATGCCAATTGCACACTCCCTCAAATCTTGAGACATCTGTAGCATTGTGTTGCGTGACAAAACTGCACATTTTAGAACGTCTTTCATTGACCCCAGCACCTGTGTAATAACCATGCGGTTTAATCAGCTTCTTGATATGCCACACATCAGGTGAATGGATTATCTTGGCACAGTTGAAATGCTCACTAGCAGGGATGTAAACAAATTTGGGAACCACATTTGAGAGAAATATACATTTTGCGCTTATGGAAAATTTCTGGGATCTTTTATTTCAGATCATGAAAGATCGCACCAACACTTTACATGTCGCGTTTCTATTTTTGTTCAGTATAACTTAAAGTAACTTCCCAGTGAAAATTTAACTTAAAAAGACCCCAAATAGAAACAGCAGAGTAGAAGAAAAAAAATACATTGTATTACAAAGCTGAAGAATTCCTGATTTTATCTTGATGTCATGATGTCACACGTATATTGCTTGCATGTGATCCACTCGTGAAATGGGTACCCCCTCCTATCACAACAACACACTCTTCAATTTCTCAGTCCTTTGTTCACTCTTCCATCTATTTCTATCCATGAACAGAGATAAAATACATCGAACTCCAACCAGAGCCCAAACTAGCCTCTACAATTAAGGTAGGAGAAGAGAGCTGCCACAGGATACAGAAGTCATTAAAAGATCAGAAGCCAATTGATCATTGGATCAATAAGCTAAGCCCCTCCTCCATAAAGGTGCAGCATGACTCCAGTTGGCTCAATAGTTTCCATCCATCTTCAAAGTGGATGCCTGCCACACAACCCAATACCGCCATTCAACGTAGGGAAACAGAGTACACACAGGAATATCTACACACCATCTATCCTTGTTCATTCCGTTGGCCCAGACCAAGGCCTTTAAGCCTGAGATATCCACAGCAGAATGTGTATGAACAAGAGGTCATAGTGAGATACAGATGACAACTGGGTTGGAGACAAATGCTTTTGGCTGACATCTCATTGTGGTTGAGAATACAGAACAGAGGTAGGCTAGGCAACATTGGTTCTGGAGTGTCTGATAGTATCTGCAGGCTCGTAATCCACCCAGGCTCTGAAGCACCTGACGCAATCAATCATCTCCGCTCCTGAGCCACAATGAAAAACTCCATTAGTTGAGCCACAGGAGGATTCCGATTCCACTCCAAATGGCTGCTGTTCATCAACCCAGGAGGGAGATAAACATTGGAGGACGAGGTAAGTTACCTCCTATACAATGTAAAGCACTTTGACACCAGGTGAAAAATATAACTAACCAGATATGCAATTAATCATTATTATCAAAAGCTGGTCTTGACGCTGGATAGAGCAAAAAACATTGCTGACACTGCCACATTCCAGGATCAACATTGCCTTCCCCTGTGGTACAACGTTCAGTAGCTCTCACATGGCTGTAAGCCTACCAGACTCAACAAATGTGGGCTGAGTTGTTTCAAGCCTGGACACACAACTAGGCTACATCCTGGTTTACAGCTAGTAGATGGGAGTGTAACATGACCAAGCAGACCTCTAGGAAACAAACCCAGATGTGGGTCTCGGTCCCACAGGCCAGGCCTTGGCAGATGGGCCTGGTTGTTGACTCCAGGCAGACAGTCCACCCTGGCGTAGGGTGTAAATGTGGGAGGGAGATGGGTCTAGGCAGACCTCTGGGTATAGAACAGAATGTAGGCCTGAGTGTTGCACACCTCCTCCACGCTGCACACGTTCATCTCAGAGTCATTACAGTGGACCCAGAAACCTGGAAACACACACAGGGCTGGTTACAGTTTGGCAAACTGTGCCACCTACAGTCAACAAAAACTCATGTAATCTCACAGTATCAGGTTATATTCGGAGCCAATTGTTTATGAGAACCAACTGTACTATACAAAACCCAATGTTTTCAAAATGAAATGTCCACAACATGACAAAAATCAACCTAAGATGTACCAGTTAGGCTATTCTAAGCCTGAGTTGTTAGCTTTGATGCCAGTTTCTGGTATCTTGGTCCCACTCACCTCCCTCGCTGTTGTAGCAGTATGCGGTGTAATGCCCTGAGCCAAAGCCTTTTCCGTGGTGCATGACTACAGCAGACAAGTCGTAGGTGTAGCCCTCTCTGTTGACCGACTGGCCAGAGTCTGTGCAGCAGTAGGGCTCTATGTTCAAAACCTGGTCAAAAGCCACATGGACGCCGATCTTCTCCCGGTGGTTCCGGCCTGACCATCTGTCACAACAGGGATTGGTTATCTTACGGTTGTCACTGTTACAAGACATCCCTTTGCAGAACAAAATCTATCATACCAACTAAACCACAAGATGACATTGTACTTTAACATGCAACATACATTTAAGAAACTAACAGAAAGCGTGGGTGTAAATCTTGACTGTGTAAGCAGACAAAGTCTTCAAATTCAGTAGACCAACTGGGTGTGTGAAAAGAAAGGCTTCCTGCAGATGTAATAAATGCTCTGAATGACCAAAACGGACTAAAGTTCAGGGGCTAACCTGAAGCGTTTGAGGTGCAGCCGTAGAACCTGAGGTAGGCGGTAGATAAGCAGCTGCTTACATGCCTCTGACAGAACCAGGGGCTTGTGGGACGTCTTTCGTCTTTTCCCTGACAATTATAAAACATACATATCACAGACGTGTAACATTTGTGCGACGGAGGTATAGGATGGGATCACCCAGAAAATGCAGAACTATATTGTGATTACCCTAAAACACAAACTCAGTTTCACTTTAATTATCCACCATAATTATCCATAATCGACTAGTTTGTCAAATAAAATCTTGCCCAAAATTAAACACACAATAGGCCTACTTCCTTAACCATGATTAGTCTACACCTGTTGTTTATGAGAGCATGTGACAAAAACAATTATTCGATTTCATGACTCTGGTCAAATAGCCAAATAAAAACTATAGAAAAACACAGTACAGGAAGATTTGTCTATTCCACAAACAGACAGATTTGTTTCTGTCCCAGTACTAACTGTTGCAGTGGTTGCAGGCGTAGATGCTGCCCTCCAGGGCCTCTGTCTCAGTGAACTTCGCCAGCATCTCAGTGAGGGAGCAGCTGCGCTGGTAGGCCAGAGACGCAGCCGAGCCCTTCTCCGTGCTGTGGTAGCGCTCTGGGAACTCCAGGGACAGGTCCCAGAACGGCTCCACCGTGTTCGACTTGTGCTTACAGGACAGACACGTCACCTGGACAGATGCAGGGATAACCAAGCAAACATTTTACCAAGGGCTTATTAGTTCAAATCTGACAGAGCCGACACACCTTAGTCCTGGTGCTGGAGAGCAACTATTGTCCTGCTTGACTTATAAAAGAGACGTATAAAAAAAGGCTGTGTAACAAGCAATTAGGTATCTCTTTAAAAAAAGAATGCTCACCTGGAGTGAAATCCAGCAATCAACTAGTATAAGAGTGGAGAAAACCTGGTCTAAAGTGGGAATGCTATAGAGTAGAAAGAGCTTAAACATCCTTGTGATTTACCTTTAGCCATGATAGGGTGCCGAAGGTCAAACCTAAATTAATGTGTTATGTACAATTGCCATGTCAATGAGTAGAGACCTTTACCTGGCTGAGTAGCTGCCCGTGAAAGATGGTGTTGAGGACCTTGAGCACTTGCTTGGAGAGCTTCCTCTGGGTGATGGGGATGACAATCCTGCGCTTGCTGCCCTCTGATTCCAGCTCCTGCTGCACCTTGTCCAGCAACTCACACAGAAACTCCTGTGCGTCCTGCTGGTCATAGCCACGGAACGCTGGGATCAGGTTCCACACAGAGTGCAGCATGGCAAAGGGCGACACCAGCGACCAGCGGCCCGACCACATGACCCTGAACAGAGTGTGCAGCTCATGGCACAGTGACATCTGCTGGCGGGTGGAGGAGCGCGGCTCCTTGGGCTGTACCAGTTCTGCTGCATTTAGGCAGGGGGGCGAGCTCTGCTTGCTGCCCGTGGGCAGACCCCCTATGCCTGTCTTTTCCATGCCACGTCCTAGAGGGTAGCCTGGTGTGGCTACACTACCACCACCAACCACCACAGCCCCTGCCACACCCTGGTTGGTCTTGGCCAGCAGCTCCTCAGTCTCACACATGTCCAATGTGAGGAAGCACTCCCTGAATTTCTGCAGGTGGCTCAGCACCTGTAAGATAGAGTTCATGTAGCACGTGTTCCCAAGGTTGCGTAGCCCTGTGACCCCCGGGGCCAGTCTCCGATGGGTTGCCTTATGGGAGTAGTACCTCCGCACTCTGAGTTTACGAGTCCTGCCATTGCTGGGAGGTTTCAGGGATAGAAGGGAGGGCTTCTTGGGTGGAGGTAGACGCTCAGGAGGGTCACGGAACTTCAGGGGGATAAGTGTGATGGTTGAGCGAGGAGCCTGGGTGAGCAGCCTGGCACTCTTCCTTGGCTGCAAATTGTCAAACTCTCCCATGAGTCTCCTCTTCACCTCGTTCTTCTGGCGCCGGACCTCCTCCTTCTCCTGCTCAAGTTTCTCCTCCCGCTGGTTCTGTTCCTCCTGCTGCCGGCTCCTCCAGTGGCGCAGCATCTTCCCCAGCAGCACCTTCCTCCGGTGCCACAGGGCTGTTTGCATGGCTGGTTGAGGCCCGCCCTCGCCCACCCAGGGAGTGCAGTCCCCCCCTGCAGAGGAGCGCAGGGAGCGCCTGCCAGAGCTGCGCACAGTGGACAGTGCCCCACGCAGGAGCTTGAGGTCTCCCTCAGCGTTGTCATTGAGCACATAGTCCCCACAGGCAAAGCAGAAGATGTCCAGCTCCCGCACCTCCATGGCCAGGGGGTGACGTGACTCCTGGAAGTGTTTGAGGGAGTGCTCTTCCATGAAGCGGCCACAGGCCACGTGGGAGCACTTGAGGCAGGCCCACACGGACTCGGTGGTGCAGCAGTCCACGCAGCGCCATTTCTGTGGATTGAGGATGGAGTGGTCGTGGCCCAGGCGAAGGCGTCCCACATGTTTACAGCGGTCCATCTCTCCAGATGCACATGTGCCTGCCCACAGCGTCAGGACACAAGCCCCTGTGCCAAGCAGCAATTCATCCTACAGGAGGGAAACAGATACACTTCAGTACATCACAGGGACATAATTCAACCATTTAATTTTAGATATGCCAAATGCAAAAATGTGTTCTCTATATGAAATTAAAATGGTGTAGCATGCGGAAAGGATTTTAAGGCCCAAGAACATGAACTTGTTCACCATGTAGGCTTGTTTTACTTACTGTAAAAACACTGTGTGCTGATGTAAGTCAGTGTTCCTTCAACATATGAAAAGGGCCCTTCCCAGGTGCATTCAGTCAGCTTCACTCAAGTCTGATTCCGAGTCCTGAATAAACAGAGTATACAAAGCAGGAAAAGAAATGGTGCTTATATAGCTAGCTCTTTACATTTACAGGTAAAGAGGCACATTTTGTAGCAAAACAAATATTTCTAACCAATAAAAGCACATAACCTTGCTAACTGTGGCAATTTACAGTCCGTGTTAAATTCTGCTGTTCAGTTTCTTAGCAGAATGTAACACTGCTTATAAACAAAGAACTGTATTGAACATTTTTTCTGAAGTTTGCAAGTTAGCCTCACTGGCCAACATGCGTTGGGTTGGGCGACCAATCAATGGACTCGATATCAAACTGTGCTATATGCTAGCTAGCGCCATGGCTTGCCAAATGGTACCAGTTTTGCCATAACGTGGCCACTCGGCTTGTAACACAATGAAAATGTAGCCAACGTTAGTTACTCAATCCACCCGAAGCGGGTTAAAGTGTGTTCTTGTTCATTTAGTGAAGTAGCAAGCTCGAACTTATTGTTGCCTGTTATAAAGCCAGCTTGCTCGCCAATACTATTGTCAATACAGATAGCTAGTTAGCTACTTGTTGGTAACGTTAGCTAGCCAAGTTACCCATTATACACTGTATTTCTTGATCATCATTCGGCTAATGATACAATATGCACATTATTTGATGACAAAGAAAATGTCATTCGCCTCATAATTGTGTCCCTATACTGGAGTGTACTTTCTTCAATTTAAGACAAATACACAATCAATAGCTTGGTGGCTAGCTAGCATTACTAGCTAGGCTTGCTATCAGAACAAAGACTGGTCTGAAACCCACTTTCTTGCGAAAACTCAACTTCGGGTTGATGTGATTGACAACGACGGAAAAAAAGAAAAGAAAAAATCACTGACATTTTGCCTGTTAAATAGCTAGCATCCACGGAGCCGCAATGTAAACAAAGATAACTGTGTCTGATATCAACTTTTGAGTACATCTTCAAACAAAACACCGGGAAGTCAACCTAGAATAAAGTCACACATTCTGAGAAAACATACAATATAGCTAGCTAACGTTATGAACCCCTACAGTTCTGAGGTTGACAATGTCAGTAACTAGCTACTTGATCTAAAAAAGGAACGGTTTGCTGTATTAGTAAAAAAATGCTTCTATTTACCGCCATCGTCTATACGCGAAAGCTGTCACAAACCTCGAGACAACCGAACCATATCAGTCCTGGAATCAACTCATTCTGATTGGATTGAGCTGATCACTCTGCCGTTGAGCTTGAGTTTTCATTGGTACAAGAGGTGGCATTCATTAAATTGGTCGTGAAAAGATGTGAGCAGTAAACCCACCGCAGTCCACATTATTTGAGCTCAGTTGGTAAACCCAATGCCGTTTTTACAAGGCATATGGCTTTTCACCTGGAGACTGATTAATTATTATTAGCACAATCATTGATTTATTTCAATTCATTAGTATGGCATGCTTTTCCCATTCA
The DNA here is from genome assembly GCF_034236695.1 of Oncorhynchus nerka. Lineage (NCBI taxonomy): Eukaryota > Metazoa > Chordata > Actinopteri > Salmoniformes > Salmonidae > Oncorhynchus > Oncorhynchus nerka. Next base: position 64,245,761 of record NC_088397.1, on the reverse strand, counting down.
TAACAGCTTAAATAGTCACCAATAAACCATTCATGACTGACTGTAGTTGGGTGAAAAAGGCCAGCGACAATATACACAAAATATGTATATGGTTAATGAGGAACATAATCAATTTGACATTTGCAAAAATGTTTATTTAGTGTTTTGTCAGACATTTTTATAAAAATGACCAACTATAAGTAGAACCATAAAGCCCAGGGGTGCATTCATTACGCCGATTCTGTTGCAAAAGTTTCGCAACAGAAACCGTTCACTCCAAACGAAAACGATAGTTTGTATTAGTCAAATCCATGTAGGGCCCTCCCAGTTTCGTTCTGTTTGTTCCCTTTGGGTTCCTAGAGTAAACGGTTTCCGTTGCAAAACGTTTTACAACAGACCAAACGTTTTGCAACGGAATTCGTCTAATGAATACACCCCAGATACAACGTTAGTATCTAATGAATACACTCCAGATACAACGTTAGTAGGTCCTTCAAACCGATTACTCATAAAGACAATCCACAAGACATTTGGGACAGCATTATTCTGTCAAGAGGTCAGACTTCAATACGGTTTTGATCTAATCTAATTTTTAGCATGAGATATTCCTTGCAGTGGTTGTGAAAGCCTTTGAACAGTTTGAGTTGCTGTACTAATGCTCAGTACATACATTTCCTGCTGCCATAAAGAATTTCCTGTACATGACTACCGCTTGTAGCACAAACAGCTTTAGCCATTAATGCTTTGAAAAGCTGGTCATGGCTCACATCAACACCATCATCCCAGACCCACTCCAACAAATCCACAGATGATGCAATCTATTGCACTCCACACTGCCCTTCCCCACTTGGACAAATGGAACACTTGGGTGAGAATGCTGTTCATTGACTACAGCTCAGCGTTCAACACCATAGTGCCCTCAAAGCGCATCACTAACACAGATAGAACAACAGACTGATATTTCACTGTATGTATAAATGTGAAGCACCGGGTTGGCGTTTCCACTCACTACCAATTATGTTAGTAAGAGGAAGCCCACTGCCGGCGGTGGGAGAAGATGAACGAGATTAATTTTGGCCAACATTCTGCACATTTTCTCATCGATTAAACATTTGATCTCAATACAGTTTTCTGTTCCCAAAACTAGAATATGTTATGAACAGAGTGGACTAAGTTTTGTAGACTTTACTCTTTGCAAAAGTTTTTTAAAGTCACTAAGCTAAGGCCCCTGGGACTGAACACCTCCCTCGCAACTGGATACTGGATTTCCTGACAGGCCACCCCCAGGTGGTGAATGGCTGCATCACCGCTTGGTATGACAACTGCTTGGCATTCAATTGCAATGAGCTACAGAGGGTAGTGCCCCATACATCACTTGGGTCAAGCTCCCTGCCACCCTGGACCTCTATACCAGGCGGTGTCAGAGGAAGGCCCAAAAAATTGTCAAAGACTCCAGCCACAGACTGTTCTCTCTTCTACCGCAGGGAAAGTGGTACCAATGCACTAAGTCTGAGACCAACAGGACCCTGAAGAGCTTCTACCCCAATCCATAAGACTTCTAAACAAGACTGCTAAATAGCAAATCAAATGGCTACCTGGACTGGGCCTTTTTTGCTCTAACTCTGACTATGCACACACTAGACTCTACCCACACTTTAGTAGACAGAAACAATTAGGGTGAAGTGCCTTGCTCAAGGCCACTTTGACAGATTGTGTACCTAGTCAAACCAGAGACCTTTCGGTGACTGGTCCAACGCTCTTAACCACTAGGTTACCTACCACCCCACACATAACATGTACATACTGACACATTTACATTTACATTTAAGTCATTTAGCAGACGCTCTTATCCAGAGCGACTTACAAATTGGTGCATTCACCTTATGACATCCAGTGGAACAGTAGTGCATCTAAATCTTTTAAGGGGGAGGGGGGGTGAGAGGGATTACTTTATCCACCACACTCACACACTTTCATACTCACCACATATTTTTATTTCACCTTTATTTAACCAGGTAAGCTAGTTGAGAACAAGTTTTCATTTACAACTGCGACCTGGCCAAGATAAAGCAAAGCAGTGCGACACAAACAACAACACAGAGTTGCACATGGAATTAACAAGCGTACAGTCAATAACACAATAGAACAGTGTGTGTAAATGGCATGAGGAGGTAAGGCAATAAATAGGCCATATTAGCGAAGTAATTACAATTTACCAGATTACCACTGGAGTGATAGATGAGCAGATGATGATGTGCAAGTAGTGATACTGGTGTACAAAAGAGCAGAAAAGTAAATAAAACAATATGGGGATGAAGTAGGTAGATTGGGTGTGCTATTTACAGATGGGCTATGTATAGCTGCAGCAATCGGTTAGCTTCTCAGTTAGCTGATGTTTAAAGTTAGTGAGGGAAATATAGGTCTCCAGCTTCAGCGATTTTCGCAATTCGTTCCAGTCACTGGCAGCAGAGAACTGGAAGGAAAGGCGGCCAAAGCAGGTGTTGGCTTTGGGGATGACCAGTGAGATATGCTGCTGCTAGTACTTTACCCCTACCGATATGTACGGTACTGTACATAGCTACCTCAATTACTCTGTACCCCTCCACATCGACTCAGTACTGGTACTCCTTATATATAGGGAGTACCAGTACCGAGTCGATGTGCAGGGGTACAAGGTAATTGAGGTAGCAATAATGTTTTGTACACTCAGTGTATAGCCATGTTATTTTTATTTGTTATTTTTATTTGCTATTCACTGTGTCACTATTTATGTTATATTTTTTATTTTAATCTTATCTTTAGCTCTGCATTGTTGGAAAAGGACCCTTAAGTAAGTATTTCACAGTTACTCTACACCTGATGTCTATGAAGCATGTGACAGAGTGTGGTCCCTGGGAGCACCTGCTGTTTGCACACTTTGCTGAACATCTTCAGGTACTGGGTCATGGTGTTAACACAGTACGCTGGCGCGTAGAGGCCCTCAGGCATGGTGGCAAACACAGGAGGCAGCTCCACGATGCTGGGGCCCAGGAAGCTTTGCATGAACTCTTTCATCAGGTTCCAGCAGTCCCCAGGGACCATACAGTTGCAGTACATGTCACGCGGGACTAGGTGGGTGAGGAAGGAATCAGGCGCAGAGCGTTCCACTGGGAAAAGATGCTCTTTAATATGGCACAAAAATAAACAAGCCCAAAATACAGGGCGCGGACAGTAAATGTGACTACCCAAAACACAGGGTGCCAAGTCCAGAAATATAAACACCTCTACCTAACGCACACACGTAACACAAATACAATCCCGCACAAAACAAGGGCGGGTACACGTACTTCAAATAAAGAAGCTCATTAAGCACATACAACAGGACACAGGTGAAACTAATAAGACAAAACAAACAGACAACGAAAAAGGGATCGGTGGCGGCTAGTAGGCCGGTGACGACGACCGCCGAGCCTACCAAAACAAACACACAGAGATTCGATCATGGACATCAGTTTAGAAAAAGTGAGACAGATCGAACATCCCCTATACCCTCATTTGTATTCATTCGCTGTACAGATCACTCACCTCTACTGAAATGCCCCTGGACACTGATTAAAGTTTGATTTGATTACAGCACCAACTTTTATCAGGAAATCATAATAGCGGTGGTGTGAGCCACGGCTCTCTACCTTGTACCCCTTGGCGTTCTGGAAGTGGCTCTTCAACTTAGCCATGAGCATGTCAGGCAGGGACCCCCTTCAAACAGGGCTAAGCAGCTCATGGTTGTTTCTGAGTTATGCATCACATACAGGAATTTGGTGGGCTGGCCTGTGACAAACAGAGACAAAGAGGGAGAAAATAAAGATTAGGTGGCTGTTGTGGGTAGTTGAAGGATGTAGTCTGATGAATTACATGACAGATAATTTTGTTTATGTCATAGCTTTGCAGTGCAACTTTAGTTACCCCTGGCATTTCCTGTGGCATGGTAAGTCTCACAGTCCACAGTAAATCTTCCTGCTTCACAGCGCCTAACTGCTCCAACTTCTTGTGCAGAATTGATATTGTCTGTTGCACACTCTTTCCCTCAGATAAAGGCACCTGACACACACTAAGCATTGGATACAGCACACAGAGTAAAAATGTTAATAACATTAAGATATTGTTCAGCACTAAAAATCAGATATTGAACAATGTCAGATCTGAATGGTGATGAAAGTTGAGAGCATGCTTGGAAGAAATCAACCAGGTGACAGGTAATTTAATTGTGCATTGTTGCATGTTGATCCCGATGATTTAGATATACACTAGATGACTAATTGGGGGCTTTGTGTTGAAGCCACAGTGCCTTCATTTTGGCACTCCCCCACCGTTGTAAAGTATTTTAGGAAGCTATAGAAATGCATTTATTAAGGTCACATTTGTTTTTACCACGTTTATTCTATTACAGACACATTTATGCATGCATACTTACTTTTACATTATATTATGTGAGCTAAACATAAACATATAGAATTATGTTTTTTTAAGTATAATTTTTTAGAGATTGCTAATATTACTGTCCCCACTATAACAAAAAAAAATACTTAAATACATGTAATTTTGTCCTGGAAGCATTTAATTTAAATACTGTAGAATTCAATGACTTCCTATGGAGGACTGCCAACATGGCCAACTGGTGGATTCAAAGGATCTCATCAAAGACTGTACAGTATGTTTAGAAACTGTGTTCTCAATGGCCAGTATATACAGTAGCATCAGCAATCCTGCATTTATAAATCACTGGTTGATCCACATGGGATCTTGGACCATGTAAGAGACAAGGTGTGAGAAGTTGTAGCTAGCTAACTACTGATATTTCATGAGTTTTATAAGAAAGCAACCAAAACTAACAATAGATCTCACCAAGTCACCCCCATTGATTTAATCAAGCTTGATATTATGGGGGTAGAAGGAAGAACGTTCAACTGGATAGAGACTTCCCCATCATTTCAGGCAGCTACCTGGTGGATAACGGTACACCAACAGGGGAGCATGATTAGTCCTCTGTTGTTCTCAATCATGATCAATGATGTTTATTCTCAGGTACAGACGGATATTTGGAGGTCGTTATTTGCAGATGATGGGGCCTTATGGAAGAGGGGAAGAGATGTGCCATACATAGTCAGGAAGGTACAGGAAGCAATTGATGAGGTAGAGCAGTGGGTATTAATGTGGTGATTTAGGTTCTGTAGAGAACTCAGTATTCGTTACCAGGAAGAAGGTGGGAGATGAGGTATGCTTGAGTTTCTATGTGAGAAACTTGAAGAGAGTCGGGGCCTTCAGGTTCCTTGGGGTATATTTGGGCACTAGACTAACCTGGGCAGAACACATTGAGAGAGTGGTGGGAAATTGTAAGAAGGGGATAAATGTGATGCGCTGTCTGACAGGGAAGGAGTGGGGGTCGTTCCTCAGTGAGGACCATGTATGTTGCATTGATCTGATCTGTAATAGACTATGGCAGTATAGTGTATGGTTCGGCAGGCCGGACCTCATTGGAAAGGACTCTGAATATGTAGTGGGGCGTTTCGGACACCCCAATTGGATGCAATACAGGTGGAGATGGGGGATATGCCATTGCAGATTAGGAGACAGGAGCTGGCAATTAATTATTGGGTCAACCTACAGGGACATGGGGTGTCTCATCCTGCGAAAGGGATTTTACAGGCATGCTGGGAACATGAGCGAAGACAGAACACAAGCTTTGGGTGGGTAATACCCAGGCGAAGGAGATGGGACTGGGAGATGGGAGTTTAGTCCAACAGTAGCTATTCCTGTAAATCAACCATGGCTACTCCTGCCTCCAGTAGTTGATCTAAAGGTGTTGGAGAGACTACAGAAAGATAGGGAGGGTGTTGATCCATCTGATTTGTTAAGAACAAATTCTTATTTACAATGACGGTCTACCAAAAGGCAAAAGGCCTCCTGCGGGGACGAGGGCTGGGATTTTTAAAAAATATATTTTATATATATATATAAATATAGGACAAAATACACATCACAACAAGAGAGACAACACAACACTACATCAAGAGAGACCTAAGACTACAACATAGCAAGGCAGCAACACATGACAACAACATGGTAGCACCACAACATGGTAGCAGCACAAGACATGGTCCAAACATTATTTGGCACAGACAACAGCCGCAATGTCAAGAAGGTAAAGACAACAATACATAATCACGCAAAGCAGCCAATTTGAAGGAGCGAATGGCCCAACGGTTCTATAACATGGTGCTACTGCCAAGGATACGAGAGGACATTGCAGAGTATAAAATAAAATAAACTTGCACATGGCCCTGAAGAAGGCTTTTTTCAAGCCAGGGGCATGGTTCAAAGGTGAGACAAATCAAGAACCTGTATCAAAGGGGAGAGATATAGTCAGGTAGATCATCTGAAAACGTGGTTGATAATCAGATGTAAGGTTTCCAGGATGTAATAATGTGGAATGAAAGTAATTAAGATAATACACATTCAGGCATTCAACCTTTGTGGACTTCTCTATCTGTATACTGGATTTTGTTCTGTGTGCATTTTCCAGTCACTGCCAGTAGGTGGCAGTATTGTTTAATCAGATCATAAACTCGACCAGATTTATTTTGGTTCCTTAGTAAAGAAAGCAAGGATTTGAGTGGTCAGAAAAGCTATGATGCTAACCAAGAAACTAAAACATTTTTACCTTAGGTTGAGTGTTTATCTCAAGGTAAATAAAAATTATCATCTATGATCTATTTAACATGTTCAACTAACGACTAACTATAAACAGCATGTTTCATGTGTCACTGGATGTGTGTTCACACATTGGCTCGCTTTCTCACTCAGGCATCCTGATCCCGAGCTGTGAATTTCCAACATGCACTCTCAGAGAGGCTATCATCATTGGCAGCATATTCACAAAGTGCTCAATCCCTGTAGTGCATTCCGGGTAAGAGACACACTTTTACCTGAGTTATGTGTGCAATTTTGTATGATCTACGATGCCCTAACGTAATTGCTCGGCTTGCCGTTTTGGTTAGGGTCTTAGTGTTTAAGCGTGGCAGCTTGACTATCGCTGATGATATAAATGGTCATTAATGTGAATGTATGGTACAGTTTTGAAGGTAGTAGAACTGCAGGGCTTGTCCTCTGTGGAAATAATGCAGGAAACAAATGACTCATTCTTTTTTTGCAGTGCTGCCATGCTCAAACTGGCAGCGATTGAGTACAATGGATCATCTTCCTGCGACTCTTACTGGACAAGAAATACGCCCTGCCCTTCCGTGTTCTGGATGCCCTGGTCGGCCACTTCCTGTTCTTCCGCAGTGGCACCAAAGTCTGCTCACCATGGCGCAGCACTACAAGGCCGACCAGGCCTCAGAACATTAGGATGCTCTGCTGGAGCTGCTTAAATTGCAGACACACCCCAGATTTCTGCAGAGATCCGTCGGGAGCTGCAGAACTCGGTCCCCGTGATCTGGAATCCGCCATGGCTGTCAGTGGCCTTGGACTGACTGTTACTGTAAAAATAAACATTTCGACATGTTTTTTTAAAAATAAATTGTTTGGCTTTTTAAAAAGTAAAATGTCTTAAGTTGTATTGCTACCATCCACAAAAAAAGGCCAGAACCCCCCCCGACTGGTACCCTGGCCTGGCCTACCAGATGACTCCAAGGTGTGACAGCTCGAGCTGCGTTTGAAATTCCCATGGTGCTAGGGGGCGCGAGGGCATAGCGTTTTGCATCTAGCTGGAACTCGTAGCTGCCTCTCGCTTCTACACGTTAGATTTCACATATATAACATTAGCGAATTAAAGTCATGTGAATGAGAGGAAAGGAACCCGACCTACTATTTGACGACAAATGACATTCTGAATTTTCAGAAAATCCAGAACATTTCTGCTCTGTTAGCTAGCTATAGTAGCTGAGACGGAGGCAGAGGTAGAAAACTTCGCTAACGCCAATTAACGTATTGTGTTTGTTAGCTAAGCTAGCTAACTGAGAGAGACCCTACTAAAAGTTGTCTAAACAACCCTCTAATGGAGTTGTTGTGTCACGAGGATGGACGTTTCCAAGCCGCCTCAGAAAGCACAACCGAATATATGAATTCCGCTGCTCTTCGGGCCAGCTCTGACCCGACCCTGACACGGGACCGTCGAGCATTGCAGAACCTTCTGTCACTGGAAAAGACCAGTCGGGCCTCACCATCATACTTCGGCACGATTCAGACAGACATTCAGCCATATATGCGGAGAATATTGGCAGTATGGATGCTACAGGTAATGTATTACAAAATATCCAAAGTGAAAGACATTCAGGTCACGGTTAGTGTTGATTTTGATACGATTCTGCTGTCAAATTGAATGTAATTCTTTAATTGACCATCGTCATCCAATATTAACGTTAATTGTCTCAGTTTGCTTTCTTATGTACCTAATGCACTCATCAGCCTGCATTGCACCCGAAAGTAAGAGGGACTCGCTTGGACTGATTGGGTAAAATACCAGGGGCGCAACTTTCACATGTCGCCCCACATTCTGAAATGGCATTTTTGTCCCCCCCAGTTTTATCATTGCAATTTGATACAAAACAAGGCAACGGTGTGCTTTAGGACCATGCAGACAATTCTGCGTGGTCTGATAGGCTGTTTGGAGAGTGTATCCGACTGGATAAAAAAAATCCAAAATAATGATACCCCCCCCACTTCTAAAACCAAAGTTGCACCCCTGTAAAATACTATCACCAAACGAGAGAGACATTGGAGAACAGGAGTACAAGAAAACATGCATGTGTATAGAAACAAATCTATCCCTGAAACCAGTCAAGTCCTTACTTAACATTGTTTAACAAACTTCTTTCTTCCAACAGGTTTGCGAGGAGCAGAAGTGTGAGGAAGAGGTGTTTCCTTTGGCCATCCACTATCTCGACCGTTACATGAGTTGCTTCCCTGTTCAAAGGTCCAACCTGCAGCTTTTAGGTGCTGTTTGCATGTTCCTGGCCTCAAAACTGCGTGAGACAGTACCCCTGAGTGCCAGCAAGCTCTGCATCTACACTGACAATGCCATTACAGTGTCAGAGCTCCTGGTAAACACAAGATTTGTTTACAAGTTCCATGTGCTTTCGCCATAAGCATAATAAAATGGCTGATAAATTTAATGAGCTTTGACTCATCAATAAGTGTGTTATCCCTTCGTAATAGCAGGTTGAATGCACTTTCAGTTCTATGTTCTGCTTTTGTCAGTGGGAGCCTATTTTATGTTATTGTAATAGCCTACATACAGTGGGGCAAAAAAAGTATTTAGTCAGCCACCAATTGTGCAAGTTCTCCCACTTAAAAAGATGAGAGGCCTATAATTTTCGTCATAGGTACACTTTAACTATGACAGACAAAATGAGAAGAAAAAAATCCAGAAAATCACATTGTAGGATTTTTTATGCATTTATTTGCAAATTATGGTGGAAAATAAGTATTTGGTCAATAACAAAAGTTTATCTCAATACTTTGTTATATACCCTTTGTTGGCAATGACAGAGGTCAAATGTTTTCTGTAAGTCTTCACAAGGTTTTCACACACTGTTGCTGGTATTTTGGCCCATTCCTCCATGCAGATCTCCTCTAGAGCAGTGATGTTTTGGGGCTGTTGCTGGGCAACACAGACTTTCAACTCCCTCCACAAAGATTTTCTATGAGGTTGAGATCTGGAGACTGGCTAGGCCACTCCAGGACCTTGAAATGCTTCTTACGAAGCCACTCCTACATTGCCCGGGCGGTGTGTTTGGGATCATTGTCATGCTGAAAGACCCAGCCACGTTTAATCTTCAATGCCCTTGCTGATGGAAGGAGGTTTTCACTCAAAATCTCACGATGTATGGCCCCATTCATTCTTTCCTTCCTTTACACGGATCAGTCGTCCTGGTCCCTTTGCAGAAAAACAGCCCCAAAACATGATGCTTCACAGTAGGTATGGTGTTCTTTGGATGCAACTCAGGTATTCTTTGTCCTCCAAACACGACGAGTTGAGTTTTTACCAAAAAGTTATATTTTGGTTTCATCTGACCATATGGCATTCTCCCAATCTTCTTCTGGATCATCCAAATGCTCTCTAGCAAACTTCAGATGGGCCTGGACATGTACAGGCTTAAGCAAGGGGACACGTCTGGCACTACAGGATTTGAGTCCCTGGTGGCGTAGTGTGTTACCGATGGTAGGCTTTGTTACTTTGGTCCCAGCTCTCTGCAGGTCATTCACTAGGTCCCCCCGTGTGGTTCTGGGATTTTTGCTCACCGTTCTTGTGATCATTTTGACCCCACGGGGTGAGATCTTGCGTGGAGCCCCAGATCGAGAGGTGGTCTTTTATGTCTTCCATTTCCTAATTATTGCTCCCACAGTTGATTTCTTCAAACCAAGCTGCTTACCTATTGCAGATTCAGTCTTCCCAGCCTGGTGCAGGTCTACAATTTTGTTTCTGGTGTCCTTTGACAGCTCTTTGGTCTTGGCCATAGTGGAGTTTGGAGTGTGACTGTTTGAGGTTGTGGACAGGTGTCTTTTATACTGATAACAAGTTCAAACAGATGCCATTAATACAGGTAACGAGTGGAGGACAGAGGAGCCTCTTAAAGAAGTTGTTACAGGTCTGTGAGAGCCAGAAATCTTGCTTGTTTGTAGGTGACCAAATACTTATTTTCCACCATAATTTGCAAACAAATTAATAAAAAATCCTACAATGTGATTTTCTGGATGTTTTTTTTCTCATTTTGTCCGTCATAATTGAAGTGTACCTATGATAAATTACAGGCCTCATCTTTTTAAGTGGGAGAACTTGCACACTTGGTGGCTGATTAAATACTTTTTTGCCCCACTGTATGTATTTATGTTATGCAGCAGTTGGAGCTTATGCGGATTTAATGTATTGTGTGTGTGTCTGTTTTGCAGCAATGGGAACTTGTGGTGGTGGCAGGGTTAGAGTGGGACCTGGCTTCTGTGTTACCCTCTGACTTCCTGGAGCAAATCCTTCATGGCATACCCATAATCCCTCACAACCTCCATGCCTTGCGCAGGCATGTCCACTCCTACATTGCACTGGCAGCCACAGGTAGAGGCAGGCATTGGGTAACTCATGGTGATGTGTGACTGTTGCTTCTAGCAATGCAGAAACATTTAGGCCTACAAGTCAAGTATCATAGAAAAACAAACATCACTTTGTTATTCTATGTGCGTGGCACTTCTTTGATTAATGATGATAATAGCTTGTGTTTCAAGAAATCAAGTGGCTCTGTGTGAGGCAAACAAAGGGCACACAGCAGCCATAACTTTGATTACGATGTGTCAGCGGTTCATTTGGGGGTGGGGGTGAGTTTGTGTAATCCTGTATTGTGCGGTGTGAAAGACCCATGCCCGTCCATTCAACTGCCTGATTTCCCACAAATCTCCCACGAGGTTGCCCGAGGCAACCAGTCACTGGGATACAGTCATGGTCATTTTGAATAGGCTGTTTTATTGTATCTGGATTTGGCCCATTCCGGACTTTGAAACCTATTCTATGAGGTATGGGTGAAAGGATTGCCTGAGATTGATTAATTGTCTCGTCTTTAAGCACTTCCTATTGTCTGTCTGTCAGGGCGGGTCTATAATTGTAGCATTCCTCTACTCCTATGGCATCCTGCCTCAGCGATCAATGATGTCTGCTCCAAACCACTAACTCACAATTGTTAAGAAATTGTTTTCTGTTGCACATCTGGTATTATGTTCCTTGTCCACAAAGTGGGTCTGACAATTGCTCTGTCATCTAAGCAGATTAGTATAACAGACTTGTCAAACCTATAGGTATTACATTTCCGCTGATCTCTTGTTTATCTCCCTGCTTTTAGAGTTTAAGTTCTCTGTGTTCCTGCCTTCCACTATTGCCTGTGCCAGTGTGGGCGCTGCCATTCAAAGACTGAAGCTCCTGGAAGGAGCTCTATCCAATGATTCACTTATGCAGTTGCTAGCTAACATCTTGGCCATTGATCTGGTGAGGCAAATATTTAACTAGAAACCTGCTGCTCCTTTTAACCTTGTCTGCTTCCTCTTCAAGCAAATGCCTGTATTTTTCTTGTTTGTCTGACTCCTCCTTGTTTGTCTGGCTCCTCCTACTCTACAAGGTGCAGAAAAAAGGCCTCCTTTATTTAAAGAAGCAAGCAAACTGTTTTGAAACTAATAGTACAAATGTCATTGTTTTCTCTGGGCCTTGGTTGGTGAGGACTCTGATGTTTCAGCTTTTCATTTCACCAATCTTAAACTCTTTCTTTACTGCTCTGTCCCCAAACAGGAGTCTCTCTGCTGCTGCTCTGACCAGTTGGAGGGTGTGCTGGAGCTCAGCCTGCCCCCCTGCCCCCAGACACCAGGGGCTTGCCGTTCAGGGACACCTGGCCCAGAGGTCAGCTACACCCCCACTGACATCCAGGACGTACACCTGTCACCACTAGGCTAGAGATGACACCAAGTAGACAATCATTTAAATGACTGGAGCTTATTTATACCATAATGAGGCAGGTGTCTTAACTACCCCTAAGACTATTTTTGGCAGTCACTAAAACAAATGTACGTGGTAAGAAAAAACATGTCTTATAAGCATTACTGTGTTCACACATGATGAATTGTGGAGATCTTTTTGATGTCCAAAGTTTTTTTTGTTTACATTAGTGTATTTGAGTTCTTTGTCGTTGCTATGCTGTTGCTGCTAAGGTTTTTTTTAAGGACGTTTTAAAACTTAAGTTACTGTCGCTAGCTTCAGGGAACACAGTTTCTCACTGCTCTCTGAAGTTACCACGGAGGGGTATCTTTTTAACTTAAAACATGCCATTTGTGATATTGCCAGAAGTATTACGGAATTTCCATTTCAATGTTTGCACTGTGTGAGTTTGCTGAGTGGTGTTCTCTGTGAATACATTATGAATTATTATTAAAAAATGCTTTTCATGGAGTTGTATTAAGTACCCCTTCTGACATCTCTCTCATCCTGCGAACAGTCACTCACTCAGGACGGTTACAATACACCTCTAGATCTTGGCTAATGCCAGCAGAATTTGATAAGCACAAACAATGCCATGCATTGTTTCCTGGTATCAGCATTTTACCATAATCAGCCTACTAAATCAATAGTAAAGCCACAACTACCATAAATGTCCCAAACGAGTTCAAAGACAAAAGAATAATTCATATGGGTACAGTTAATTTCAAAACAAATGTTTATGATTCACTGGGCCAAGTCAGATCAGAGCACAAGCTGACAGATAAGCCAGACACTTTGGCAAACATGGATCATGTCAAACTCATGAAAAACATAAATTGCTTAGATTTACCTGTATTTATTAACATGGCAACATATTTTTATGGTTGTGTTGACATGAGTTGGCTAACAATTGATAGGTCACTTAATGGAACTGTATAAACATTTTGTATTTCCTGTATAATGCTGAGGGGAAAAAAAATAATCACCTGAATCTGTTTGAGCATCAAAGTGTGAATATCTTTGTGTTTTAACCTCCTTTGTTGATCGCTCTTGTATACTACTAAAAATAAGAGTTCAATTTCCCTTTATCCCTACAGTGTTAAATATAAAATCAACCTATTAATAACCAACAATAAGAAATCACCACATTCCAGTCATTGAACAGCAACTTGATGTTGTAGCCCATTGTGCAAAGCTGTGTGTGCAGTTTGTTCCACATTCAAGTGAACCCTGAAACATATCATATAATTATCAGATTTCAATAGTCTGAGCAGCTCCTAGGCACAATTTTTCATAGTATTCATCATTTTTAGGTGTTAAAACAGAATAAATTGAATCGATCCTAGTCATAATCATGAAATGCCCAGAGGGCACATCAAAGTCCCAAATCCCATTCTTTGGCCACATGCTGTTACTGGGAAACCGAAACACACCTTTAGACCCGTCCTTGTAAATGAATTAACTCATAAAAATGTCACGTATCGGTCTGAACTAGTTCTTCAGTTCACTCTCTTGGGAAGTTACACATTAACTAGTTACCACATGCTAAAGATCATGGTTTAATTCCAGAGAACTGGAATACTGCTACAATACTTAACCCGCCAAAATAAAAAGGTTTTCATCTGTAATGCACTGTACACAGAGTAAACTTAGGCTGAATAGAATAGTAGCAGGTTCGACAAGTTCGTGCTAGTGTGCCTCAGGGCTTAAAGGGGCAATCTGCTGTTTGAACAATAAAGCGGTAACCTGGTAAACAGCTGAGGGGTGGGGCTGGAGAAATGTAACCACTCAATGTACAGAGCTATGTATAAAGGGACTGACCATCCATGATTTCAAGATTAGTTTCAGTTTACATTTATTAAAACAAAAGGAGTATAACAAGCTCATATTTTGGGTTCTGATGGGGTACGACAGTTGAACTAAGCTGATGAGGCATCTACAAGTTATATTCATCATTCATTTAAATGTTTAATAATGGATGTACCAACTGCAGATTGCCCTTTTAATGGATGTCATTATTACCTTTACTTATTATTGTGAGTCTTTCCAGGTGTAAATCAATTCCAGTTCTAAAAGTTTAACCATAACAGTCAGTAGTAGACTCTGTAGGCCCAGATGAATGTCTTATTAACATGGTGATTGGACAGAAGAAAAAAAATAGTGCTCTACATGTTTTCACATTTTAGCTTTGGTATTAAACTGTCAATTCCCTCAAACCCTGAACAAAAATGCTACATTTTGAAATCAAAATCCAAAAGTCAACATTGAAAACCCTCCAAAGTCAATTGGAACTTGGTCCAGACAAAATGTCACAATTAACAGCTACCAATATTTATGAAAAACACTGTACCCTCTGTTTTTCTGACTAAACATTTAGTCCCTGAAAAAAAATATTGTATTGAAGTCTGGATCTCCCTGGCAAAGAAACAAAAAAATGGGAATAACTCAAACCTCTGATCTAGTTAACTAATTGAAAGGCATTTATTTTACAATGTTTGTCTAAACTAGCAATAAGTCTGATATGAGCCTAGATTCTTTCTCCCTTTGCTAGAATCTGTTTTTGGTAAAGTTCTTATAGTACTGCATCAAGACAAGGTCACATCACGAGTGGCTACTGTAGCTTCGCACTTCTCCTATACCACTTTGGCTATCAAGTCACACATTACCACAAATGTGTTCAGCTATCAGCCAACTTTAAACAACTGCCTCAGTCCTTTGAGAATGCTGTATTATACTGTCCTGGGACACTTGCTGGTCCTCAGCTGACTGCAGCTCCTCCAATCACCATGGCATGCTTGTAGGCTTCTGTCACGTTCTCACAGTCTGTGATGGAGAAAGCGCTGTCAGCCACCCCAGACTGGTAACAGGCCATGTCCCAGGGTCCTCTCTGCCTCAGCAGGTCTTGCCCAAGCCCCTCTTCTCGGATGTCCAGGAGGTTGTCAGCAGACACGCAGCCCCTCATGGTGCCCTTGGCTGGGCGTTCGCTGGGTGCCGCTGGCCCCACGCGGTCAGGCAGATCCAGCTGGTCAAAGGACTCAGAGGAGAGGATGCTGTCCTCGCTGATTGCCCCGCTGGGTCGTGCTCTCGTGCTCCCCCTTGGCAGGGAGACCGCCAGCTGGTCCAGAGACCCAAACTCCTGCAGTAGGCCTGAAGAGAACTTACCGTGGCGCTTCAGGATTCCCTTTCGGTGGGGCGGTGCTGAGGGGCAGAGCTGGGCCTGGGGTGTCTGGGCAGAGTCACTGCTGTCTGGGGAGGAAGAGTAGTAGCCAGACTCTCGCTCGGCTGGTTTCTTCAATATGCCTTTGCGGGGCAGTGATGCAACAGGCAGGGGCTGGGCCGGGGTGGAGAGTTCATAGTCCCTTACTGGTTCCTCCATCACTGAGGTTGTAGCCTCGCTGAGGGCCTTCTGTTTCAGGCTACCTCGTCTCTTCAGTATGCCCTTGGAGGGCCGAGCGGTGGCCCCATCATTCATGGTCTGGGACACGTTGTTCTCCTTGCGTGACCTCCGTAGGGACCGCTGACGCACCACATCCCCTCCACCGCTCCCGTGGGACCGCAACAGACAGCGCACCTTGGAGCTGTTCTCCAGTAAGGGCCGGGAGTTTCGACGCAGCCAACTGGCAATGCTGGCAAGGCCTCCAGGCTGCTGTGTGGATGCAGTGGTCTTCTCACTTGGTTGTAGCAATGTCGCATTCTCACCCTCGGCCAGTAGGGGTTTCTGGTAACCCCAGTTGAGCCACCAGTGTCCAGCGATCTCCTCTATGGTAGCTCTGCGCTCAGGATTTACCATTAGCATCCAACGAATCAGCCCACAGGCATCTGAGACAGGGAGGAAGAACATACAGCAGTATTTACAACTGATACAGCTCTGCTACAATAAGATATAACTAAAACACACACACCACTACATGGCAGAACTACATTCCAGTTAGGAGAGGCAATACTCTCACCTGAAGGGTTGGTGGGTTTGCGGTAGTTTCCAGTGCTAATCTGCTGGACCAGGTTCTTGTAGTTTTGCCCATCGAAGGGCATGGCACCATGGACCAGGGTGTAGAGCAGAACGCCCAGCGACCAGGTGTCCACCTCGGGCCCTTTGTACGGCCGCCCGTTAACGATCTCTGGAGAAGCATACAGAGGGCTGCCACAAAACGTCTGCAGGTACTCATCACCACGGTACAGGTTGGACAGTCCAAAGTCAGCAATCTGGAACAACAATCAAATAGAAGTTTGCCATTAGATACAATCACTATTCAATGAACACTAGGAACTACAAACAAGTGAAAGTAGAGAGAACCGAATTGGAGTGGATGGCGGGAATCGTTTTCCACCAATATGTGAGAGTTGTTCATGTGTAAATTCTCCAAGCAACATTGCAGTGTGAACTGTGCAGGTATGAGAGTGACCTATGCGTGAATGCCTCAGGTGCGCACATGATAAAGATTGTAGATTATCACAGGTGCTGAGACACAGTAGCCCTTTGTCCATACCTTAATATTGCCCTTTCCATCTAGTAAAATGTTCTCCAGCTTCAAGTCCCGATGTACTATCCCATTCTGTGTGATGGGAAGAAGATACAAACTATTAAGGTCTTCATGTTGACACTTAAGATGGCAGATATGAGTCTTTGCTATTTGCCCGCAATGTGTTAAAAAAAAAAAGAAAAAAAAAAAAGAGTGAAGCCCTCAACATTTGGGTCAGAACAGAGGTTGTTCCAACAGAAGATTGTTCTGGAATGTCAGCTATGCTCCATTGTCCTCCACTCTACAGGGGGGCATGCCTCTGACAGGCGTGGAGCAAGAGCTTAAATTTAGTTCAACTTCAAGAAATGCAGGTCAAACTATTTGCCTTGCAACTCCTGTTACAATCACTCAAAAATGGGCTAAAATTTTAACTATGCGGAATTTCCATTTTAATTTGATGTTGCATTGAGGTAAAGAAAACATACAAGAGCCAGTGAAATAAGAATAATGCTTTTAGTAACTGTAAAAGGGTTCAGAACATACTACTTATTGATTTGATATACATTTGTTTCTAAATGTACTGTTCAAATTGATAATACAAAATAGTTGACTTAATGAGGGACCACATTCTATTGGACCAACAATATTCTACACGAAACAACCAGCCTAAGAGCAATTTCATACAGTTCAAACAGCAATAAAGTACCTCAAATATTGACATGTCTGACAAAAGACAAACAGAATAGACAGCTGGATAGCAGAGAGAGAGCCTTTACCGGTCCATTTCCTTCACTTTGTCAACTCAGGTCGGTTTTATATGGTACTAAACTCTTCCTACCTCACAGAGAACAGGCCTAAGTGGTTCTTACTGTAATGTACAGAAAAACAGTATACTATTACACCAAGTACTCTAGAGACAGTGATTGTTTGCAACAATACTTTGGGCCTTGGGGGAGCAACGAGTAAATTTGTGTGTGCATTCACAGAGCCTGTCTGTTCCCTCGCATCCTCATTAGAGAGAGAGACAGAGAGAGGGTGTGTATGTGTGTGATTGTGTTGAGACGAATGGCCTTTGGCCCTGACGCTGGCTCGCCATAAACCTAACGGTTCATTTCACCCTACAGAGCTGGCCGACGGTGAATGATGCCCATTATGTAACTGCCAGGGTGGCTTTGCCAGCACTCTAGGGAGGAGACTGATGAGTGGGCAGGCTAGTGGGGTTCCCTGCCTACTTACTGTCCCTGTGTGCCCAGTCACAAATATGCCCATGAGGTACAGCATGTTGTGGGCACTGATGGAGATTTAACAGTGGTCTGTTCTTTGTTTCAGCTGATTTAAGAAAAACAAGATGGCTGTAATTATATATGAGACCAATCTATTGGTAAATACGAAACAAGTGTACAGAGATGTAGGCTAATCTCAGAACCAAATCTCATACTCTGTCAAGACAGACTAATAGAGATGCAATGCCTTACCCTGTGGCAGTAGTGTACAGCTGACACGATTTGTCTGAAGAAGTGTCTGGCCTCGCGTTCTGAGATCCTCTGCTTTTCAGAGATGTAGTCGTATAGGTCACCTCGGCTAGCATACTCCATCACAATCACAATCTTGTCCTTGTTCTCGAACACTGCGAGGCCACACACAGGAAAACAGTCAAACAAAGGTACACGGCAACGTAGGCGGGATGGGTTGTTACAGGGAAAACACGTCAGTGGTGATGGGGAATTGTGAAGCTCAGATGGCACTGCAGCGGGTTATGTAACCAAGAACGGCTCAATGTCAAATAAAGTCTTCCGTGACCAGACTCTGCTCCACAGAGTTCAGTGTGAAACATCTTATTCAGGTGTCACGTTTCATCACATATGCAATTTGATCACATCTTATTGTTTTATTCCCGAGAAGTTTTCCTACTGTATCTATGCGTGACTATTATAAAATCCACAGGGCTGACCACAACCTGGGTCTCAATGGGACTTCCCTGTCTAAATAAAAGGGCTAATTAAATAAAAAATGTCTCATTGGGATTTGAGACACAGACGTATGTACCTTCATATATGGTGATGATGTAGGGGTGATTGAGTGAGGACATGATCTCAATCTCTCTGCGAATGTGCACTAGGTCCTGCTCATCCTGGATCTTCTCCTTTCTGATGGACTTAATGGCAACCTGGGTAAACGTAAAGAGAAGAACAATAAAATAAGGCTTTGTGAAAGGTATGCATTAGATCAAACTGTGTTTACTTTAAATTGCACACGTCAAACTCATTCCAGAGGGCGGAGTGTCTGCAGGGTTTCGCTCCTCCCACATTTTATTGGTCGCATACACATGTTATTGCAGGTGTAGCAAAATGCTTTTGCTCCTATCTCCAACAGTGCAGTAATATCAAACAATACACTCAAATATAAAAAGTAAAATAATGGAATTAAGAACAATAAGAATTAAGGTCATTGATTAGTAAGGAACTCCCCCTCCCCTGGTTGTCTTGGTCTTAGTTGAAAAAAATTAAACCAGCAGACACCAGGCCAGGGTTTTCAACTGGCGGCCCACGAGACGAGTTCCCCCCCCAAGTTTTCTGAGCAAAATTTTATTATTGCTGGACATAAAAGGCTGTACATTTGGGGTTTTTCAGAAATCTGTTCCCAAGTATTCCCACAAATAACAGACACATGATCATATACAAATGTAAGCGAGATTTGAAATGATTGTTTTAGTCAAACGTGTTTGGCCTTCTTGCAGTCAATTTGCAATCTACAAATGACTTGAAATAAAAAATTAAAAAACTGGGTGGTTAGAGCCCTGAATGCTGATTGTCTGATATCCGTGGTATACGGTCTGATATACCATGGCTATGACAAAACAATTATTTTTATTGCTCTAATTACACTGGTAACACACTTATAATAGTAATAAGGCACCTCAGGGGTTTGTGGTATTTGGTCAATATACCATGTCTTAGGGTTGTGTCATGCATCAGAACAGGGACTTATTACCTCGACCATCCACTCCCAAAAAAAGTTATAAATAACAAAATCATCCCACGTCTAAATCTAGTTGAGGATCCCTGCACTAGACCCTCCATTGAATGAGTTTGACACGCCTGATATAAAGCATCCACCATCACTGACAGGTTAAACATGAATCAGTTTATTCTCAAAGACGATCAATATACTAAATATTGTAGCAAGTCCTGCCAAGGGAATGTCACAGAAACAAAACAGCACAATATAAAACAGTTAATCAAGTAGATGTTAAAGTCGAAGTCAGAAGTTTATATACACTTAGATTGGAGTCAATACAACTCGTTTTTCAACCACTCAAAAAATGTCTTGAAAACAAACTATAGTTTTGGCAAGCCGGTCAGGACATCTACTTTGTGCATGACACAAGTAATTTTTCCAACAATTGTTTGCAGACAGATTATTTCACTATCACAATTCCAGTAGGTCAAAAGTTCACATACACTAAGTTGACTGTGCCTTTAAACAGCTTGGAAAATTCCAGAAAATTATGTCCTGGCGTTAGAAGCTTCTGATTGACTCAAATTATGTCAATTAGCCTATTGGAGGTGTACCCGTGGATGTATTTCAAGGCCTAACTTCCCAGTAGAATTAGTTCTATATCGACATAACCTGAAAGGCCGCTCAGCAAGGAAGAAGCCACTGCTCCAAAACCACCATAAAAAGCCAGACTACGGGTTGCAGCTGCACATGGGGACAAAGTTAATACTTTTTGGAGAAAATAACAAAAATAGTACTGTTTGGCCATAATGACCATCGTTATATTTGGAAGAAAAATGGGAATGCTTGCAAGCTGAAGAACACCATCCCAACCATGAAGCACGGGGGTGGCAACATCATGCTGTGGGGGTGCTTTGCTGCAGGAGGTGCACTTCACAAAATAGATGGCATCATGAGGCATGAAAAGTATGTGGATATATTGAAGCAACATCTCAAGACATCAGTCAGGAAGTTCAAGCTTGGTCGCAAATGGGTCTTCCAAATGGACAAGACCCCAAGCATACTTCCAAAGTTGTGGCAAAATGGCTAAAGGACAATAAAGTCAAGCTATTGGAGTGGCCATCACAAAGCCCTGACCTCAATCCTATAGACAATTTGTGGGCAAACCTGAAAAAGCATGTGCAAGCAAGGAGGCCTAGAAACCTGACTCCGTTACACCAGCTCTGTCAGAAACATTTGATTCAAGTTAAACAATTTATGCTGCCAAATACTAATTGAGTGCATGTAAACTTCTGACCCACTGGGAATGTGATGAAATAAATCAACTCTATTATTCTGACGTTTCACCTTCTTAAAATAAATTGGTGCTCAAACATTTTTACTAGGATTAAATGTCAGGGAATTGTGAAAAACGGAGTTTAAATGTATTTGGCTAAGGTGTATGTAAACTTCTGAATTCAACTGTATGTGCAGATGAGGATGTGCAAGTTAAAATGCTGGTGGCAAAAGAGCAGAAAAACAAAAGCAAATATGGGGATGAGGTAGGTAGTTGGTTGGATGGGCTATTTACAGGTGCAGCGATCGGTAAACTGCTCTGACAGCCGATGCTTGAAGTTAGTGAGGGAGATAGAAGTCTCCAGCTTTAGTGATTTTTGCAATTCTTTCCAGTCATTGGCAGCAGAGAACTGGAAGGAAAGGCGACCAAATGAAGTGTTGGCTTTGGGGATGACCAGTGAAATATACCTGCTGGAGCGCGTGCGACGGGTGGGTGTTGCTATGGTGACCAGTGAGCTGAGATAAGGCAGAGCGTTACCTAGCAAAGACTTATAGATGACCTGGAGGCACTGGGTTTGGCGACGAATATGTAGCGAGGACCAGCCAACGAGAGCATACAGGTCACAATGGTGGGTAGTATATGGGGCTTTGGTGACAAAACGGATGGCACTGTGATAGCAAATTGGATGCAGTCTGAGTAGAGATGTTAGGGGTTATATTGTAAATGATATTGCCAAAGTCAAGGATTGGTAGGATAGTCAGTTTTACGAGAGTATGTTTGGCAGCATGACTGAAGGAGGCTTTCTTGCGAAATGGGAAGCCGATTCTAGATTTAATTCTGAATTGGAGATGCTTAATGTGAGTCTGGAAGGAGAGTTTACAGTCTAGCCAGACACCTAGGTATTTATAGTTATATTCTAAGTCAGAACCGTCGAGAGTAGTGATGCTAGGCGGGCGGGTAGCGATCGGTTGAAGAGCATGCATTTAGTTTTACTAGCATTTAAGAGCAGTTGGAGTGTTGTATGGCATGGAGGCTTGTTTGGAGGATTGTTAACACAGTGTCCAAAGAAGGGCCAGAATACAGAATGGTGTCGTCTGCGTAGAGGTGGATCAGATAGTCACCCGCAGCAAGAGCGACATCATTGACATATGCAGAGAAAAGAGGATGTCGTCTTCCCTGTAACGCACAGTGTTAAGAATGCCTCCAATGACAACAAGCTCAGGCCGATGATACTGTGACACACCGCCCTGGACCATGGGACCCTCCACCCCCAAAATCGATCCCGCTCCAGAGTACACGCCTCGGTGTAACGCTCATTCTTTCGACGATAAACATGAATCCGACCATCACCCCTGGTGAAACATAACCACAACTTGTCAGTGAAGAGCACTTCTTGCCAGGCCTGTCTGGTCCCATAGGAGACATTGTTGCCGGTGATGTCTGGTGAGGACCTACCTTTACAACAGGCCCTCAGTCCAGCCTCTCTCAGCCTATTGCTGACAGTCTGAGCACTGATGGAGGGATTGTGCGTTCCTGGTGTAGGTCGGGCAGTAGTTGTTGCCATCCTGTACCTGTCCTGCAGGTGTGATGTTCGGATGTACCGATCCTGTGCAGGTGTTGTTTCACGTGGTCTGCCACTGCGAGGACAATCAGCTGTCCGTCCTGTAGCGCTGTCTTAGGCGTCTCACAGTACGGACATGGCAATTTATTGCCCTGGCCACATCTGCAGTCCTCATGCCACCTTGCAGCATGCCTAAGGCACGTTCACACAGATGAGCAGGGACCCTGGGCATCTTTCTTTTGGTGTTTTTCAGAGTCAGTAGAAAGGCCTCTTTAATGTCCTAACTTTTCATAACTGTGACCTTAATTGCCTACCGTCTATAAGCTGTCTATAAGTGTCTTAACGACCGTTCTACAGGTGCATGTTTATTAATTGTTTATGGTTCATTGAACAAGCATGGGAAACAGTGTTTAAACCCTTTACAATGATGATCAGTGAAGTTATTTGGATTTTGACTAATTATCTTTGAAAGAAAGGGTCCTGAAAAAGGGACGTTTCTTTCTTTGCCGAGTTTACAAAGAAAATACCAAACTAAAACAAAGTGAGTAATTTATTTTTAAACCTAGCCAAGTGTGTTAGGCAACATGTGAGGTTAGGCAACATGTAGATTGAAACAATTTATTCAAATGAAAGGAGCAATCAGAAACGTAGTTTAGCTTTACCCTTCCATAGCCTGAGGATTACTGGGCTGAAAGTGTTAACTGAAAACACCATAGTGCTACTTGTGACAGGGCAGTCGAAGGAGGGACAGTGTACTGGCTGCTGTGATGAAATGCATTGTCTCGTATGACGTCAGTGAGGCCCACAGAATTAGATCATTTGAATAGAAGTGACAGAGTTTAAATGTGCACACATGCATCAGGGTGTGACTAAATGTCAGCATATCTGTGTGTATATGGTTGCCTGTGTGAAACATGCGTGTTGAGATGCTATCTGTGATTGGTGCTAATGTTTACCTATATGCCTTTTATATTGTTGCATGTATAATAGATTGCACTCTATCCATGTGTACATGAAGGAGTATGCATGCGTCTTAGCCCATGTGATGCAGGCTAGTTTAGATGTATGGGATTCCACACCGACTCAGAGTGCGTAGAAGTATATCAAAAGGAGAGAAGAGGGGGTTATGACGGGCAGCCGATGGTTAGAGAATGTGGTCTTCTTCAGCCCTTCACATTCACCCTAATAAAGACCACAGAAACACTCCCAGACAGGAGGAGGAATACCAGACAAGACCTTCACACTCACAGCCTCTTCCTATGAGTCATAGTCTGGATACGTTTTCTCCTATCAATGTTACTTACCTCAGGATGAATCCGTCGGTTGTTGTGTCTGTTGACTGGATTCATGTCCAAACTAATGCTCAAGTCACACTGAGCCAGTGTTAACGTCATGTTAGTGTGCTATTCCTCAATACAGGTGGAGTATAGCCACCAAATACTGGCTCTGTAAAACACTGTGGCGAGGACCAATTGTATTTATTTATCTAACTAGGGAAGTCAGTTTAAGAACAAATTCTTATTTACAATGACAGCCTACCCCAGCCAAACTCTAACCCAGACAACACTGGGCCAATTGTGCCCCACCCTATGGGACTCCCAATCACGACCGGTTGCGATACAGCCTGGAATCGAACCAGAGTCTGTAGTGATGCTTCTAGCACTGAGATGCAGTGCCTTAGACCGCTGCACCACTCGGGAGTTTGATGCCCACGCTCTGTGGGAGGCTAGCCTGAAGATGAAGCTCCTTTGATTATGTAATATGAAACATACAGGATTTCACAAAGGGATAGGAGCAGCAGAACACAATGATAATAGAGCCTGTAGTTCAAAATGATGCCCTCCATTGTATGAAAAGGTCACTCCCAGCATTGAGTTATACATCTCTGTGCCATTAGACTGGAAGATATGGAACAAGCCATGTGTGATGATACAGCCAGCCCAGCCAGGTATGCAGACACGACACTTATCTTCCAAGTCTATACAGAAGTTTTGGGAGGGGAATTCCAATCGTCACTTTCTTCAATTTTCTCAGGATGTTTCCCCAACCTTTAACAGCACACTGCTTGGAAAGGGCCCAACCCCAACTGATTTAGCATGGACTTTCATGGACAAATAAACCAAACTTATTTTTAGACACCTCAGCACATGCATGTTTTGAAGGTCAGCATAGAATGTTCAACTGTTGTTTTCTCCCTGCTTCTATCTCAAAATATAATGAGTGATATACTGTATCTTTGTGCTTGTGCATGTCCACAGTCAAGAAGGGTGTGAGCATCTGTCTGTTATTGCGGAACTGCCCGAAATGGAAATATATACATTTCCTTACGGAACAATCCTTTACTATGACGTGACCACATCAAAGGAAACCCCAAAATAAAAACCCCTCGTGTTCTTTCCTACAAATTGTGTTTCCTGCTTCCCTAATGGTAAATGATGAATAGTGTAATGAAATGTGAAACTGAATATTGATGTTTAACATCACCGTTACTGGTCAGGATGCAGGGTTGCAGTCCATGAATCTCTCCGTGACAAATAAATTCACTTTCTTTAGCCAAGACTATTGCCCTCCTCTCTCCCACTCTACCCCCCCTCCTTCTGACAGAAGTCCAAGGTTACACCAGAGGCATCGTGTTATGACCCAACGTTGCCTAGTTTTGGCTACAAAACTGCTGCAACTGTTCACTGAGGTTAATACTGACAAATATATTATTTGTTTTGAACATACAAATTACATACTGAATGTTTGATGTTTGTCAGCAAACAAATTGTGAATAATCACAAGTAAATGTTGTTTTTTAAACCTCATTCTCCCATCCCCCTCTCTTTTTCCCCCTAGGCTACAGGACAGGAATGCACCTTAGCCAGGTGGGAATTTACCCAGCTGTCCCTCCTCCATACCTGAGAGGTAGGCCTAGATTAGAGAGCCATTTTAGGATGACCAACTACCACCCCATCAGGAGACACCAAAACTCCAGTGTCCTTTCCAAGGACAAATCTGGGTTACAGATTACACCTCGGTGTCACATTTGACACATAATAAATACCATGAGGACAGGATTATGTGGGACTTGAAAAGTGTTGAGATTTTGGGACATGGACTTCCATTTTGCTAACCCACATGTCAGTAAACTACAAGGTAGTGGTTGTCATCCACCCAACTCCTGCATTTCAAATCCCCTGCATTAAATGTATGTAACTGCCCCAGTCAAGTCTAAAGATGATTTTGATGGATCACTAAATTGTATTTGGAGGTGAGTTGCCCTTGACACAGGAACATGTTACGCACATTTCAGTCTTGTGCTTGATTAGATGAGAACTACACTTTTAATGCCTTGTTTGAAACTTCAATAACAATGTGTTTTTCCAGTATGGCTCTCAATTGTCAGTACTGGTCATTCATAGTCATTGGCATCTATTGCCAAGTAGTCGGTCATTAGAACTCATTCTTGTATACAACGTACCCAAGAGGTGAATGAGCTCAGACTGTTTGGAGATGTTCTTTAGGACAGATAAGAAGTGCACATGCATTGTTATGGTCTGGATATGTGGGAGGTATATTGGACTGTACTGAACCATCCCAGAGCATGTCCTGTTGTCTTAACCGTTGAACTCTTACTCAAACATACATTTGTCTAAATCTTTACTCAACACATTCCAAAACTGAGGGTAAATAGAAAGTGGCGTGCCTTCCCAGAAACCTCTGATACCAGTGTCAAATTGCCAACTGTCTGCCCACAGAGCTATTCACTTCCAGGCAGGCATTGCAGAATAGGCTACAGGCCAGTTTGGTGCCTCTTTGTTCTGACATGTTGGGTGCTCAATAGCCTGGACATGTTTAGTCTAAGTAGATCCAACCAAACAAGGGTAGGTCACAGTGTGGAAAAGATCACAGAATGAATCTATTGATGATTTTGTAGCCTGCCGGTTTATAAAGTCTCATCAAAACACGTTTCTCTTTCTAATGTAGGCTGCACACAGCTAATGGTATGGGTGAAATAACACAGGCCTATAAACACCAGCAGGACAACACCCACCTTTAGGAGTTTCTACAGTGTAAAGGCGATATGGGTGTGCTAATGGAAAGACCTGTTTTTGTTTTTAAAGGAAAGTCTATTCAAGCTCCTGGTGAACCACTCACAGTGTGTCATTGTTTTGTGTCATTGTAGTTTGAGTGAGTCATGACAGAACATACACAATTACGTGTGCTTGGTTCAGTCTCCTCTGTTCAACACAACAATTCGGTCTGACATGGCATCAGATACACTATATACACAGAAGTATGTGGACATCCCTTTAAATGAGTGGATTCTGCGATTTCAGCCACACCAGTTGCTGACAGGTGTATAAAATCGAGCACACAGCCATACAATCTCCATAGACAAACATTGGCAGTAAAATGGCCTTACTGAAGACCTCAGTGACTTTCAACATGGCACCGTCATAGGATGCCACCTTTCCAACAAGTCAGTTTGTAAAATTTCTGCTCTGGTCAACTGTAAGTGATGTTATTGTGAAGTGGAAATGTCAAGAAGCAACCACTCAACTGCGAAGTGATAGGCCACACAAGCTCACAGAACAGGACTTCCGAGTGCTGAAAAGTGTATTGCGTAAAAATTGTCTGTCCTCAGTTGCAACACTCACTACCAAGTTCGAAATTGCCTCTTGAAGCAACGTCAGCACAAGAACTGTTAGTCTGGAGCTTCATGAAATGGGTTTCCATGGCCAAGCAGCCACACACAAGCCTAAGATCACCATGAACAATGTCAAGCGTCGGCTAGAGTGATGTGAAGCTTGCCGCCATTGGACTCTGGAGTAGTGGAAAAGCGTTCTCTGGAGTGATGAATCACGCTTCACCATCTGGCAGCCCGACGGACATACCTTGGTTTGGTGGATGCCAAGAGAACGCTACCTGCCCCAATGCATAGTGCCAACTGTAAAGTTTGGTGCAGAAGGAATAATTCTCTGGGGCTGTTTTTCATAGTTCTGACTAGGCCCCTTAGTTCCAGTAAAGGGTAATCTTAATGCTACAGCATACAATGACATTCTAGAAGATTCTGTGCTTCCAACTTTGTGGCAACAGTTTGGGGAAGGCCTTTCCTTGTTTCAGCATGACAATGCCCCCGTGCACAAAGCGAGGTCCATACAGAAATGGTTAGTTGAGATCGGTGTGGAAGAACTTGACTGGCCTGCACAGACCCCTGACCTCAACCCCATCGAACACCTTGGGATGAATTGGAACGCTGAATGCAAGCCAGGCCTACTCGCCCAACATCAGTGCCAGACCTCACTAATACTCTTGAAGCTGAAAGGAAGCAAGTCCCAGCAGCAATGTTCCAACATCTAGTGGAAAGCCTTCTCAGAATAGTCAATGTTATTATATCAGCAAAGGGGGGACCAACTCCATTTTAATGCCTGTGATTTTGTAATGAGATGTTCGAGGAGCAGCTGTCCACATACTTTTGGTTTTGTAGTTTATCGCAGAATGTAGGCTATAGGTATAATATACAAATAATACAACAGTCTACATAATTAAACCAACAAAGTAGGCCAACAGATGAATTAAAGGCCTAAACCTTAAACATTTTATGAAAAATGTAATGAAAAATCATGAAATATTTAAAAAGGCTACTCATTACACATTTGAAAATGAGAATAAGCATTAAAAACGTACCATTCTACCGGATCTCTCGATTGCTTTCTTCACTTTTCCGTAAGTCCCTTTTCCAAGAGTTTCAAGAAATTCATACCGATGCTTCAGATTGTGTTTATGATGATGTCTCTTCACCGCTTGCCTTTTCACGGATGCCTCGGAGAACGATTTTCTAACAAGCGAGTGGCTATGACCAGGTGACTGTTGTCCATTGTCGGATAAAGTTGATGATCGCCCACCACTGTTGAAATCGTTAGGATCCATTATAGAATGCAACCACTTTTTATTTATCCTACAGTTAAATGACTAGACTATACAAATAACACATTGAAAACATGTAGTTTGTTGTATATACTCTTCCTCAGGTAGACTTGTTTCCTGTGTTGGTTTCATGAAGTCGATGAAGGTGACCACTCCTCCTATTTGAATATCCAATAAACAGGCATCGTTGCCCATTTGCTGTTGTTTTTACCAGGAGGCGTGTGAGCTTCATGGTGCTTTCCAGACAACGGGGAACTTGGAAATAACCGATGTCAAGTCATGACTTCGGTGATCTTCAGTTCGGAACGTAAGAGCTCAAGTTCTCGACTTATAATTTCAAATTGAATGACCGTTCAAACACATTTCCCCACATTTTTTTTCCGAGTTCCCATTTGTCTTGAACACACTGAAGTCAGAGAATTCCGAGTTCCCTGGCGCCTTGAACAAGGCATCATTGTGGGCGGAGTTCGGGTAATATGTTCAAAACACCTGGGAACTCGGTACTGGGAAATCGGAATTATCAGACTTCCGACTTCAGTGCATTCAAGACAACTGGGAACTCAGAAAAAAACGAGCTCAGACTGGGAAAAATCTATTTGAACGGTCATCCAACTCGGAATTCCAACTCGAGAACTCTGGCCTCAGTCTAGACCTGAAGATCACCGACGTCATGATTTGACCTCGTATTTTTCCGAGTTCCCAGTTGTTTTGAACTGGGAACTCGAAAAAACAACCAGATCAAATCATGAAGTCAGTGAGTTTCAGGTCGGAGCTGTAGAAAGATGCCCAGGTTTCCGACTTGGAATTCCGAGTTGGATGACCGTTCAAAACGATTTTCCCATTCGGAGCTTGTTTTTTTTACGAGTTCCCAGTTGTTTTGAATGCACTGAAGTTGTAAGTTGGAGATTTCTCAGTTCCCAGTTGTTCTTGAACTCGGCATTATTTCGTTTTCTGCCAGTGCAAAACACTGCACCAACAGCCCCAAAATGTCATGCAAGCTAAATCAGATGCATCTCTTCCTCACAAAGAAAATGTTCCTACATTTAGTTTCACAAGTTCTTATCTGTTCTCTTCAACATTGCCAGCTGTTTGCCAGGCTATGTGCATGGATTAGAGTCAGTACTTGAGTAAAAGTAAAGATACCTTAATTAATAGAAAATGACTTAAGTAAAAGTCACCCAGCAAATACTACTTGAGTAAAAGTCTAAAAGTATTTGGTTTTAAATATAGTTAATTATCAAAAGTAAATGGAATTGCTCAAATGTACTTAAGGGTCAAAAGTCAAAGTATTAACCATTTCAAATTCCTTATATTAAGCAAACCAGACGGCACCATTTTTGTATTCTTTTTTTATTGACGGACATCTAAGGGCACACTCCAACACATCATTTACAAACAAAGCATTTGTGTTTAGTGAGTCCGCCAGATCAGAGGCAGTAGGATTGACCAGGGATGTTCTCTTGATAAGTGTGTGAATTCAACCATTTTCCTGTAAAAATGTAAGGAGTACTTTTGGGTGTCATGGAAAATGTAAGGAGTAAAAAGTACATTATTTTCTTTCGGAATGTAGTGAAGTTGTCAAAAATATAAATAGTAAAGTACAGAAACCCCCCAAAAACGACTTAAGTAGAACTTCAGTGTTTTTACACCACTGAATAGAGTTCACACTGTGGCCTAGCTGAACCCTTAAAAATACAACTGTAGTGATAGAATACGCCAAAGACTTTGCTTTTCAGTAGTCTGCCTATTATTTGGTCCAAAGTTCCTGGTTTGCTGCTGCAATGCTCTGATTCACATGATCTTACCCAAATTTCAGCCTGCCATTTAATAGTCAAAGCTATTGACAACCTTTGTTCTGTATAGTCAAAAACACTATGAGGCCCAACTTGAGTGTTGCCAAATAAATTTAGAGATGAGACACCAATATTTTTGTATTTGTATTTATTATGGATCCTCATTAGTTCCTGTCAATGCAGCAGCTACTCTTCCTCGGGTCCAGACACATTAAGGCTCATCACAAAATAAATAAACCGAACTAAATAAAACAGTACATCATATAACATCACCACACCACTATATATCTACAACACAAAAATGTACAATACCACCATACAACAATAGTCAAATGTATATGTGTATAGAGAGTGTGTGCTAGTGTGTGTGTGAGTATGCGTGTGTGTGTCCCTGTGTATCTCTTCACGGTCCACGCTGTTCCATAAGGTGTAGTTTTATCTGTTTTGTTTATTTAATTTCACTGCTTGCATGAGTTACTTGATGTGGAATAGAGTTCCATGTGATCATGGCTCTGTGTAGTACTGTGCGTTTCCCAGAGTCTGGTCTGGACTTGGGGACTGTGAAGAGACCCTGGTGGCATGTCTATTGGGGTATGCATGGGTGTCTGAGTTTGAACAGACACCTCAGTACTTCCAACATGTCAATCCCTCTCACAAAGACAAGCAGGAATGCAGTCAATCTCTTCTCTACTTTGAGCATGTCATTGATGTTAGCTCTCTGTGTACATTTAAGGGCCAGCCGTGCTGCTCTGTTCTGGGCCAACTGTAATTTGCATATGTCCCTCTTTGTGGCACTTGACCATATGACTGGACAGTAGTCTACGACCTGTAGAACTTGTTTTGTTGATAGTCTAGTTAAGAAAGCAGAGCAACGCTTCATTATGGACAGACCTCTCCCCATTTTAGCTACCATTGCATCAATATGTTTTGACCATGACAGTTTACAATCCAGGGTTATACCAAGCAGTTTAGTCTCTCAACTTGCTACATTTACACATGATTTATTACAATATTTAGTTTAGGGTTTAGTGAATGATTTGTCCCATATAAAATGCTTTTAGCTTTTGAAATATTTAGTTCTAGCCTATTACTTTCCACCCATTCTAAAACTGACTGCAGCTCTTTGTCAAGGGTTGCAGTGATTTCACTTGCTGTGGTAGCTGAAGTGTATAATGTTGAGTCATAAGCATACATACACAGGCTTTACTCAGTGCCAGTGACAGGTCATTAGTAAAGATTGAAAAAAGTAATTGGCCTAGACAACTGCCCTGGGGAATGCCAGACTATCTGTATTATGTTGGAGAGGCTTCCATTAAAATAACACCCTCTGTGTTATTTTAGACAGGTAACTCTTGATCCACAATATAGCAAGGGATGTGAAGATATAACACACGTTTTTCCAGCAGCAGATTATGATGGATAATGTCAAAAGCTGCACTGAAGTCTAACCAAACAGCTCCCAAAAGAATCTCACTGTAATTAACACAAGTCACCTCAACTGTAAATTGAAATGCCTCTTAATGAGTGAAGAACTGACAAACAGGAATGGAAGCCAAGATCACACAGCATATGTAAATATGAAAGTTATATAGTCTTAAAAACAGGTACTGGATTTTTCATCATCCATACATTAAAATTCAATTATGTCCTCTGAATTCAGAGGGGATTTTTTTTACATTGAAATGTTTTGCATGTTAACACACTAGTACTGTACATACCAACATACCAATTTTTATATATACACTGCTCAAAAAATAAAGGGAACACTAAAATAACCCATCCTAGATCTGAATGAATGAAATATTCTAATTAAATACTTTCTTCTTTACATAGTTGAATGTGCTGACAACAAAATCACACAAAAATTATCAATGGAAATCAAATTTATCAACCCATGGAGGTCTGAATTTAGAGTCACACTCAAAAGTGGAAAACCACACTACAGGCTGATCCAACTTTGATGTAATGTCCTTAAAACAAGTCAAAATGAGGCTCAGTAGTGTGTGTGGCCTCCACGTACCTGTATGACCTCCCTACAACGCCTGGGCATGCTCCTGATGAGGTGGCGGATGGTCTCCTGAGGGATCTCCTCCCAGACCTGGACTAAAGCATCCGCCAACTCCTGGACAGTCTGTGGTGCAACGTGGCGTTGGTGGATGGAGCGAGACATGATGTCCAAGATGTGCTCAATTGGATTCAGGTCTGGGGAACGGGCGGGCCAGTCCATAGCATCAATGCCTTCCTCTTTGCAGGAACTGCTGACACACTCCAGCCACATGAGGTCTAGCATTGTCTTGCATTAGGAGGAACCCAGGGCCAACCGCACCAGCATATGGTCTCACAATGGGTCTGAGGATCTCATCTCGGTACCTAATGGCAGTCAGGCTACCTCTGGCAAGCACATGGAGGGCTGTGCGGCCCCCCAAAGAAATGCCACCCCACACCATGACTGACCCACCGCCAAACTGGTCATGCTGGAGGATGTTGCAAGCAGCAGAACGTTCTCCACGGCGTCTCCAGACTCTGTCACGTCTGTCACGTGTGCTCAGTGTGAACCTGCTTTCATCTGTGAAGAGCACAGGGCGCCCGTGGCGAATTTGCCAATCTTGGTGTTCTCTGGCAAATGCCAAACGTCCTGCACGGTGTTGGGCTGTAAGCACAACCCCCACCTGTGGACGTCGGGCCCTCATACCACCCCCATGGAGTCTGTTTCTGACCGTTTGAGCAGACACATGCACATTTGTGGCCTGCTGGAGATAATTTTGCAGGGCTCTGGCAGTGCTCCTCCTGCTCCTCCTTGCACAAAGGCGGAGGTAGCGGTCCTGCTGCTGGGTTGTTGCCCTCCTACGGCCTCCTCCACGTCTCCTGATGTACTGGCCTGTCTCCTGGTAGCTCCTCCATGCTCTGGACACTACACTGACAGACACAGCAAACCTTCTTGCCACAGCTCGCATTGATGTTCCATCCTGGATGAGCTGCACTACCTGAGCCACTTGTGTGGGTTGTAGACTCCATCTCATGCTACCACTAGAGTGAAAGCACCGCCAGCATTCAAAAGTGACCAAAACATCAGCCAGGAAGAATAGGAACTGAGAAGTGGTCTGTGGTCACCACCTGCAGAACCACTCCTCTATTGGGGATGTCTTGCTAATTGCCTATCATTTCCACCTGTTGTCTATTCCATTTACACAACAGCATGTGACATTTATTGTCAATCAGTGTTTCTTCCTAAGTGGACAGTTTGATTTCACAGAAGTGTGATTGACTTGGAGTTACATTGTGTTTTTTAAGTTCCCTTTATTTTTTTGAGCAGTGTATATATAATTTAAAATATATATATATATATTTCCAGAAAATATAGTACTTGTTTTTCTGTGTATATAGATACTTTTGTACCTGTTTCCTCCAGCATCTTCACCATGTCCTTCGCTGTTGTTCTTGGATAGATTTGCACTTTTCGCACCAAAGTACGTTCATCTCTAGGAGACAGAACGTGTCTCCTTCCTGAGAGGTATGACGGCTGTGTGGTCCCATGGTGCTTATACTTGCGTACTATTGTTTGTACAGATGAAGGTGGTACCTTCAGGTGTTTGGAAATTGCTCCCAAGGATGAACCAGACTTGTGGAGGTCATTTTTCTGAGGTCATGGCTGATTTTTTTTGTTGATTTGCCCATGATGTCAAGCAAAGAGGCACTGAGTTTGAAGGTAGGCCTTGAAATACATCCACAGGTACACCTCAAATTGACTGAAATTATGTAAATTATCCTAACAGAAGCTTCTAAAGCCATGACATAATTTTCTGGAATTTTCCAAGCTGTTTAAAGGCACAGCCAACTTAGTGTATGTAAACTTCTGCCCCCCTGGAATTCTGATACAGTGAATTATAAGTGAAATAATCTGTCTGCAAACAATTGTTGGAAAAATTACTTGTGTCATGCACAAAGTAGATGTCCTAACCGACTTGGCAAAACTATAGTTTGTTAACAAGAAATGTGTGCAGTATATATATATATATATATACACACACATATATATATACATATATATATATATATATATATATATATACACACACACACACACACACACACACACACACACACACATTACCGTTCAAAGGTTTGGGGTCACTTAGAAATGTCCTTGTTTTTGAAAGAAAATAATATATTTTGTCCATTCAAATAACATAAAATTGATCAGAAATACAGTGTAGACATTGTTAATGTTGTAAATTACTATTGTAACTGGAAACGGCAGATTTTTTTATGGAATATCTACATAGGCATAGAGGCCCATTATCAGCAACCATCACTCCTGTGTTCCAATGGCACGTTGTGTTAGCTAATCCAAGTTTTTAATTTTAAAAGGCTAATTGATCATTAGAAAACTCTTTTGCAATTATGTTCGCACAGCTGAAAACTGGTGTTCTAATTTCAAGAAGCAATAAAACTGGCCTTCTTTAGACTAATTGAGTATCTGGAGCATCAGCATTTGTGGTTTCGATTACAGGCTCAAAATGGCCAGAAACAAATAACTTTATTCTGAAACTCATCAGTCTATTCTTGTACTGAGAAATGAAGCCTATTCCATGGGAGAAATTGCCAAGAAACTGAAGATCTCATACAATGCTGTGTACTACTCCCTTCACAGAACAGCGCAAACTGGCCCTAACCAGAATTGAAACAGGAGTGGGAGGCCCCGGTGCTCAACTGAGCAAGAGGACAAGTATATTAGAGTGTCTAGTTTGAGAAACAGATGCCTCACAAGTCCTCAACTGGCAGCTTCATTAAATAGTACCCGCAAAACACCCATCCCAACGTCAATAGTGAAGAGGCGACTCCAGGATGCTGGCCTTCTAGGCAGAGTTGCAAAGAAAAAGCCATATCTCAGACTGGCCAATAAAAATAAAAGATTAAGATGGGCAAAAGAACACAGACACTGGACAAAGGCACTCTGCCTCGAAGGCCAGCGTCCCGGAGTCGCCTCTTCACTGTTGAAGTTGAAACCAGTGTTTTGACTAAAGGGGGCACTGTTTTGAAGCTAGAGCGCCTCCATCATGGCACTCTGTGAAACATATTTAGGAAGCTATAGAAATGCATTTGTTAATGTCTACATTTGTTTTTGCCACTTGTATTCTATTACAGACACCTTAATGAATAAATTATATTTATGTGAGCTAAACATTTAAAAATGAAAAGATATATAAAAACATTTTCTTTAAAGTGTGATTTTGAGAAATTTCTAATGTTACTGTCCCCACTATAACAAAACAACTTAAATACATGTAATTGTGTCCTTTAAACATTTAATTGAAATACTGTAGAATTCCATTCATTCCTATGGAGGACTGCTCCCTCTGGGGAGTGAAAATATGGCCGACTGGTGGCTTCAAAGCCCAATACACAGCATCAGCAAACCAAGGTTTATATACATTATTGGTCCGTCCACACACGACATTGTCATTTGAAATCTTTGTGTGAATTCTACACACATAAAGTACAGACACCACCAAGTGGTGGATTTGAATCATGAAATGTAGGCCTACTTTTGCCCCAAGAGGGAGCGCTTTACACACAAATGTGTAATCCATGTTAAGAGTTTGGTAAATAAATTGTCTTTATCAGTTACTGGCTTGGGGTTTTGTGATACTTCATTGTGCCATTACATTATACCTCATGTAATGATTGCAGTGGAGCTACTGGAATATTGCATGAAACATCAAACAAATAAAACACAACAATAATCAAAGTAATTCGGGGCATTTCATGAGAAGGTCTCTGAGTCTCTACTGGAATACACCAGTATCATACATATATTTTCTCAAGTTACATGCCAATTGACAAACCTGTCACAAGGCATGATTCTGCATTTGAAGGTGCAGCCATCAAAACCTCCAATGCCAATTGATTAGCTGCAATAAGTCCACTGACATTGCAAAATTAAGGCTAAAGGCCCATGGCTCAGGTTTGTGCAACATGAGTCACTGTCTTGGGACACAGTGATTGAAAAGGTGACTATTTGATGAGCCCCTAAAGTAGGACAAGTGAGGCTTCGTGAGGAGCAGCTTAAATGTGGATTGGGACACATTTGAAAAAACAGAGCTGAGTTAAAATACTATTTAAGGGTATTTCAATTACTTTCAATTACATTTGAAAGTAAGAATTTAAAAAAATGTAAAAATGAAAACACAAGTAGTTGAATATTGGAATGCATTTGTAAATACACTTGGAAAGTATTGGCATACTTGACAATACTCAAATAGACAGTGCATTTTCAAATATAAATACATACTTTTGGTCATTTGAATCCAGGTCTGTTTGGTATTTGATATAATGTATTTGGAAATAAGTATTTGAAATATGTTCAAATAGTAGGCTTTTTTATAGGATACTTCCGATATAATCTGGCCGAAATCAACTACCTCTTTGAGAATGCTCAAATACACAGAAAATAGGTATCTAAATAGCAAATAATAAAATAGTCCTACACATGTATTTGAACTCAGCTCTGGAGACAAACGCGATTCAAACTCAACAAAGACAAACACTACCAGGATGAAAAGAATATGGTGTGTGAGAGAGGGTGAACTCAGTTGGGCTACCCCCCAAATTTGCTGTACTGGTGTTAGAAATGGGATTGCGCTGCTGGGAGACTGTTGAAAGTGTGTCACATCGGGATTGAGAAACCCCCGATGGCAGTGTGCAATTTCGGGCCGGGCCAATGTAGGCGGAGTCAAACGCGTTTAACCCGAACGCTTCCCGTCTCCTTCAACGTCACCCAAATTGAGGCACAACGTCAACGAAAGCAAACCTTAATTGAGCCTAGCCAACATGGATAAAAATATAGACCATGGAAGTAAGTGAGACTGTCATTATGCATAATGTACTTTGTAATATTCATGTTATACCAGTGCAGTGGTATATTTTTATAATTACCAACAACCGCACTGATGTTAGCATAGCGTTAATTAGCACGTGAGCTAGCTAATTGCCCACAATGAAGGAAACCTACTCGGTTTACATGTACAGTTATGTAATTAATTTGATCGTGATTTTCTGTATGTATGCCTTGTTGTGATTGGCTGCCTCTAAATGTGTAAGATTGATGCAAATCCCTTAGTTACACATAGTAAAGTTACATACAATAATTAAATCACCTGGTCCCAAAATATATGGCAAGTCAAGAAAAGTCATTCTAACTTGTTCACACTGCAAACTGAAGTTAAATAAGAAAAATATAAGGAAAACTTCAAAACATGAATGACTTATGAAGAAAGCATACACATTGCTTTGAAACAGTGTCCAAGGAAACATTTTTGGCATGTGAGTGCATTGATGTGAGAAATGGTGTGTTTGCAGTCGAAAATACATTTTCTGGTCCAGCAACACACATACATGTTGTGAAAAATACTTTGGCTAATTCAGTTCCAACTGTGTTCAAAACTGTTATGCATGCTGAAGTATAAAAAGCTGTTGAATTGTTCTTTTTCTTTACTTTTTTTATGATTTGTTATCATCAACCTACTCTTTCTTAATTTACAGTACGCTCTGTACATTGCAATGGAAGCACAGTGTGATTTCACTGAGGTATGTATGAATTATGAAATTCTCATCACTAGTGTATATAATGTTTTTTGGGATACTCATCCGATTGTGTGATTTTCTTTTTCAAAGGAAAAAATGCAGCAAATTAGGCGGCGGTGGTGCCTAGTTCTCCTGCAGAACTTTCCCATGCAGTAAGTCTTGAACATTATACAAACTTTTCATTTGCATCCTTAAAATCACTTGGTTCACTGTAGGCAGACTGACCTGAGTACATGTTCATGTTCCAATTTGTAAGTCGCTCTGGATAAGAGCGTCTGCTAAATGACTTAAATGTAAATGTAAATGTTCATATTGAATGCATGTCATTCACTCACTAAGGTCTGAAGAAGAGAGGTTGAAAGATCGAAAACAAAACACACTACAGGGAGGTGTGATATGATGAGTGGTATAGTCTTAAACCAATGTTTAAAGACTTAAACTGCCCCCCCCCCCCCCCCCAATATATTTCAGGAGGATGTAGAAGACGCCTCCCCCCAAGAAGTCACAACATGTCACATCAGCATCCAGCTCTGCAGGATCAGGTACTGTATAGGCTATTAGCTAAATTAAGGTGTATTATTGTACACACATCCATAGAGGTTCCCTTGCATTACTTAATGACCACAATCTGTTTCTTTTCTTTCTAGACGATACTGAAAACAAAACACGACGAGCTGTGAACTGGGTATTAGTCTACTGTGTGTAATGCTGAAGGCTTGATGCATGGCAAGATATAATAGTTGTGATGACTTGATGAGTAGTTATAGATATCACTGAAAACCCCTTTAGTAATAGTGGCTTTTGTTTGCAAGGTTGGTATTGTGAAAGTAGGGTGTAATTTGACTTGATGAGCCAATACTCTTAATATTTATTCTTCCTTTTTCTTCAAGGAAGCAGATGTTCTTCTAAGGGACACCCTAGAGGCAGCGAACATTTAAAGGCACTGTTTCCCTCCCTAGTGTAATTGGGATGGACGGGGAAGACCGCATTACAATCCTTAAAGAACTACGGTTGTATGATGGCCTGGATGAAGAGGAACATATTCTCCTCAAGGAACCCTTCATGTTCCAGAGAGATTATGAGATATTCTATGTGGAGGCCGTTGACAACAAGAACATTACTGTCTTTGCCTCTTTTGAGGAGCAGGAGTGAAGCCATTTTTGAGGAGTAGTCAAACCTTGTTTTTGTCTGCTGTTTCAATTGTTAATTGTGTTATGTTGTTTAGTAAAGATGACATAGAAGTCACCCGAGTCTCTGATCTCTGTACTGGAGCTGGTATAACTTAATGTACAAAGCACCTTCAGCTATTCAGTATGTCTACTATATAGTTTAGTCTGTCTCCATTCTCATTGGGAAAGTAAATAGCATTATAAATCAGGGTAGGTAGTAACTGTATGTATGTGTGTATGCTCAATTAAATAATATAAAGTTAACATTTATCAACACAATTTTAACAGTACATGACATAAGTCTGTACACTGCAACAATATCAGTAGCTTGTCTAAAGTATAGCATGAAGCAAAAAGTGTTACAACACATCTAGTACCACTTTGTATAATTATTTCTTACAGTTTCAAAAATGAAATACGTTTGTATTCAATGCGTGCCTTGTGCAAACTTACGTGTTAGTATTCAGTGTGTGACTGTCAAACGTTTGACTCCGACCACATTGAGACCGGCCCTGAATTGCACACTGCAGTCAGGTGTACTTGTCAGGACTTGCACTTTCCAAAGGAAGGGACAGAGATTTGCAAAATTTCTGTATTTGAAATACGAATTTCAATTCTGAGTATTTTGTCATTTGTAGTACACTGGGCTGAACTAAACTCAAATGTATTTTGTAACAAGATACTTTAGAGAGCTGTAGGTATATGTGAATTTATACTTTCAAAATAAATACTTTTCTATACCATTTATTTTTAGTGGTTCACAACTGGCCCCCTCTCACTCTGCATTGGTATCAGAATGTCTTGGCACTATGGTGTGATAAGAGCATCTACTAAATGACCTATACTTGTATATATAAAAATGGACAATTGCAAAGCATTTCAGGCTCTGTGTGTAGCTAACTGACCCTCTCTGCCAATTCATCGCCATTTACTCGTCTCACCAGTTGTCTTAGCTCTCCCAATCAACACCTGTGATTGCTCTATACCTTTCTCAGTATGCCTTGTATACTGTTGTTTAGGGCAGCTCTCGTTGTTTTATTTTACTGAGGAGCCCCTAGTCCTGCTCAACATGCCTCAGATAGCCCCCTTGTCCCACCCCCCACACATGCGGAGCCCACACTTAGCTTAACTGGCGCCTCTAGAGATGCAACCTCTCATCGTCACTCAATGCCTAGGGTTTACCCCCATTGTACTTGCACCCTACCATATCCTTGTCTGTACACTATGCCCTGAATCTATTCTACCACGCCCAGAAATCTGCTCTTTTTATTCTCTGTTCCCAAAGCACTAGACGACCAGTTATTTTGGCCTTTAGCTGTATCCTTATCCTACTCCTCCTCTGTTCCTCTGGTGATGTAGAGATTAACCCAGGCCCTGTGTGTCCCCAGGCGCTCTCATTTGTTGACTTCTGCAACTGTAAAAGCCTTGGGTTCCTGAATGTTAACATCAGAAGCCTCCCTAAGTTCGCTTTATTCACTGCTTTAGCACACTCCACCAACCCTGATGTCCTAGCTGTGTCTGAATCCTGGCTTAGGAAGGCCCCCAAAAATTCTGAAATTTCCACCCCCAATTACAACATTTCCGTCAAGACAGAACTGCAAAAGTGAGCGGAATTGCAATCTACTGTAGAGATAGCCTGCAGAGTTCTGTCATACTATCTAGGTCTATGCCTAAACATGTCAAGCTTCTACTTTTAAAGATCCATCTCTCCAGAAATAAGTCCCTCACTGTTGTCTTGTTATAGATCCCACTCAGCTCTCGGCTGGACACCATATGTGAATTGATTGCCCCCCCTCTATCGTCAGAGTTCTTACTGCTCGGTGACTGGGATAAACTCATCCTGTTTTACAATCCGATCTAGATGCCCTCAATCTCACACAAATTATCAAGGAACCTACCAGGTACAACCCTAAATCCGTAAACATGGGCACCCTCATAGATATCCTAACCAACTTGCCCTCTAAATACACCTCTGCTGTTTTCAACCAGTATCTCAGCGATCACTGCCTCATTGCATGCGCCCGTTATGGGTCCGCGGTCAAACGACCACCCCTCATCACTGTCAAACGCTCCCTAAAATACTTTAGTGAGCAGGCCTTTCTAATCGACCTGGCCCGGGTATCCTGGAAGGATATTGACCTCATCCTGTCAGTAGAGGATGCCTGGTTGTTATTTAAAAGTGCTTTCCTCACCCTCTTAAATAAGCATGGCCCATTCAAAAAATGTAGAACTAAGAACCGATATAGCCCTTGGTTCACTCCACACTTGACCGCTCTTGACCAGCATAAAAACACCCTGTGGCGTACTGCACTAGATTCGAATAGTCCCCACTATATGCAACTTTTCAGGGAAGTCAGGAACCAATACACACAGTTAGGAAAGCAAAGGTAAGCCTTTTCAAACAGAAATTTGCATCCTGCAGCACTAATTCCAAAAAGTTTTGAGACATTGGAGAATAAGATTACCTCCTCTCAGCTGCCCACTGCACTGAGACTAGGAAACACTGTCACCACTGATAAATCCACAACAATCGATTATTTCAATAGGCATTTCTTTGCAGGTGGCCATGCTTTCCACCTGGCTACCCCATCCCTGGCCAACAGCTCAGCCCGCCCCCCACTTCTCCTTCACCCAAATCCAGACAGCTGATGTTCTGAAAGAGCTGCAAAATCTGGATCCCTACAAATCAGCTGGGCTAGACAATCTGGACCCTCTCTTCCTAAAATTATCCACCGCCATTGTTGCAACCCCTATTACTAGTCTTTTCACCCTCTCTTTTGTATCGTCTGAGATTCCTAAAGATTGGAAAGCGGCGCGGTCATCCTTCTCTTCAAAAGGGGAAGACACTCTAAACCCAAACTGTTATAGACCTATATCCATCCTGCCCGGCCTTTCTAAAGTCTTCGAAAGCCAAGTGAACAAACAGATCACAGACTATTTCGAATCCCACCTTCTTCGCTATGCAATCTGGTTTCCGAGCTGGTCACGGGTGCACCTCAGCCACTCTCAAGGCTTTCAACTCGATCAATCACCATATTCTTATCGGCAGACTCAACAGCCTTGGTTTCTCAAATGACTGCCTCTCCTGGTACACCAACTACTTCTCAGATTGAGTTCAGTGTGTCAAATCGGAGGGCCTGTTGTCCGGACCTCTGGCAGTCTCTATGGGGGTGCCACAGGGTTCAATTCCTGGGCAGACTCTTTTCTCTGTATATATCAATGATGTCGCTCTTGCTGCGGGTGATTCTTTGATCCACCTCTACGCAGATGACACCATTCTGTATACATCTGGTCCCTCTTTGGACACTGTGTTAACAAACCTCCAAATGAGCCTCAATGCCATACAACACTACTCCTGTGGCCTCCAACTGCTCTTAAATGCTAGTAAAACGAAATGCATGCTCTTCAACCGATCACTTCCCACACCCGCCCGCCTGACCAGCGTCACTACTCTGGACGGTTCTGACTTAGAATATGTGGACAACTTTAAATACCTAGGTATTTAGGTAAATAGCTAGACTGTAAACTCTCCTTCCAGACTCACATTAAGCATCTCCAATCCAAAATTAATCTAGAATCGGCTTCCTATTTCACAACAAAGCCTCCTTCACTCATGCTGCCAAACATACCCTCGTAAAACTGACTGTCCTACCGATCCTTGATTTCGATTATGTCATTTACAAAATAGCCTCCAACACTCTACTCAGCAAATTGGATGCAGTCTATCTTCAAGCGTCAGCTGTCAGAGCAGCTTTCCGATCCCTGCAGCTATACACAGCCCATCTGTAAATAGCCCATGCAACCAAATACCTACCTCATCCCCATATTTGTTTTTGTTTTTCTGCTCTTTTGCACACCAGTATTTCTACTTGCACATCCTCATCTACACATATATCACTTCAGTGTAAATTGCTAAATTGTAATTACTTCGCCACTATTGGCCTATTTATTGCCTTACCTCCTTACTTAATTTGCACACACTGTATACAGATTTTCTATTGTGTTGTTGACTGTACGTTTGTTTGTCCCATGTGTAACTCTGTTGTTTTTGTCGCCCTGTTTTGCTTTATCTTGGCCAGGTGGCAGTTGTAAATGAGAACTTGTTCTCAACTGGCCTACCTGGTTAAATAAAAGTTAAATAAAAAAATGCTGAGTATTATTCTCATTGACCTCTGCCTGACATCAATAATAATACCCAGTGTTGCTTGCAGTTCCTTTTGGTATGTTCATTTTCATATATACACTTACATTTTGGTCATTTAGCACACACTCTTATCCGGAGTTATTTACAGTCAGTGAATTCAACTAAGGTAGATAAACGTCAACATATAACAGTTATAGCAAGTAAAACGTTTCTGTAACCATTACTGAGAATGTTGTTGCTCTTCTGGCCAGCTAGTTATTAAAAATGTAGGTTATTTCTATATCTTAAAATACATGTATTTTAATTAAATACAAATATTTTGTAGTTAATTTTAATACATTGATCTTTATTGTATTTTATAATTATATTTAGTCATTTTTGTCCATCCCTGGGAAGTTAGTAGTTTAAGTGTTCGATTGACAGTCGCATGGACCCAAATTCCAATTCACTGCAACACCAAACCTCTAAAATCAGACTCCCAGATAATACTGTTTTTCACACGTTGCCATGTCAGAGAAAGAGTATGGAGAACCTGAGCCTATTTGTCCCTAAATAATATATCGTGGACAGATTGCGTAAATGTAAATAAAACATACATTTAATCGAGCAAATTTTAGTCTGGGTTAAACGAGATTACGTCCTAACAGTAGCAAATGAATCCATGTTCTCTGGGCAGTAGAACTACA
Source organism: Oncorhynchus nerka (assembly GCF_034236695.1). Classification (NCBI taxonomy): domain Eukaryota; kingdom Metazoa; phylum Chordata; class Actinopteri; order Salmoniformes; family Salmonidae; genus Oncorhynchus; species Oncorhynchus nerka. Next base: position 64,201,754 of record NC_088397.1, on the reverse strand, counting down.
TATCCCAGAAGGCAATAGAGAAACATTGTCCTTCTCCAAGTATCTACTGTAGCTAGCTAGGTACTCCCGAACTGTCTGTGTTTGTTTTAAGAGAGTGCTGCTAAACTGTAACATTCCAAATGTTGATCCCCTCGAGTGATGGTAATAGCTTTTTTTTCTAGCATTCATTGAAGACTGAGGAGCGTAGCGACAGACATATTTTATGTATCACAACTGTGATTGACAGCGAGCGAGTTTGTTTTGCTAGCGAACTAGCCATCTCTTCCGTGGAATCTCGGATAAACCAGCAAATTAGCAGTAACTCGCTAGTTTATGTAGCACCTGTGGAAAAGGTTACTCGAGGGAGCTAATGACAACATCGGCTGGGGTAATGGGTCTGCTGTCTTGAAACATTAACTTGGAATACGATGCCTGGCTTGCTGGCTAGTAGGATAGGAACTGGATAGGAAGGTAAGTAAGGCTACTAGTACGGGAGCTAGCCAACGTTAACTATCTCACATCACTGAGACACTGCTAGCTAGGGCTGGAAAGAAGTTGGCAAGTTCGATAGCTGACGTTAGCTAAGACAGTCGTTTGCTAGAGGACACTGGTTATCAAACTAGCTATTTGCCGTTCGAAGTTTGTCATGCCATATTTTGTTTGTGTTGACAGCGACAATGTGATGCAGTGATTTTGCTACGGAATTCCCCACGGCAGTAACGTTGCCCGCTTGCACTGCGATATCGCTTGCACAATCGCCCCTTTAAATTAACAGTGGACTTTTTGGACTGTTGGTGTCTGAAATCCATGCACAGGGCACAACCTATACGTCAAGTAAACAAACATTAGTGATACTGATGCAAATAATTGAACAGTGGAAATCTGAATAAGTGAGACCATAAGAGAATTCACTGAAACGGAGCAGCAAATCACATTGACGCTCACTGATGCGCCCTTGTCCAATAACTTGCAATGGCAATTACAACTTGAAGACTGGGACCATTTGCATACCATATTCGGTTGGAAGTTTAAAGCAGTAAAGAGAAGAGCGTTCTCCCCATTGTGCCTCATTACAGACTCAAATACCTACTGCAATGGAGGTGGTAGGTGGGGGAAATGTGCAGAAAGTCACTCCTTTAGCTAGAGAATTATCCCGACTCTTCAACAGCTACAATAAACACTCCATACAACTGAAAAAGAATCTGAAGGAGACCAACGCATTTTTCCGGGAAATAAAACGCAACTACAGTAACGCCTGCGCATCGGCCGCCAGCTCGGAGGCAGCTGCTCTGGAGGCAGGTAAGAATGTAAACCTGTTCACATTTGTTACCAATAATTACCGCTTTTCTCGGCATCATCGCAACAGAATGTTCAGTAAAACTTCCACATTCCTCAGAAAACGGCATGCTTATCCAAACATGCATATCTAACTAGACCATATTAAGTGATTAGGTTGTCACATCATGTCACACACACTTTAGTACTTCAGGTTACTTTTATCCAAGTAGCTACAGTACTTATATTATAATATGCCTGTTACTGAAGGACCCTGTCTGATTATTTTACATTATACAGACTTGGCCTTCATTGAGAGCCACCACTCACAAGTTTTGTAATGTGCTTATTGGTTCCAGTGTGAAACCCTATTAACTTTGGACAAGCCCCATAAACATAGACAACAAGCAGAGGAATGTCAGTCATTCTAGAATGAGTTTGAGTGGGAACTCTTCCGATTGTGGTCATTCAAGGTGGACTGAATTAGGTACAGCAGACTCTGCACATCCCATAATGTTCCAATTAGGAATGTGCACAAGTGCTGCTGACGTCAGGCAATTCCTAAAGGGCCCACATGTTTCTGACCTGTACCCAATTCATATACGGTGGTGGGATGCCATATACAGGTGGATATTGTTAAAAGTTTAACTGTCATCTGAATGGAAGTAATGAGGTAGGGTAAATGGCCTAGGGTCTGCCTATTCCCCCACTGGAAAAAACAACTGTTGGCCGGACAGAGATTTCTTTGGCAACACGTCGACTGTAGAAAATGTGTTAAATAGGATTTAGAGGGAAAATTAACAGATTAGGGCCAGCTAAAGTCTATCTCAACAGTATGACCTGACAAAGGGCACCCAGTATGCTGAGAGGCAAAAGGAAACATGTACTGATGATAAATAACATAGTAGGCTACATATCCATTTGCTGTAAGCCATCCTAATTTCATAATTTTAAACTCTGCACTAGTCACTGCACTAGTTAATTTGGGGATAGCCTGACCTTGAAATGTGTGCGGGCTGATGAGCAGGGTGTGAGTGTGATTCTCACGTTCCTGTCTAGGAGTTGTGAGTTCTTTTGAGCCTCTGTCTAATAGGGCTGTCATTCAAGCCCACCTACCTGTCCACTAAGGTATGTTTGTGGGTTTAGTGTCGCCACTAAACCCATTTAAATTTACACACACATTTACCAAGAATGTTTCAACATCCTCAATCTAGTGCATCTAGAATGTCAAATTTAATGTGAAAAGCAAATCTATCCTTTCCATCAAGTAGGGCTATAAATATCTCTTTCAGTCTAACAACAAACCACAGAGAGGTTGCCATGCCAGATTACATGTTTCAAGCTCTAGTAACATGCTACAAAATGTGACCAGTCATCACTGAATGGAAAGTGCAGCTGTTTAATCTAATTCCAAGTGGATGTTTTTATTAAGCCTATAGGCCTATTTTTATACAAAACCTTATGAACTCAGTCACCGCTTTTAGAATCAGACACACACACACACACGGCTGGTCTTTCTGGCCTCAACTAAAAACCTTATGAATGCCATAGTTGTGATAAAATGAGCTTCCACCTCCTTAAGCAAGGCGTCTTAAGTGAACTTGAATAAAATACCTAATTAGATGTAGAAAACAGTACAGTAGGTATTTAAATATATATATAATTTCTACTGTGGTTCAATCATCCATTGGATTATAAGGCCTACTGCGTGCAAAATGTTTTAGGCCAAACACCATGCAGAGTAATACCAGATAAACAGCTGCAGAGGAAACAGTGTTGGGTTGGAGAAAGAGGGAGTGAATATAAGGGGTGGGGAGGGAAAGAGAGAAACAGAGTAGAGCAGTCCATTGCTGGCATTGTCTTTGTCTGTTGTATAACTGCTTTAGAACGTGACTCAGCATCATGGAGGATTATGACCATTTCCTGTGATTCATTTAGGTTGAAGATGACAAAGGTTTAAACAACGGGATTCTAATATCCCATAACTCTTCGCAACAATGGGGAAGATTTCTAAACAATGGGACTAGCAATTAGAGTGAAAATTACTAAAGAGAATGTTAGCAGTACAGAAAGTTCGCCATCAAAGTGGAAAATAAACACAATTATAGTGCATTTCAGCTTACTCAGCAAATGCATAGTATAACTGTTTTATTGTCATTCTAATCATTTAAACATTTTTCAAATGATCTACACCCACTTTATTACTTGATTTCCCGACCGCTGGTCATGTTTTCTATGCTAATCCTGTAGAATCAGCAACGGCGCTGGTTTAATTATAAAAAATGTATATATTTATTGAACGCTCCCACATGGACTTATTACGTTGTCTTAACCTGTATGTGCATTTGGAAAGTATTCAGACCCCTTTACTTTTTCTACATTTTGTTATGTTACAGCCTTATTCTAAAATGTATTAAATTGTTTCTCCCCCTCATCATTCTACACACAATACCCCATAATGACAAAGCAAAAACAGGTTTTTAGAAATGTTTTTCAATTTACACTAAATTAAAAACTGAAATCACATTTACATAGTTATTCAGACTAGAGGTCGACCGATTAATCGGAATGGCCGATTTAATTGAATTAACAATCGGTATTTTTGGGCGCCGATTTGATAAATCCTTTTTTTTTTTAATACCTTTTATTTAACCAGGCAAGTCAGCTAAGAACACATTCTTATTTTCAATGACGGCCTAGGAACGGTGGGTTAACTGCCTTGTTCAGGGGCAGAACGACAGATTTTCACCTTGTCAGCTCGGGGGATCCATCCTTGCAACATTACAGTTAACTAGTCCAATGCTCTAACCACCTGCCTCTCATTGCACTCCACGAGGAGCCTGCCTGTTACGCAAATGCAGTAGAAGCCAAGGTAAGTTGCTAGCATTAAACTTATAAAAAACAATCAATCATAATCACTAGTTATCACACATGGTTGATGATATTACTAGTTTATCTAGCGTGTCCAGCTTGGCATATAATCAATGCAACGCTGGGGGATGATTTAACAAAAGCGCATTTGCGAAAAAAGCACAATCGTTGGACGACTGTACCTAACCATAAACACATGCCTTTCTTAAAATCAATACACAGAAGTATATATTTTAAACCTGCATATTTAGCTAAAAGAAATCCAGGTTAGCAGGCAATATTAACCAGGTGAAATTGTGTCACTTCTCTTGCGTTCATGGCACGCAGTGTCAGGGTATATGCAACAGTTTGGGCAGCCTGGCTCATTGCGTTCTAATTTGCCAGAATTTTACGTAATTATGACATGGCATTGAAGGTTGTGCAATGTAACAAGTATATTTAGACTTAGGGATGCCACCCTTTAGATAAAATACCGAACGGTTCCGTGTTTCACTGAAATAATAAATCTTTTGTTTCTGGATTCGACCATATTAATGACCAAAGGCTCGTATTTCTGTGTGTTATCATGTTATAATTAAGTCTATGATTTGATAGAGCAGTCTGACTGAGCATTGGTAGGCAGCAGCAGGCTCGTAAGAATGAATTCAAACAGCACTTTCGTGCGTTTTGCCAGCAGCTCTTCGCAAGCACAGCGCTATTTATGACTTCAAGCCTATCAGCCTAATGGCTGGTGTAACCGATGTGAAATGGCTAGCTAGTTAGCGTGGTGCACGCTAATAGCGTTTCAAACGTCACTTGCTCTTGAGACTTGGAGTAGTTATTCCCCTTGCTCTGCAAGGGTCACGGCTTTTGTGGAGCGATGGGTAACGCTGCTTCGAGTGTGGCTGTTGTCGATGTGTTCCTGGTTTGAGCCCAGGTAGTGGCGAGGAGAGGGACGGAAGCTATACTGTTACACTGGCAATACTAAAGTGCCTATAAGAACCTCCAGTAGACAAAGGTATATGAAATACAAATGGTATAGAGAGAAATAGTCCTATAAATACTATATTAACTACAACCTAAAACCTCTTACCTTGGAATATGGAAGTCTCATGTTAAAAGGAACCACCAACTTTCATATGTTCTCATGTTCTGAGCAAGGAACTCAAACGTTAGCTTTTTTACATGGCACATATTGCACTTTTACTTCTCCAACACTTTGTTTTTGCATTATTTAAACCAAATTGAACATGTTTCATTATTTATTTGAGGCTAAATGGATTGTTATTGATGTATTATATTAAGTTAAAATAAGTGTTCATTCAGTATTGTTGTAATTGTCATTATTACAAATAAAAAATAGGCCGATTAATCGGTATCAGCTTTTTTTTGGGGTCCTCCAATAATCGGTATAGGCGTTGAAAAATCACAATCGGTCGACCTCTAATTCAGACCCTTTGCTATGAGACTTGAAATTGAGCTCAGGTGAATCCTGTTTCCATTGATCATCCTTGAGATGTTTCTACAACTTGATTGGAGTCCACCTGTGGTAAAATTCAATTGATTGAACATGATTTGGAAAGGCACACACCTGTCTATATAAGGTCCCGCAGTTGACAGCGCATGTCAGAGCAAAAACCTACCAATGTGATCGAAGGAATTGTCTGTAGAGCTCCAAGACAGGATTGTGTCGAGGCACAGATCTGGGGAAAAGTACCAAAACATTTCTGCAGTATTGAAGGTCCCCAAGAACAGTGGCCTCCATCATTCTTAAATGGAAGAAGGTTGGAACCACCAATACTCTTCCTAGAGCTGGCTGCCTGGCCAAACTGAGCAATCGGGGGAGAAGGGCCTAAGTCAGGGAGGTGACCAAGAACCCGATGGTAACTCTGACACAGTTCCTCTGTGGAGATGGGAGAACCTCCCAGAAGGACAACCATCTCTGCAGCACTCTGCCAATCAGGCCTTTATGGTAGAGTGGCCAGACGGAAGCCACTCCTCAGTAAAAAGCACATGACAGCCCGCTTGGAGTTTGCGAAAAGATACCTAAAGACTTTCAGACCATGAGAAACAACATTCTCTGGTCTGATGAAACCAAGATTGAACTCTTTGGCCTGAATTGCAAGCATCATGTCTGGAGGAAACCTGGTTCATCCATACTGTGAAGTGTGGTGGTGGCAGCATCATGCTGTGGGGATGTTTTTCAGCGGCAGGGACTGGGAGACTAGTCAGGATCGAGGGAAAGATGAACGGAGCAAAGTACAGAGAGATCCTTGATGAAAACCTGCTCCAGAGCACTCATGTCCTCAGACTGGGGTGAGGGATCATCTTCCAACAGGACAATGACCCTAAGTTCACAGCCAAGACAATGCAGGAGGGGCTTCAGGACAAGTCTGTGAATGTCCTTGAGTGGCCCAGTCAGAGCCTGTACTTGAACCCAATATAACCTCTCTGGAGAGACCTGAAAATAGCTGTGCTGGAATGCTCCTCATCCAACATGACAGAGCTTGAGAGGATCTGCAGAGAAGAATGGGAGAAACTACCCAAATACAGGTGTGTCAAGCTTGTAGCATCATACCCAAGAACACTCCAGGCTGTAATAGCTGCTTAAAGTGCTTCAACAAAGTACTGAGTAAAGGGTCTGAATACTTATGTAAATGAAAACATTTCTTAACCTGTTTTTGCTTTGTCATTTTGGGCTATTGTGTGTAGATTGAGGGGGGAAACTATTTCATCATTTTTCGAATAAGGCTGTAACGTAACAAAGTGGAAAAAGTCAAGGAGTCTGAATACTTTCCGAACGCACTGTATTTTCCACCTAACGATGAACCAGGATGTATGGGTTGCCACGGAGATGGGTCAGGAGATAACAGACAAGGGCTTAAGGAGGGGCTTTGAAGTAAACACAATAGATTCTCCCTCTGACCTTTCCTATGCCAGAAGTGCAGAGACAAAGAGATGCAAGACACCAGTTCACAACTGGTTCCGTTATTTCTCTATTGCAAGCCAATCCGTTGGAATTTGCACACATTCAAAGTGGGATATTAGATGTTGTTATAACATTACGTTGTATTATCAACGTATGCAGATTTTTACTAGGCCTAATACCTGAAGAAAAAGGCTTCTTCCTTACCCCTCAGAAGGGAGAGGGACAACAACTCAAGCCCTCCCCCCACCATTACAATTCCCTGTTCCCTGTTTGGAATTGTTAGGTTAGATTACTCGTTGGTTATAACTGCATTGTCGGAACTAGAAGCACAAGCATTTCGCTACACTCGCATTAACATCTGCTAACCATGTGTATGTGACAAATAAAATTGGATTTGATTCCCTTCTATACACCCATATGTTGTTGTCCCTTCTCTTAGGCCAGCTGAGCTGCATCTCCTTCCCCGGCATGAGGAGGAGTTCCTGCAAAGCAACGTGGGCAGCGTCCTCTACATCGTGGTACTTGGTCAGGACTGTGCCGCGCGCTACCAGCTGCTCAACTGCCTGCTGGGGGAGCGGCTCTTGCCCCTGGGGCCTGAGGCGGGCGAGGCCTGCGATGGCGTCCAGGGCACCTCCTGCAAGAGGAGAAAGCTGTGCTTCACCCACGGACGCCAGACGCGACTCAGCCTGGCGCTGCCCGGCCAGTATGAGCTGGTGCACCAGCTGGCGGCCCACTGTGGGCGCTGGGATACGGTTCCCCGGGAGGACCTGGAGATCCAGGAGGAGTGTGAAGACCCCGCCCACAGGCTGGCTGAGCTGGAGATCACCCTGCACCACCCTCTGCTACAGGTACACCTACATTTGCATATGCGAGTAGGATTCCGGTGGTGGGAGTCTTTTTTAATGTATTTGCAATGTAAGCCTACAGGAGAAATGGTCAAAGGTCCTTTTTACTTATTGGTATGCTCATTGACTGACGTTACAGTATTGATTTGATAAATGCCTGATTCGTTGGCTGTCATGAGAGTGAGTCTTGAGTTTTTGATGATACTGTCATCTCACTGATGATATGTTAGTTCTCCCTCTTATGGGAACTAGAATGGCAGGCTTGTTTTTCATCGTCCTCTCCAGGCTGGTAACATTAATAGCACACAAAGGTTACTGCACAGAGTAGATCAGTCCCCATGTTAGTCTGAGCTTTCCCTCTGGTACCAGAGGTTACTTACAGAAGACTAGTGGACTCCTCTACCAGGTGGACAGACACAGCCCATCTTGCTCGGCTGACTAACATGCCTTGGTGTGTGGATTGCACTGTGCTTGCTTGTTGTCAAGTGCGGGTTGAGAAAAGTGGTGCTTAATCCTTCAAACAAAGGCCTCGCTTAGCTGGTCGCCATGGAAGCCAGGCTCCAGACAGCACTGAGACGTATGCGTTAGCTAGGCCCTGCCTGCACTGCCTTATAGACTGCTCGGCCCCCCACCCACCCTCACCTTATGTAATGGCCCTGGTCTGGTGCGATTCACATGACCGGGGCACATAAGGAAAACACTTCCAAAGTTAAACCCTTCACTGCGATGAGGAAGTTGCCATGGTTACGACTGGATCCTTCCATCAGGGCACTGCTTATTAGCCCATGTCATAATTTGCTGTCTGTTTTTTTCCCCCTGTGTTTTGCCAAATTCGTTATGATCGTAAGCTTCTTATTTGGAGAACAAAAAGCTGATATCAGGTTGCCCTGCCCTTAGGTTTTGTCTCTTTTGTGTTAAATTGGCGAGGCAGGATTCTGAGTATAAATGGAGTAGTGACGGAGCCAGTGTAAGTCAATATGTGATGACCTATGTGATTACTCACACATGTTGGGTAGGCTAGGCTGTGGTGTATTTAATAATGTAGTCAGAGCAGTAGTTCAAAGAGTTGCAGCTAGCTGCTGCTGTTTCCTCTGGGGGGCTAGAGGCGGGCAGGCAGGGAAGCAGCTCTCAGCCTACTGTGACATTCACACAGCCATGGCAGAATCAGAGCGCCCTGTTTTGGGAGGCCAGGAGATAAAAGGGCTAACTCGTTAATGACCCTCCTCTGGGCTCCCCACCCCACTCTCCCCAGGTTAGCCACACAGTGACACACATGACTGGGATAGTGCTAACCTATGTATGGATGCGTTTCTCAGATAACCTCCCAGACATAAGTCTGCCACAAGTTCATATAGCCTAGATGTGTTTCTATATCTAAAGAATGTTTTCGACTGAGAATAAAAACTGATTGCTTACATATGCAGATTGTGGGTTGCAACCGTCCATTATTGTCTGATATAGGGGTTAATCCATTTGAATTCAATCACTTTTTGACAGCCTCCCTTATTATTATTATTATTATTATTATTATTAATACTTTTGAGGGGTGCTTATATTTGTCCTGTTGCTGGAATGTTTTTTTTGTTGCATATCCCAACTACACCTGAAACACCCGCAGGGAGTGGGGTCACAGCCAGGGTCGCCATTGTGGAGCAATTGGGGTTAAGTGCCTTGCGCAAGGGTACTGCAACAGATTTTTTTTCTCCTTGTCGGTTCCGGTATTTGAACCAGCAACCTTTTTGATTCAAACACAACTTTCCATACATGTTTGCAAGAAGTGGTCAGAAAGTGACTTTTTGGACTTTGGATAAAGGTGCTCAAAGTTGACCCATTTTCCATACCAGGAGACATCTATGTCTTCATCACTGGAAAAGATAAACGGTTGAGTTTGATATCATTTAAAATCTTACAAACAGGGTTCTCAAACTATTTTATCATTTTTATAATTTTATTGTCATCTAAACACGTGTAAACTCCGGTTTTACACGTTGTAGCTACTTTACATTATGAGTTTTTTTGTTTTACCTGCCATTGGTTGAGGCACAACATGCTCTGGAATAGAGGGTGGGGGTCATTTCAATCACAGAAATAGGTCCATTCTATGAATTCTATCCCATTAGACCACTGCAATTTAGCTGGCACACTTGAAATGCACATTGTATTGATATGGCTGCCAGTCCACCCACGTCAAATGTCAACTTAGAATAGACATGACCATTTATGATCTATATTTTCTATGATTTCAATAGGTTTCATTTACATTACATTTAAGTCATTTAGCAGACGCTCTTATCCAGAGCGACTTACAAATTGGTGCATTCACCTTATGACATCCAGTGGAACAGTAGTGCATCTAAATCTTTTAAGGGGGGGGGGGGGGGGTGTAAGAGGGATTACTTTATCCTATCCTAGGTATTCCTTAATTTCTTAGTTTCTTATGGAGATTTGACAGTATAATTTAAAACAACAGATATTCCCATTCAAGTCAACATTCTCTGATGTGATACAAAAGTTGAAATTTTAATGTTGTTCCCATTTGAGTACGTTTATCAGCCAAAACATGACATCCACCCTGTATTCCAGAGCATTTTGCGTCTGAACCGATGGCGGGCACAACACAACCTCCGATGACAGAAAATACGGGTATGAGAATATAAAAACATCTGAGTTCACGTGTTTGTAGATGGTTGACGTTAAAGGTTAGAAAATGTTATGTTTTATTAACACATTTTTCAAGTAATTATAAAATAGTTTGACAGGGCTGTTTGTAAGCTTTTAAATGATATCCATCTGAACTGTTTATCTTTTCCAGTGTTGACGATACGGATGTCTCGTATGCAAAATAGGTCAACTTTTTGCACCTTTATCTCTTTAATGTTTTGGCATTCAGGTCCAAAAAGTCACTTTCTGACCACTTCTGCACTGGGGAAGTGTAAATCAAAAGGGGTGCTGTCAAAAAGTGATTGAATTCAAATGGATTTACCCATAAGGGTGATAAAATAGTCTTCAAAATATTCCGTAGATATTCAGCAGTTGGACTACATTTGGAAATTGACTGCATTATGGCAATTGAAACATTCTATTTATTTTGATTGGTTGTGAAGAAATGTTTGCAGGCTATCTTTGTTCTGAAGAGACTGCTCAGTTGGCCAACGCTGTTGTTTCTTGGAGATGGGACTGACTGTCTCTTTTGTGTGGCTGTGTTAGTCATTTCTCTCTCTCTCTCTCTCTCTCTCTCTCTCTCTCTCTCTCTCGCTCTTTTACAGTCTGCCCCCCACCCTCCATTTCTCTTCCTCTTTCCCTCGCACGCCCTCTCGTTCTATTTCTGTGGCTGTTACTGTGTAATTCATCAAACGTGGAGTGAAAATGTTTTCTTGCTTGGTTTTCTGTTGCCCTCCCATACCCTTTCCCATGACCAGACAGGTCTGTGTTTGTGTTTATGGCAGCACATACTGCGTCTGAGTTTTGTCCCAGTTAGAAAAACAATAATGTGACTGGTAGTAGTGTATTTGGGGGCCAATGAGGATTGGAGAAATATTGTGTACTACCCTGCATGTTTACTCAACCTAGGAATCTTTTTACTTAAAATAACAGTACCAAAACAAGTGTAAGGACATTTCTCATGCAAGAGAATTATACTTTTGTTGATCAAATCAAATCAAATCAAATTTATTTATATAGCCCTTCGTACATCAGCTGATATCTCAAAGTGCTGTACAGAAACCCAGCCTAAAACCCCAAACAGCAAACAATGCAGGTGTAAAAGCACGGTGGCTAGGAAAAACTCCCTAGTTTTAAAGGCCAAAACCTAGGAAAAAACCTAGCTTTTAGAGGAACCAGGCTATGTGGGGTGGCCAGTCCTCTTCTGGCTGTATCCGGGTAGAGATTATAACAGAACATGACCAAGATGTTCAAATGTTCATAAATGACCAGCATTCAAATAATAATAAGGCAGAACAGTTGAAACTGGAGCAGCAGCACAGTCAGGTGGACTGGGGACAGCAAGGAGTCATCATTCCAGGTAGTCCTGGGGCAAGAAATGTTTCCAGGGCTCAGGTCCTCCGAGAGAGAGCTCAAAGCCAAAGAGAGAATTGGAGATGGGAGAGCATATGTGTGGGTGGCCAGTCCTCTTCTGGCTGTCTCTCGGGTGGAGATTATAACAGAACGTGGCCAAGATGTTCAAATGTTCATAAATGACCAGCATGGTTGAATAATAGTAAGGCAGAACAGTTGAAACTGGAGCAGCAGCATGGCCAGTTTTCTTTGGACTGGGGACAGCAAGGAGTCATCATGACCAGGTAGTCCTGGGACATGGTCCTAGGGCCCAGGCCAGTTGAAACTGGAGCAGCAGCATGGCCAGGTGGACTGGGGACAGCAATTTGTAAGTCGCTCTGGATAAGAGCGTCTGCTAAATGACTTAAATGTAAATGTAAAATGTCATCATGTCATAATTGATACAGGTAACTGCCAAAATAAAGGAAACACTTGAGTAAATGAGGATTCTGGTTGCTCTTGTATGGTGTGGGATTCATTTTCCTACCATGGTTTAGGTCCATTCAACCTTACCCTTAGAGGGTAAGGTAAACACCAATAAATACACAGCCATTCAGAGTGGTCACTTTCAACCTATGGTGAATAATTTCTATCCTGATGGGAGTGGTCTCTTCCAGGATGACAATGCCCCCATCCACAGGGCACGAGTCATCACTGAATGGTTAGATGAGCATGAAAATGATGTAAACCATATGCCATGGCCGTCTCAGTCACCAGATCTCAACCACATTTAACACCTATAAGAATTCTGGAGTGGCTCCTGAGACAGTTTTTCACCACCATCAACAAAACACCAAATTATGGAATTTCTCGTGGAAGAATGGTATCACATCCCTACAATAGAGGTCCAGACACTTGTAGAATGTATACCAAGGTGCATTGAATCTGTTCTGGCGGCTTGTGGTGCCCCAACGCCCTATTAACACATGTTGTATTATTATTATTTAGGCATTTTACATGATTATACAGATAACACAGACAGAACAGGTAGAGGGCAAAACGCACACGGATCCCCTATCAAATCCACCCCCCCCCATGCTTTAACAGAGCCCAACTCCAAAACCAGACTTAAAGCAGGCATGATAGATATACAGTGAGTAATATAATCAAATAGTTAAAAAGATAACAAAGATATTATAAAACAAAGAGTAAAAATAGTGATACAAATTCTAATTTGGGTTGGTTTATGGACTTGTGAAATTAGCTGGGTCCAAGTCTTCTACAAAAGATGGGAAAGGTTGTCAGATATTATAAAATGTAATTGCAGATCCACTAATGGAGTAGCATATTTTCTCTAGCTTGAGATGTTGGATAAAGGAAGTTATGCAATGGTTAAAAGTAAGAGGGAACCGATCTTTCCACTTAAATAGTAGAAGACGTCTAGCTAGAAGAGTAGTACATGCCAGCATGTTGCCATATAACTGTTTAGAGGGGCCTCCAGTGGTGCCACTCAATAGAACTGTTTAGAGGGGCCTCCAGTGGTGCCACTCAATAGAACTGTTTAGAGGGGCCTCCAGTGGTGCCACTCAATAGAACTGTTTAGAGGGGCCTCCAGTGGTGCCACTCAATAGAACTGTTTAGAGGGGCCTCCAGTGGTGCCACTCCCAAAATGCAATAAAGGCAGAAGGTTTCACAGGTCTCGCAAAAAATGATATCCATAAATCTGTCGATTTCGGACATGTCCAAAACATGTGTAATAAAGTATCAGGAGTTTGCTTATATTAGTCACGAGTGAGATCTATTTCTGGTCTAATCTTGGATTATTTAGCCTTTGAACAATGCAGCCGATTTAACTATTTTAAATTGAATTACAGCATGTCTTAGACGTATAGATGAAAAATGTATTCTCGCAAGCATATTCTGCCAAATTTCATCTGAAGGTTGTTCACCTAAATACTCTTCCCATTGGTTCTTAAGAGAGTTCAGGGAATCCAGATTGTGCTAGTTTAATATATAGATCAAGCTTATGCCCCCTTTTGATATAAGGGTTCACTTTAAAAATATATAATCTAGGTGGGTGTGATGGGAAGTGATTAGTGTATGAAGATACAAAACTATGTAGTTTTGTATCTAAAGAAAGGGGATCTAAGAATATTGAACTTTTGTACTAACTGTTCAAAAGATGCCAAATCAAATGTATTTGTCACACACACATGGTTAGCAGGTGTTAATGCAAGTGTAGCGAAATGCTTGTGCTTCTAGTTCCGACCATGCAGTAATATCTAACGAGTAACAATTTCACAACTACTTTATACACAAAAGTGTAAAGGAATGAATAGGAATATGTACATACAAATATAAATGAGTGTTGGCTGAATGGCAAAGGCAAGATGCAGTAGATGGTATATAGTGTACATATGAGATGAGTAATGTAGGGTGTGAAAACATATAAAGCGGCATTGTTTAAAGTGGCTAGTGATAGATTACATAAAGATGGCAAGATGCAGTAGATGGTATAGCGTACAGTATATACATATGAGATGATTAATGTAGGGTAAGTAAACATTCTATAATATAAAGTGGCTAGTGATACATTGATTACATACATTTTTCCATTTATTAAAGTGGCCAATGATTTGAATCTGTATGTAGGCAGCAGTCTCTCTGTGTTCGTGGTGGCTGTTTAACAGTCTGATGGCCGTGAGATAGAAGCTGTTTTTCAGTTTCTCAGTCCCCGCTTTGATGCACCTGTACTGACCTCGCCTTCTGGACGATAGCGAGGTGAACAGGCAGTGACTCGGGTGGTTGTGTCCTTGAGGATCTTTTTGGCCTTCCTGTGACATCGGGTGGTGTAGGTGTCCCGGAGGGCAGGTAAGTTTGCCCCCGGTGATGCGTTGTGCAGACCTCACTACCCTCCGGAGAGCCTTACGGTTATGGGCGGAGCATCTGCCGTACCATACAGCCCGACAGGATGCTCTCGGTTGTGCATCTGTAAAAGTTTGAGTGCTTTTGGTGACGAGCCAAATTTCTTCAGCTTCCTGAGATTGAAGAGGCTCTGCTGCGCCTTCTTCACTACACTGTTTGTGTGGGTGGACCATTTCAGTTTGTCCGGGATGTATACGCCGAGGAACTTAACTCTCCACCCTCTCCACTACTGTCCCGTCAATGTAGATAGGGGGCTGCTTCCTCTGCTGTTTCCTGAAGTCCACAATCATCTCCTTTGTTTTGTTGACATTGAGTGTGAGGTTATTTTTCTGACACCACACTCCGAGGGCCCTCACCTCCTCCCTGTAGGTCGTCTCGTTGTTGTTGGTAATCAAGCCTACCACTGTAGTGTCGTCTGCAAACTTGATGATTTGAGTTGGAGGCGTGCATGGCCACGCAGTCGTGGGTGAACAGGGAGTACAGGAGAGGGCTGAGAACGCACCCTTGTGGGGACCCAGTGTTGAGGATCAGCGGGGTGGAGATGTTACCTACCCTCACCACCTGGGGGCGGCCCGTCAGGAAGTCCAGGACCCAGTTGCACAGGGCGGGGTCGAGACCCAGGGTCTCGAGCTTAATGTCGAGTTTGGAGGGTACTATGGTGTTAAATGCTGAGCTGTAGTCAATGAACAGCATTCTTACATAGGTATTCCTCTTGTCCAGGTGGGTTAGGGCAGTGTGATGGCGATTGCGTCATCTGTGGACCTATTGGGGCGGTAAGCAAATTGGAGTAGGTCCAGGGTGTCAGGTAGGGTGGAGGTGATATGATCCTTGACTAGTCTCTCAAAGTACTTCATGATGACGGAAGTGAGTGCTACAGGGCAGTAGTCATTTAGCTCAGTTACCTTAGCTTTCTTGGGAACAGGAACAATGGTGGCCCTCTTGAAGCATGTGGGGACAGCAGACTGGGATAAGGATTGATTGAATATGACTGTAAACACACCAGACAGCTGGTCTGCGTATGCTCTGAGGATGCAGCCGGGGATGCCATCTGGGCCTGCAGCCCTGCGAGGGTTAACCCGTTTTAAATGTTTTACTCATGTTGGCTACAGTGAAGGAGAGTCCGCAGGTTTTGGTAGCGGGCCGTGTCAGTGGCACTGTATTGTTCTCAAAGCGATTAAAAAAAGTTGTTTTGCACGAATACTGCCATCAATCCACAGTTTCTGGTTGGGGAATGTTTTAATAGACGCTGTGGGTACAACATCACCGATGCACTTGTTAATAAACTCACACACCGAATCAGCATATTCGCCAATGTTGTTCGCTGCAATGCGGAACATATCCCAGTCAACATGATCGAAGCAATCTTGAAGCGTGGAATCCGATTGGTTCGACTAGCGTTGAACAGACCTGAGTGAGTTCAGTGAGGAGATCCCTTTTCCAGACGATATGAAACACCCAGTCTAGTGTTTCCTTTATTTTGGCAGTTACCTGTAGGTGTTTTATGTTTCCACAACATTTATATAAGTGTTGATGAGTGCTGCTATGACCATTTCAATGATTAAAGTATATTCCCTGCTCTGTCAGGAGGCGAAAATCATGGTGGTGCCATGCCCCAGTGTCCAGCCCATTGAGGAGGCCCTAGAGGACTGTACGCGTAACGCGGTTCCCATCATGCTCTACGCCCTCAACCAGGACACCCTCACTGCCGAACAGGTGGCCGAGCTAAGGAAAGTCAAAGAGATGCTCCTCTTCCCCATCTGCTTCGTCCGTATCCCTGCGACTCCGCCCGAGGCCTCCCCCGAGCCCAGCCGGCGCCTAGAGAGGGAGAGGAGCCCCCTCTACAAGCAGCTGCTGTCCCTGGGCTTCCTCAGCACTCCGGTGGGGAACTGTTCCTGCGGAGCCCCCTCCCAGACGCCTAGCCCGGCCGTCAAGCCCCAGAGTGTCCTGGGGGAGACCTTTGAGAGGCTGCACCGCCTCCTGGTGACCTTTGCCCGCCAGGTGCTCCACAACCAGCAGGTGGAGGTTGCGAACTTGCTCAATGGGGTGCACTGCCGTTGCCTTGACCTCTTCATCAACCAGGTCAGTAGGGGGACAGCTGTGTCTGGGGGAAATAATCAGCCAATCAATTAGCTAATCAAATAAAATCTGTATAGCGTCACAAAATGTATAACTGAAACTTGTTTAATTTGAAGGCATAATTACAGTAGGGAGAAATTACTCTGACTATGTAGTGGTAGTGGTGGCAAAGACGTACTTTTCCTCCTCTCCCCGGCTGCAGGCATTTGACATGCAGAGGGACTTGCAGATCACACCGCGGCGGCTGGAGTACACACGGGAGAAGGAGGGCGAGCTGTTCATCTCCCTGATGGCCATCGCCAACCGCAAGCAGGAGGAGATGAAAGAGATGATCGTGGAGACGCTGAGCAGCATGAAGGAGCAGCTGCTGGAGGATGCTGCCAACCTGGAGTTCACAGGTACACTGCCTGTCAAAGGTCAAGTCTAAAGACTGATACTGTAAAATGTCTCTGAGATCATGGCATACTATAGTAAAAATATCTTAATAGTTCATGTGTGGGATACAGCCAAAGACACAATAAGTGGAGAGAGACCAGAGAGAGAGAGAGAGAGAGACCGGAGAGAGACCGGAGAGAGACCGGGGAGAGAAAGAGAGAGACCGGGGGGAGAGACCGGGGGGAGAGACCGGGAGAGACTGGGGGGACTGGGGAGAGACTGGGGAGAGACCGGGGAGAGAAAGAGAGAGACCGGGGAGAGAAAGAGAGAGACCGGGGAGAGAAAGAGAGAGACCGGGAGAGACACTTGGGGGAGAGAGGGGAGAGAGAGAGAGAGAGAGAGAGAGACCGGGGGAGAGAGAGAGAGAGAGACCGGGGAGAGAGAGAGAGAGACCGGGGGGAGCGAGAGACCGGGGGGGGAGAGAGAGAGAGACCGGGGGAGAGAGAGAGAGACCGGGGGGGGAGAGAGAGAGAGACCGGGGGAGAGAGAGAGAGACCGGGGGGGGAGAGAGAGAGACCGGGGGGAGAGAGAGAGACCGGGGAGGGAGAGAGAGAGACCGGGGAGGGAGGGACCGGGGGAGAGAGAGAGACCGGGGAGAGAGAGAGAGAGAGAGAGACGAGAGAGAGAGAGACCGGAGAGAGAGAGAGAGGGGAGAGAGAGAGAGACCTGGGGGAGGAGAGAGAGAGACCGGGGGGAGGGAGAGAGAGAGACCGGGGGAGGAGAGACCGGGGGAGAGAGAGAGACCGGGGGAGGGAGAGAGACCGGGGGGGAGAGAGAGAGAGAGAGAGAGAGAGAGAGAGAGAGGGAGAGAGAGAGAGAGAGAGAGACCAGGGGGAGAGAGAGAGAGACCGGGGGAGAGAGAGAGAGAGAGACCGGGGAGAGAGAGAGACCGGGGAGAGAGAGAGACCGGGGGAGAGAGAGAGAGAGACCGGGGGAGAGAGAGAGAGAGACGAGAGAGAGACCGGGGGGGGAGAGAGAGAGACCGGGGGGAGAGAGAGACCGGGGGAGAGAGAGAGACTGGGGAGAGAGAGAGAGAGAGAGGGAGAGAGAGAGAGAGAGAGAGAGAGACGGGGGAGAGAGAGAGAGAGAGAGACCGGGGGGAGAGAGAGAGAGACTGGGGGGAGAGAGAGAGAGAGAGAGAGAGAGACTGGGGAGAGAGAGAGAGAGACCGGGGGGAGAGAGAGAGAGACCGGGGGGGGAGAGAGAGAGAGAGAGACCGGGGGAGGGGAGACAGAGGGGGAGAGACCGGGGGAGAGAGAGAGAGAGAGACCGGGGAGAGGGAGAGAGAGACCGGGGAGAGAGAGACCGGGGAGAGAGAGAGCGAGGGGAGAGAGAGAGAGACCGGGGAGAGAGAGAGACCGGGGGGAGAGAGAGAGACCGGGGGAGAGAGAGAGACCGGGGGAGAGAGAGAGACCGGGGGGGGAGAGAGGGAGAGAGAGAGAGACGGGGGAGAGAGAGAGAGACCGGGGGGAGAGAGAGAGAGAGACCGGGGGGAGAGAGAGAGACCGGGGGGAGAGAGAGAGACCGGGGGAGAGAGAGAGAGACCGGGGGAGAGAGAGAGAGAGAGAGACCGGGGGAGAGAGAGAGACCGGGGAGAGAGAGAGAGAGAGAGAGACCTGGGCGGGGGAGAGGAGAGAGAGAGAGACCTGGGAGAGGGGAGAGGGGAGAGAGGAGACCGGGGGGAGGAGAGGAGAGAGAGAGACCGGGGGAGGGAGGGAGAGAGACTGGGGGGGGAGAGAGAGGGGGGGGGGAGAGAGAGAGACCTGGGGGGCGGAGAGAGACCGGGGGGAGAGAGAGAGACCGGGGGAGAGAGAGAGAGAGAGAGAGACTGGGGGAGAGAGGGAGAGAGAGAGACTGGGGAGAGAGAGAGAGAGACTGGGGAGACTGGGGAGAGAGAGAGAGAGAGAGACCAGGGGGAGAGAGAGAGAGACCGGGGGAGAGAGAGAGAGAGAGAGAGGGGGGAGAGAGAGAGAGAGAGAGACCGGGGGAGAGAGAGAGAGAGAGACCGGGGGAGAGAGAGAGGACCGGGGGAGACACTGGGGGGAGAGAGAGAGAGAGACCGGGGGAGAGAGAGAGCGAGACCGGGAGAGAGAGAGAGCGAGACCGGGGGAGAGAGAGAGAGAGACCGGGAGAGAGAGAGAGAGACCGGGGGGAGAGAGAGAGCGAGACCGGGGGAGAGAGAGAGAGAGACCGGGGAGAGAGAGAGAGAGACCGGGGGAGAGAGAGAGAGAGAGAGACCGGGAGAGAGAGAGAGAGAGAGACCGGGGGAGAGAGAGAGAGAGAGACCGGGGAGAGAGAGAGAGAGAGACCGGGGGGAGAGAGAGAGAGAGAGAGACCGGGGGGAGAGAGAGAGAGAGAGACCGGGGGGAGAGAGAGAGAGAGAGAGGGGGGGAGAGAGAGAGAGAGACCGGGGGGAGAGAGAGAGAGAGAGACCGGGGGAGAGAGAGAGAGAGAGAGAGACCGGGGGAGAGAGAGAGAGAGACCGGGGGGGAGAGAGAGAGACCGGGGGAGAGGGAGAGAGACCTGGGCGGGGGGAGGGAGAGAGAGAGACCTGGGCGGGGGGGGTAGGGAGAGAGAGGGACCTGGGCGGGGGTAGGGAGGAGAGGGACCTGGGCGGGGGTAGGGAGGAGAGAGACCTGGGGGGGGGGAGAGACCTGGGGGTGGGGAGAGAGAGAGACCTGGGGGTGGGGAGAGAGAGACCTGGGGGGCGGAGAGAGAGAGAGACCTGGGGGGTGAGAGAGAGAGAGAGACAGAGACTAACTTTAAGCATCAGCTGTCAGAGCAGCTTACTGATCACTGTATCTGTACACAGCCAATCTGTAAATAGCACACCCAACTACCTCATCCCCATATTGTTATTTACCTTCTTGCTCTTTTGCACCCCAGTATCTCTACTTGTACATCATCATCTGCACATCTGTCACTCCAGTGTTAATGCTAAATTGTAATTATTTCGCCTCTATGGCCTATTTATTGCCTTACCCTCCCTCCCTACTCTTCTACATTTGCACACACTGTATACAGATTTTTCTATTGTGTTATTGACTATACGTTTGTTTATGTGTAACTCTGTTGTTTGTGTCGCACTGCTTTGCTTTATCTTGGCCAGGTTGCAGTTGTAAATGGGAACTTGTTCAACTGGCCTACCTGGTTAAATAAAGATGAAATAAAATAAATAAGAGACTGACAAGAGAGACCTACCTACCTAGACACAGAGAGCATTTAGAGTTTTTATAAAACCTTTATTTTAAAATAAAGTATTAACACAAATGTTGGCACACTGCCTTATCAGAAATTACACAACAATTGTGTCATTCTTAAATAAACATAAAAATCTAATACATTTAATAAAACATGTACATTCAACTTATTACGTCAACAAAAAATGGTTTCCCCTCCACAAAACATTCCACTCCTTCATAAATCCACTTCAATCCTCAATCAATGGGAGGTCTTTTACAGCCGAGAACTCAAAATCCACTTTTATCCTCGCTTTTACTAATCATTTAAAAACCCATCTTACATCCTTACTATATCTTTTGTCTACCTTATTCTTCCTTCTCAGAATAATTTACATTTTTGCTTGACCCAAAATAAAATGTAACAGTTGACAGTTTATTTTCTGTTGATTACTATATTGAAACGCCAAAATAAAAAGTGTAAACTCCCCTACAGCTGTCAACAAAGACTGTAGTATTTCAAAGAGAGGCTTTATCCTCTCACACTCCATAAAACAGTGAAAAATAGATGTCCTTTTTGTAATACAAGCGAAACTATATTCAACATCTGAATTAACGACAGATACAAAAGCATTAACTGCAATGATGCCATGCAACACCCTCCATTGCATATCCATTTCAGAGATTCCCTGAAACGTACTTCTCACCAATGCCCCCTGTGCTCTGATACCCAGCAGGTCTGCCACTGCGGCTTTTTTCCTCTCGAGTGCCTGAATATGGCCTCGATCTCCTGTGGTCTCAACTAACGTCAGGAGTTCCACTATCTCAGACTCTGGGGCGTTCATTGATCTGGTGATATATCTGGTGACATTCATTGTGTATTGATTACAGAATTGTTGAATCTGGATTTCCCCCTATATCCCACCACTGTTGAAGAGATACAGAACTGTCCTTTTCAGACCTCTACCTCTCCCAGAAAAACTAAAACATGTCCTGAAGTGAGGATCACTCAATAAAGTTATATTAAAATGTCAGTATGCTCTTTTGGGTTTTACAGCGTTAATGTACACCACCTCTGTTACTAATCAATGATCAGAAAATCTCACTGGGGTCATCACACTTAGGTTATGAGCATCAATCTCAAGTCTATCTAACCTGGCCAGAGAGATTGTGTTCTCTCTCACATTAGCCCATGTGTACTGTCTCGTGCCTCCATTTTAACTCTGCCAAATATCACATAGTTCATGTGTTACAATAATGTGTTTTTAAAAAGTCCTTGAAGCTGTATGAGGTTCTTTGTGATTTCTATCTAAATCACTGACTGTACAGTTAAAATCCCCAGCAAGAAATAAATAATCCTCAGTATTACATTTCTCAATGGTATTTGATGCTTCTAAAAAACCTACTGTTTCATACCGCCACTACTGGGGCATATACATTTATTAAACACATAGTGATATCTCGCTCTAACTTTTAATAACCTCCCCTCATCCTCCTCTTCAACCTCATATGACAAAGGCAAAAAACCTTTTGAGAACAGGAAGGCCACACCCCCACATTGAGTTTATGACTACACACCTCTGTCCCCCCCCACTCCTGTTGCCACAACTTCATTTGACATATTACTATGCGTTTCTTGTAGAAAACTTATGTCACTTCCCTTTCCCTTTATTAACTCATTCACTACGGCTCTTTTTTTCCTGTCTCTTGCCCCATTTATGTTTAAAGAAGAAGTCTTAACTGGCTGAAAATAGAGTAAGAAACAGAACACATCTCTTTACAGAGTTAAGGCTGCAACTGAACTCTTTCATTTCCTTTAGAATGTACCTCACTTGTCACTCTTGTGATCACCTTCTTTAGTCTAGCAATTTCTGGGCTTGTCAAACCTACACCTGTTATTTTTTACATCAGAAACTTTGCTGATTCAATAAACAATTCATTTTAAGGGGGGGGGGATCCATTACATTATAATCCTGCATATATTTCTTAAATTTTGTCAAAATCAAAAATGTACGTACCTTTTCAATCCCATACCTCCCTTCCACCCCATTTCTCTCGCTATTTTGTTGTAACGCATCAGATGCCTCACTCTCGCTATCATCCCCAGAGGAAACCTGCATCTCAACAACCTGTTTATCCTCAACTAATCTATCATCTCGACCTTCCTCTTAGAATTAGAACCTTCACCACCCCTTAAATCCTTCCTCTTATTGCTTGGCACTTTGAAAACAGTTGTTTTATTTTCCATTGTTTCACTCTCCTCTTCAGCACCCCCCGCCCCCCAGCAACCTCAATCGCAGACTCACCTACTGCCCCCCGCCCCCAGCAACCTCAATCGCAGACTCACCTACTGCCCCCCGCCCCCCAGCAACCTCAATCGCAGACTCACCTACTGCCCCCCCGCCCCCAGCAACCTCAATCGCAGACTCACCTACTGCCCCCCCCCCGCCCCCAGCAACCTCTTTCCCAGACTCACCTACTGCCCCCCCCCCCCAGCAACCTCTCCTTTCCTATGCCCCCCACCACATCCAGCAACCTCAATCAGACTCAGTGGTGCTTCAGCAACCTCAATCACAGACTCACCTACTGGGCCCCCGCCCCCAGCAACCTCTGGCAGACTCACCAAATGCCCCCCCCCTCTTCCACACCCAAAGCATTTCATTGACAACTACCCCCGTAGAACACATAATCAAACCCTTTCCAATCTTGAAACTGACATCTGCTAAATTCAGTTCTCAGTGGTCCTTCTTTAAAACCAGTGCACTAGAGCTCCTACTGAGATGCGACATGTTTCTGGCAATTTGCATCCAAAATAACCTGCTTTTCCACAGAAACCAGTTGTCCATGAGGAGAACTCTCGCTCCAACACTTCATCTCTAAGAAAAAGGACACCTTAGAAAGTATAACGTTCTTCGCCGGATTTAAAATACCGATGTCTGTGTCTCCCGTAACACAACTCTCAGCTATCGTATTCACCAAAAATGGAATCTTTTTTTATTACTAGAAACCATTTCTCCTTGAGAGAACTGATTTGATGCTTCATCCTAACAAAAGGACACCTTTAGAAAATACATTCTTCCACCAAACAACCTGTCGGCAGCGGGAATCTTCACCTCATGCCGCCGACTAAGTTTTTCAAACTCTACACCTCTACGTATGGCCATTTCAACCAACCCCTCCTGCTGGTTGTGACCTCGAGAGAAACAACCTCAACGATCCCACCACCCCTATATATATATATATATATATACATACATACATACACAGTATATCACAAAAGTGAGTACACCCCTCACACTTTTGTAAATATTTGAGTATATCTTTTCATGTGACAACACTGAAGAAATTACACTTTGCTACAATGTAAAGTAGTGAGTGTACAGCTTGTATACCAGTGTAAATATGCTGTCCCCTCAAAATAACTCACACAGCCATTAACGTCTAAACCGTTGGCAACAAAAGTGAGTACACCCCTAAGTGAAAATGTCCAAATTGGACCCAAAGTGTCAATATTTTGTGTGGCCACCATCATTTTCCAGCACTGCCTTAACCCTCTTGGGCATGGAGTTCACCAGAGCTTCACATGTTGCCACTGGAGTCCTCTTCCACTCCTCCATGACGACATCACGGAGCTGGTGGATGTTAGAGACCTTGCACTCCTCCACCTTCCGTTTGAGGATGCCCCACAGATGCTCAATAGGGTTTAGGTCTGGAGACATGCTTGGCCAGTCCATCACCTTTACCCTCAGCTTCTTTAGCAAGGCAGTGGTCGTCTTGGAGGTGTGTTTGGGGTCGTTATCATGTTGGAATACTGCCCTGAAGCCCAGTCTCTGAAGGGAGGGGATCATGCTCTGCTTCAGTATGTCACAGTACATGTTGGCATTCATGGTTCCCTCAATGAACTGTAGCTCCCCAGTGCCGGCAGCACTCATGCAGCCCCAGACCATGACACTCCCACCACCATGTTTAACTGTAGGCAAGACACGTTTGTCTTTGTACTCCTCACCTGGTTGCCGCTACACACGCTTGACACCATCTGAACCAAATAAGTTTATCTTGGTCTCTTCAGACCACAGGACATGGTTCCAGTAATCCATGTCCTTAGTCTGCTTGTCTTCAGCAAACTGCTTGCGGGCTTTCTTGTGCATCATCTTTAGAAGAGGCTTCCTTCTGGGACAACAGCCATGCAGACCAATTTGATGCAGTGTACGGCGTATGGTCTGAGCACTGACAGGCTGACCCCCACCCCTTCAACCTCTGCAGCAATGCTGGCAGCACTCATACGTCTATTTCCCAAAGACAACCTCTGGATATGACACTGAGCACGTGCACTCAACTTCTTTGGTCGACCATGGCGAGGCCTGTTCTGAGTGGAACCTGTCCAGTTAAACCGCTGTATGGTCTTGGCCACCGTGCTGCTGCTCAGTTTCAGGGTCTTGGCAATCTTCTTATAGCCCAGGCCATCTTTATGTAGAGCAACAATTATTTCTTTCAGATCCTCAGAGAGTTCTTTGTCATGAGGTACCATGTTGAACTTCCAGTGACCAGTCAGTATGAGGGAGTGTGAGAGTGATAACACCAAATTTAACACACCTGCTCCCCATTCACACCTGAGACCTTGTAACACTAATGAGTCACATGACACCGGGGAGGGAAAATGGCTAATTGGGCCTAATTTGGACATTTTCACTTAGGGGTGTACTCACTTTTGTTGCCAGCGGTTTAGACATTAACGGCTGTGTGTTGAGTTATTTTGAGGGGACAGCAAATTTACACTGTTATACAAGCTGTACACTCACTACTTTACATTGTAGCAAAGTGTAATTTCTTCAGTGTTCACACTGATCACACATTTCTCTTGACAGTTTACAAAATACCATTTAGCCTACTTGTAAAATGTCGAAACTAGCCATGCAATCAACATGACCACACTATAACGCCATAGCATGAACTCAGTCACAGCATGAGGTTTGCATGGTAGTGGCCTGTAACCAACCTACATTATCTTTCTCTCTCTCTCTGACCTCACAGATGTCATAGTGGCGACCAACGGAGAGCCTGTTACCTCAAAAGACATCAAGTCTTGCATCCACCAGATCCAGGAGCTGATAGTTGTGAGGTTGAACCAGGCGGTGGCCAACAAGCTGATCAGCTCTGTGGATTACCTGAGGGAGAGCTTTGTAGGAACCCTGGAGCGCTGTCTAAACAGCCTGGAGAAGTCCAACATGGAGTCATCTGTCCACAATGTCACCTCCAACCACCTCAAACAGGTGTGTGATTGTACAGTATGATTGTACAGTATACTCTTCCATAATTTATATACTGTATGTCAACCATGTCAAATGAAGCTTGTTTTGTTCAGAAATGCTTTTTCTATTTCTCTGTACTACATTATGTCCAAATACCATCGGATGTTTGAGATTAATTCAATAGACTGATTCCTCAAAAGACAATGAAAAAGACAGGATAAAAGACAATTGCCTTTTTTCCTACAAGACAGTTGGTCTAAGTTAAATGATCACATCTTGTTCTGTTCTCTCCATCTCACTTCCTGTCCTGGTCAGATCCTTAACGCTGCCTATCACGTGGAGGTGACCTTCCATTCAGGATCATCTGTTACGAGACTCGTCTGGGAGCAGATCAAACAGGTAACCATTCCCAGTCGAGCATCAGGAATCTACTTCAATTGTAGGGCTTTGCAATAACAACACATTGATTTGAACCTTGATTTATTTCTTGTGTATTCTCTCTCTCTCTCTCTGTCTCTCTCTCCTCCCCTATGTAGATCATTCAGAGGATAACGTTTGTGAACGCTCCTGGCATCACTACAGAGTGGAAGAGGAAGGTGGCCCAGGATGCCATAGAGAGCTTGAGTGCTGCCAAGCTGGCTAAGAGTATCTGTTCCCAGTTCAGAACACGCCTCAACAGCTCCCACGATGCCTTCGCTGGCTCCCTGCGACAGGTACACCGCACTCCAAACCCGGCTTCAGCTAATCTTTTTTTATCAAACAAGAAACTTTTTTTACGCACCTCCATAATTCACACTCTCCATAAGGTGCCCTCTTCTCTATTGCACTCTTCATCCAATCAGGTTTGGTCTTGGCTACTTTTTTCTTTCCCAGCGGGAAAAACGGTTTGAAATGACCTTATCAATGACCTTCTTTCAACCAGTCTCTGTTTGTAATAATGATATACAGTACCAGTCAAAAGTTTGGACACACCTACTCATTCCAGGTTTTTTAAATTTTTACTATTTTTTTTTATATTGTAGAATAATAGTGAAGACATCAACACTATGAATGATGTAGTAACCAAAAAAGTGTTAAACAAATCCTAAATATATTTGATATATAGCCACCCTTTGCCTTGATGACAGCTTTGCATTCTCTCAACTAGATTCATTAGGTAGTCACCTGGAATGCATTTAATTTAACAGGTGTGCCTTGTTTAAAGTACATTTGTGGAATTTCTTTCCTTAATGCATTTGTACCAGTCAGTTGTGTTGTGACAAGGTAATTGTGGTTTGCAGAAGATAGCCCTATTTGGCAAAAGACCAAGTCCATATTATGGGAAGAAAAGCTCAAATAAGCAAATAGAAACAACAGACATGAAGACACTTTAAGATATGTCAATCCAGAACATTTCAAGAACTGTTTCTTCAAGTGCAATCACAAAAACCACCAAGCGCTATGATGAAACTGGCTCTCATGAGGACAGCCACAGGAATGGAAGACCCAGAGTTATCTCTGCTGCAGAGGATAAGTTCATTAGAGTTACCAGCCTCAGAAGTTGCAGCCCAAATAAATGCTTCACAGAGTTCAAATAACAGACACATCTCAACTTCGACTGTTCAGAGGAGAATCAGGCCTTCATGGTCAAATTGCTGCAAAGAAACTACTATTAAAGGATACCAATAAGAAGAAGACTTGCTTGGGCCAAGAAACACAAGCAATGGACATAAGACCGGTGGAAATATGTCCTTTGGTCTGATGAGTCCAAATTTGAGATTTTTGGTTCCAACCGCCGTGTCTTTGTGAGACGCAGCATAGGTGATTGGGTGATCTCCACTTGTGTGGTTCCCACCGTGAAGTATGGAGGAGGAGGTGTGATGGTGTGGGGGTGCTTTGCTGGTGACACTGTTGGTGATTTATTTAGAATTTAAGGCATACTTAACCAGCATGGCTACCACAGAATTCTGCAGCGATACACCATCCCATCTGGTTTGTGCTTAGTGGGACTATCATTTGTTTTTCAACAGGACAATAACCCAACACACCTCCAGGCTGTGTAAGGGCTATTTGACCAAGAAGGAGAGTGATGGAGTGCTGCATCAGATGACCAGGCCTCCACAATTACCCGACCTCCACCCAATTGAGATGGTTTGGGATGAGTTGGACCGCAGAGTGAAGGAAAAGCAGCCAACAAGTGCTCAGCATATGTGGGAACTCCTTCAAGACTGTTGGAAAAGCATTCCAGGTGATTACCTCATGAAGCTCGTTGAGAGAATGCCAAGCGTGTGCAAAGCTGTCAAGGCAAAGGGTGGCTACTTTGAAGAATCTAAAATATATTTTGATTTGTTTCTGTTTTTTGGTTACTACATGATTCCATGTGTTATTTCATAGTTTTGATGTCTTCACTATTATTCTACAATTTAGAAAATAGTAAAATAAAGAAAAACTCTTGGATGATCAGGTTTGTCCAAACCTTTGATTGGTATTGTAATTTCAACCAGTTTTGCCAGGTTCTCAAAAACCTGGCAATGTCTCACTTTATTTTTTTATTTCACTTATGTTTAACTAGGTAGGCCTGTTGAGAACAACTTCTCATTTATAACTGTGACCTGGCAAAGATAAAGCAAAGCAGTGCAACAACAGAGTTACACATGGGGATAAACAAACGTAAACACATTATAAAAATCTGTATACAGTGTGTGCAAATGAACTTCAGCAACTCTCCAGTTACAGATTTTGTGTTGTAAACAAGTCAGATTTTCTGCTTGACCTTCTTTGACCTTTGATCTCAATGGTCAAATGTATGTGATGGTTCTTCCCACATGACTGACAATGTGATTCCCATCATTGATAAAGACCCTCGTTAAGTATCACAGTGGTTTCAACAAAACCCAGTTTGAACTAGGATGCCATATTACAGATTAAAACACTATATGTGGAAAACATGGATTATTTGGCCTGTGTTTGACAGAATTATTTATGATTTATCTGATTTCTAGTCCTAGATTATTTTTCTGTTTGCAGTTTTGTACTCTTATGATGATCTTATGAGTTTACAAGTATCTGGAGTGTCGTTAACATTTGTTGGCTTCATTTCAACCAATGACGTATGTGTGTAGCTGGAGGAAGGCCACACGGGGCGGTTGGAGCGTACTGAGGACCTGTGGCTGCGTGTGAGGAAGGACCACGCCCCGCGGCTGGCCCGCCTGTCTCTGGAGAGCCGCTCCCTCCGAGACGTGCTACTGCATGGTGAGACACACACATACTAGCTGCTCTATCCACTGGGCTTTGAGCTCTGGCACTGACAGTAATCACTCTGCCTGGGTTCCATGCTCTCACGTGCTAAAAAGGCCCAGAACCTATACCAGTCACAGTACAATAACACAAATCTGTATTTCTGACTGACAAACTTAACAACTTTTTCATGAAGTTGACCAGTAGTTTACTTTGATGTCACTGGCGACGTCACTGTTGGTTGTATGAAAATGTATTGACATGTTTCTCTCTTCCTGGCAGGCAAGCCCAAACTTGGGCCAGAGCTGGGGCGGGGTCAGTATGGAGTGGTCTATCTGTGTGACAGCTGGGGGGGACGCTATCCCTGCGCTCTGAAATCAGTTGTACCACCTGATGACAAGCACTGGAACGACCTGGCCCTGGAGTTTCACTACACCAGGTGAGCTGGCCCAGCCTGTGGACCTCAACCATTGCTGAATGGACTATCATTTCAATAAAGCATGCCTTTAATAAGCTAAGATAAGATAGTAAATAGGATGTCAACTGAGTGAACTTGTTTTGCATTATCAAAATGGATCCATAGTCAAGTGAAAAAGAATCATCCAATAATAATGGTGAGACTCATTTGTCATCAACAAAACTATTGTTATTGGTGGTGACCGTTCTTTGTATAATGCATGTACTGGTAAAACCAACACCCTCTAGGATAACGAAACATATTCTGCTCTCCAGGACAGATGTTTTTCCTCTAGGGCAATGAATTGGCATCTGGTGCTGTGTTTAGTGTACAGCATGTTAATTTCATATAACTGCAGCCTTTCACTGTGTAATTTCACGGATCACCTGCTCTAACAGCTTACTAATACAGTTCATAGAGAAGTAACCACTCATGTCTGTGGGCAGATGCTAGTGTTGGAACTGTGATGCCAATGCCCCCTTGTGACTGATAGAAGAATTTCATACACCATGGAAAAGTGATGGTACTGTATTTGCGGGCCAGCCCCCTCAGTTGAAACTTGTGCGTCCTCAGTTTTAGTTTTATGCTGGTTGATCACGTTGTGCTGTACTCATGGGCTCCATGATTTTTCAAGCGGGCCTATTTGTTTGGCAAGACTGCTGTGATTTAACTTCATGGCTGCTTCTCACTGTAGTAGTTGTCGGTATTCTAAGCCTGCATGAATGACTCATTTATTTTGTTAAGACCGCTGTGTGTATGGCTGCATTCACATAGGGGAATTACACTATTACCAAAACGACCTCACTTTAGTGTGTAGGGAGCTGTCCATTGTGCTGATACAGTGCCCGCGGAGATGGGTTGTAAATCTGTAGCCTGTCACTTCAAAAGCACTCAATCAATGGCCTCGGAGTCTCTGCATTTCAACTTTATCTTTATTCTGGTATAGCGTGATATAAGCAGAATTCAATATAATATATATTCCAATGCAACCCCCGTCCCCACCATTTCTACTAACACAGTGGGTAGGACGTATATAAAAATGTAGGAGCTTTGTTTTCCTACCTTCTCTATTGCTCAGGTCCCTCCCTAAACACGAGCGCCTGGTGGACCTGCACGGCTCGGTGATTGACCACACGTATGGCGGCGGCTCCAGCATTGCTGTGCTGCTCATCATGGAGAGGCTTCACAGAGATCTCTACACAGGCCTGAAGGTAATCCCATATCTATCATTTACCCTAATCTAGCACTTATGATGACATAAGTGATTTGGCACACTGAGGCCTACCTCCCCATCTCCTCGCTCTCTATCAGGCTGGTTTATCACTAAAGGAGAGACTCCAGATCGCTCTGGACGTGGTGGAAGGCATTCGCTTCCTGCATGGCCAGGGGCTTCTGCACAGAGACATCAAACTAAAGAATGTGCTGGTGAGTGAGGGTTAAAGGTCATCTCAACTCATGCTAAATGTGTAACACTAGCGTTGATCACTACATTATCCATTCATCAAATCAGTTCTAATGTTGAGCTGATTCAGCTGTGGGCATCATGGCTCAGTGGAAATGCTCCAGCACCGCACACCAATGAATTCCTCATTATTTCCATCATATTCCACCTGTGTTGCTTGCTTGGTAGTGTAAGAATAGCCCAGCCTACACAGTATGATGGTTGGCTCATATATCACTGTTTTGCTGTGTCCTCTGACTGACTTAACTATGTGTGAAAATAAGGGGCAATGTTTAATGAGACATACTATGTTTGCATTTTCATGAAATGGAGGTCACAGGCTACAACACATAGCTGTATTGTTAGGACAGAGTTATGGAAAATGATTTAACTTCACTCATAAATTGAATGTCCTGGGGCATTGGATGCTCTGAGTACTGACCTTTTTGGAATTTAGTTTTGAGTTGACAATTGGGGGATAAAATCACTTACTTTCTTTGTATTGAAGACTCAAGGGTATGCTTTTTTGACTGTATATTCCCTGAGAAACCAATATTTATGGTCCTGAAGTTTCACGTCTTGCCAAAAGTGTTCCTCATCTGTCCCTCCCTCAGCTGGACAAACAGAACCGGGCCAAGATCACAGACCTGGGCTTCTGTAAGCCAGAGGCCATGATGTCCGGCAGCATTGTAGGAACCCCCATTCACATGGCCCCCGAACTCTTCACAGGTCAGCTATCCTGTTACTCGGTCACACTGCTGCATCATCTCTTATTCTAGACTCTTTGGTTAAACCCCAAGTCTCACCTCTTTCTTCAGGAAAGTATGATAATTCTGTGGATGTCTATGCCTTTGGAATCCTGTTCTGGTACCTCTGCACTGGCTCTGTCAAACTCCCAGAGTCCTTTGAGAAATGCTCCAGCAAGGACCAGTTGTGGAATAATGTTAAAAAAGGTGATGTGCAAACCCACAGCTAAAATACAAATTCTTGTTGTAACATTTGTCTTTTATCCAGGATTTACAGTGTGTCTATTTGTGGATGAGATGTGGTGTGTGTTAGCTGAATTGGACTAGAGAGCTGCCCGGGCCTCATTTGTGCCCATGTTGTTTGCAGGCGCGCGACCCGAACGGTTGGCCAACTTTGATGAGGAATGCTGGCAGCTGATGGAGGCCTGCTGGAATGGAGACCCTTCCCAGAGGCCACTGCTCGGCATCGTAGAGCCCAGCCTGCAAAGCATCATGGTACGGCTTTGCAATTGTGGCTCAGATCAGAAGAGCAGCAGCCTGGAGGACTCAAACTGAAACTCAGAGAGGACCACAGACTGTTGAAAAGGATTAATAAAAAACTTTTTGTTGTATTTATGGAAAAATGACAGTGTGTTTCTGGAAGGCCAATAATAAAGATTGTCAAAGACAGTTGTCCTCTTCCTTTACAGGAGTTATATATACACTATTTAAGCTGACACTTGACAAATGTGTTTGTGCCGTGTGTATTTGCATAGTATACAAACTCTAGCAGACACTATGCTTCCGACTTAGCTGGCATGCTAATTGCTGATTGGTCATAGGATTGTTACTAGATAAAACATTTGAAATATAGTAAAAATAAATAAACGCAGTATTATATATACAAGTATTAATTTTAGACTGTATTTAAACTGGTTATCAGAGTGTTCTGATATGAATACTATGAAATTCATTTTTTTAAATTTTTAAATAAAATGATTTTGACAAATAATCAATTGTTTCCCTTCACTCTTAAATAGGGTTCTGTTTTCAGCATCTTCACAGCACCAGTCCTCAAGCCTTAGAGGATACTGCTATTTCCCTGATAATAAACTAATCTTTATCATTTAGATGCCAGCAGGATAACGACCCCAGGAAAATTTAGACTGTCCACACTAATACAGAAGATGGAAGTGATGCTATCTATACGCCTGTTGCACATGTTATAATATTAAGATATTATAGGGGATAGAATATTAAGATTCTAGAATGAGGTATTCTGAGAGTTCTGAAACGTGTCATAGCTGACAACAGCATTTTTCAAGTGCTTTTGAACTGCAACAAGACTATCCTGGCCATTGTGTACCAAGTAGGTAAGAAGCGACCGCATTTGTTTAACCTATAATACATTGAATGTTTATTTGAAGTTACTGAAGACATCTACATTATACTTCTGTGATCCAGAGGTTTGGGGATGGAGAAGACTGAGACGGCTCACACTGCACAGCAGCCCACCTTGGAGTACGTATAGTCCATAGAAATACAATGGTGTAGTCTCACCTAGTCATGGTCACTACTATACTACTATGGTCACTACTATAGTGAATATAGTCTCATACAATTGGAATACCAAAGCATGAGGTAAATGCTTGCACTCTGGTCTCAGTGACTCACAGAGCGAGGAGGAGGAGGAGGATGATGGCTTTGTTGGGGGGACCGGCGTGCAGTCAGACAAGGGACAGAGTGGCGCGGAGTCAGAGGGTGTGGATGAAGAGGATGACTATGAAGAGGTAACTTTGTTAGAAAGGACATTGTAATGTTTGGTCCAATCCAGACAACTACATTTGATATCAGGGATGTCATCACATACAGTTTAGGTGTGTGTCCCTCTTTCATTAGGCAGGACCTGCAGCCCAACCCAAGGAGAAGGGTAGTGAGTATTATCACCAGTAACATTTCTCCCCCACTATTCTGAAGTACCAATGATGTAAGTAACCATTGTTGTGCGCCACAGAGGAGGATTCCTTTGCCCGGATGCTTTCTATCTGGGGCACCACCAAGTATATCAGCAAGTGGAAGATGGCCCATCGGAGAGGCTACCACATCAACTGCCTGACCGATGACCCCAAACGCAAGGCCATGATCATGCAGCATGAGCTGGACTGCAAAACCAGTGTAAGAGACCCCAACCGTATTCCTTCACCTCAGCTCAATGGTAGAAAGGGTAATACTGGTCGTGAGAGTTGCTGATGACATTAATTGTGCATATCTTAATGTCCATGACCCTGAAAGCTGAATCATGCAACTCTCTTCTTCAGATTCCCCTCCCTATGGTGTGTATGATTGAGAAGGAGACCCTGCAGATTCTACAAAATATTGAGAATGGTAATCCCTGGTCAAAGTGTCCCTACACTTCAATGTATCTGAGCATATGAACTGTAGCAAGTCCTCTCCATCTCTTTACTTTCTCTGTTACTGTAGACTACAAGTACAAGTTGGGCGCCAGCCACCATCTGACAAAAGAGCTCCATGAGCGTATTGAGAGCCTGAAGTGCCAGGTATCCTCCAAGGTTAGGCACAGTGAGCCGGTCCCAGAGGGAGGAGTGCTGGCGACCCTGGTGGGGTGGGGCAGGGCACTGTCTGCTATGCTGGGTTGGCGCAGTGGAGCCTCAGCTACTAAAGATGGGAATGTTCTACCCTGCAAGGAGTGTCCCCTTGAAACAGACGACACAAAATAATAAAGACTTGAATTTCAACGACTAATCTGTGATTCTTCTTGAAGTTACAAGCATTTTGCTACACCGGCAATGACCAATACATTTTTATTTGTGTTTCGGTAGCAGTTCAGCACCAGAGGGCTCTAATGACTGGACTGTACTAAAGCTCAGCATTCTACTACAAACTGCTTGGCCTACATGTGTTATGTAATATTTTGAATAGGCTAAGGAGGCCATTTCCCCTGAAGGCATAAAAAACAATACCACTGTATTAAAAGCATGTCTGTTTTACTCATTGCATTTTGGAAAATTCCTTTAGAAAGCCATTTATCTTAGAAAAATACAAGTCATATCTACCCTGGATCACTAAAGCTTTGACATCAGTAACCTACTACAGGTCTTGGTTTTAAGCAGTTGATTGCTTGGAGCTCCAATTATGAACTGTTCGTACCAACCAGATAAGGAGTATGAGAGTAGCATATCTAGAGCTCTTCACAGTTGAGTCTCAACAAAGTGATTCATTAGGATCCCGATAATGAGAGAACTCTTTTGTAGGCCTGATATTCAATAACCCTTCAGCAAATGTTTTACCAAGCTTCACCTTGTATTTACCATAGTGTTGTTGTAAAAAAAAGAAGAGGAAAACATTTAAGAAACAATTGGCAATGCAGAAATTCCCTTGACTTGGCACATATTGTTGAGGTATTGTATCATGGAGAATGCTCTCAGATGTCCGTTCATTTCATTTTAGGGAGCACCAGTGCAAACACAATCCTCTCAGGAACTGTAGTGTTATTAAATCTTCAGATGAAGGCTGCGTTGGTGCTTGTGGAGTAATGTTAAATGAATGATAAGACCTTTTAAGACATAAAAACAAGTAATATGCAAGAGAAATAACAGGTTCTTTCCTACACATCAATAAATTGCCTGAACTGCTTTTCAATAGTTGGAATGTAGTGGTGTACGGTATATTTGAGCACTGACTGAGGTGTGTACAGTTTATGCAGTATGATTCAATATGTTGCATGAAGTATTAGTGTATGTCATTTTACAGACAACTCTGTACAGTAAAATTGGAATACATTTCAAAGAGTATTACAGTAAGTATTTGACAAAACAATGGGTCCTTCATATCTGATCTATAAAATACAAAGTAATTTAGTCACGGATTCAAATGAAGGCAAATATCCCTTGGACAAAAACGGGAGCATCTTCAATGTTCTTACAAAAATTTGCTCCCAACACTTTACAAAAGTCAAGATGTATCAAAAGTCCTTGTTATACAAATTCTTGACACGCGCACTCTTTTCCTCCAATGACGATGTAATAAAACAAAGGCGAAGTGGTGGAGAAAGGCAGGCGTTCTCATTCTGGATGACAGCTGTCCGGTCACTGTTGCCTTGATTAAACATCCGTCAATAGTGAGAGAAACTGTTTACAGAGCGCGTCCAATACGGGGCATTGCAATACTGAGAGACCCAATGGCCTCACTGTCCACAACCCAGTTCTCCAGCCACACTTCCAACAGGAGTCCCTTTCCTCCAGTGCCTGAACTCAGCTGGGTGGAGCTGTCCCCGTCTCCTGTTCAGTCTGGGGACATTTTGGACTGACTGCTCAGACTGGCAGCTTCCTGAGACTAGAGTGGAGAAGAGTGAGTCCTCTCTACACTGCAGCAAAACTCAAACTGGCCTCAGCCCTCAGTAGAACAATTAAATCCTCAAACAAAACAACTGTACAGGCGACCCTTTCTGAAATTACAAATTAGATAAGGAATTTCCCTGAACGTTTCAAATCTGACAGCTAAATGACACAACCAAAGGAGGACTTCGTATCTCCGGAGTTTGAAACATAAAACGAAACATCTGCTCCAGTTGACTACCAGCACATCTGGTCAGGCAGTGTAAATTATTTTAAAAAGTACATTGCTTCAAGTATGTAAACAAACAATGATATATATATTTTTTTTAAAGAGGGAGACTCATTCCATCAGTGCTGTCAAGCCTGGGCCAGTGCAGAGACTCCTGAGGTTTGGCTCGGTCTCGTGCTCTCTCGCGCACACACGCACCCTCTTAAAAAATGAGGGGGAAGAGAGAGGGTACTCCATGGATCTCCAGTTGAGGACAGTCCAATGCTCTGTGTCTCCTCATACATCAGCTCCTGTCACTCAGAGAAAAATGTGCGTGGCGATGAGGGGCTGGGCTCTATGACCTGCAAAGACACACCCCTCCGTCAGCCTGCTCATATGTGTTACGGCGGCTGCTGGGAAAACAGGGCGATGGGAGGGGGGTGGTGTCGGTGACAAACACAACACAGGGAAAATAGAAGGAACTGGAAAAAAATGAATGAATTATTCACACACACACATGGGATTCTTATTTTGGTTGTAAGGGGTGAAGGATGGCTGTAAGGGCTGAATGATCCATCGACATGAAGACAGTGATCCTGATTTCAAATGAGGATCAAGTGCTTCAGTGAATAAAATGAAAGAATAAGAATCTATGGCTTTTGGAGTGAGAGAGAGGACAGAGAAGGGTGGTTCGTAAGCTTTTAGACTCAGCGTTGTAGACACTCTTCATAATAAAATGATATTGCCCAACTATCTTTTTGACCTATAAATGAATAATATGTACCTATTGATTCTTGAAGAATAGAACTTCGAAATGCCTCAGGAGCTTAGTGTAACTGTCAGACCCCATCATATCAGCTTGTTTCATTCCAATGTTTGTAAACAAATGAAATGTTTTCAAACACTATATAGCATTAAAACATAGTTAAAATGATACTTTTGATATCATGGATGGTCAGTCCTTGCATCCATAGCTCTGTCTATGAATGTACATTTCTCTAGCCCCATCCCTCAGCTTTGTAACGAAATAGGCGCTGGGAGTGCGCTTTGTTATGTTTTAACTGCTGATTCCTGCTTTAAAGCCACTTGTATAATGGTAGCAATCAAAGCTAAACAAAAAAGTGTTAATATACAATCTAACTTGTTGAAATCAGCTTTTACTAAGTCCCTCTGTTTATGGAACAGTATTTTGTTCCCAATAATCAAATCAAATTTTATTTGTCACATACACATGGTTAGCAGATGTTAATGCGAGTGTAGCGAAATGCTTGCAATAGAATAAAATCACCTGATCACGGAAGTTGCTTGACATTATTGGTGTCTGAGCTCATTGATGAGAATGTGACGGTGCTGTATGTTTTGGACTATTGACAAGCCAGCATGCTAACATCACCAGAACATAGAGGAGGACAGAGGACTACACACAATGGTGATGGGGGGGGGGTGCTCAAGATACATTCAGTGGGACATCAATTCTCACACATCAACCTGGCAGACTGATCAACAGAAAATGTAACATACTGTATCCAGCAACATATAAAACAACATTTAAATACATAAGTACTGAGAAATCTCTTAACTTCCATCTAAAGCTGTTGCTTTGATTCTATGACATTGTGTTGACCTGTACATGTTGCTGTGTTTGTGATCTGCTCTGGGTTGAGTTCAGACAGAGCGGTGTATTCTGCGTATTATGCTTGAACCTGCTTTGTGTTTGGTGCTCTGTGTTGGATGACACTCACTCTGATCCTGACGAGTCACCGTCTACTGTTCCCGCCTTGATGCTCATGCCGACACCATTCAGCTGATCTGGTAGGCTGGGTTTGGCCCGGCCCCCTCGGCTCTCACTGGAGGAGGAGCCCTGAGAGGAGGCGTGGCCTGGAGCATTCTTTGACAGCTCGTTATGGATGCGGTTGATACCATTTCTCTCTGCGATGGGGGAGAGCTGCTTCTTCTTCAGGATTCCTGAATTTGAAGACACATCCTCTCAAACAATTCCAAAGTTCTGGAAAGCCCACCCCTACAGAGATATACAGTTGAACTAACAACATGTGGAGGAATGTTGCAGCAGTGTGGATGTTTAGTTTTGTTGCTAACCTTTCTGTGGGTGTGCATTGAGGTTGGGCAGACTGGGAAGTAGCAGCATCAAGTTATCCTTCCCATAGCTACCTGCCTTGTCCCCTGGCCTTTCGCTTGGCATGCCTCGGGTGTCCCGAGTCTGGCCCAGCTCAGTGTTGGCCAGAGACTCTGTCTTCAGCCTGTCTGCTCCCCCGAGGCCCTCACTGTTGCTGGCTGTCGTCATATACTCCACTGGCCAGTACAGCTTACTCAGGTTGTTATCTGGGGAACAATTTTAAGACTACATCTTAAATGCTTGATGCATTAAATGATGGTGTAACCTATGGTCAAATTCATAACATTCATGTATTGCTCAGAAGTGGATTTATTTACACCTGGACAATTGTATACAGTGTAGGTGTAGTCTATTGAAGGTCTGGTCAGTGTGTGCTGTTTGGGTGTGGTGAACTGTTAAAAGTGTGGGAGCAGTATTATCAAGAAGGTCTGAGGTCACACAGTGGATGGGGCTGTGGTGACAAACCGGGCGCGTTCCTCTGCCAAAGCGTTGCTGACGCATGCCAAATCTTACAACGCCTAGATAGGTATTTTACAAATCAGCTAACCACATCATACATTATAGCAACCTGGTGCCCAACAGCAACCATTGGTTGATGCATGCAACGTCTGAGCAGGGGAACACAACCACCATGTTGGTGTGGTCTACTGAGAGTGAGGCATTGAAGGTATGAGGTCGTATAGAGTGTGGATGACTGGGTTGATTATAGGTGTGAGGTCATACCGTGAGGGTGTGGTCTCTTGGACACGTTGGAGGCCATGCTTTCCCAGCATTCCTCTGTTGGGTAGGGCTCCTCCTCCTCGCTGTCAGAGGAGTGTGTGGAGGCGTATGAGCCGCTCTGGTCGTCCTCCAGAGACAGGTCACTGTCAGAGTCCGAGTTGGGATCTGTTGTTGCACACACACGTTAAGATGATGACCAATGAGAATTGCACAGATATATATTTTGTATACATATATTAACCATATGAAATAACCGTCTGTATGCCTCTCTGCTAAAGGCAGTCACAGTGATCCTAATCACATTAAAATGGGAGACCTACTATCTAAATGCTCTTTAGTTTCATGGAAGAGTGAGCCGTGTTCATTCAGAGCGATGTGTGCTTGGCTGTTATTCAGGCCACCATCATCCCTGAAAAACACAACAGGACTTGTAACAGGACATAAACGTACAAACACAAAGCCCTCATCTCCTCAATCAAAGTTACTACGTGTATCTGAAAGGGCTGTTCTACTTGTATTACTGTACATAATAGACCATCAGAAAATATACATTTTCAATTCATTTGTAAAGTAAACTTTTTTCTAATACACAATGATGCAGGAGGCCCTGAACAGCTTGTGTCCATGGGGTCTGTTATGTCCCTCTGGGCTTGCCGTACCTAAGGACAAAAGGGACGTAGCTCTGCTGGCTCTTGCCACTCTGCAGGGTGCCGTTCAGAGACACACTGGAGTCTCCAAACGGCAGGTGGTACAGTCTGCCATCCATGTAGCTGGTGGTACAGTTATATGACTGGAGGAGGAGGAGAGGGACATGGTATAAGTTAATAGGCAGTAAGTCATCACACCAAATTCTGTTTTATTTGTTTGATGCTTTAGTTCATTGTCCTTGGTAACACAAGGCCAAACCTAAAGGTATGATATGGAGCTGTACATAGCTGTACTAGTTCCTGTTCTACTAAGGCCTTGGATGACTGGTGTCCCTATATAGTGGGAGAGACTCACAGAGGGCTTGGACTTGATCATGTGATCTGGGCGCTTGCGGCTGCAGCAGTAGCGCATGGCTTTCCTGGCATCCTTGTTGAAGACGATGCGGAAGAAGAAGATGAAGGGACCCTGGATGGACAGACCAAAGGAAGAGGAAGTCAAAGAAACCAATGGAGCGAGGTACCGATTCCTGGTATAAGTCAGAGAAGAAAGTGTTTACCTGGAGACAGTTGAATCCAGCAAACAAGTAGTGGAAGATGATCATGTCACTGTTGACTGAGAGTACAGCTAACAGACATGTTACAGTGACCAGGAGGAGAACCCCACACGCAGTCCTCAGCCCAGAGCTACACACACACACACACGTTAAATGAGGACACAAGGTTACATTGGGATAAGTGCATTTTCAGAGTTTAGTGAATTGGCAGCTTCACTCTCAATTCAATGACACAATGCACACTCTCCGTTGTCCATAAAGTGCGGTAGTCATGTTTCCTCGGGGTACAACAGCATGCCTGTGTTAATGACAGAATGAGTGTAGTTTCCCTTTTGTTTTTATTCAGGCAGCGGCAGGACACTCACACAGGGGGCTCTTTCTTCTCAAAGCTGTGGTGTCTAATGGAGCAGGATGCTCTGGAGGCCAGGATGTACAGGAAGATGTTCATCTGGAAAACACAAACAATGTATTAATGCACCATCATTTACATAATAAGCTACTAATATTGAACGCAAGCTACACAAAGATTACACACCAACCACCATATCATATGAGTGTAATATAATACACTGTATTAGAGGTGGAGTGTACTCACAAACACCACCATGGCGATGGGCCCTGCCAAGCTCCAGATCAGAGTGTCGTACATGGACAGCCAGCAGAAGTCTGGGTTCCCATAACCCTCTGGGTCCAGTCCGACCGCCAGGCCTGGACAACACAACAAACAAACAAACCACTAGTAACTACCAGTAACTATAAAATAACTACAGTCTAACTGGATATATGATGAGTTGGCATTGTGTGTCTGTGTATTATTCAGACCTGTGATAAAGGCCGGCACGCCCCAGCCGATCATGTAGTAAAAGCGCATGGGTCCGTAGTTGATGTCTCGTATTTCGCTCAGCATGCGGTAGACGTGCAGGCCCTCCAGGAAGAGCCAGGAGAAGGTGCACAGGTAGAAGAAATGCAGCAAGATGGCAATGATTGTGCACATGAACTAAACACACAC
Organism: Oncorhynchus nerka; assembly: GCF_034236695.1. Taxonomy (NCBI): domain Eukaryota; kingdom Metazoa; phylum Chordata; class Actinopteri; order Salmoniformes; family Salmonidae; genus Oncorhynchus; species Oncorhynchus nerka. The sequence goes on along the minus strand of NC_088397.1, from coordinate 64,160,553 downwards.
ACAGACACACACACACAGACAGAGAGAGCATATAATACTGGATATGACAGGCCTCAAAATGGGCTGAATGCTTTGCTTATTTTTTCCTTTGATTTGAATCAGATCCATATGTCAGACACCTATTCCAAATACAAATGAGAGGAAAGGTAGGATACTGAAAGTGAAGTGCTGAACAGAGGTAGAGAGGGACACGAGGTCAAATACAGTATTAAAGGTAGATAGAGAATAACTTTATTCCAGTAGTTTACCGGGTTGTCTGGCAGGTTAATGCCCAGGATGAAGATGAGTTCGGAGATGAAGAGGGCAGTGGCTCCATTGTTGATGATACTGGTCTTGTTGCAGTGCATGGCCCGCAGGCAGAGGAGGAAGAGGGTGGTGAGAAAGAGGAAGACCAGGGTCACACCCACTGTGCTCCACGTCACCAGCTTCACAGGCAGGATCTCACCGTTCTGAAAAGATAAGAAGGGGAAGTTTAAATAGAGCTTTTTCTGGTCATTATAGTGAACAAGACCACTTTTGGGTGTGGCCTGTGGTGCATTGAGGTATCTATGTGAAGTTTACAATGTGAAGTCTATATGGAGTAGTTTTGTAGTGTTGTATGCAATGTTAGGTCTGAAAGTATGAGGGGAATGTTGTGTGGTGTTTTTGTGATACATCGTGTAGCCCCTCTCACCTCTCTCCTGGAGACGTCCATGAGGACAGCGAAGCTGGTCATGTGGTAACACTGGCAGCTGATGTGAGTGTTGTTCCTGAACACCATCTCACAGCCTTTAGCTGACCAGCCTCCGTTCCCCGCTCTGACAAACACAATAAACAGTCAAACAATGCAATGGTGGATTCATTGGTTTCAACCTAATCCTTTATAGAGCCTTTCTAAAAACCTTTGTTTCTACAGCTCAAAGTTCAAATAGCTAATGTGTGTGTATGTGTGTGTGTGTGTGTGTGTAACTCACAGTATGGAGTGGTTCCAGAAGACACAGATGGGTTTGGAGCGGTCCTCAGCGGTGACCATGCGGAACTGCACAGTGATTGGTTTGTCCAGGGTGTGCTGCAGCAGCTCCTCGTTGTCATGGACCGTGATGCTGACCACAGGGGTGTTGATGACAGGACGCTTGGGCACCCTAGTGGACGTCACACAAAACCATCATTAAATAATACTTTAGCATAGAAGACAGCAACCTATACTTTACCATCTTCTCTTCCTCCCTTAACCCCTACACACACACACACACACACACACACACACACACACACACACACACAGTTGAAGTCGGAAGTTTACATACATTTAAACTCGGTTTTTCACACTTCCTGACATTTAATCCTCGTAAAGTGTCCTTGCAGAAACAGCTCCTCAGCTCCTGTTTGAATCATAACACTCAAAGATTCCTCAAACAAAAAATCTGTCTCACTTTCCCGATCAATCTCTTCTATAAACTGGTGCAAATCTGTATACTTAGACTTGGACTTCGCTTTTCCTGATTTATTCGCCATGATGTCTTCAATGAAATCGTTGAAAAAACACTTTCCAAAATACTACTTTCCAAAACATTGCTGTGCGTAACAAGCGTGACTGCAACAACTCTGATGGTCAAGGCGAGAATGGAGTTCGTTACGCGTGCGTTTACAAACAAGGGATGGTGGTCCAACCCATAACCATCACATACTGGCGTTTACCTCAGCTCATTGGCTATCTACCCAGCTAGATTTCAAGAAGATCAGTGGTCATTGGGCAGAAATACAGTCAATCAACGAAGCTTCGTTAAAATTATTGGTGCGCAATGAAGTCATTGCTCGTTGTCTTCAAATCAGTTCACTTCGGTCAATACTCCCCGCAAAAAAAACAATCAAGTTTGGCTGTGTTGAAAACATCCAGAGGAATGCACTGAAACCAACCATGACTAGATAAACGATTGTTTACTATGTGTAATTACGTTGAATGCTCCGTAAAAAGTTGATAGAGATGGAATTCACGGCACAAACGGGTTACCAAATGTTTTGATTTAGGCTATATCACTGGGACCCTCAGCAAGAGAAATAAGAGCAAGATATCAGAATGTAAGTCATAATTTTACCTTCAGATGTGAATGTGTAAAAACTGTTATGGTGGAAAATGTTTTTTGTTGTTGATCGCTCTTCTCAAACAAAAGCATGGTATTTGTTCTCTGTAATAGCTATTTTAAATCGGAAAACGTAGTTTGATTACCAAGATTCTAATCTTTTGAAGGATGTAAGACACTTGTATTTTCAAGAATGTTTAATGTTACGACGTTGTATTTTTAGTTGTCGCTCTGAGATTCCCCCTGATGTTGATCCCTGTACGGGGATCGCAGCCATAAGAGGATTTATACTTGCGTACTACTGTTTGTACAGATGAGCGTGGTACCTTCAGGCGTTTGGAAATTGCTCCCAAGGATGAACCAGACTTGTGGAGGTCTTGGCTGAGGCACTGAGTTTGAGGGTAGGCCTTGAAATACATCCACAGGTACACCTCCAATTGACTCTAATTATGTCAATTAGCCTATCAGAAGCTTCTAAAGCCATGATATCATTTTCTGGAATTGTCCAAGCTGTTTAAAGGCACTGTCAACTTAGTGTATGTAAACTTCTGACCCACTGGAATTGTGATACAGTGAAATATAAGTGAAATAATCTGTCTGTAAACAATTGTTGGAAAAATTACTTGTGTCATGCACAAAGTAGATGTCCTAACCGACTTGCAAAAACTATAGTTTGTTAACAAGAAATTTGTGGAGTAGCTGAAAAACAAGTTTTAATGACTCCAACCTGAGTGTATATAAACTTCCGACTTCAACTGTATGTATGTTAATATGGAATCAGATCTCAGTCTCTCTTGGTCTCACCTCAGACTCCTCTTATCAGGGTCGTAGCTCTCAGGCAGAAGTGAGGCCAGGCTGTGGAAGATGATCACACTAGCGATGGCTTCCTGCTCGGGGTCGTCAGGACCTCTATGGCGCCTCTTCCTGTTGGACGTGTGGTTCCTCAGGAAGGGTTCTGGGAAGGTGTCCAGGTGGCGGTGGCCCTTGGTCTCCAAGGGTGGCTCAAAGACGGAGTCGGGGAGGGTGACGGCCGTCTCCTGGTCCTGAGGCCTCAGTCCTCTCAGAGACTGGTAGCGAGGGAGCTTGGCTCCGGGAAAGTTCATCTTCTGGAGGCGATCTATTGAGATGACTGTGGAGAGAACACACAACACAGGAAGGGTAGGTTAGACAAACCACAACAAAGAGATAACTGGTTAGACGTTCAGTTTATCCTTCAACGCTCATGGAAGAATAATGAACACATATTCCAGCTGATAAACATACTACAACATGCTGTGCATATCTCTAACTTATTTTGCATTAAGCGATCATCATCACTCCCATATTTCTACATTTACATTTAAGTCATTTAGCAGACGCTCTTATCCAGAGCGACTTACAAATTGGTGCATTCACCTTATGACATCCAGTGGAGCAGCCACTTTACAATAGTGCATCTAAATCTTTTAAGGGGGGGGGGGGGGGTGAGAAGGATTACTTTATCCTATCCTAGGTATTCCTTAAAGAGGTGGGGTTTCAGGTGTCTCCGGAAGGTGGTGATTAACTCCGCTGTCCTGGCGTCGTGAGGGAGTTTGTTCCACCATTGGGGGGCCAGAGCAGCGAACAGTTTTGACTGGGCTGAGCGGGAACTGTACTTCCTCAGTGGTAGGGAGGCGAGCAGGCCAGAGGTGGATGAACGCAGTGCCCTTGTTTCTACAATGGCATAGCACAGAAGACTACCCTCACCTATGTGTGGAGTGACGATGGTGAAGGGGCTGAGGTAGGTCTTCCTCATGTTCTGTGCCAGGGTGTTGGTGTACTGCTCAAACTGGCGCAGCAGGGCCGCCGTGCCCCCTTCCGTCTGCTGGATCAGCTCCCAGTGTGGCCGTGTGCCCGGGGACAGGATGGCACTGCCCACCCGCACCAGGTTCTGATAGAGGGAGTAAGGCAGGGGGTCAGAGAGACAGACTGGCATAGGGTGGTGTTGGGCAAATGTCTACAGAGTTGATCTTAGATTTATGTTATACTGTGTCATGTGGTATTACGCTGTGCATTCAACTGTTGTGCGCTGCCATGTGTTGCCCTATCCTGTGCTGCATGGTGGTGTGTTACACTGTGCAGCATTGTGTTGTGTATTATTGTGTTACCTCAGTGAATAGGACGTCCTGTGTAGCGGTCAGGCTGAAGCCCTGCTGGTGGCTCTCGTACTTCAGAAGGCTCTGGGTGAGGCGGTAGGCCACCTTTACATCACTACCGTAGTACTCCACCGTGTGTAGCGTGGCGTTGGCCAACATGGCTGCAGTCTGCTGGACACGCCCAGAGTCCAGGAGAGACATGTTACGGGCCAACTTCTCCGACTGGACCGGGGAAGGGAGAACATTCTTAAAGCACCATTTTACACGTTTGATGATGTGTGTGTGTGTGTGTGTATATATACACACACACACACACACACACACACACACACACACACACACACACACACGGTTGAAGTCGGAAGTTTACATACACCTTAGCCAAATACATTTAAACTCAGTTTTTCACAATTCCTGACATTTAATCCTTTCCCACAATATGTTGGGTGAATTTTGGCCCATTCCTCCTGACAGAGGTGGTGTAACGGAGTCAGGTTTGTAGGAGTTCTTCGGCTTGCAAGCCTCCCCCTTTTTTCTCCAAACATAACGATGGTCAATATGGCCAAATAGTTATATTTTTGTTTCATCAAACCAGAGGACATTTCTCCAAAAAGTACGATCTTTGTCCCCATGTGCAGTTGCAAACCGTAGTCTGTCTTTTTTATGGCGGTTTTGGAACAGTGGCTTCTTCCTTGCTGAGCGGCCTTTCAGGTTATGTCGATATAAGAGTTTTGTACCGGTTTCCTCCAGCATTTTCACAAGGTCCTTGCTGTTGTTCTGGGATTGTGTTTATACTTGCGTACTATTGTTTGTACAGATGAACGTGGTACCTTCAGGCGTTTGGAAATTGCTCCCAAAGATGAACCAGACTTGTGGAGGTCTACAATTTTTTTTCTGAGTTCTTGGCTGATTTCTTTAGATTTTCGCATGATGTCAAGCAAAGAGGCACTGAGTTTGAAGGTAGGCCTTGAAATACATCCACAGGTACACCTCCAATTGACTCAAATTATGACAATTAGCCTATCAGAAGCTTCTATAGCCATGACATCATTTTCTGGAATTTTACAAGCTGTTTAAAGGCACAGTCAACTTAGTGTATGTAAACTTCTGACCCACTGGAATTGTAATGCAGTTAGTTATAAGTGAAATAATCTGTCTGTAAACAATTGTTGGAAAAATTACATGTGTCATGCACAAAGTAGATGTCCTAACCAATTTGCCAAAACTATAGTTTGTTAACAAGAAATTTGTGTAATGGTTGAAAAACGAGTTTTATTGACTCCAACCTAAGTGTATGTAAACCTCCGACTTCAACTGTAGCTCTCACAAGAGATATCAGGGACCTGTGCTCTCAAGGTGGATATAAGTTGACCAAATAGGTCAGTAACAGCCATGCTATATTGGCCTCCCTCCCTGATGAACATAAAGCCAAGCAGATAAAGGAATTGGATCTCGACAGAGAATAGTTAGCATTCGAGCGCTTGGTATCCAATGGAACATTGAGAATGACCTATTCACCTACCGAGTCATGATCAACGGCTGACCAGCTACCAGAAGAGGTATCCTCTCAACTGTAAGCTCAGTCTACGATCCACTAGGTTTCCTTGCTCCCTTTATTCTGAAGGACAAGTAGATCCTCCAAGAGCTCTGCAAGATCAAGTGTGGCTGGGATGAGCCCATTCCAGAGGAACTCTGTAAACCATGGCAAAGATGGCTCACAGAGTTGGATCAGCTTTCTAGATTCCAGGTGAATAGATGCATGAAGCCTGAAAACTTTGGTCCAGTTAAAACTACTAAGATGCATCATTTCTGTGACGCAAGTGAACAAGCCTACGGAACTGCAAGCTACTTGAGGCTCACAGGCGAAGAAGAAAAGGTTCACATTGCATTTGTTCTGGGTCCAGAGTGATGCCAATTAAGCAGATGACAATCCCCAGGCTGGGACTCTCCGCATCAACACCAGCTGTGTGAAGTAGATCAGATGCTCAGAATGGAGCTACAGATTGAACTACAAGACTCGACTTTCTGGACAGACAGCCAGTCTGTACTGAAATATAACAACAACAAGACTACAAGATTCCATACCTTTGTAGCAAGCCGAGTCTCTGTGATTCGTGATCCGTCAAGAGGAGAGCAGTGGAGATACATCAATACAAAACAGAACCCAGCTGACGGCGCCTCACGTGGCCTGAATATTGAGACCTTTCTGAATTCAAGATAGCTGGCAGGACCAGAGTTTTTGGAGAAACCAGAAACACAATGGCCAAAGAATCCACAGCTGGGCTCTATCCCTCAGGATGACCCCGAGGTAAGGAAGGATGTCACTATAAATAGTGTGAGCGTGACAGAGGAGAGTCCAACTAGCAAGTTGATTGAGCACTATTCAACATGGAACAGCCTCAAGACGTCCGTTGCTTGGATGCTGAAGCGAAGAGCACTTTTGATCTGATTTTTAATTTTTTTTTATTTCACCTTTATTTAACCAGGTAGGCCAGTTGAGAACACCTTTATTTAACCAGGTAGGCCAGTTGAGAACACCTTTATTTAACCAGGTAGGCCAGTTGAGAACACCTTTATTTAACCAGGTAGGCCAGTTGAGAACACCTTTATTTAACCAGGTAGGCCAGTTGAGAACACCTTTATTTAACCAGGTAGGCCAGTTGAGAACACCTTTATTTAACCAGGTAGGCCAGTTGTGAAACACCTTTATTTAACCAGGTAGGCCAGTTGAGAAGTTGAACAACTTCCGGGTTGGAGCGATCCGGTCGCATCCGCGCTTCGGTCTGCAGGTTGTATAACTTTTTCATTACATTTCATTACATTTCATTATAGTACAACGGTCTGATTTGTCTAATCTTAGCAATTTCTTCTTAGCTAGCTACATAGTCGTCGTTGTATCAAAGATAATTGCGTAATTATCGTATTTCGTCGTCTCCTATCTGCCCAACACGTTCACCGTCTACCGTAGCACTGTAGTAACTATCACACTCAACTGAACGACTTGATTAGTGTAGTGTTAGCTAGCTACATAGCTAGCTACATAGTTGTCTTTGCTGTCTTCGTATCCAAGATAATTGTGTAGCTTAGAGTGTGGAGTCTTAGAGTGATAATTGCGTTATTATCGTATTTCGTCGCCCTCCTATCTGCCTAGCAGCTAGCCAGCTAGCATACGTTCACCGGCTACCGTAGCACTGTAGTAACTATCACACTCAACTGAACGACTTGATTAGTGTAGTATTAGATAGCTACATAGTTGTCTTTGCTCTCTTCGTATCTAAGATAATTGTGTAGTTTAGAGTGTGTAGTCTTAGAGTGATTATCTTAATTCACCGAGGTTAGCTAGCCAGCTATTTTGTCGTCCTTAACGTAGGAGACACTCCTAGCTAGCCAATAGCCAGCCAACGTCTACTGAATAGAACTTTCGCATTCCGGTCGCATTCCGCGTCGCTCCACAGGTAGTATCACTTTTTCATTTCATTTCATTACAGTCCCAACGGTGTGATTTGTTTGATCGTAGCTAGCTACATAGCTAGCTACATAGCCGTCTTTGTTTCAAAGATAATTGTGTAGTCTAGAGCGATTTTCTAGGTTAGCTAGCCAGCTATTGTCGTTCTCCTAACGCAACGTAACGTAACCAACACTGCTAGCTAGCCAGCTAGCTCCCGAAAAGCAGCATTGTAGAAACTTCACACTCAACGGTACGACTTGATTAGGGTAGTGTCAACAACGCAGCTAGCCTACCCCAGCAGTACTCTATCATTTTAATAATTTTAGTCAATTAGATTCTTGCTACGTAAGCTTAACTTTCTGAACATTCGAGACGTGTAGTCCACTTGTCATTCCAATCTCCTCTGCATTAGCGTAGCCTCTTCTCTAGCCTGTCAACTATGTGTCTGTCTATCCCTGTTCTCTCCTCTCTGCACAGACCATACAAACGCTCCACACCGCATGGCCGCAGCCACCCTAATCTGGTGGTCCCAGCGCGCACGACCCACGTGGAGTTCCAGGTCTCCGGTAGCCTCTGGAACTGCCGATCTGCGGCCAACAAGGCAGAGTTCATCTCAGCCTATGCCTCCCTCCAGTCCCTCGACTTCTTGGCTCTGACGGAAACATGGATCACCACAGACAACACCGCTACTCCTACTGCTCTCTCTTCGTCCGCCCACGTGCTCTCGCACACCCCGAGAGCTTCTGGTCAGCGGGGTGGTGGCACCAGGATCCTCATCTCTCCCAAGTGGTCATTCTCTCTTTCTCCCCTTACCCATCTGTCTATCGCCTCCTTTGAATTCCATGCTGTCACAGTTACCAGCCCTTTCAAGCTTAACATCCTTATCATTTATCGCCCTCCAGGTTCCTCGGAGAGTTCATCAATGAGCTTGATGCCTTGATAAGCTCCTTTCCTGAGGACGGCTCACCTCTCACAGTTCTGGGCGACTTTAACCTCCCCACGTCTACCTTTGACTCATTCCTCTCTGCCTCCTTCTTTCCACTCCTCTCCTCTTTTGACCTCACCCTCTCACCTTCCCCCTACTCACAAGGCAGGCAATACGCTCGACCTCATCTTTACTAGATGCTGTTCCTCCACTAACCTCATTGCAACTCCCTCCAAGTCTCCGACCACTACCTTGTATCCTTTTCCCTCTCGCTCTCATCCAACACTTCCCACACTGCCCCTACTCGGATGGTATCGCGCCGTCCCAACCTTCGCTCTCTCTCCCCGCTACTCTCTCCTCTTCCATCCTATCATCTCTTCCCTCTGCTCAAACCTTCTCCAACCTATCTCCTGATTCTGCCTCCTCAACCCTCCTCTCCTCCCTTTCTGCATCCTTTGACTCTCTATGTCCCCTATCCTCCAGGCCGGCTCGGTCCTCCCCTCCCGCTCCGTGGCTCGACGACTCATTGCGAGCTCACAGAACAGGGCTCCGGGCAGCCGAGCGGAAATGGAGGAAAACTCACCTCCCTGCGGACCTGGCATCCTTTCACTCCCTCCTCTCTACATTTTCCTCCTCTGTCTCTGCTGCTAAAGCCACTTTCTACCACTCTAAATTCCAAGCATCTGCCTCTAACCCTAGGAAGCTCTTTGCCACCTTCTCCTCCCTCTTGAATCCTCCTCCCCCTCCCCCTCCTCCCTCTCTGCAGATGACTTCGTCAACCATTTTGAAAAGAAGGTCGACGACATCCGATCCTCGTTGCTAAGTCAAACGACACCGCTGGTTCTGCTCACACTGCCCTACCCTGTGCTCTGACCTCTTTCTCCCTCTCTCTCCAGATGACATCTCGCGTCTTGTGACGGCCGGCCGCCCAACAACCTGCCCGCTTGACCCTATCCCCTCCTCTCTTCTCCAGACCATCTCCGGTGACCTTCTCCCTTACCTCACCTCGCTCATCAACTCATCCCTGACCGCTGGCTACGTCCCTCCCGTCTTCAAGAGAGCGAGAGTTGCACCCCTTCTGAAAAAACCTACACTCGATCCCTCCGATGTCAACAACTACAGACCAGTATCCCTTCTTTCTTTCTCTCCAAAACTCTTGAACGTGCCGTCCTTGGCCAGCTCTCCCGCTATCTCTCTCAGAATGACCTTCTTGATCCAAATCAGTCAGGTTTCAAGACTAGTCATTCAACTGAGACTGCTCTTCTCTGTATCACGGAGGCGCTCCGCACTGCTAAAAGCTAACTCTCTCTCCTCTGCTCTCATCCTTCTAGACCTATCGGCTGCCTTCGATACTGTGAACCATCAGATCCTCCTCTCCACCCTCTCCGAGTTGGGCATCTCCGGCGCGGCCCACGCTTGGATTGCGTCCTACCTGACAGGTCGCTCCTACCAGGTGGCGTGGCGAGAATCCGTCTCCTCACCACGTGCTCTCACCACTGGTGTCCCCAGGGCTCTGTTCTAGGCCCTCTCCTATTCTCGCTATACACCAAGTCACTTGGCTCTGTCATAACCTCACATGGTCTCTCCTATCATTGCTATGCAGACGACACACAATTAATCTTCTCCTTTCCCCCTTCTGACGACCAGGTGGCGAATCGCATCTCTGCATGTCTGGCAGACATATCAGTGTGGATGACGGATCATCACCTCAAGCTGAACCTCGGCAAGACGGAGCTGCTCTTCCTCCCGGGAAGGACTGCCCGTTCCATGATCTCGCCATCACGGTTGACAACTCCATTGTGTCCTCGTCCCAGAGCGCTAAGAACCTTGGCGTGATCCTGGACAACACCCTGTCGTTCTCAAATAACATCAAAGGCGGTGGCCCGTTCCTGTAGGTTCATGCTCTACAACATCCGCAGAGTACGACCCTGCCTCACACAGGAAGCGGCGCAGGTCCTAATCCAGGCACTTGTCATCTCCCGTCTGGATTACTGCAACTCGCTGTTGGCTGGGCTCCTGCCTGTGCCATTAAACCCCTACAACTCATCCAGAACGCCGCAGCCCGTCTGGTGTTCAACCTTCCCAAGTTCTCTCACGTCACCCCGCTCCTCCGCTCTCTCCACTGGCTTCCAGTTGAAGCTCGCATCCGCTACAAGACCATGGTGCTTGCCTACGGAGCTGTGAGGGGAACGGCACCTCAGTACCTCCAGGCTCTGATCAGGCCCTACACCCAAACAAGGGCACTGCGTTCATCCACCTCTGGCCTGCTCGCCTCCCTACCACTGAGGAAGTACAGTTCCCGCTCAGCCCAGTCAAAACTGTTCGCTGCTCTGGCCCCCAATGGTGGAACAAACTCCCTCACGACGCCAGGACAGCGGAGTCAATCACCACCTTCCGGAGACACCTGAAACCCCACCTCTTTAAGGAATACCTAGGATAGGATAAAGTAATCCTTCTCCCCCTTAAAAGACCTAGATGCACTATTGTAAAGTGGCTGTTCCACTGGATGTCATAAGGTGAAAGCACCAATTTGTAAGTCGCTCTGGATAAGAGCGTCTGCTAAATGACTTAAATGTAAATGTAAATGTAATGTTAAATGAGAACACCTTTATTTAACCAGGTAGGCCAGTTGAGAACGAGTTCTCATTTACAATTGTGACCTGGCCAAGATAAAGCAAAGCAGTGTGACACAAACAACAACACAGAGTTACACATGGAATAAACAAATGTACAGTCAATAGCACAATAGGAAAAAAATAAAGTCTATATACAGTGTGTGCAAATGGCATGAGGAGGTAAGGCAATAAATAGGCCATAGTAGCGAAGTAATTACAATATAGGAAATTAACACTGGAGTGATAGATGAGCAGATGATGATGTGCAAGTAGACATACTGGTGTGCAAAAAAGCAAAAAAGTAAATAAAAACAATATGGGGATGAAGTAGGTAGATTGGATGGGCTGTTTACAGATGGGCTGTGTACAGCTGCAGCGATCGGTTAGCTGATCAGATAGCTGATGTTTAAAATTAGTGAGGGTCAAGCCAGAACAGAATATTTTGAATTACCCCCTCTACCCAGCTCAAGCTGTCTGTCAAGACACAAAGCCTCACTGCGGAGGACATGTAGGTAGCTGAGAAAGCAATAATCTGCTACGATCAGAAGCAGCACCTGAAGATAAAGGGAGACAATGTGCTAAAGGAATCGGTAGATGGACCCAATCATGGATTAAGGCCTGCTGAGAGTAGGAGGGTGGATAAGTAAAGGATCCATGCCTATGGAGCTGAAGAACCCCATGATACTGACAAAAGATTCCCACGACAGATTCATGAGCAGATTGATCATTGTGGGAGGGGCCATATGCTGTCCAGACTTAGCCAATGCTTTTGGATGCCCTGTGGGAATTCATTGGCAAGAAAGATCATCAAGAGCTGTGTCTTTTGTAGGCGTATACAGGCCAAAGCTGGAGAACAAAAGATGTCTGACCTTCCACAGGACCATGTGACCCCTGACCTGCCACCCTTTACCCATGTGGGTATGGACTACTTTGGGCCTACAAAGATCAAGCAAGGCCGCTCTTTTGTGAAGCGATGGCGTGTGACTTTTACCTGCCTTGTTTGTCGTGCCATCCATCTAGATCTTGCTAGCTACTTAGACACAGCTTCCTGCATTAACGCTTGCGTAGATGTATCTGCCGAAGAGGCCCGTGTCTAGTATCAGGACTGATAACGGTACAAATTTTGTGGGTGCACAAAGGGAGCTAGCAGGGGCTCGAAAGGAACTGGATCACAAGAAGATCCAGAACACATTACTGAACGTGGTAGTAAAATGGTTGTTCAACCCTCCCTCAGGAGCCCACCATGGAGGAGTATGGGAAAGGCTGATTTGGCCAGTGAAGGAGATTCTAGCATCAATCCTCCCTCAGGAGCCCACCATGGAGGAGTATGGGAAAGGCTGATTTGGCCAGTGAAGAAGATTCTAGCATCAATCCTCCCTCAGGAGCCCACCATGGAGGAGTATGGGAAAGGCTGATTTGGCCAGTGAAGAAGATTCTAGCATCAATCCTCTAAGAACAAGCACCGGAAGACGAGGCTTTGCAAACAGTTCTGTGCGAGGTCGAGGCAATCATAAATGACAGGCCATTAACAACGATGACCAACGACCCCAACGACCTATAGCCTCTCACTCCTAACCACCTGCTTCTACTGAGGGCAAAACCCATCATGCCCCCCAGGCTATTCCAGAGAGGAGACCTGTACTCCAGGAGAAGGTGGAGGCAAGTGCAGTACATTGCTGATCTCTTCTGGAAGAGGTGGGTTAGGGAATATCTCCCATTGATGCAGGAAAGTAGCAAGTGGAATAATCCTAGGAGAAAATTCCCTCCTGGAGACCTGGTCGTCATCATGGATGAGACAGCTCCAAGAAATTCATGGTTAATGGGACGCGTGGTGAAGGCCCTGCCAGGGACTAAAGGCCCAGTCCGGAGCATGTTAGTTAAGACAAAGACTAGCATTTTAGTCAGGCCCATCACCAAGCTCTGTCATTGAGGCAGACTCATTTAGGCAACCATCTTTAGGTGACATGCAACCCAAGATGTCGAGCTCATGAGCTATGGATTCTTCACCGACACGCGCCCACATACAACCATACATCTATGTCTATACAGGACCTTAGACAATTATGAATTACGATTACGCTCTGATGCAGTATATTTGTTTTTATTATGGCCTCCACTTGAAACATTTTAGGTAATTGATTATGCATTTTGTGCATTGTACAATTAGGGGCCGGAATGTTAAAGCCAAATAGCCCATGTGTATTTGTATACAATAACCAGAGCATTATTAGTCAAAGTATTAGTGTGAAGCCATTATTGGAGATGAATACCCCCCTTGCGGCCAGTGCAGTGGCTACGGGAGGAGGAAAGGTTATTTGAGGGAGGAAGTCGGGCCTACGAGGAGGAGTCTTGGTTAGACGGGGGAGCGGTGTAGTTATTTGACCACACTTGCTCGCATGATATCTTGAATTTACTGCGCACAATAGACTTAATTTATTGCACTTATAAGTTATTAGAATTAGAGGAATTATAAGGAACATTGAAGTTTTCCTATCTTTTATATTAGAAAGTCTACATTGATATGCTTGAACGAAGAAGCATCCCTTTGTTTGTGAACTTGCAATCCGCCACACTGCCATCATCTCTACAGATGTGCATTAAAGCCTGCTGTGAGTGTTTGTCCGAAATAGTCCCATATTTATTGGATGGAATAGAAAAAAATATGCCATTACATTAAGCGTTTGAGCCAATCAGTTGTGTTGTGACAAGGTAGGGGTGGTATGCAGAAGATCCCTATTTGGTAAAAGACCAAGTCCAAATTATGGCAGGAACAGCTCAAAAAAGCAAAAAGAAACAATAGTCCATCATTACTTTAAGAGATGAAGGTCAGTCAACTCCCGAAAATGTCAAGAACTTTGAAAGTTTCTTCAAGTGCAGTCGCAACAACCATCAAGCTCTATGATGAAACTGGCGCTCATGAGGACCGCCACAGGAAAGAAAGACCCAAAGTTACCTCTGCTGCAGAGGATAAGTTCATTAGAGTTACCAGCCTCAGAAGTTGCAGTCCAAATAAATGCTTCACAGAGTTCAAGTAACAGACACATCTCAACATCAACTGTTCAGAGGAGACTGTGTGAATCAGGTCTTCATGATTGAATTGCTGCAAAGAAACCACTACTAAAGTACACCAATAAGAAGAGGAGACTTTCTTGGGCCAATGAGTCCAAAAAATGTGTGATTTTTCGTTCCAACTGCTGTGTCTCTGTGAGACACAGAGTAGGTGAACAGATGATCTCCGCATGTATGGATCCCATCATGAAGCATGGAGGAGGTGGTGTTTTGCTGGTGACACTGTCTGTGATTTATTTACAATTCTGGTTGAGAGAATGCCAAGAGCGTGCATCGCTGTCATCAAGGTAGAGGGTGGCTACTTCGAAGAATTTCAAATATAAAATATATATTTAATTTGTTTAACACTTTTTTGGTTACTACATGATTCTATGTGTTATTTCATAGTTTTGATGTCTTCAATATTATTCTACAATGTAGAAAATAGTAAAAATAAAGAAAAACCCTTGAATGAGTAGGTGTGTCCAAACGTTTGACTGCTACGGTATGCATGTACACTACCGTTCAAAAGTTTGGGGTCACTTAGAAATGTCCTTGTTTTTTAAAGAAAAGCACATTTTTTGTCCATTAAAATAACACACACACACACACACACACACACACACACACACACACACACACACACACACACACACACACACACACACACACACACACACACACACACACACACACACACACACACACACACACACACACACACACACACACACACACACACACACACACACACACGAGACCGTGGTCTCAATGGTGAATCCCTGTTAAAATAAAAGTTAAATAAAAAGGCACCAACTCTGCTAAAATCAGTTCATCACTCAACTTAATAGCATATGTCACTGAAGTGAATGGATCCATATAAATGTGAGCTAGCTGTAGAGGAGCTGTACACACCAGGGCTTTGAGTTTGGTGAAGGTGACAGAGGTACAGTTGAAGAGGTTGGGGGGCAGCCATCCCTTGTGTTCATCACAGTGGCGGACAGCTGTGCCTGAGAGAGAAAGAGAGAAGGAGGGAATGTGCATGAGGCAAACCTAAAGAGAGTTTCAACCATTCCATTATAGAAATGGTAATTATTATATATGCTATATAGTATACTGTATTAGCTAAGCCACAGAGTCATCATACCAATAGATCCCTTGGGACAGGAGACGGCTGTAGGGAGACCAAACTTTGTCCTAGGCCACCAGATCCCAGCCTCTATCGCCTGGGGACAACTGTCATAGATCACTGAGATAGAAAGAGAGAGGGAGGTAGAAAGAGAAAGGGAGAGAAAGAGGGAGAGAAGGAAAGCCGATTCAATTAATTGTCCAGGTGTAACTGTATGCATGACAGATAATTATTAAAGCTGCAATATGTCACTTTTAGGCTACCCGACCAAATTCACATAGAAATGTGAGTTATAGATCTGTCATTCTCATTGAAAGCAAGTTTGTTTGTGCACTATTTCTATGCTTCCCATTCTGAAGTTTAGTTTTCGTGTCTTTTACTTTCAGTTTTGTACACCATATTAAAACAGCTGAAAATAATATATGTTTGGTAATTGAAAAGATATTTCACAGCAGTTTAGACGGTACAATGATTTTCTATACTTGTTTTGTCACATAACTGAAATTAGGCAAACTATTAGAATTTCAGCAACCAGGAAATGGCAGGGCGATTTAAGCACATTGCACCTTTAATGTTCACTTGGCACAATTTTTTTTTTTAAAGGCCTTCTATAACCATTAATTTACTAAATTAGTGAACTAAATGAATCATTCTGGGCTACAGATACATTTCAACCATGATGCAGTTTTCTGAAGCATGTGATGTATGGTAATGCTGACCTTCACAGCCATTGGGCGACACCTCAGCAAATGGGTTGTCACAGCGGTCACACTGGCGCCCAATGACCCCTGGTTTACACTGGCACTGGCCACTCTCTCTCTCACACGCTCGCGAGAAGGAGCCCACTGGGTAACACTCACACAGCAGACATGCCTCACTGGCCTCTGGACGGTAGTGGTTATCCTGAGAAGAGGGAGTGGGATAGAGAGAGATGGACGGGGAGGGAACAGAAAAGGGAGGTAGGGATGAAAGTACATTTTCCCGGTCAATGAAATACCAGCCCACAGCGCAGTTTCACCCATCGCCCCTGTCCAACATCCTGACTCAGTAGTTAGCTGACCTTGCAGCGGCACTCCCCGCTGGTCTTGTTGCAGTCGGCATTGAAGCCCCTGTCTGTCTGACAGTCACAGGGACCACAGGTCTTATGTCCCCACCAACCCCTGGGACACGGCAGGTCAGTCCTAAGGAGGGACACATACAGTCAGAAACACGGACCACAAATACACTCTGATAGTTTTCTTTATAGTCATATGGACCAAAAGGATCCTACTCACTTTCTCTCGCAGTACTGCCCAAAGTGGTTGCTGGGACAGTCACAAGTGTAGCCACGGGAGGAGCTAGCCTTCCTGGTGCAAGCTGATTGGTGCTCACAGGGGTTTAGTGCACATATGTCTATGCAGTTATCGCCATAGTAACCTGACAGGTAAACAACACAATATAAATTCATAAGTTATGCTTGGGAGGGATCAACATAAGGCAATATGGTTGTATTATATAGTTGTAAAATTGAATTATGAGGATGAAGACAATGATGACGATGAAGAAGATGATGATGGTTGGCAGACTGACCGGTGAGGCAGGTACAGGAGTGGCTGTCCCAGTCATCACTGCAGTAGCTGTTGGGAGGGCAGGTGTTAGAGACACAGGGGTCTGGTACGCTGCAGCCCTGCTCCATGTTCACCCTCCTGGCCTGAGACATGCTGAGAGGCACGGAGCTGGAGGAGGTCTCCCCCACAAGCAGACCCTGAGGAACACACACACAGCAGGCAGAACACACTCAGACAATACTCTGTGTGTGCGTGTGTGTGTGTGTGTGTGTGTGTGTAAGAGAGAGAGAGAATGAGTGATGAGAAGAGAACTGACCTGGACACAACCACGGAAGCCGTGATGTATTTTCCCATCAGCCCCAGTGATGCCCCCGACACTCAGAGTCTTGACCTTCGCCCCCTTCAGCTTATTATCCACTTCCATACTTGCCTGGATATGTAGATCAGATCACACACATTAGATACATTCATATACACTCAGCTGACTGGCTGTCTACATACTGGCCTAAGTACATAACACATGCTAACTGCCCTGAATACATACATACAGCATTTCAATTAAATGTAATTAAAATACAGAAGCTACAGTTTGTCTTCTAACAGTGTCTCACCGTGTAGAGTCCATGGTCGAAGGAGAGCACAGCCTTGTGTCTGGGCGCGCCCCCCGGGACACCCTTCAGCTCCAGCTGTAGATGGTGCCAGTCTCCGTCATTCACTGTCACCTCCTCTACCCGGGACAGGGTGGAGTCCTCCCCTCTCTGCAGGCCCATCACCACACTGCCCTCCCGCAGCTATAGATAGATAGAGAGAGAGAGAGAGAAAAGAGAGAGAGGTGGAAGGGGATGGGAAGAGAGGTGAGGCAAAGGATGGGAGGGAGAAGGGGATGGGAAGAGAGAAGTGAGGGAAAGGATGGGAGGGAGAAGGGGATGGGAAGAGAGAAGTGAGGGAAAGGATGGGAGGGAGAAGGGGATGGGAAGAGAGAAGTAAGGGAAAGGATGGGAGGGAGAAGGGAATGGGAAGAGAGGTGAGGGAAAGGATGGGAGGGAGAAGGGGATGGGAAGAGAGAAGTGAGGGAAAGGATAGGAGGGAGAAGGGGATGGGAAGAGAGAAGTGAGGGAAAGGATGGGAGGGAGAAGGGGATGGGAAGAGAGAAGTGAGGGAAAGGATAGGAGGGAGAAGGGGATGGGAAGAGAGAAGTGAGGGAAAGGATGGGAGGGAGAAGGGGATGGGAAGAGAGAAGTGAGGGAAAGGATGGGAGGGAGAAGGGGATGGGAAGAGAGAAGTGAGGGAAAGGATGGGAGGGAGAATGGGATGGGAAGAGAGAAGTGAGGGAAAGGATGGGAGGGAGAAGGGGATGGAAGAGAGAGGTGAGGGAAAGGATTGAGAAGGAGAAGAGGGATGGGAAGAGAGGTGAGGGAAAGGATGGGAGGAGAAGGGGATGGGAAGAGAGAAGTGAGGGAAAGGATGGGAGGGAGAAGGGGATGGGAAGAGAGAAGTGAGGGAGGGAAATGGGGATGGGAGGGAGATGGAAGGGGATGGGAAGAGAGAAGTGAGGGAAAGGATGGGAGGGAGATGGGAAGAGAGAAGTGAGGGAAAGGATGGGAGGGAGAAGGGGATGGGAAGAGAGAAGTGAGGGAAAGGATGGGGAGGGAGAAGGGGATGGGAAGGATGGGAAGAGGAGAGATGGGAAGAGAGAAGTGGGAAAGGATGGGAGGGGAAGATGGGAAGAGAGAAGTGAGGGAAAGGATGGGAGGGAGAAGGGGATGGGAAGAGAGAAGTGAGGGAAAGGATGGGAGGGAGAAGGGGATGGGAAGAGAGAAGTGAGGGAAAGGATGGGAGGGAGAAGGGGATGGGAAGAGAGAAAGGTGAGGGAAAGGATGGGAGGGAGAAAGGGGAGGGGAAGAGAAGAGAGGTGAGGGAAAGGATGGGAGGGAGAAGGGGATGGGAAGAGAGAGGTGAGGGAAAGGATGGGAGGGAGAAGGGGATGGGAAGAGAGAAGTGAGGGAAAGGATGGAGGGAGAAGGGGATGGGAAGAGAGAAGTGAGGGAAAGGATGGGAGGAGAAGGGGATGGGAAGAGAGAAGTGAGGGAAAGGATGGGAGGGAGAAGGGGATGGGAAGAGAGAAGTGAGGGAAAGGATGGGAGGGAGAAGGGGGATGGGAAGAGAGAGTGAGGGAAAGGATGGGAGGGAGAAGGGGATGGGAAGAGAGAAGTGAGGGAAAGGATGGGAGGGAGAAGGGGATGGGAAGAGAGAAGTGAGGGAAAGGATGGGAGGAGAAGGGGATGGGAAGAGAGAAGTGAGGGAAAGGATGGGAGGGAGAAGGGGATGGGAAGAGAGAAGTGAGGGAAAGGATGGGAGGGAGAAGGGGATGGGAAGAGAGAAGTGAGGGAAAGGATGGGAGGGAGAAGGGGATGGGAAGAGAGAAGTGAGGGAAAGGATGGGAGGGAGAAGGGGATGGGAAGAGAGAAGTGAGGGAAAGGATGGGAGGAGAAGGGGATGGGAAGAGAAGTGAGGGAAAGGATGGGAGGGAGAAGGGGATGGGAAGAGAGAAGTGAGGGAAAGGATGGGAGGGAGAAGGGGATGGGAAGAGAGAAGTGAGGGAAAGGATGGGAGGGAGAAGGGGATGGGAAGAGAGAAGTGAGGGAAAGGATGGGAGGGAGAAGGGGATGGGAAGAGAGAAGTTGGGGAAAGGATGGGGAGGGAGAAGGGGATGGGAAGAGAAGTGGGAAAGGATGGGAGGGAGAAGGGGATGGGAAGAGAGGTGGGAGGAAAGGATGGGAGGGAGAAGGGGATGGAAGAGAGAAGTGAGGGAAAGGATGGGAGGGAGAAGGGGATGGGAAGAAGTGAGAAGTGAGGGAAAGGATGGAAGGAGAAGGGAGGATGGGAAGAGAGAAGTGAGGAAAGGATGGGAGGGAGAAGGGATGGGAAGAGAGAAGTGAGGGAAAGGATGGGAGGGAGAAGGGGATGGGAAGAGAGGTGAGGGAAAGGATGGGAGGGAGAAGGGGATGGGAAGAGAAGTGAGGGAAAGGATGGGAGGGAGAAGGGGGATGGGAAGAGAGGTGAGGAAAGGATGGGAGGGAGAAGGGGATGGGAAGAGAGAAGTGAGGGAAAGGATGGGAGGGAGAAGGGGATGGGAAGAGGGGAGAAGTGAGGGAAAGGATGGGAGGGAGAAGGGATGGGAAGAGAGGTGAGGGAAAGGATGGGAGGAGAAGGGGATGGGAAGAGAGAAGTGAGGGAAAGGATGGGAGGGAGAAGGGGATGGGAAGAGAGAAGTGAGGGAAAGGATGGGAGGGAGAAGGGGATGGGAAGAGAGAAGAGAAGATGGGAGGAGAAGGGGATGGGAAGGAAAGGATGGGGAGGGAGAAAGGGGATGGGAAAGAGAGAAGTGAGGGAAAGGATGGGAGGGAGAAGGGGATGGGAAGAGAGAAGTGAGGGAAAGGATGGGAGGGAGAAGGGGATGGGAAGAGAGAAGTGAGGGAAAGGATGGGAGGGAGAAGGGGATGGGAAGAGAGAAGTGAGGGAAAGGATGGGAGGAGAAGGGGATGGGAAGAGAGAAGTGAGGGAAAGGATGGGAGGGAGAAGGGGATGGGGAGAAGAGAAGTGAGGAGAAAGGATGAAGGAGGGAAAGGAAGGGGATGGGAAGAGAGAAGTGAGGGAAAGGATGGGAGGGAGAAGGGGATGGGAAGAGAGAAGTGAGGGAAAGGATGGGAGGGAGAAGGGGATGAAGGGATGGGAAGATGGGAGGGAGAAGGGGAGGGAAAGGAGGGAGGGAGAAGGGGATGGGAAGAGAGAAGTGAGGGAAAGGATGGGAGGGAGAAGGGGATGTGAAGAGAGAAGGGGTGAGGGAAAGGATGGGAGAGGAGAAGGGGATGGGAAGAGAGAGGTGAGGGAAAGGATGGGAGGGAGAAGGGAGAGAGAAGTGAGGAAAGGATGGGAGGGAGAAGGGGATGGGAAGAGAGAAGTGAGGGAAAGGATGGGAGGGAGAAGGGGATGGGAAGAGGTGAGGGAGGATGGGAGGGAGAAGGGATGGGAAGAGAGAGGGGGAAAGGATGGGAGGGAGAAGGGGATGGGAAGAGAGTGAGGAAAGGATGGGAGGAGAAGGGGATGGGAAGAGAGGTGAGGGAAAGGATGGGAGGAGAAGGGGATGGGAAGAGAGAAGTGAGGGAAAGGATGGGAGGGAGAAGGGGATGGGAAGAGAGAAGTGAGGGAAAGGATGGGAGGGGAGATGGGAAGAGAGGTGAGGAAAGGATGGGAGGGAGAAGGGATGGAAGAGTGAGGGAAAGGATGGGAGGAGAAGGGGATGGGAAGAGAAGTGAGGGAAAGGATGGGAGGGAGAAGGGGGATGGGAAGAGAGAAGTGAGGGAAAGGATGGGAGGGAGAAGGGGATGGGAAGAGAGAAGTGAGGGAAAGGATGGGAGGGAGAAGGGGATGGAAGAGAGAGGGAGAAGGGGATGAGGGAGGGAAAGGATGGGAGAGGGAGAAGGGGATGGGAAGAGAGAAGTGAGGGAAAGGATGGGAGGGAGAAGGGGATGGGAAGAGAGGTGAGGGAAAGGATGGGAGGGAGAAGGGATGGGAAAGAGAAGTGAGGGAAAGGATGGGAGGGAGAAGGGGATGGGAAGAGAGAAGTGAGGGAAAGGATGGGAGGGAGAAGGGGATGGGAAGAGAGGTGAGGAAAGGATGGGAGGGAGAAGGGGATGGGAAGAGAAGCAGGAGGGAAAGGATGGGAGGGAGAAGGGGATGGGAAGAGAGAAGTGAGGGAAAGGATGGGAGGGAGAAGGGGATGGGAAAGAGGTGAGGGAAAGGATGGGAGGGAGAAGGGGATGGGAAGAGAGAAGTGAGGGAAAGGATGGGAGGGAGAAGGGGATGGGAAGAGAGAAGTGAGGGAAAGGATGGGAGGGAGAAGGGGATGGGAAGAGAGAAGTGAGGGAAAGGATGGGAGGGAGAAGGGGATGGGAAGAGAGAAGTGAGGGAAAGGATGGGAGGGAGAAGGGGATGGGAAGAGAGAAGTGAGGGAAAGGATGGGAGGGAGAAGGGGATGGGAAGAGAGAAGTGAGGGAAAGGATGGGAGGGAGAAGGGGATGGGAAGAGAGAAGTGAGGGAAAGGATGGGAGGAGAAGGGGATGGGAAGAGAGAAGTGAGGGAAAGGATGGGAGGGAGAAGGGGATGGGAAGAGAGAAGTGAGGGAAAGGATGGGAGGGAGAAGGGGATGGGAAGAGAGAAGAGGGAAAGGATGGGAGGGAGAAGGGGATGGGAAGAGAGAAAGTGAGGGGAAAGGATGGGAGGGAGAAGGGGAGGGGAAGAGAGAGAAGTGAGGGAAAGGATGGGAGGGAGAAGGGGATGGGAAGAGAGAAGTGAGGGAAAGGATGGGAGGGGAGAAGTGAGGGAAAGGATGGGAAAGGGATGGGAGAAGGGGATGGGAAGAGAGAAGTGAGGGAAAGGATGGGAGGGAGAAGGGGATGGGAAGAGAGGTGAGGGAAAGGATGGGAGGGAGAAGGGGATGGGAAGAGAAGTGAGGGAAAGGATGGGAGGGAGAAGGGGATGGGAAGAGAGAAGTGAGGAAAGGATGGGAGGGAGAAGGGGATGGGAAGAGAGAAGGATGGGAGGGAGAAAGGGGATGGGGAAAGGAGGAAAGGATGGGGGAGAAGGGGATGGGAAGACAGGTGAGGGAAAGGATGGGAGGGAGAAGGGGATGGGAAGAGAGAAGTGAGGGAAAGGATGGGAGGGAGAAGGGGATGGGAAGAGAGGTGAGGGAAAGGATTGGAGGAGAAGGGGATGGGAAGAGAGAAGTGAGGGAAAGGATGGGAGGGAGAAGGGGATGGGAAGAGAGAAGTGAGGGAAAAGGATGGGAGGGAGAAGGGGATGGGAAGAGAGAGAGAGGTGAGGGGAAGGATTGAGGGAGAAGGGGGGAGAAGAGGGATGGGATGGAGGGAGAAGGATGGGAAGAGAGGTGAGGGAAAGGATGGGAGGGAGAAGGGGATGGGAAGAGAGGTGAGGGAAAGGATGGGAGGGAGAAGGGGATGGGAAGAGAGAAGTGAGGGAAAGGATGGAGGGAGAAGAGGATGGGAAGTGAGAAGTGAGGGAAAGGATGGGAGGGAGAAGGGATGGGAAGAGAGGATGAGGGAAAGGATGGGAGGGAGAAGGGGATGGAAGAGAGAAGTGAGGGAAATGATGGGAGGAGAAGAGGATGGGAAGAGAGAAGTGAGGGAAAGGATGGGAGGGAGAAGGGGATGGGAGAGAGGGAGGGAAAGGATGGGGAGGGAGAAGGGGATGGGAAGAGAGGTGAGGGAAAGGATGGGAGGGAGAAGGGGATGGGAAGACAGGTGAGGGAAAGGATGGGAGGGAGAAGGGGATGGGAAGAGAGAAGTGAGGGAAAGGATGGGAGGGAGAAGGGGATGGGAAGAGAAGTGAGGGAAAGGATGGGAGGGAGAAGAGGATGGGAAGAGAGAGGTGAGGGAAAGGATGGGAGGGAGAAGAGGATGGGAAGAGAGAAGTGAGGGAAAGGATGGGAGGGAGAAGAGGATGGGAAGTGAGAAGTGAGGGAAAGGATGGGAGGGAGAAGGGGATGGGAAGAGAGGTGAGGGAAAGGATGGGAGGGAGAAGGGGATGGGAAGAGAGAAGTGAGGGAAAGGATGGGAGGGAGAAGAGGATGGGAAGAGAGAAGTGAGGGAAAGGATGGGAGGGAGAAGGGGATGGGAAGAGAGAAGTGAGGGAAAGGATGGGAGGGAGAAGGGGATGGGAAGAGAGGTGAGGGAAAGGATGGGAGGGAGAAGGGGATGGGAAGAGAAGTGAGGGAAAGGATGGGAGGGAGAAGAGGATGGGAAGAGAGAGTTGAGGGAAAGGATGGGAGGGAGAAGGGAATGGGAAGAGAGAGGTGAGGGAAAGGATGGGAGGGAGAAGGGGATGGGAAGAGAAGTGAGGGAAAGGATGGGAGGGAGAAGGGGATGGGAAGAGAGGTGAGGGAAAGGATGGGAGGGAGAAGGGGATGGGAAGAGAGGTGAGGGGGAAAGGATGGGAGGAGAAGGGGATGGGAAGAGAGGTGAGGGAAAGGATGGGAGGGAGAAGGGGATGGGAAGAGAGGTGAGGGAAAGGATGGGAGGGAGAAGGGGATGGGAAGAGAGGTGAGGGAAAGGATGGGAGGGAGAAGGGGATGGGAAGAGAGAAGTGAGGGAAAGGATGGGAGGGAGAAGAGGATGGGAAGAGAGAAGTGAGGGAAAAGATGGGAGGGAGAAGGGATGGGAAGAGAGAAGTGAGGAAAGGATGGGAGGGAGAATGGGATGGGAAGAGAGGTGAGGGAAAGGATGGGAGGGAGAAGGGGATGGAAGTGAGAAGTGAGGGAAAGGATGGGAGGGAGAAGGGGATGGGAAGAGAGGTGAGGGAAAGGATGGGAGGGAGAAGGGGATAGGAAGATAGGTGAGGGAAAGGATGGGAGGGAGAAGGGGATGGGAAGAGAGGTGAGGAAAGGATGGGAGGGAGAAGGGGATGGGAAGAGAGGTGAGGGAAAGGATGGGAGGAGAAGGGATGGGAAGAGAGGTGAGGGAAAGGATGGGAGGGAGAAGGGGATGGGAAGAGAGAAGTGAGAGAAAGGATGGGAGGGAGAAGAGGATGGGAAGAGAGAAGTGAGGGAAAAGATGGGAGGGAGAAGGGGATGGGAAGAGAGAAGTGAGGGAAAGGATGGGAGAATGGGATGGGAAGAGAGGTGAGGGAAAGGATGGGAGGGAGAAGGGGATGGGAAGTGAGAAGTGAGGGAAAGGATGGGAGGAGAAGGGGATGGGAAGAGAGGTGAGGGAAAGGATGGGAGGGAGAAGGGGATGGGAAGTGAGAAGTGAGGGAAAGGATGGGAGGGAGAAGGGGATAGGAAGAGAGGTGAGGGAAAGGATGGGAGGAGAAGGGGATGGGAAGAGAGAAGTGGGGGAAAGGATGGGAGGGAGAAGGGGATGGGAAGAGAGAAGTGAGGGAAAGGATGGGAGGGAGAAGGGATGGGAAGAGGTGAGGGAAAGGATGGGAGGGAGAAGGGGATGGAAGAGAGAAGTGAGGGAAAGGATGGGAGGGAGAAGGGGATGGGAAGAGAAGTGAGGGAAAGGATGGGAGGGAGAAGAGGATGGGAAGAGAGGTGAGGGAAAGGATGGGAGGGAGAAGGGGATGGGAAGAGAGAGGTGAGGGAAAGGATGGGAGGGAGAAGGGGATGGGAAGAGAGGTGAGGGAAAGGATGGGAGGGAGAAGGGGATGGGAAGAGAGAAGTGAGGGAAAGGATGGGAAGAGAGAAGTGAGGGAAAGGATGGGAGGGAGAAGAGGATGGGAAGAGAGAAGTGAGGGAAAGGATGGGAGGGAGAAGAGGATGGGAAGAGAGAAGTGAGGGAAAGGATGGGAGGGAGAAGGGGATGTGAAGAGAGGTGAGGGAAAGGATGGGAGGGAGAAGGGGATGGGAAGAGAGAAGTGAGGGAAAGGATGGGAGGGAGAAGGGGATGGGAAGAGAGGTGAGGGAAAGGATGGGAGGGAGAATGGGATGGGAAGAGAGAAGTGAGGGAAAGGATGGGAGGGAGAAGGGGATGGGAAGAGAGAGGTGAGGGAAAGGATGGGAGGGAGAAGGGGATGGGAAGAGAAGTGAGGGAAAGGATCGGAGGGAGAAGGGGATGGGAAGAGAAGTGAGGGAAAGGATGGGAGGGAGAAGAGGATGGGAAGAGAGAGGTGAGGGAATGCAGGAGAGAGAGAGAACTTCTTTAGTATACATACATCACATGCTCAGTCAGTAAGGTTTTCTTCTCCTCCTCATCAGACAATCTATGGTAATACTGTAGTAAAATATGTGCCCTGTTTTAAAATGCAACAACTTTAAAATAGCTGCTGGACAGTTATCTTTCAAAAGAGGTACCTGACTAGACAAACACAACAGCTGTCATCTGAAAGGCCTGAAATGGCAGCTCTCAGATCTCAAGATAAAGCGTTTGTTAGTTGGCAGGCTGTCTCAACACCATCAAATATTTACAGTCATGCTGCTGCCCGGACAGCCAACAGGTGGAGCTTTACACCAACTAACCTACAGTCACTCAAGTTAAGTTTTAATGTCACATGCACAAGTACAGTGAAATGCCTTTCTTGCAAACTCTAAACCAACAACACAGTAATCAATCAAGCACTAAAAATAAGACAAGGTAGAACAAAAACACAAGAAATAAGAAACAAGAACACAAGGAAACAAGAAGCTTACAGGGGCAGTTCCAATACCATATTTACAATTTACAGGGATCCTATAGATCGAGGTAGATATGTACAGGGGTAAAGTGACTAGGCATCAGGATAAACAGAGTAGCAGCAGCGTAAATTAAGATTGTATGTGAGTGAGTGTGTGTGTGTGTGCGTGTGAGAAGAGTCACTAGAAATGTGTGTGTGTGTTGGAGTGTCAGTGTGCGTGATTGTGTGGAGTTCTGTGAGTGTGCAGCAAAAAATATATATATACAAGGGTCAACTCAGACAGTCCATGTAGCCATTTTGTTAATTATTTAGCAGTCTTATGGCTTGGGGATAGAAGCTGTAGGAGCCTGTTGGTGCCAGACTTGATGCACCGGTACCGCTTGCCGTGCGGAAGCAGAGAATAGACTATGGCTTGTGTGGCTGGGGTCTTTAACGATTTTCCCGGGCCTTCCTTTCACACTGCCTGATATAGAGGTTCTCGATCGAGGCCGGTTCTGTGGCCATACCAGGCAGTGATGCAGCCAGTCAAGATGCTCTCACTGGTGCAGCTGTAGAACTTTTTGAGGATTCTGAGTCGTGAAGAAGGCGCTGTCGCATCTTCTTCACGACTCAGCGCGTGAGGACTATTTTAAGTCCTTAGTGATTTGGACATTGATCTTGAAGTTCAACCCGCTCCACTGCAGCCACGCCGTCGTGGGTGATCAGGGAGTACAGGAGGGGTCTAAGCGCACACCCCTGTGGGTCAGCGTGGCGGAGGTGATGTTGCCTACCCTTACTACCTGGGGTCGGCCCGTCAGGAGGGAGGTGTTCAGTCCTATGTTCCAAGCTTGGTGACGAGCTTGGAGGGGACAATGGTGTTGAAGGCTGAGCTGAAGTTAATGAACAGCATGTGAGCTGTTGGAGTCATGCTGGGGTTGCCTGCTACAATGCACTGATCTACTCCAACACCATACTAACATGCATAATTGGATCAAAAAGGAGTGAAAAGAAACAGCAATAATCCCTAGCAAAACAGAATGAGCAAAACTATTGGCTATGTTCTCTTTGCTTCAGAAGGGATCTGTATGATATGCAGTGTTCTCTCTTACACCTGGAAGGTGTACTTGTACTGCTGTTCCCTATTCTTGGGGAATGTTGTTGGAGGTGTATGAGCCAGATTGAGGAGGGCTGTTTTGTGATCTGGCAGACCTGGCCTCCGCTGGCGTGAGATGGTGTCAGTAATAATATTAACATTTATATAGCACTTTTCAAGGATCCAAATTCACTTTCCAGTTGTAGAAATAATCAAAACCAGGATAAACAGAAGGAAGAACAAACATCAAACAACGAGTAGGGATTAGGGCTCAAGGGAAGGAGTGTGATGTGTCAGTGCATGGGTGAGTGACCAGGTGTGTGTGTGTGTGTGAGAGAGAGAATCGTCCTACTGTGTTTCTCCTTCTCCCTCCTCAGCCCTTCTTTTCTCACTCTCTTTCTCCACCCCGTCACTCTGTTGCTCTGCAGCTGTTAATCTGGTATTACTGTGCTTGGTGTTCGGTCTAAAACATTTTGCGCGCAGTAACAATTCAATTAATGATTCAACCAGGAAATTCATTTAAAAAATAATATATATATATATATATATATGTATATATGTATATATATATATATATATATATACATACACACGCATCTAATTTGGTTTTGTATTCAAGTTCACTTATGACACCTTGTGCAGCTCATTTTATCACAACTATGGCATTTAAGTTTTTTTATTGAGGCCAGAAAGACCATCCATATGTGTGTGTGAGAGAGTGTGGGTGGTTGGGAGGAGGGCGTGTGGGTGGTTGGGAGGAGGGCGTGTGGGTGGTTGGGAGGAGGGCGGTGGGTGGTTGGGAGGAGGGCGTGTGGGTGGTTGGGAGGAGGGCGGTGGGTGGGTGGGAGGAGGGCGTGTGGGTGGTTGGGAGGAGGGCGTGTGGGTGGTTGGGAGGAGGGTGTGTGGGTGAGATCCTTTAGGGTGAGGTTGTGAGGGCCGGGACAATGTGCAGTGAGTTAATTGTGTTCTCTGTACCTGTAGGGTGAGGTTGTGAGGGCCAAGACGATGTGCAGTCAGTTAATTGTGTTCTCTGTACCTGTAGGGTGAGGTTGTGAGGGCCAAGACAATGTGCAGTGAGTTAATTGTGTTCTCTGTACCTGTAGGGTGAGGTTGTGAGGGCCAGGACAATGTGCAGTGAGTTAATTGTGTTCTCTGTACCTGTAGGGTGAGGTTGTGAGGGCCGGGACAATGTGCAGTGAGTTAATTGTGTTCTCTGTACCTGTAGGGTGAGGTTGTGAGGGCTGGGACAATGTGCAGTGGGTTAATTGTGTTCTCTGTACCTGTAGGGTGAGGTTGTGAGGGCTGGGACAATGTGCAGTGGGT
This sequence comes from Oncorhynchus nerka, assembly GCF_034236695.1. Classification (NCBI taxonomy): domain Eukaryota; kingdom Metazoa; phylum Chordata; class Actinopteri; order Salmoniformes; family Salmonidae; genus Oncorhynchus; species Oncorhynchus nerka. The sequence continues at coordinate 64,132,083 of NC_088397.1, read as the reverse complement.
TAATTGTGTTCTCTGTACCTGTAGGGTGAGGTTGTGAGGGCCGGGACAATGTGCAGTGAGTTAATTGTGTTCTCTGTACCTGTAGGGTGAGGGCCAAGACAATGTGCAGAGAGTTAATTGTGTTCTCTGTACCTGTAGGGTGAGGTTGTGAGGGCCGGGACAATGTGCAGTGAGTTAATTGTGTTCTCTGTACCTGTAGGGTGAGGTTGTGAGGGCCGGGACAATGTGCAGTGAGTTAATTGTGTTCTCTGTACCTGTAGGGTGAGGTTGTGAGGGCCGGGACAATGTGCAGTGAGTTAATTGTGTTCTCTGTACCTGTAGGGTGAGGTTGTGAGGGCCAAGACAATGTGCAGTGAGTTAATTGTGTTTCTGTACCTGTAGGGTGAGGTTGTGAGGGCCAAGACAATGTGCAGTGAGTTAATTGTGTTCTCTGTACCTGTAGGGTGAGGTTGTGAGGGCCGGGACAATGTGCAGTGAGTTAATTGTGTTCTCTGTACCTGTAGGGTGAGGTTGTGAGGGCCGGGACAATGTGCAGTGAGTTAATTGTGTTCTCTGTACCTGTAGGGTGAGGTTGTGAGGGCCAAGACAATGTGCAGTGAGTTAATTGTGTTCTCTGTACCTGTAGGGTGAGGTTGTGAGGGCCGGGACAATGTGCAGTGAGTTAATTGTGTTCTCTGTACCTGTAGGGTGAGGTTGTGAGGGCCAAGACAATGTGCAGTGAGTTAATTGTGTTCTCTGTACCTGTAGGGTGAGGTTGTGAGGGCCGGGACAATGTGCAGTGAGTTAATTGTGTTCTCTGTACCTGTAGGGTGAGGTTGTGAGGGCCGGGACAATGTGCAGTGAGTTAATTGTGTTCTTTGTACCTGTAGGGTGAGGTTGTGAGGGCCAAGACAATGTGCAGTGAGTTAATTGTGTTCTCTGTACCTGTAGGGTGAGGTTGTGAGGGCCGGGACAATGTGGAGTGAGTTAATTGTGTTCTCTGTACCTGTAGGGTGAGGTAGTGAGGGCCAAGACAATGTGCAGTGAGTTAATTGTGTTCTTTGTACCTGTAGGGTGAGGTTGTGAGGGCCGGGACAATGTGCAGAGAGTTAATTGTGTTCGCTGTACCTGTAGGGTGAGGTTGTGAGGGCTGGGACAATGTGCAGTGGGTTAATTGTGTTCTCTATACCTGTAGGGTGAGGTTGTGATGGCCGGGACAATGTGCAGTGAGTTAATTGTGTTCTCTGTACCTGTAGGGTGATGTTGTGAGGGCCGGGACAATGTGCAAGTTAATTGTGTTCTCTGTACCTGTAGGGTGAGGTTGTGAGGGCCGGGACAATGTGCAGTGAGTTAATTGTGTTCTCTGTACCTGAAATATAGGGTGTTAAGGTTGTGAGGGCCAAGACAATGTGCAGTGAGTTAATTGTGTTCTCTGTACCTGTAGGGTGAGGTTGTGAGGGCCAAGACAATGTGCAGTGAGTTAATTGTGTTCTCTGTACCTGTAGGGTGAGGTTGTGAGGGCCGGGACAATGTGCAGTGAGTTAATTGTGTTCTCTGTACCTGTAGGGTGAGGTTGTGAGGGCCAAGACAATGTGCAGTGAGTTAATTGTGTTCTTTGTACCTGTAGTGGTGAGGTTGTGAGGGCCAAGACAATGTGCAGTGAGTTAATTGTGTTCTCTGTACCTGTAGGGTGAGGTTGTGAGGGCCGGGACAATGTGCAGTGAGTTAATTGTGTTCTCTGTACCTGTAGGGTGAGGTTGTGAGGGCCGGGACAATGTGCAGTGAGTTAATTGTGTTCTCTGTACCTGTAGGGTGAGGTAGTGAGGGCCAAGACAATGTGCAGTGAGTTAATTGTGTTCTTTGTACCTGTAGGGTGAGGTTGTGAGGGCCGGGACAATGTGCAGAAAGTTAATTGTGTTCTCTGTACCTGTAGGGTGAGGTTGTGAGGGCCGGGACAATGTGCAGAAAGTTAATTGTGTTCTCTGTACCTGTAGGGTGAGGTTGTGAGGGCCAAGACAATGTGCAGTGAGTTAATTGTGTTCTCTGTACCTGTAGGGTGAGGTTGTGAGGGCCGGGACAATGTGCAGTGAGTTAATTGTGTTCTCTGTACCTGTAGGGTGAGGGCCAAGACAATGTGCAGAGAGTTAATTGTGTTCTCTGTACCTGTAGGGTGAGGTTGTGAGGGCCAAGACAATGTGCAGTGAGTTAATTGTGTTCTCTGTACCTGTAGGGTGAGGTTGTGAGGGCCGGGACAATGTGCAGTGAGTTAATTGTGTTCTCTGTACCTGTAGGGTGAGGTTGTGAGGGCCGGGACAATGTGCAGTGAGTTAATTGTGTTCTCTGTACCTGTAGGGTGAGGTTGTGAGGGCCAAGACAATGTGCAGTGAGTTAATTGTGTTCTCTGTACCTGTAGGGTGAGGTTGTGAGGGCCAAGACAATGTGCAGTGAGTTAATTGTGTTCTCTGTACCTGTAGGGTGAGGTTGTGAGGGCCAAGGACAATGTGCAGTGAGTTAATTGTGTTCTCTGTACCTGTAGGGTGAGGTTGTGAGGGCCGGGACAATGTGCAGTGAGTTAATTGTGTTCTCTGTACCTGTAGGGTGAGGTTGTGAGGGCCAAGACAATGTGCAGTGAGTTAATTGTGTTCTCTGTACCTGTAGGGTGAGGTTGTGAGGGCCGGGACAATGTGCAGTGAGTTAATTGTGTTCTCTGTACCTGTAGGGTGAGGTTGTGAGGGCCAAGACAATGTGCAGTGAGTTAATTGTGTTCTCTGTACCTGTAGGGTGAGGTTGTGAGGGCCGGGACAATGTGCAGTGAGTTAATTGTGTTCTCTGTACCTGTAGGGTGAGGTTGTGAGGGCCGGGACAATGTGCAGTGAGTTAATTGTGTTCTTTGTACCTGTAGGGTGAGGTTGTGAGGGCCAAGACAATGTGCAGTGAGTTAATTGTGTTCTCTGTACCTGTAGGGTGAGGTTGTGAGGGCCGGGACAATGTGGAGTGAGTTAATTGTGTTCTCTGTACCTGTAGGGTGAGGTAGTGAGGGCCAAGACAATGTGCAGTGAGTTAATTGTGTTCTTTGTACCTGTAGGGTGAGGTTGTGAGGGCCGGGACAATGTGCAGAGAGTTAATTGTGTTCGCTGTACCTGTAGGGTGAGGTTGTGAGGGCTGGGACAATGTGCAGTGGGTTAATTGTGTTCTCTATACCTGTAGGGTGAGGTTGTGATGGCCGGGACAATGTGCAGTGAGTTAATTGTGTTCTCTGTACCTGTAGGGTGATGTTGTGAGGGCCGGGACAATGTGCAGTGAGTTAATTGTGTTCTCTGTACCTGTAGGGTGAGGTTGTGAGGGCCGGGACAATGTGCAGTGAGTTAATTGTGTTCTCTGTACCTGTAGGGTGAGGTTGTGAGGGCCAAGACAATGCAGTGAGTTAATTGTGTTCTCTGTACCTGTAGGGTGAGGTTGTGAGGGCCAAGACAATGTGCAGTGAGTTAATTGTGTTCTCTGTACCTGTAGGGTGAGGTTGTGAGGGCCAAGACAATGTGCAGTGAGTTAATTGTGTTCTCTGTACCTGTAGGGTGAGGTTGTGAGGGCCGGGACAATGTGCAGTGAGTTAATTGTGTTCTCTGTACCTGTAGGGTGAGGTTGTGAGGGCCAAGACAATGTGCAGTGAGTTAATTGTGTTCTTTGTACCTGTAGGGTGAGGTTGTGAGGGCCAAGACAATGTGCAGTGAGTTAATTGTGTTCTCTGTACCTGTAGGGTGAGGTTGTGAGGGCCGGGACAATGTGCAGTGAGTTAATTGTGTTCTCTGTACCTGTAGGGTGAGGTTGTGAGGGCCGGGACAATGTGCAGTGAGTTCATTGTGTTCTCTGTACCTGTAGGGTGAGGTAGTGAGGGCCAAGACAATGT